>NC_060149.1:234964312-235617506 GCF_021461385.2 Schistocerca piceifrons | reverse complement strand
ACACACATCATTGGTGCCGACATGAGCGACCACCTGCAGATGGTTGCACCCTGTACCCTTCATTGCATCCGGAAGGACCCTTTCCACATCTGGAATGACTCCCCCCGGTATGCACACGGAGTGCACATTGGTTTTCTTCCCCTCTCTTGCTGCCATTTCCCTAAGGGGCCCCATTACGCGCCTGACGTTGGAGCTCGCAACTACCAGTAAGCCCACCCTCTGCGACTGCCCGGATCTTGCAGACTGAGGGGCAACCTCTGGAACAGGACAAGCAGCCATGTCAGGCCGAAGATCAGTATCAGCCTGAGACAGAGCCTGAAACCGGTTCGTCAGACAAACTGGAGAGGTTTTCCGTTCAGCCCTCCGGAATGTCTTTCGCCCCCTGCCACACCTTGAGACGACCTCCCACTCTACCACAGGTGAGGGATCAGCCTCAATGCGGGCAGTATCCCGGGCAACCACAGTCGTAGTCCGATCAGGGGATGCGTGGGACGAGCTGGCCGTCCCCGACAAACCCCCATCCGGACCCCCACAGTGATGCCCATTGGCAACAGCCTCAAGCTGTGTGACAGAAGCCAACACTGCCTGAAGCTGGGAGCGAAGGGATGCCAACTCAGCCTGCATCCGAACACAGCAGTTGCAGTCCCTATCCATGCTAAAAAATGTTTTGCAAAGAACGTCTGAACTAATCTACAGAGAGCGCAAACAAATCAACACAATTTAAACGGTTATTAAAATGCAAGATTGCCTAGTAAATGCAGTAATGCTGCTACTTGCGCACTGCTGACACTGCTCGGCGGCGGAAGGAGACTACGCGAATTTACACAAAACAATTTATACAAAACAAGCTGCCCTTTTTTGCACCCTTTCGATGTCCTCCGTCAATCCCACCTGGTAAGGATCCCAATTTTATAGAATGGTTTGTGTAGACGTGGCAAGATACCCATGTTCGGTTATATTCTTCGATAGAACCAAACTAGCGATAAGCTTAGAGAAATTGTTCACTGGCGTTGCCTCAGTGTTGAATAGCTATGTCTGGAACTCGTGTTTCTCAGTACAGGGTACCTCTAACGTTTCAGTGAAAACTAAAAGACATACGGAAAAATGACACTTATCAGTGGACATAGCATGTTTCAAATTTCCGAATGGTGTTGCTATGAGGCAGTAGTGTCAGAACAGACAAATCATGCGCTCCGTATTGCCACATCAAACTAGTTCTCACGTGCTTAAAGGCAACTCAGTGAACAGAGTTTCAGAACGGGCTGCTGTCATTGTGCCTTCCAGGGCAGCAGCAGCGACTTCAGTGAACTGTGTACACAGATTGACGTTTAGTGTATCTCAAGCGATTCCCATACAGAGCACCTGGACCTGCTATAGATATGAACCCATCCAGGTGATAGTAGCGTCACCTAGCGACTGAGAACGGCTTTGCCCTACTAACAGTGTGTAGTAAGTTACCTGTGAAATGCTTGCAGGCTGGTGAGATGTGCGACTGGGAACGGCTTTGCCATACATACTAACAGTGTGTAGTTCGTTATCTGTGAGTTGCCTGCTGCTGTTGAGGCATTCGAGTAGGAACGGTTTTGCTCTACTAATAGTGCGTAGTTACTTACCTATGAGCTGATTGCAGGCTAGTGAGACGTGGACTGGGTATTGGCTTTGCCCTACTAACAGTGTTTAGTCAGTTACCTATGAGCTGCTTGCAGGCTGGTGAGACGAATGGCGGCACGCTGTAGTTACAGTCGAGTATCTGCTTCTTCAGCGCAGCAACGGTGTGCGCCTTGAAAGGCATCTGCCCCGTCACCATGAAGAACAGCAGCACGCCGAGCGCCCATGTATCGACGGGCGCGCCCACGTACGACTCATCACGGAACAGCTCCGGCGCCGCGTATGGTGGTGATCCGCAAAAAGTCGTCAGCTGCTGCTCTCGGCCTGTCAAACATAAATCGTAGAGTTGCGCGCTGCATGAATGACGTAGTATGTGGGAGGATTGCCGGTAGGATCGGTAGCATTCGTAAGGAAAAAACAAATGAATTTGTAAGAGAGAATCTGGGAGCCGACGTTTTTCTTTGTTTTTCTTATTTATTCGGCTGTTTGTTTTACTCGCATTGTCTTTGAACCCATATGGTAAATTCGTACTTCCATATAACTTTAAACGGAGGAAAAAAGGTCCAGTGAACATGTGTCCGGCAGTGGACGGTGTGCGTGCAATGACAACAAATCGTCCCGGAACACAGTACAGAGCTGCATCGCATTCTCGTCACAACAAATGTTCAAAATCGTCTCCATGGAATGCACCGCACGCGTTCACACGTCGCATCATGCACTGCTGCACACTTTCGCACGTTCTGGGATTTCCCAGAATAGTGTCACAGTCGTCGTGATCACGCTGTTGAAAGGCTAGCACTTCAAGAACAGGTTCAGCATACGCAACGCTTTTCAGATGCCCCATAGGTAAAAATCCAGAGTGGTTACATCCAGTAATCCAACAAGCCATGGTAAATGGCCTCCGCATCCTATCCAATGTACCAGGAATATGATGACGTGTCGTCGAAAAGTAATGCGGAAGTGGGATGGTGCTCCGTCATGCAGAAACCACGTAACTTATCGTACTGTCAAAGGCACATTATCGAGCAGCAAGGAAAGAGTATTCCGCAGGAAGATCAGGTACGTTCCTCCGTCGACGCGTTGTGGAATAATAACTGGTCCAAGTATGTGGTCGCAAGAATCCCTGCCACCACACCGATGCTCAAGAGAAGACTCAACCACTCACGGAGGATTGATTGTAGCCCACAGATGACTATTATGCAGATTAATGATACAAATTCTGGTGAAGACTGCTTCACCGGCAAAGAGGACTGACGACAAATATCCCATAATTGCGATGGTCTGGTGCAAAAACCATCTACAAAATCCTTCTTGTAGAACGAAATCCGCTGCTGAGAAACCTTGCACTCGTTGCAGGTGATAGGGATAGTATAGGTTATCATGTAGGATACAAATAATCGTACTTTGGCTCACACCACTTTGGCGGGCCACTTGCCTGGAACTTGTACTAGGGTTCGTCTCAGTGACCTGTAGAAACCGGTCCTCCAAATCTGATATACGTACAATCCACCGCCTCCACGCACATTCGTCTGCCTAATAAGGACCAATGATCACACATACGCCCAAAAATGGCTTGAAATGTTGTGTGATGTGGTTGGTGTCTGTGAGGGTACTTGTTTTGATATAGTCGTGCTACAACTCGACCGTCTCCATCTGCTTGGCGGTACACAGACGCTCTCTCGGCTTGTTCTCGACATGAATACCGGAATGTTCTGATGCTTACAGTACGTTGTGTCAATCACACAGGCAACACACAAGGAACACAAAACACGTGGTTAGAGAACTGTCATTCGTCAGCGCCATCTACCGTGAAAACGACGCATTTTCGGACACATGTTCACGGATCATTTACTTCTCCATTTCCAGTCAAGAATCTATAATTGCAGTTTATTCATTTTGCTAATGTTCACCCTGTAGAAGCTGGACGAAGTATTGAAGCGATATCTGATATATTTTTGTTTTGAATTTTTTATTTTTCCTTTTGTTGACGATATTGCGTTTTCTAGCGCTGTGAGATAAATCTGTATTGTTGCTTTTTTATTTTTACCACAACATCTCTCGGTTTCACGTTAGAAATCAATTTTCGAATACAACCTTAATTAAATATTAACAGTTCCACTTTTACTGAAAACACTACTTACTTTTATGTAACATACAGGAGGATAACAATATAAAACAAAAATGTTCCGTAGGTTACCCGGCCCTTTGTATATCCTTACTCAGTATCTAGAGGGTTCACAGCTTCCGGTTTTTGGGGGAATCTAGTAAGACACTGATCGCATACGTAAATAAAGCGAACGATATGAGGTAACATCCGATAGACATGCAATATCTCTAACGTACAGGTAATGCGGGCACGACCTTAACTGACCAAAGGTGCTAGGCCGGCCGCTGTGGCCAAGCGGTTCTAGGCGCTTCATTCCGGAACCGCGCCGCTGCTACGGTCGCAGGTTCGAATCCTGCCTCGGGCATGGATGCGTGTGATGTCCTTAGGTTAGTTAGGTTTAAGTAATTCTTAGTCTAGGAGACTGATGACCTCAGATAAGTCCCATAGTGCTCAGAGCCATTTTGAGCCAACGAAATGTACTAGGAAAACTACTGTAATCTACGCTTGCTTACGACAGACTGCGGTAGCCTTCGGTAGTTTTACAACTCCAATAGCAGGTTGCTTAACCAAATTGTGCAGTTATTGGAAGTTTAACAAACTAAAGATAGGTTTCAAAATTTTTTTGACAGTGGAAAGGTTTTCCCTCAAAAGCCTATTGGTCGGGTGGTCTGCACTCTCATTCGAAAGGAAAAGAATTCAAGTATGCTAAGGGAACAAAATATTAGCCACCACCTCAAGAGAATACACTGGTCGTTTTGGAGCGCTGTGGATGGTGTAGAACTCGTACCAGTCGGCAATGCTACCCTACACCGTTAACTTAAATCATGGCAGTGAAATGGTGCGTAAGTGCCAGTCAGTTGCATGGAATCATCGCTGTAAGCTGGGTCGATGTCAACGTGTGACAGAACGGTGACGTGTTTATACGTGCGCCTGACTACACTGTGAATGAAATTGCTCGATTTGCTGATGCGTCAACGCGGACCGTACAGCGTGTCTACAATGAATGGTGTACCACCCACAGCCATGTACCGCAGCGTAAAAACAGTCATAGTAAAAAGATCTCACTGAGGCCTCCAGTAGATACGAGAGACACCCACGCTCACAGAGGATGTCATGCGGGTACAAACAAAATCATGGAAAAATGTTGTGTCACATCTCCTTTTAATCACGAGCGCTTAGTGGTCGCATATTTGAACTCAGTATGGCCAAATTGTGGGATATGCTGGTTAAAATATTCACGAAATTATCTGGTATATCATCAAACGAAAAGATTAGTGCAGATCATACATTTTAACGCAAAAGCCCATAGACTGTAAGGTATATAGTCCGAATATAAAATTGCCGGACAAAGTGGCGTAGTGGTTAAAATACTGGACTCTTTTCGCCATATTTCCTTCGAAAAGAACAGGGACGAATTCCATCCCTAGCTTAGTCTAATCTGAACTTTTCCTCTGTCTCTAATGACTTCGTAGTCGACAAGATGTTTTGTGAGCATAGGATAATTAAGTTCAGTACTCAGGCGAAATGTAAAAACAATAATGTCCATTTCAATAGTGTTGTGATGACACTAATCTCAGTGATATAAATTTGGGCGAGTTTCGTACGATACAAAAATAAATTAAGAGCTGTGACTTATTTCTGATGTCAGTAGCCTTCTGGAGTGAGTTACATTTTGACTTTGTATTTATACGACTGTCTTCCTCCGCAGCTAAGTGCTCAGCGTTTCTGACTGCTATGCGGAACGGAGCGAGGTAGCGCAGTTGTTTTCATTGGACTCGCATTCGGGAGGAAGACGGTTAAAACTCGCGTCCGGCCATCCAGATTTAGATTTTCCATAATTTCCCTAAATCGTTCCAGGCAAATGCGGCTCGATTCCTTTGGAAGAGAACGGCCGATTCCCTTCCCAGTTCTGGACCCAGTCCGAGCTACTGCGCCGTCTCTAATGACCTCGATGTTATCGTGACCTTAAACAAAATCTTCCTTCCTTTGTTCTTCCTGCTACGCTTAGGACCCGGGTTCGGCTCCTGGTACTGAGAGGGATTTATCCGTCGTATGAGGACTGGATCGCAGTGACCTCAGCCTCGTGTTGCTAACTGAGGAGTTATTTGAGTGAGAA
Organism: Schistocerca piceifrons; assembly: GCF_021461385.2. Classification (NCBI taxonomy): domain Eukaryota; kingdom Metazoa; phylum Arthropoda; class Insecta; order Orthoptera; family Acrididae; genus Schistocerca; species Schistocerca piceifrons. The sequence continues at coordinate 235,611,675 of NC_060149.1, read as the reverse complement.
GTAGTGGCTTCCAGATCTGGGAAGCTGACACTGGTGGGGTCAGCGGTGTACCAATCCCATCCTCTGTAACACCGCATCCAAATGACGTCACTGCTAGAGGATGACACGGCGGCTGGTCGGTGCTGAGTCAACGGCGACATCAGATAGACCAAGTTTCGCTGACAGTTCGTCACAGGTGTACCACACTTACGTCCAGTTTACGCCTGAAGTAATCACGCCTTTATATTTATAAGACTGCCTGCCTCCGCAGCTAAGTACTCAGGTGAAATGTAAAAACAATAATGTTCACTTCAATAGTGTTATGATGAAACAAATCTCAGTGATATAAATTTGGGTGAGTTTCGCACGATACATAGGTGGGAGCACCCTGTTAATCATTAACTCCTTGCCAAAAAAATAATATCGACGCACGGTCCGTTAACAGAATTTAACCGTCCGCTAATTTCCAAAAGCCAACGCGGGCCCCTTTAATTGAGGCGGTTATCAAAATAGCCATTAATATTAATAAATATGATTCAAGCTCCACTTGAAACTACCCTTTACTGACTTGGTGGATAGTATCAAACCATTATGCTCTCTGCTTATTTATCTGTTGACTGTTGCTGATGGCCCATATGAGGTTAAAAGCGAAAAGTTGTTAAGCGTGTGAGTGGAGTCATCGTATTGTGTCACGGTGTTCTTGAGCTCAACGGCAGCTATGCTCGTGCTGCTAAGCTTGTGTAATTGATATTTACGCACCGGAACCAAGTTACAGCTAACAGATATCTGCTGCTGCTGCTAACTGCAGTTTGGTTTCTTCCTTTAGACAAAATTGAACGACATTTCCTAACATTCTTCATGCAGTGATATTATTGATACTGGATATATGAAAAGCAGTAACTGAGGACTCAGTTACGACTTGTCTTGTGTTATCAGACGAATACTTCAACCAAAATTTTCATTTCTGCTTACTATGGAAAGTCTTTATACTGGATAGGCCATAGGACGTGGTCGTAAAACCTGTGTACTGTAAATGACAAAAATATATTTTTTCTATAATGGAGACGTTTCCATGTAAAGTGATACTTATTGTAACATAACAAATTAGTAGAATAAAATGATGTGTAATTAGTAACTCTTAGTTACGATCTGAAATAATTACGGAAGTTTTTGCGTGTTCCTGCACGATTCAAAAAGAATGCGTCTTTACATCAGGAATTTACATTAACAAATGTAAGAAAGTAAAGTAGCTTATCGTGCATATGACTTTATACAATAACACACAAAATATTTAATGAAACTCAAAAGAAGTAGACATCAAAAAATCTAAATAACAAGAATATTGGATTAATATCTACCGCTTCTGCTGTGCCGTTACTAACGATTTTTTTCCCTGCTCGTGTCAGAATACGAATTTCTTACGTGTTGCTACACGTACCGGTAGGCATAAGCAACACATGTAGTGTGTAATAAGCTACCGCTCTCCCCTTAAGTTCCACAGTTTGTATATTTGCTAGATATTGTTTAGAAAATTCTCACTTACGAACAGACTTCCATTCTCGTTTGTTAAAAAGCTTTCAGTGTCTAGTCACTTACATACACAAACATTAAGGAGCAGAAAAAATTGTCTATAATGAAACTGCTGTCAATGGAACGTTACGTTCCATCGCAGGTTTGTCACGATTCCATATCGACGTCTAGAATGTTATACCTATCAGAGTACGTCAAACACAAATGAGTGTGACTAACTAAAGTATCTAGAGTTCTTGTACTATTTTCTTAGAGCCACGTCTTTCAAAGCGATAGTGAATGGCCAAAATTTAATGTATCTTTGTTTCTGTTTTGGTTTTGTTACCGGTGGAGAAGAGTTCGTTCTTCCGTGTGACTATGGAAACAGGGGCCGCCATTCCTGAGACTTCCCCCAGTGACATCTACACTGGACAGTCTTCAGTTGTTACATAGTCCAATAAATGCTTACATTCTTATAGAAAATACCTGAACACGTTCATGAAACTCTCGCAGTGGCAAATTAGTGAAATCGTGGTTTACAAAGCAGAGAAGGAGCGTTGGACAGGTTTGAATCAGATCCCAAACTTTGAATTGTGGCAAGAGTAGTTCCAAATCATGAACATAATTGTATTGTATCACGCGGTGGAAAAGTCCTAAAGCGTTACGATGAAAATAATAAATGACAGTATCTCATAACTTCAAATAACGATACACAGCCGTGAAACAGAACAATTTCATTGTACGTCCACGGATACTGTTTCCAGTAAAATATTTCTTACGTAATTCGCTTTTTATTACACCATAAATTATTAAGTTTCCTTCTTATGTTTGAATTAGTCGGTTTAATAAAAGTCATGAGGGCTATTACCCTAGTATTACTGTAATTACTGGTAAAGACTTTACCTTGTATCTACTCCCAAAATCTGAAAAAGAAAGATTTCCCATGTCAGCGAAATAGCAGCCTCAATAATGAGGATTAATAAAGTACAAGAGTGTTACACAAGCTCCTTCAGAAATTTTCTGTAATTATTCATGAAGAAATTTTAATCTGGTAAAACCCCGTTGCTTTCTTCAAAAGAATTTTAAATGCAGGTTTCTCATAGGACCAGTGTGGATCTGTTTGTATGGAAAATTGTGGCTTTCGCTAAGACACACGGGATTTATATCTTTGTCATTATAAAGTATCTGTACAATTAATTCTAGAAATATGTAATTAGTACTGTAGTGTTTTGAAGTGAAACATAGAATTATTAAATGTGCGTGGAATAGTGAAGTATATGTAAGAAAGTGAAACTTTTTTTACTTGCCTGCAGTAAGCTGCGTGCTGAAGCCGAAATCTCCCAATTTTACAACTCCTGGTGATGAGAAGAACACGTTTTCCGCTTTGATATCTCGATGAATAAAGTTGTTATCATGCTGAAATGAAACACACAGCACATTATTTTTCCTATAAGGACTTCAGTACCATCATGATATTCAGACTTTCAGAGCAAGTAGCGAAGAGACTCAAAACATATAGAGATGGCTGATGCAGACTCTTCGTTGTGTTTTCTGTGACTCAAAATATTTGACATACTACCGGTAACTTTACAATGGAGAATTTGCAAGTTACAGAAAGAAAGAAATGATTTCGGAAACTCATACTCCATTTACTGCTTGGAAATGAAGTGATTTTTATTTTGTAGTAGAATTAGCAGTTAATTTGAAGTAAACTGTGACAACATTAAAATAATTTTGGGTAGAAAATTAAAGGATTTTATTGAAAATTAATGATTTACACTGATCAGCTGGAACATTATGACCACCTACCACTGGCCGGTATATTCATATTTCGCACAGATAACAACGTCTTCGCGTCGTGGCATGGAAGTAATGACGCCTTGGTAGGTCTCTGGAGGGAGTTTACAACACATCTGCATACACAAGTCACCTAATTCCCATGGATTCCGGGGAGGGGTCTACATCTACATCTACATTTATACTCCGCAAGCCACCCAACGGTGTGTGGCGGAGGGCACTTAACGTGCCACTGTCATTACCTCCCCTTTCTGTTCTGGTCGCGTATGGTTCGCGGGAAGAAAGACTGCCAGAAAGCCTCCGTGCGAGCTCGAATCTCTCTAATTTTACATTCGTGATCTCCTCGGGAGGTATAATTAGCGGGAAGCAATATATTCGATACCTCATCCAGAAACGCACCCTCTCGAAACCTGGCGAGCAAGCTACACCGCGATGCAGAGCGCCTCTCTTTCACAGTCTGCCACTTCAGTTTGCTAAACATCTCCGTAACGCTATCACGCTTACCAAATAACCCTGTGACGAAACGCGCCGCTCTACTTTGGATCTTCTCTATCTCCTCCGTCAACCCGATCTGGTACGGATCCCACACTGATGAGCAATACTCAAGTATAGGTCGAACGAGTGTTTTGTAAGCCACCTCCTTTGTTGATGAACTACACTTTCTAACGACTCTCCCAATGAATCTCAACCTGGTACCCGCCTTACCAACAATTAATTTTATTTGATCATTCCACTTCAAATCGTTCCGCACGCGTACTCCCAGATATTTTACAGAAGTAACTGCTACCAGTGTTTGTTCCTCTATCATATAATCATACAATAAAGGATCCTTCTTTCTATGTATTCGCAATACATTACATTTGTCTATGTTAAGGATCAGTTGCCACTCCCTGTACCAAGTGCCTATCCGCTGCAGATCTTCCTGTATTTCGCTACAATTTTCTAATGCTGCAACTTCTCTGTATACTACAGCATCATCCGCGAAAAGTCGCATGGAACTTCCGACACTATCTACTAGGTCATTTATATATATAGTGAAAAGCAATGGTCTCATAACACTCCCCTGTGGCACGCCACATTGAATCATATATATATATATATATATATATATATATATATATATATATATATATATATATATATATATTACCTAGTAGATAGTGTCGGAAGTTCCATGCGACTTTTCGCGGATGATGCTGTAGTATGCAGAGAAGTTGACGGATGTGTTCGATCGGGTTCAGATCTGGCGAGTTGGGGGACCCGAACTTCAACTGGACCTCGACACTATGTTCCTTGAACCATTCCATTACACTCCTGATCTTGTGAAATAGCGTATTGGTCAAAAATGCCACTGCCGTCGGGAAACATGATCGTCATGAAGGGATGTACGTAGTCTACAGCCAGTGTACGATACTCCTTCGCCGTCGTGGTGCCTTGCGTGAGCTCCACTGAACCCAAGGATGGTTCAAATGGCTCTGAGCACTATGGGACTCAACAGCTATGGTCATCAGTCCCCTAGAACTTAGAACTACTTAAACCTAACTAACCTAAGGACATCACACAACACCCAGTCATCACGAGGCAGAGAAAATCCCTGACCTCGCCGGGAATCGAACCCGGGAACTCGGGCGTGGGAGAACCCAAGGATGCCCACGTGAATGTTCCCCAGAGCACAATGGATGCGTCGCCATCTTGCCTCCGACGCGCAGCACAACTGTCAAGGAGCTGTTCCCCTGGAAGACGACGATTCGCGCCCACCCATCGCCATGATGATGAAAGTATCGGGATTCATCAGACCATACGACGCTCTGCCACTGCTCCAACGTCCAGTGCTGATGGTCAAGCGCCCATTTCAGTTGTAGGTGCCGAGTAGGCCCAAGGTTAGGAGTGTTCGGTGCACTGTGTGTTCAGACACACTTGTGCTCTGCCAAGCATTGAAGTCTAATGTTAGATCTGTCACAGTTCGCCGCATGTCCTGTTTTACCAGTCCGCCCAACCTGCGACGTCCAACCTGCGACGTAGGACGTCGTTTCACCTTGGTTTCGCCTCGTTTCGCAACAGCATTCCATTCCTTTAGCACCCAACAAATTGTGCAGTTTCCGAATGCTCATGGCGAGCCTCCGGGCCATCGCAATCTGCCCTCGGTCAAATACAGATAGATCGCGCACCCTCCTCATTCCACACACGGGGAGAACGCTCACTGATACTACATGCACCGAACGTGTGTCTGACTAGCAGTCATTCCTCGCCAGGTGACGCTGCTATAGCCTGAACGGGTTTATATCGGTAGTAGGTTGGTGCTCATAATGTTCTGGTTGATATGTGCATATAAAAAACAGTAATAATTTACAAACTTATGGAAAAGTCAATTTTGTTTATTTTATGACAAGGTTGTTATGGAACGTAAAACATAAGCGAATGAGAAAATGAATGACACAGCAAAGCGACTTACAATCCTTAGCGAAAAATTTTACTTGTGAATTTGTAAGCGAAGACGAGGCATATTATGTTTGACGGAAGGTACGTAGTATTGATGTCAAGATTTGAGCCCTTACTACGTGTACATATGCGAGTACATCCATACTCCGCAGTCAGCTTCTGACACCAATATTCAGGGTGTTACAAAAAGGTACGGCCAAACTTTCAGGAAACATTCCTCACACACAAATAAAGAAAAGATGTTATGTGGACATGTGTCCGGAAACGCTTAATTTCCATGTTAGAGCTCATTTTAGTTTCGTCAGTATGCACTGTACTTCCTCGATTCACCGCCAGTTGGCCCAATTGAAGGAAGGCAATGTTTACTTCGGTGCTTGTGTTGACATGCGACTCATTGCTCTACAGTACTAGCATCAAGCACATCAGTACGTAGCATCAACAAGTTAGTGTTCATCACGAACGTGATTTTGCAGTCAGTGCAATGTTTACAAATGCGGAGTCGGCAGATGCCCATTTGATGTATGGATTAGCACGGGGCAATAGCCGTGGCGCGGTACGTTTGTATCGAGACAGATTTCCAGAACGAAGGTGTCCCGACAGGAAGACGTTCGAAGCAATTGATCGGCGTCTTAGGGAGCACGGAACATTCCAGTCGATGACTCGCGACTGAGGAAGACCTAGAACGACGAAGACACCTGCAATGGACGAGGCACTACTTCGTGCAGTTGACGATTACCCTAATGTCAGCGTCAGAAAAGTTGTTGCTGTACAAGGTAACGTTGACCACGTCACTGTATGGAGAGTGCTACTGGAGAACCAGTAATTTCCGTACCATGTACAGCGTGTGTAGGCACTATCAGCAGCTGATTGGCCTCCACGTGTACACTTCTGCGAATGGTTCATCCAACAATGTGTCAATCCTCATTTCAGTGCGAATGTTCTCTTTACGGATAAGGCTTCATTCCAACGTGATCAAATTGTAAATTTTCACAGTCAGCATGTGTGGGCTGACGAGAATCCGCACGCTATTGTGCAATCACGTCATGAACACAGATTTTCTGTGAACGTTTGGGCAGGCATTGTTGGTGATGTCTTGATTGGGCCCCATGTTCTTCCACCTACGCTCAATGGAGCACCTTATCATGATTTCATGCGGGATACTCTACCTGTGCTGCTAGAACATGTGCCTTTACAAGTACGATACAACATGTGGTTCATGCACGATGGAGCTCCTGCACATTTCAGTCGAAGTGTTCGTACGCTTCTCAACAACAGATTCGGTGACCGATGGATTGGTAGAGGCGGACCAATTCCATGGCCTCCACGCTCTCCTGACCTCAACCCTCTTGACTTTCATTTATGAGGGCATTTGAAAGCTTTTGTCTACGCAACCCCGGTACCAAATGTAGACTCTTCGTGCTCGTATTGTGGATGGCTGTGATACAATACGCCATTCTCCAGGGCTGCATCAGCGCATCAGGGATTCCAAGCGACGGAGGGTGGATGCATGTATTCTCGCTAACGGAGGACATTTTGAACATTTCCTGTAACAAAGTGTTTGAAGTCACGCTGGTAAGTTCTGTTGCTGTGTGTTTCCATTCCATGATTAATGTGATTTGAAGAGAAGTAATAAAATGAGCTCTAACATGGAAAATAAGCGTTTCCCGACACATGTCCACATAACATTTTCTTTCTTTGTGTGTGAGGAATGTTTCCTGAAAGTTTGGCCGTACCTTTTTGTAACACCCTGTATTTTCCCACGTTGCATTACCGAATAGCACGTGGGAAGAATGATAGTCAGAAAGCTCCATATGAATTGTAATCTCTCTAATTTTCACGTCTTGGTCATTTCGCGAGACGTATGTTGGAGGAAGTAATATATTGCCCAACACTTCTTGGAAGGTAGTCTCGAAATTTCAACTGTAAATCTCTCCATGACGCACAACGCTTCACTCGTAGCGTCTTTCACTATAGTTTGTTGGGCATCAAGGTAACGCTCTCGTGCTTACTAAACGATTCCGAGAGGAAACGCGCCGCTCTTCGTTGTATCTCTCTCTCTCTCTCTCTCTCTCTCTCTCTCTCTCTCTCTCTCTCCCTCCCTCCCTCCCTCCCTCTCCCCCATTAATTCTACTTGGTCCCAAACTGATAAACAGTACTCAGAAATCGGTTGAACAAGTAATCCACTCCTTTAATGGATGAATTAATGGAACAGTAGTGGACCTCTTTACCCATTTTTGCCGCAATATGTTAAATTTATTTATGTTCAGGGGCAGCTACCAGTTCCTGCACTAATCGTTCTGCATTTCGATTGATCTGGTGTTGCAAACCTTCCTATAGACAACAGCAGCATCCGTCATTAGCCTCACGGAATTTGCAAGTTTATCCACTAAATAATTAATATTAACTACAAACGGGATCGGTCCTGTGACACTCCTTTGGGATACTCCCGAAATTTTCTTTACATCTCCAGATTTTGCTTTTTTAAGAATTGCGTATTGACTTCTATCTGCAAGTAGTCCAGGATCTAGTCGGAAATCTGATCAGGTATTCAATGTGTGTGAATTTTTTCACTAAATGTCAGTGTGGAACTGTATTTAATGTCTTTTGGAAATCAGGGAGCAATGCATTAATCTGGGCGCCTTTGTTTACGGCACTTGTACCTCATTCATGTACAGAGCGAGCTGAGTTTCACAAAATATCTAAGTTTGGAATCCGTTTTCATTTTTATAGAGGTAACTTTCTCCGAAAACGTTATAATGCGTGAACGAAATAAAACATGCTCACAATTCCACATTAGATTCACGTCATCGAGGTAGACCTATAATAATATGCAAGTGTCCGACGACCCTGCTTGAAAACAGTAATGATCTGCGCATGTTCTCAATCTGCCTTTCCACTGTACAGTATTTTCAGTTAATTTTCTATTCCGCGATTGTTTACCTACAAATTTGTCATTCCGCGTTCGGCCAAGAGTGAAGGGAGGTACCTTATTACAAAGATATTCTGTCGCTGAATGACTGACTAGAGATTTCTGTTTACTGACAATATGAGAAACTGAAACGTCTTAGGATTTTTAGTGAGATAGTTTGGCAAAATTTGATGTTTCAGTGCCTGTGTTATTCCGAATTACGATGTAAAGTTCCTTCCGACATGCACTGCCACGATTACAGCCGTCGTGAAATACATGAAACATATTCGCAGTTGCGAATATGGACCGCATCAGATGTATTAATGGAACGACGACAGAGAAAATTTGCACCCGAGCGGGACTCGAACCCAGATTTCCCGCTTATCGGGTCGGTCGCCTTGCCATTTGGTTATGCGAGTGCCACTCACGGCTAAACCCAAAGTTCCACGTCGTCAATCACAGTATATGGAAGTCTGTGTGTTCTGTATGTCGTGGTTGACGATATATGGAAGTTTGGGTTTGGTCGTGAGTCGTGCTCGTTTAACCATGTCTATAGGAAGGTTTCAACACCAGATCAACCCCTGGAGTCCCGATCCGGCACAAATTTTCATTGTCTTCGTCCAATTATACAGTTTATGGTAGTTCATATTTGCAACGACATTTAATGTATTTGGCAAAATTTTCCTTTGAAATTGGTCCGATACTTCTGGAATTGCTCTCCTTACGCTCATTTTGGCTTCATTCGGCTTTTTTTTGCGTACTAGGATTGCTGTGTTGTCCGAACAAGACAGCCAGGGAAAAAGCACCACAGGCGAAAAGATGAGAGCTGGTGCGAGTTCTACTAGCTTCACGGGCGGCGCTGATTGCCGGCCGAGTACAATCCGCCAATGACCGGACGACAACGGATAGAAGCCTACTCGGAAGATAGAAGAGCAGCTCTCACCCACTTGGTTATAGATCATCGTCCAGGGCTGACTTAGACAATGAACGTCGTTTAGTGAACTCTAAGAAGAGAACAGACAGTTATTGTAAATTGCATTTGCTATGCACTGCGAAGTTTGCCTACTATTATTTGCAATTAGCCATTGAGGGCCTCTTTTGTGTTATATTGTATGCAGTGTTGCAGTCTTCATTATTCAACAAGTCACAACGATAAATAAACCTTTTTAACTAATTTGTGTTACTTTGTTACTTATTTGTTGGAGTGTTGTAGAACTTTCTCTCCCCTGTCCTGTTACCTGATCCTGGGGCATAGCTGTGTAATAGTGGCAGTGTCTTAGCGGTGTAGTGCACCAAAAGCCGTTTCAGGAACTCACAAACTCGGCCTACCGCAGCAACAACAGTGGCAATTCGACCTCTTCAAAACTAGCGACGAGGGTTTATGGAAAGGATTTTACTTGCTTAAATCTGAGAAGAAGTTCTCTCTGCTTTTGTAGCAACTTTGTAGCACGATGGGTCTCTTCCACGCTTCACTTTTTATCCTCAGTACTGAATATCTAATGTTAACTACTTAGATACTCTGCACTTTTATCCTGTCACTCTTGCTAACCAGAAATATATATTTTTTTTGTTTTTCCAACATTCCTTGTGACAATGCACAATTATAGTTGCTGTCTCAGGCTTATGTTCACTGTTTGCCTTCTAGACATTAACTGATTTAAGAAGTTCGATGCTACTGCAACAGAAGATGACATAGGGGAATAACGACAGCGACTTCTACTCCATGCAAGCTCGAAATTGAAACTTCCTGACAGATTAAAACTGTTGTGCTGGACCGAGACTCGAACTCGGGATCTTTGCCTTTCGCGAGCAATCGCGTTCAAGCCCGAAATTCTCTTACTTTACCGTCAGCATCAATGTCAGAGAGGGGTGCTGACGAAACTGAAGCTCTGGGGCGGAACGAGGAAAGTGGTGGGGCGTGGGGGGCGTTGTTGTTGAGTCGTTCTTGTATATGTCAATCGGTTCGAACTCTGGTCCGTAAAATACAAAGATTTCATTGCATGAAACTCCTGCCGGAGGAAACAGAAGAGGAAAGTCAACAGGATGGGGGCGTAGCATTTATTCCGTTCTGTGGCGCTTTATCGGGAAGATAGGTCGAATTCTTCAAAAAAATCAAGTGAAGACTGTCTTCCACCCACCAATTAAGACACAAGCACTGCTTGGTAATGTCAAGGACGATCTAGGGCTACGGTAATCCGGAGTCTACCAGATACCCTGCGGCTGTGGCTTGACTTACATAGGTCAAACGGTGCGTACAATCGAAAATCGTTGCCAAGATCAACGGCACACCAGAATACAGCAGCCTAACAAGTCGGCGGTTGCTGAATATTACCTCTCGGAATTAGGCAGAATGAATTACTACCAGACGAAGGCTCTGACACAGACGTCCAAATACTGAGACTGTCACTAAAGAATCTATCGAAATTCGAGTACGGGGACCGCTGATCAATCGAGATAGCGGTTACATCCTTAGTAAGGCCTGGGAACTCGCTTTGAATCTGATTAAAATGAGAAACAAGACTCCCACCATGAACTGACTTCGAGAACAGGCAGAGATACTAAGAAGATGTCGCCGGCACGCGCCCCTGGGCCCGGACCGCGAACGGAACGGATGCTGGACGCTCCGTGCCTCGGCGCGGACCGCGTTGGGAACACCTGCAGGGAGAAAGGGGATAAAAGCCCGGCGCCGGTGCCTCGGCTGTCAGTTCGTTAGTTTACCTGATGGTGGCAGCGTGGTCGTTTACCAAAAAAATGTGCCGTTTGGACACTAACACCTGGCTGTTCACCCGTGAACGCTTTCGTCACGAAGAATCAGAAGTCTTTACGTGATGCCTCACGCCTTTGCTATAGCGTCTCCGACTTGAGATTGCTGGAAATTTCTGTGACGCTTGCAAGGTTACTTAACAACTACCGACTAATGATATGGCCGATGCTTCAGTCAGATATGTTTTACATTAGTTAAACTTGGTGAGGACCACAAGCTAAGGAAGCATTCTCAAGAGTCGGTCGGACAGAGATATTTAAACGACCTGCTCTTCGGATGAATAAAAGCTATTTAATTTTGTTTCCTCCAACTGAGAATATGAGGTATTGTATCTAAACACTATGTAGAGAATATAGGTTTGCTTGTGTGGCCTGTCATGCACCACGTTGAAGGGTAAGTTGCTGTTCTTGTTTGGAAAAGACGACAAAAACGCTCCGGAGACAAGTCTGATCGGCAGTCTGATAAACATCCGTGATGATTTAGGAAGAGGATGACCATATCTATTGGTATGCATTGCATGGCTCCCTGAGTATAGACGTGGAATAAGCTTTCAATGAATGTTAGGCTCGCATTTTTCTTCCCCACGACTAAATTTAGGTGGTAATTCTACTTCAAATTGCTCTGGATGAATACTCCTCGGTATTTGGCGACTACTTCTTATTTCAATGAGTACTAGGCGTTTCCGTAATAAAATAATATTGGATATTTTCGCCTTAGTTCATTCTATATGTTTCTGTTGAGTGACAACTGCCAGCTTTGACCATGTGCTTGTTTTCTTTCACTTCGCCAGAAATTTCTAATACTGTAGCAAAAAGTTCAAATGGCTCTGAGCACTATGGGACTCAACTTCTCAGGTCATTAGTCCCCTAAAACTTAGAACTAGTTAAACCTAACTAACCTAAGGACATCACACACATCCACACCCGAGGCAGGATTCGAACCATCGACCGTAGCGGTCTCGCGGTTCCAGACTGCAGCGCCTAGAACCGCACGGCCACTTCGGCCGGCAATACTGTAGCCCCCATGTGTTGACCGCGAACATCTAGCCGGTCATTTGTATGAATCCTACATAGATGAGGTGCTATCAAACTGCCTTTCAGTACACCGTACGCCAATTTCGCTCCTGGCGAATTTTTCCATTCAGAACTACTTATTGGGTAATATTTGCTGTAAAGTACAAAGGGAACTAAAAAACAGAACATATAAAGATCCGACAGTATACCATGAATATCATGCTTCAGTTTACGTGAGCGACTGATGGGAACTAACAAATATCGCCGTGTTATGAATACAAGTAACTAAATCGGATATTCTAATGTGTAGGTATGTACACAAAATAATGAAAATAACTTTAAAATAATTATATAATCAAGTAATTGACTAAAACTCACTTAGAAACTAAAATGGAGCGCTGTTGGAAGGAACGGAAAGAACATACAGCCAAAATTGTCATTACAAGTCAAAGAAGGATGCAGCGTAGCACGGCCATAGAAGGAAGGGCATACAATGTATAAATTGGTACACATAACAGAAATGGTCTAATATGTGAAAGCTACTTATAATAGCGTTAAAGACAAGCTGTAGAAACCAACTGTGTAACTAATATGAAGGAGAGTGATGAAGTAGTTTACTTTCATTGTTATTGAGGAAATCATATTTTGTTGTTCAATTCTACAAAAATCTTGAGACATAATCTAAAGTTGTGTTTTACTTACATACTAGAAATCACATTTACGAGAAATGTGACTATACCACATTTTTTTTGTTACCGAGTCTCAGTTACAAATTTAAAGGGAAGCATACATCGTGTCAATTCAGTCATCTGTGTGTCAGGATCGGATCATGGTTTCAGACAAAATTCAAACTATAGAAAACATTTCCACCAGAGACTGTGAGACATGTAGACTAATGGTGTGGGATTACTTAATGGACACAAAGTTTCGTAGTAATACAAGCCAATTAACAACCGATGTATGGTAGTGGTTGAGGACCGGAATTTAGAGGAATGGAATACCAATTCCTGTCAGAGCATTCAGATTCAGTATTTCTGATGTTACTCTAAGTAGATTAAGATGATGACCGGAATGAATCCTTTGAAACGGTTATAGCTGATTATCTTCCTAATGTTTGTTACATTCCGAGCCTGTGCACCGTCTCTACTGAAAGCATCGCGCGACGCGGCGTGAAACCTCAATTATCCCTCCTTCCTTCTTAAAGGACGGATCTAAAGTTATCAGTTTTTTTTAGGTGTGTGTGGTATGGTTTTACACCGGCTGCTTTTTCCTCAGTTATTGTATGTTACTGTGGCTGCCACGTGGTTTTCCCCCTTTGTTATGTTGAATACTGTCGAGTCTCAAGGATGGGAGTGGTGTGAGAAAAATGTAAGTTTCTAATCCCCCATTCTCTACGACAGCAGAAAAAAGAGCGTGGATACACTTTTAATATGTGTAGATGTAAAAGATATTAAAAAAACTTGCTCCAAGGCAAGGACAGCAAAAAAGAAGCTTGAAATGGGACGGTGAGGATTTGTAGAAGTAGTAAACGGTAGGACAACAAGGGAGGCAGGGTTCTTGATGAAATACAGGGAAGAGTTCCTGAGGCTGAATCATTGCGTAAGCGGGACCACCCTCGTATTTCGCGATGTATTGGTAACTTAAATCTTCAAGTTGGCTCTACGTGATAGAATTGTTAAGTTCGCGTGGCCCAGCGGTTAGTCGACTGTAGGCACTGAAGCAAGAATAATTGTCACTGCCGTAGTCTCTTCGTTATTGTTATAGCCATTGTGGTACAAATCTTAGCTTCTATATAATGTACGAGTAAGTAAATGAATTATCGGACAAATAGTTCGTAACTGCATTTCCTTAGTTGATGACTAGCCATCTTAAAACTAGAGTTTAATTTTGGATGTTATTGCAGTGTAGTCATTTCTTATGTGGCGTCCAATTGTCGAAGTTAGACCATTGCTTGTTTCCTAATCTCGATAGAGTCCTTTTAGGAGACGCTCATAAAAATTGCAGTTAGTAATACAGAGTAAGCAATAACAGAGATAATGGTTTTAGGATTTCAAGATGGCAAAAATGAGAATGTACAGGAAATGGACAGATGATGAGCTGAAAGTCTTTGTGGCATCATACAGTAATTGTGACAATGAACTTGACGAGTGTGCTCGTGTATGTGGTGTACCCAAAGCTACAGTAAACAGATACGATGACAGTAAAACACGCACACAGATGAAGTTAAGTCATTCGGAAGAAAATCAACTTTTACGTCTGAGACGGGAAAAGTTCTCACAGACCACTTCCTCATATTTGAATAACAGGTTTTTTGGATTTACCATTAACGATGTTCGTAATCTTGCATTCAACGTAGCAGAGCAATATGAGTTACCTGATTTTTTCAACAGATATAAGAAATAGTGGGGGAAAAGTGATGTTACTCATGTGTGAGACGAAATCCACAGCTTTCCCTTCGCTATCCAGAAGGAAAATTAATGGCTAGAGCTAAGGGTTTAATGGACAGAATATGAATCAGTTCCTCCACCTCCTTGAGAGAACTGTCGACGATAACAGAATTACAGCCAACACTGTATTCAAGTCGTCGAATCTGGATCCACAACACAACCCAAAAAGTGGTAGCGAAAGAAGGAAAGCACCGAGTGGAAAACAGAACAAGCGTCGAGCGAGGGTTAACACCGCAGTTCTTTGTGCTGTCAATGCGGCTGGATACATTATCCCACCTGTGATTATATTCAGGTGTAAGAAGATGCAGTAAGAACTTAAATTTAAGCGCATTTGATATCTGAGGCACTGGCTACACGATTTCCGAGCTGCTTGTGTCGTGGCTCAAACACTTGAAAAAAATCATGTTAACTGTGGAAAGGACTCACCTGTGCTCCTGCTTCTTGATTATCACAAAACACACAGTGTAAGTCTAGAGGCTGCTGAGTACGCTCGTGATAATGGTATTATCATACTGCAGCTACCTGCGCGCAATACTCACTGATTGCAGCCGCTTGTTGTTTCATTTTTTCCACTTTTTCAAATCTGTTTCAGTCAGAATCAGGACAAATGGTTGCGTGAAAACGTAAGCAAAACTAACGCGGTTTCAGATTTCTGGATTACTGAATGAAGTCAATGGCCGACCAGCAGCAGTTGGGACAGCAATGAATGTCTTCACCCAGCAGGTTTTTGGCCTTTGAATAGGAATGTGTGTTCAAGTCTTCATTTTTCACCAGCACATTTCTTGAAAGTTGATGACCATTTACTAGAGGAGCCTACTTCTACAAACAATAGGAGGGAGGAATCTTCATCAGAAATCATTTCAAGTGATTACAACTATACAAAACCTAAAAAGAATTTCGAGAAGATTGTGAACAAGACGTCACTCCTTCCAAATTCATCCAAGAAGCTTGCTATTCAAGGCAGAGGATAAGAACAGAACGCGACTGGAATCAGTAATATGCCTTATAAGCAATAATCAGAGCAATTTAATTGTCATGCAAAGAAGCAAAAATCTGCTAAGACAGATTTATTTCCAAATGACATAACACAAACGAAATGTTGCCAATTGATGGTGCTTCTGACAAAAGGAGACATAATACAGTTCATGGACTGTATATTATGGGTTCATACACTATGTAAAGCCCAACATATAGAAGTATATATGTTCAGACCGCAATTAAACCTGTCAATCTTAATCTCTGTCTACAGGCATGATTAGTACAGTTCAGTGTGTCAAGCTCTTTTACGCTTCTCTAGTTTATTCTTTGTTTTAATTTGAATCGATGTATGAGGACGAAACAGTTTTCCTCTAATTTACCAGTGTCTTAAAGGTTCTGAGAACGCCAAAAATATGTTTTTTATAATAAGGCCTAACTACCTAAATATGATGTACGTGTAATATAATGAAATACAACTTCTTTAAATATTACAGTTCTTATTCACCTTGTTACTCACAGTTTTACCATCTGTTCTAACTTAAGCAACCGAAGTCCCTAAATTAAGCAACCGACTCCGTGACAGACCAATTACATAGTTATAAACTTTTTATTATATGCCTTTAAGCTACGTATTATTCAAAATTTAATACCACCTGGTGGAAGTGTATATCATGCAAATTACTGTACAGTATATTTTGTTTCAAATAAATACATAATAGAAATTGGTCCAATATAGGCAACCTTCCCCTAAGTAGCAGATGTTTCTGGGAGGAAGAAATGAAGGAGCCTTTATCTGAGGAAGGGAAGAGGAACTGATTCGATTATGAAGAAATTGTATCTATCGTTATTTGGGAACATAAATTATGGAAGTAGACCTGTATAAAAATTATGAATCTTATGGGCGTCTAAGATAGGCGGTTATGTTAGTAAATGTGTGAAAAAATGTAAGTCTACAGATGAGGAGTCTAAAAATGTAATTTATTGCACCACAGCTTCATCCAATGTGTCGATTCGACAGAATAACATCATGAGAGAGGATGCGCATGTCATCAAGATAACTACGTGCCTTGGGAAAAGAGCTCATATTCAGTACACAAAAACACGTATTCGGTACACTGATTATGGAGACGTCAGTCAGCGTCTCTGGAAGGAGAAGTTGCGACATCTCATAGCGCCGACAGGTCTTCTGGAGGAGCTGACCAGATAGGAAAACCACCGAAAATGCAGTTGACTGACGATTAAGTCTGGCTTTCCTAGCCTGTTGTGACTTACAGGCTTGAAGTTCTCTCATTTGAGAAACGCTAGCCATTCTGGCTGATATATATACCACCTTTTTAATTTTACCCACATATTGAAGCCTCAAATGTGACTGAACTCAATACACCGGAAGTATGAATTAGAAAACTCCTTCAGTGACAACTTTTAGTGTTTTATTAAATACACGATGTACTTCGGACCCTGTGGGTCCACCATCATCTGTAAGTTGTCTTAATACATGCTCCATTTTTTCTCTTGAATGAGATGAAATGCATAGTGCACATAATCCAAGAAAAGCGTTTTTAACGTTTTAGCGCCATCATACATTTTTTTCCTCATCCTCTTCATGCATACCACTTTATTCAAAACGTATATTTCCATACACATTTTGTCAATAATTCACAGATGTTTTTGTACATGGTGTGATCAAAGATGGATTTATTCGTAGTGCCAAAGATGTAATTATTAAACAATTGACATATGCACGGAATAACTTTAGAATAGGTCTTTAAAATTACTGAACTAACTATGACTTGGGAAATCTGTTTGTTCGTTTAACATGGGTTCTGGATTTTTGATTTTGTGTAGGTATGTCTCAAATAGTTCTAAGAGATTTAGGGTCTTACCACCGGCTTCATTATGTAGTACAATCAAATTGTTTTCTAGAATGTTGATGACATGTTTCGTTTCCTACATTTGTTGTGCAATAACTGATTTCTCGAAGTGGTTGGGTCTGAAAGCATTTACGTGCTCTTGAAATCGGGTTATGAAGTTTCTACCTGCTTTCCCCTACATAGTTGGCAGGTCAACTGAGGCATGATACTTTGTACACTCCACTGTTGATGTATGTTTGTGTATTTGATTTTATGTTATGGATGAGTAAGATTCCTAATTGAAGAGTAAGATTCCTGACTGAATCCAGATATACCTTCAGCCAAATTCACCTACCACCATAGTATTCACGCTACGGACCCCAACAAATTCTAAATAATAGCATTGAGGGGAGTGTAGGAAAATAGTTGGTGCCAGAATTAGCGAAAAAGGAGAAGTGTTCGATAAGAAGCCATTAGCTTGTTAGCGTTCGTAAAAGCCTTTTGTCGTAGTCTGGGTGACATGAGGATTGAAAGCACACGACTCTTAAGGTGAGAAGTGAGGAAATGGCGATGAAAACTTAAGAAGGTGGTAAGGAACACATGTTGGAATGGTTGATGAATACGTGAAACAGGAAGCAGGAGTTCCATTATGTTTGAAGGCTAATAAGAGTTGAGGTGAAAAAAATCCCTATTTTATTGACGAAGGTAGAGCTCGGATTAAGATTCTGTAGGTTCAGAAAACTATCAACTAGTGATCCTAGAACCGCCTTTAAATTTATGTGGCACCTATTACTGTGTTACAACTATGTCATGGTTCATTAATTTCTGTACTACTATTCCGATCTGTGTGACCTTCACTCGACTTAACGCCATAGGAGCTGAGTGCTGCCTTTATTTTATTTTTAATTTTTCTTTTTTAATCTGGAATTCAACTGTGTGGCTGTATAGCCATCTCATTAACATCAGAAGTCTCAGTTACCTAGAATCTGTTTGTTTCATTTGATCTCTCTCTCTCTCTCTCTCTCTCTCTCTCTCACACACACACACACACACAGTAACGGCACATTTTAAACCGACACCTACGTCCGAGCTGGATTTATACTGGTGCGCCCGCTTGTGAATGCTACCTGAAGACCACGGGGGAAGTACAGTACTATGGCCTACTAGGTGGTATGACGTCATTTTTCTTGACGATGCTATTTACAATTATAATATCGACACCTCATCTGATGACATCATTGAAGTCATTCGCGAGACAACAGATGACTCTCCAAAGGAGAGGAACACTAAAGAAAGGTAACGCCTAGAGGAAATCGGTAATAATTACACTTGTCTGATGGACTTGCTGTAAGTTATTTGAAGCTCTTACAATATTCGTGGAGGAAATTACATCGCATTAAACAGCATCTTCCAGAAATCATTGCCAGAGAAAGGGAATGGCGACGAAGAGGACAAAGTTAATTTATTAACTCTTTTTCAACTGTGACAAATTTCCGGAATTTAACTACTACTGGGACATGAGACATTTGACTTCTTATAGTTTGGCTGCGTGTCATAGTTGCACCTTCGACAAAAAAATCGACACTAGTTTGGTAATTTCAGGGGGGACTCAGAAAGGATTTGCCCCTATTTTTTATTTGCCGAAGTTAGGTACATACAGGTAGTGACAAAGGTAAAATTCAACGTACCTTACACAATTTTATTGCGTAGTTCCCACACCGGATGATTCATCTGCTCCATCGCAGTGCTTAATTCGAGATGCCCTTGTGGTAAATCTCGCCCAGCAGATTACAACCACAGTCTAAGTGCTGTCTTGGATTCATCGCTGCATGTGAATCGCTGTCCTTCCAGGAACTTTTTGAACGGATGGAAACGTGGGAATCACGAGGGGCGAGGTCCGGTCTGTATGGCGCGTGGTCTTTTGAAACTCCCAGTGAAATGACCGGAGCTTGTCGCCAGTTCTGATTGACCCAGGTGGCCCCGCATTGTCGTGTAGGATAACCATGTGGTCCACATCAAGAATCCTTCGGCGCTTCTTCCTGATCTTCCTGTTGGCAGCCCGCAGACGTGACAGTGTAGAGCAATAACTGTCGGCATTGACGGTAGCACCTACTGGCATCAATCCAGCACTGGCGGTACACAGCGATCCCAACACATGGCACTGGCCGTAAATTTTTTGCCACAGGCGTATCTGGATTTTTCCACACCACACTTCCGCTGCTTCGATTCCAGTGTGAACTACAATATTTACGTTTCATCAACAGTAACATTGCTGTCCAGGAGACTGTCACCCTCCTCAGCATACAGTTGCAGTTGATTCAGTGAAGCAATTGTT
Source organism: Schistocerca piceifrons (assembly GCF_021461385.2). Classification (NCBI taxonomy): domain Eukaryota; kingdom Metazoa; phylum Arthropoda; class Insecta; order Orthoptera; family Acrididae; genus Schistocerca; species Schistocerca piceifrons. Next base: position 235,591,656 of record NC_060149.1, on the reverse strand, counting down.
TCCTTGTCTTTCATCATATCACCCAACTGGTTAGGCACCCACCGCATAAGATCTTCCGGTATCCTAAGGACCTGTGACCGATGTTGCAAACAATTCCATACGAACTGCAGCTCCCAGGAAATGTCCTTGAGGTTCACACGACGATCCGCTTCGCCGCTGCGACCACATGGGAAGTGTTGTCATTCAGTAAAGATCGCGGCCTCTGCGAACGCTCATTGCCATGCAGTTCTTCACGGCCTTTTGTGAACTCACAACAACAACAACAACAACAACAACAACACCTCACACTTCTGAAAGCAAGACACGTTTCCCCACACGTGGGCTGCGTTTCCCTGTGGATTTCTATGGCGTTGGTCCCATGATGCATGGAAAACGACCACACTTCGTTGATCACACGCCGTGGACGTGTCAAGCACTACCGATGCCTTCACGACCATCAGCAGCCCCGTGCCGAGGAACTTCAGGCATACAGGACTGGTCAGGTCAAAGAAACGTCCACCGCTGGGAATGGGTATGTTAACTTCGAATTCACAGCATTAATTTGACTAAAAACATGGGGACAAAGATTTTGATTCACCCTTGTACTATATTGCATCTTTGTTTTGGATAACTTCCATACTTCTTTCAACGCATTGTATTGTTATTGCCTTAATCGATACAAATAGCTTGTACTGCAGTTTTAATTATCAGACAGTGCCACAGATCGGCACAAGAGCGTCTGCTTCGGAATTTGTTAGTTTTTATTCCACATTTGTGCTTTTTTTATGAAGTAGTTGTTGGGTTTCCATTAGCCAGGTGAATTCTAAAATATGTAGAGCAGTCGATGTGAGAGGGTGGCAGAGGGACGACGGGAAGCAAGGTGTAACAGACTTCTGTCGAAGTTTGCGAAACGACGTAATAGTGATTTAAGATGAGAATCTATCTGCCGTTACTCGTTCTTTTGTAGTCTTCACGTATACATTAGCTTCAGTCTCGCTTTCTCATTTTAGTATTTAGCCGCAACGACGCAGACACCGAACTACACTTCCACGGGAAGTATGGGGATCTCCCGACGACGATTGTAATGTCACTTTATGGAGCGAACAAGGGACCAAACCTAGTGGAGCGAAGCTGGAAACAAGAATCGTGAAAGCTACAAGACACAGCGGACATTAACATGCTGTGTCATTTATATAGGCCGATGGTTGTCGAACTGCGGTGAAAACATAGCCAAAACGGCTTTGGAAGTTGATTGCTTATTCAAGAACGTTTCGCTCACAGGCTCACCCTCTTTATAAATTCGAATAAGCGGTGTGACTGGTAGTCTACTGTAGTTCTGTATAGGAGCAAGTGTTTCTGTACATATAATTTTGTCATATGTTGTTGCAAATGCGAATCCGCAGAAGAGGACTCGTACGTATGTATGTATGTATCCGTTACAACATCCTCAGAAACGACTGCTGTGGGGATCAGCACATCGTCATCGTACCATGGACTAAGTGAAATGAATTACCTCGCCACAAGATTAACTGTTCCTCTTGCATGTAGCTGGTGGTCAACTGAGGATACTTCGTCTACCAGGCGACTGCCCGCCCGACACGTACATTGCGAGATGCATTGACACCTTTGGTAGCTTTCGGCTTCAGACATTTTCCAGCGTGACAAATTGAAACAGTTCTTGTCATACTGCAGAATTTGTTTCTCCCTGCATCTTGCTCGGAATATTGTGTGTACTCTTCGGGCTACCGCACTGCTAATAATATGTCGAGGGAATATTGTAAGATGGGATCGCACCAACAGTATCCAGTACGATACGTTTTAAAAGTTGTTTTTGTTGTTGATATCGATGTCATTCAGATAAACTGTAATGTTCAGGGAAGATATAAACTCCTAAAAACCCCTTAAGCCTGAGTGATTGCGTAATAGTGGCACATACAAGGGCAACACGGTGATGGAGCAGGACCAGTCGTCAGTTGTCGCTTGCGAGAGAAAATAAGTTATTGTGTACTTTAGGCGAGTGTTAATAGACTTCACGAGTTCATTGCGGATTATTGTTGGTCTCGTGTGCAGCATACCATATCCTGGACATTTTTATGAATCATCAGTCATTTCTAGAACCATTCCGCCCTACCTAACTGAATGCCAGAGCGAGACTCTAGATGTCGTTGTGTCATTCTCCTCTAGTCTCTTTCGCAATTCTACCACCCCCCCCCCCCCCCTCTTGCTTTCCTCACTCTACATCTACAAAAATTGCTTGCGAATTCAGGCAATACCTGATGAAGGTAATGATTCACGCTGTCGAAATATCGTTCAAGAACGATGCCGATATCTGGCAGAATACCCGACACCTCAAGATGTCAAAAGATCTCAGGGAAAGTCTGATGAATTATAAGAAGTTCTACGTTTATTCCGGATTCTGTCGCGGTTCCCTTGAGATGCCACTATTTTTGAACCTTACAATAGGCCAGTTTACGCCATTTTTGTTATGGTTTTAGGGCGCCAAACTGCTACGGTCATTAGCGCCCGGTCTGTGAGTTAGGAAAAGGTAAAAAAACGAAACTGGAAACCAGCAGCAATGGGAACGAAACTCAAAAAAATGGAGAAACTAAAAACAGAAGGAAAGCTTAAAAAACTATTATAGAAGGGAGTTGGTTGTCCCCAAAAAGAGCTTCAAATGACTGACGTCATCTCAATGGCACTAAAACTCGAGAACGCCATCGGCTGAGCGCGTGTCATCTGCTAAAATGGAAGATATATCAGGCGACCGCTGTAGACGGGCGCGCAACGCAGTAAAATAGGGGCACTCAAGTAAAAGGTGTCTTACCGTCCACAGCTGAAAGCAGTGGGGACAGAGTGGGGGAGGATCGCCACTTAAAAGATGTCGGTGGCTAAAAAGACAGTGCCCTATCCGGCGTCTAGTTAAAATTACCTCCTCCCGACGACGAGTTCGGGAGGAAGAGGTCCAAGCACAGGGAAGAGCTTTCACGTCCCGCAATTTATTATTGGGAAGTGTCGACCAATGTGCGTGCCATAAAAGAGCAACACGACGACATAAAACACTTCGTAGATCGGCGAAGGGAATCATGCCAATAGCTGGCTGAAGGAGAGAGACTGCAGCCTTGGCCGCTATATCGGCCGCCTCATTTCCACAGATACCAACGTGTCCTGGGATCCAGAGGAACGCCACAGAGACGCCCCCCAAGTGGAGCAAGTGGAGGCAGTCCCGAATCCGGTGGACCAGAGGGTGGACAGGGTAGAGAGCTTGGAGAGTGAGGAGAGAGCTGAGAGAATCTGAACAGATAACATGCTGTATCCGCTGATGGCGACGGATGTATTGGACAGCCCGGAGAACAGCGTAAAGCTCCGCAGTATAAACCGAACACTGGTCGGGAAGCCGAAATCGATTTGGGGTGTCGCCAACAATATAGGCACTCCCTACACCAAACGATGTTTTCGAGCCATCAGTGTAAATAAATGTGGCTTCCTTAATTTGTGCACATAGAGCAGCAAATTCCCGACGATAAACAAGTGAAGGGGTACCATCCATGGGAAACTGAAAGGTCACGGAGCAGGTGGGTCGGGGACGGAGCCAAGGCGGTTCTGTACCCCAAGTTGTCAAGAAAGTTTTAGGAAAGCAGAAGGAAAGAGAATGGAGCAGTTGACGGAAGCGGACTCCCGGTGGTAGTAGGGAAGAAGGGCGGCGTGCATACCCTAAATCCATGGAGGCGCCGAAAAAAATGTCATGGGCCGGATTAGCAGGCATGGAAGACAGATGGCTAGCATAACGACTCAGAAGGACAGCCCGCCGATTGGACAGCGGAGGTTCAGCAGTCTCAGCATAAAGGCTTTCGACAGGGCTGGTGTAAAAAGCTCCAGACACTAAACGTAATCCACGGCGGTCGATAGAGTCGAGACGCCGAAGAATAGACGGCCGAGCAGAGGAGTAAACTATGCTTCCATAGTCCAATTTCGAACGCACTAAGGCGCGGTAGAGGCGGAGAAGGACCACTCGGTCCGCTCCCCAGGAGGTATCATTCAGGACACGGAGGATGTTGAGGGATCGCAGACAGCGAGCCGACAGGTAGGAAACGTGGGGGGACCAGCACAGTTTTCTGTCAAACATAAGACCCAAGAATTTAGCGACGTCCGAAAACGGAAGGTTGACAGGTCCTAGATGTAAGGAAGGTGGAAGAAACTCCGTAAGTCGCCAAAAATTTACACAAACGATCTTATTGGGCGAAAAGCGGAAGCCTGTTTCGATGCTCCAAGAGTGGAGGCGATCGAGACATCCTTGAAGACGTCGTTCAAGAAGGCTGGTCCGTTGAGAGCTGTAGTAGATCGCAAAATCGTCCACAAAGAGGGAGCCCGAGACACCAGGAAGGAGACAATCCATAATTGGATTTATGGCAATGGCAAACAGTACAACAATTAGCACGGAGCCCTGGGGTACCCCGTTTTCTTGGGAGAAAGTACGGGAGAGAGTAGTGTTCACCCGCACTCTAAATGTGCGCTCTGCCCTAAATTCGCGAAGAAAAAGGGGCAGCCGACCTCGAAATTCCCAAGAGAACAGTGTGCGGAGGATGCCTGTCCTCCAACAGCTATCGTATGCTCTCTCCAGATCAAAAATATCGCTACTGTTTGGCGTTTCCGGAGAAAATTGTTCATAATGCAAGTGGAGAGAGCAACAAGATGGTCAACTGCAGAACGATGGTTTCGGAAACCGCATTGGGTAGGTATTAAAAGACTGCAGGACTCCAGCCACCAAGCTAAAGGGCAATTCACCATACGCTCCAAAACCTTACATACACTACTCGTGAGAGAAATGGGGGCGATAGCTAGAGGGGAGATGTTTGTCCTTTGCAGGTTTCGGAACAGGAACGACGATAGCTTCCCGCTGTCGTCTGGGAAAAAGTACTGTCGGTCCAAATTCGATTATAAAGGTGAAGGAGGTAACGCAGACTATGGTATGATAACTGCAGCAACATTTGGATGTGGATACCATCCGGTCCTGGGGCGGAGAAGCGAGAAGAAGAGAGTGCATGTTGGAGTTCCCGCATGGAGAAAACAGTATTATAGCTTTCGCGATTGTGAGAGGAGAAGGCAAGAGGTTGAACTTCCGCTGCACGTTTCTTCGGGAGAAACGCTGGCGGGTAATTTGAAGAGCTCGATATCTCAGCAAAGTGTTGACCCAGTGAGTAAGAAATTGCGACGGGGCCCACTAATGTATCATGCGCGACAGTGAGCCCAGAGACCGGGGAGAAACTAGGCGCGCCAGATAACCGTCGAATCCGACTCCAAACTTCCGAGGAGGGAGTGAAGGTGTTAAAGGAGCTAGTAAAGAAGTCCCACCTTGCCTTCTTGCTATCGCGGATGACGCGACGGCATCGCGCACGGAACTGCTTATAGCGGATACAGTTGGCCAAAGTAGGATGGTGTCTGAAAACGCGAAGAGCACGTCGCCGCTCACGTATTGCGTCACGGCATGCATCGTTCCACCAAGGAACTGGGGGGCGCCGGGGTAATTCGGAGGTGCGAGGTATTAAACGTTCCGCAGCTGTAAGAATAACGTCAGTACTTCTGCTACGGATTGTTCTCGCCCGGAACGTCCCTACAACAGATTTGCTTTGTTTTATGAAACACGAACTGCTGTATGCTTGTATTTGCAAGTGTTTGTATAATCTCCTCCGGGGTTTTAACATACTTGTGTTATCATAATTTAAAAGACACCAACAAAAGCACTAGCATAGGAAAGGTGCCAATTGCGACTGTGGGGTGAATGACCTAGATCAAAGATTGTTCACGACAAGCACGTGTTCTTGATTACAAACGTAATGAAGTATCGCTAGACAGAGCCTGAATTATGGCAATGACTAAGCCTGATTACGAAATAAACTACATAGATTGTCCATGTCGCAAGACCATAATCTTTACAACAGTCCTAGCAGTATGACGATAAATTCAGGACATCTCATGATTCCCACAATGCACAGATATCGCATCTGTCGAAAGATTCACTGAATCTGATATCATCCATGGCTGCCAATTCACTACGTGTAGCGCACAAAGCACTGTTCCAGCTGGTTACAGAATATACGAATCATCATGGAAGAGGAGTACTACGGGACGGAAAGCTATCGCCAGTGATCAAGATCTTGGAGCTTTGAAGGAGACTGAAGGAAAAAGCTGCCAAAAAAAATGTTTTATCTCACTAAGTAATTCTAAGGTCTTGTCGGTGCAGTCACATTTCGACGAGGGCTACTCTAACCGACAGTATTTAAACATGTGATCATCACTAATACGTTATCACGATGCATATGGTGACGAAGACCCTGCAGTATGCAGTGACTAGGACTGGAAGACCATGCCATTGTCCGATGAGCCATCCTTCATTATATTTGCAATAACAACTTGCAACCATATATGGTGGAGCCACAGAGAAGCTTATCCATGGGGTTGCGTGCTTCGTATAGTGAAACAGAGTTAATCCTGTAAGTGTTTGTGTCACAGACTGCGGGTATTCCATACATCCTACTTTTACTCTCTAAAGATTGCTTACAACCAGAATTTAAGTGAGATGTTGATTTCTTACAAACCTTCAGTATGTCTCTCTCCCCCTTTCGCTCTGGTGCTGTTCAGGCTAGCTAGACGAAAACGCAGTTTGCACGTGGACACTACTCCTTGACCAAGAACTTGAATTGAACATTGATGAGGTTTTGTAGTCAGCACAGACGGCAGCGTGGATTGGTTGTCACATCGTTACCGACCGAACTAACGCCTGAACTGAATACGTGTTGGTGCAAAATCTCTCTAGGAGCAAGTCAGGTGTTGCATGCATTCATTTAGGCAGGTGTACGATAGGATAAAGGTAATACAACGCCGTATTAATCATGTTCGTTCAGTTGTTCACATCATCATCTACAAATGTAATCTGCTTTTGGAAATGATAAGCAACATGAATTACTTCGTGAAAGTCACAGCGAAGCGGAGACAGAAGCTTGTACTGACCATAAAGGCGACTGCTGCGACGATCTGGGCGTATAGTGGACTGGCCTCCTCTTCCGGGATGCGGCCTGCACTGGTGATTTTGTTGAAGAGTTCACCTCCACCGGCGTACTCCATCACCAGGTGCAGCCGGCTGTACGTCTCCACAACCTCGTACAGCCTGTGCACACCATACGCAGTCACATTCTGTCTTCAACACCAATCCTCCACTCTTCCGCTCACATGTGTTCAGCAGTGACTTTTGGGAGCAGAATAATATTCAATGGCCGTAAGCTGCAGCATGTCGAAGTGCAAGTACACGAAGCTCTGTATTTAAATTTTGAGGGCCGTAAAATGTACCCAGTCGTAACAAGCGTTCTAGAAGAAAATTTGTCAGGTGAAGTGTTTGGGGCAGTTGATGAGTTACGACGGTTGGAACTTCAAAAGTGGCAACAATACCGTAGAGACGTAACGCAACGGGTTCAAATAATGTCGCTTGTACTACATATTACTTACATATACTGAGGTGACAAAAGTCATGATATAGGGAAGTGCACTCATACAGATGGCGGCAGTCTCGCGTACGCAAGCTATAAAAGGGCATTGCACTGGCGGAACTGTCATTTGCACTGAGCTGATTCATGTGAAAACGTTTCCGACGTGTTTATAGCCGTAAGATGGCAATTAACGGACGGACTTGCAACATTCCATTTCGGAAATATTTAGGGAACTCAATAGTCCGAGACCCACAGTGTCAGGAATGTGCCAAAAATACCAAATTTCAGTCATTGCATCTCACTACGGACAATGCGGTGGCTGGCTGCCTTCATATAACAACTGAGAGCAGCGGCATTTCGATAGAGTTGTCAGTGCTAACAGACAAGCACCACTGCTTCAAATAACCGCAGAATAAATGTAGGACGTACGAAGAAAGTATCCGTTACGACCATTGCGGCGAAATTTTGTGTAAATGGACTATGATAGCAGACGACCGACGTGAGTGCCTATTCTAACAACACGACATCGCCTGCAGCGCCTCTCTTGGGCTCGTGAGGACATCAGTTGAACCTTGTTGTTGTTGTGGTCCTCAGTCCTGAGACTGGTTTGATGCACCTCTCCATGCTACTCTATCCTGTGCAAGCTTCTTCATCTCCCAGTACTTACTGCAACCTACGTCCTTCTGAATCTGCTTAGTGTATTCATCTCTTTGTCTCCCTCTACGATTTTTACCCTCCACGCTGCCCTCCAATGCTAAATTTGTGATCCCTTGATGCCTCAGAACATGTCCTACCACCCGGTCCCTCCTTTTTGTCAAGTTGTGCCACAAATTCCTCTTCTCCTCAATCCTATTCAATACCTCCTCATTAGTTATGTGATCTACACATCTAATCTTCAGCATTAGACGACTGGAAAAACCAACGCCTGGTCAGATGAGTCTCGATTTTAGTTGGTAAGAGCTGATGGCACGGTTAGAGTGTGGCGAAGACACCATGAAGCCATGGACCCAAGTTGACAAGACGCTGTGCAGGCTGGTGGTGGCTCCATAATGGAGTGGGCTGTGTTTAGACGGAATGTACTCTATCCTCTGGTCTAACGGGACCCATCACTGGCTGGAAATGGTTATGTTTGGCTACTTGGAGACCATTTACAGACAATTTTTGTGGATGAAAATGGGCCATTTCACCGGGCCACAATTGTTCGCAATTGGTTTAAAGAACATTTTGGAAAGCTCGATCGAATGCTTTGGCCACCCAGGTCGCCCGACATGAATCCCATCGAACATTTATGGTATACATCAAAAGTTCAGTTAACGCACAACATCCTGCTCCGGCGATACTTTCTCAATTTTGGACGGCTCTAGAGGCAGCATGGCTCAATATTTCTGCAGGGGACTTTCAACGACTTGTTGATTCCACGTTTCGTCGAGTTGCTGCACTACGCTGGGTAAAAAAAGATCAGACACGATATTAGGAGGTATCCTACGACTTTTGTCACCTCAGTGCATATAGCAGAGATACTGGTGTAAAGTAATGCTTCCGAATTTCTTATGTGAAAACTCTGAAACACTGTAAATGAAAAAAAAACTTTTATTCAGCATTCTACTTCTCTATTCTTCACGTTTACTTATTTCTCAGCATAGTCACCCTGGCATCGAACACATCACCCAACGAGGGGCCAGTTTGTTGAAACCGTCACTGATGAGTGTTTGACTATGATGACGGAGCCACAAGCTCATCTCTGCTTGCACTGCATCATCACTGTCAAAGAGAAGTCCTGAAGGTGTTCTTTAAGTTTTGGCAACAGATGAAAATTGGGCAGGGCCATTTCGGGACTGTATGGAGGATGATGGATGACAGTGAACTCAAGGCGTCGGATCGTTGCAGATGTCTCAGCGTTCGTGTGTGATGTGGCATTTTCATGCTGAAAGAGAGGGTGCTCCATGTGTGAACGAACACTCTGAATTCGATACTCGATTATAGCATGGTATTTCTTAAGCACAGACATGGTTACGTTACACACCGCCATGTTACACGCTACAAGTCTGAGCCATCTAGCGGCAGAGGCTTGCAACTTGCGTCAGCGAAGCTGGAAAGTCGACTGAGTGATATGCATGACATGTAATGCCTCAACAGATATTGAGAACAGAATAAAAAAATTAGGAGGCAGTACTTTTCAGATGTACTCAGTTTTTTTTTTTTTTTTGGATTTTACTGCATTTTAGACTTCTCCTTTCTTCATTTTGCGGAGAGTGTTGTTAATTGTAATTTCATCTGTCCATTTGTAATTTCATTTGTACACTTAGCATTTACCTATACAACCACATCTTAAATGCCTCAAGGCGTTTGCCCGTTGCCTCGATTAAAGTTCAAAAGGATGAGAAATTTGTACAAACATAAAAGTCTGTCATGGCGTTTTCGAAACAAGAACAATGGAGACAGATAAAAACTGATTGTGTTAGAGGACGTACATCATCACGACAGAGGCTACGTGGCTAAAAGCTTTGTACAAGGGGCGCCAAAATGTGCCAGTCATTCTTCAGGCAGGTGTCGGTTCAGACGTCGTGTGCGCTCTCACGGAGTTAATAAACAGTGATAGAAGCCAAACGATTCGTGAGCTGGCCCGAGAGACAGGATTGCCGCATGCGACTATGCTTCATATTCTGAAGGAACGCTTTCGCATGAGAAAAACTGCATCATTTTGAGTTTCGCATTATTTGTCCTAAATGCAAAAATGAGTACGAGGTTGCTATACCACTTTGAACGCTATGAAAACGGACGAAACGCTTTGTTATGAAGTATCATTACGCCAAATCACACGAGCCATAGGTGAAATGCCAGTCACTCTAATGACTACATTACCGGTCACGACGACTACCGAAAGTGCAGCAATATGAAATTTATCGTGATTCTCGCGCACTACTGTGATTGTATTATTCTAACGCGCACTGTTACTCAACGGGATACTATCATTACGCTATATCACTGTTCATTTTTGCAACACAGCCCCGCAGCCAGTTTTGAGAAATATGCGGTGACTCTTTCTGCAGACTAGTCCATCATATTATCGGCCAATGTTCGGGCGCATACAACACTAGCTGTGACTGATTTGTTCGATCGATATGAGTCGGAAGTGCTGTACCATCCATCATACTCTCCAGACTTATGCCTGTGTGACTTCTACTTGGCCCCTAAAATAAAGGAAACACCTCATTGCATTCGCTTCAGAATTGTTACAGAGATCCGTCGGGTAATAGACCGTCTCATTCGTACTGTCAGCACAACTGGTTCTGCTGAAAGTATCTTATGATTTCAATATCCAAGGCAGGAAGCTATACACAGTGATGGTGACAATAAGGAGGACAGTAAAACTTTGAAAATTGTGTCTTTTGTCAGTTACAAATATGCAGTTGGCACTATTAAAGTTTCAACTATCGTATTTATAGTTACGCCACTGGGAGAGTATATTGTAAATTCTAATTTTCCACGAGTTTATTTACTGAAATGAAATCTTGTTTCGAGAAACGAAACCATCGAAAGTTAAAATAAACTAAGTGGCCAAAGGTTACGGGAATGGTTGTCCCATATTTAGATGTGTTGAACGTGTTGTTCGAATACTGCGGCTACATGCAGTGTATGACGTAAGCGCACACAAAATATTTCAGCAGTCTTTTACAGACATGTGCAGTGAGCATGGCAGCACGTCATGTGCTAACCAACTTTTAACGTGGGATGATATTCGCTGCAAGACGATTAGCTCATAACGTATCCGATATCACACAAGAATTGAGATTTCCAAGGTCAACAGCGCAGAGATAAAGTTTACACACACGTTAACCGTCGTATAGGACGACCACGAGCGTTTGACTAACAGATATAATGGCGCCCCCTAAGAGCCATAAAGGGAAGCTGACGGTCTGTTTAAAGTCACATCGCCGCCAACTTCTTTGTGAGGCGTCAGGACTCCATTTCTAGCAAGACTGTACAGAGACAAATTCATCACACTGGTTTCAGAAGCCGACGACCGCCACGTGTACCCTGGCCGTCATGGGGAGCAACTTCAGTTATAGACAAAACGTTCTATGACTCTTTCCAGCGACGCTAGACGTGATTTTATACTGGTTATGCCCATGAGAGGCAGCAAGGCGTAGGCACTGTGTCGTGCGTATGTCTTGTGTGTTGCCTATAATCCAGTCATCTGCTGCGTGTGATAGGTGGCAGGCCAAGTTAAATTAAAGTTTGTGATTCGCTTCTAAAATATCTTCCTCCGCTTACAAAGGGAAGTCCTCAGACACCAACCGGTTCGTCTTTTATTTGGCAGATCGCTTGTGTACTAGCTAAAATGAAAGATATTTTAGATGACGGAATCGACAAATAATTGAAAACTGAGTGTATGAGGTGTTTTTTTAAGTTGAGACAACTCAATATCGCGAAAGCGACGCGTCGTACGAAAGAAATGTTCTAGGTGAAAAGCTAATAAATAATAAAGGGAACATCCGTCTGTGCTAGTACTGACCACCACCTAACCAACCACCCTCCCTCTGTGTGGGTGGGGTCAACTTTGTATTTTAAATTGGAAGCAACTCACCACCATTTTGTTGTATTTTACGCCGAAAAAATAGGTACGTTGTACCAAACCATTGTTTTTCATTCGTGGTAGATGGTGTTGTAATCAACAAATATCAAGTGTGCCTGTTTTTGAAATTAAGAATCGACGCATTTGATTCTGCATTTCATTTACGATGCAAATGTAAAACTTTGTGTCCTAACGGTTGATATTCATGTTCTAAATTTACTTTAGTGTTGTCAATAAGATTGTGCAGTACAATATGGTTAGTGGTTTCAACGTCTGGTTAGGAACTACGTTTAGGGTGATCCATCGGGATGTTTGATTTCGGTGAGTCCCCTGGCCTCTCACCATTGAGGTGCTTGGTTTCGGTGAGTATCCAATGCATGCGTGCCTGTAACTTCACTTCATGAACATTTTACCTCATTAAAATGGTTGTGGTTTGTATTCTACCAGACAAAAATCAGTCACCCTGAAGGTGGGTTTCGAGAGCGGGCAACGAAATCAAGCATTCCGATGGTTTGGCGACTCATCACAATAACTCCATAGGGAACAAAAAACTATGTTACCACACAAGTAGTTTATTTGCCAGAAATGTCAGTGTCTAGCCATACTTTTTGATCTGTACAATCACATTTGCATCATTCAGGTAGTGTTTGAACATCACTATCAACTATTGGAACACAAAGGTTTGCATTTACATCGTAAATGAAATGTAGTATCAAATGCGTCGGTTCTTAATTACAAAATCAGATACACTTCATATCTGTCCATCACAGCGCCAACTGCAACGAATGGGAAACAATGATTTGGTAAATCGTATGTATTTTTTGGTGTAGAATCCGAATATACAGTAAAAATTGAAGGAGTGCTTCCCATTTGAAACTACGAGGTTGATCCCACACACGTAGCAGCGGTGGTTAGGAGATAGCCAGTTGTGGCACTTTATTAACATTAACTCTTAATCTAGAACATTTTTCGTAAGATTGGTAGTTTTGCAGATATTTGGTTGTCCCAAGATGAAGCAAACACAGTGTACGTGGGGTCCGCAAATGTATATATTTCTCGAAATCGAGAAAAAAGGCAGTTACGTCTATCACTTAAATCTTGAAAGATGAACGTTCTCCAACAAAGCAAGTCTGACGTGGCGCGCAAGATATTTGGCTGGGGAACAGGGAACCTGCGTTCGATTCCCAAATGCATTTAGCCGATTTTTTATTTGTATTTTTTCGCATCGGAAATGGTAGGAATAGGAGGGTTAAAAAGGCAAGTAAACCAATAAGTAATACAAACAAGGTAGTCGACAAAATTTCTCAAACAACATGGATTAGTAAAGAATTAAAATTTTAATCCTGGTCGCCTTACAACTTCTCTCCCACACATTCTGGTACATGTTCTCACTTTCCCTCGAATAACTACATGGATTCTGTTTATCGTTTACATATTCCGAAGAAGTATACTCGCGACATGAAGAAGACCTAATGAATGCAATCTTCGAACAACTACATCGTTCCCCTGAAGATTAAGCGTAAGACTTTGTTTCCATTTAAAATACTTCTTTTTCGGGAATTAATTGTTATGCATGCAACGCATATGATAACACCGCCTTAAAAATCGGTGCTGAAAGTTAATCATGAATTATGCTATGAATCGCTGCTGCAACCGCGCGTTTGCGCAATAACCGCTTGGCTTCCAGAAGCACATTACAACGCTGAAGCCTCGAAATAAAAATCCGTCCCGTGCATGGATGTCAACAAACGTCGCCCTGTCTGCTGTCCCTCGTGACAAATGCGCAGCAGTTCTTAAAACGAGGCTCGAAATTTTAAATCTTTACTAATCCAAGTCGATTGAAAAATTTATTTTCCAAGCTTGTCATTATTCATTATTGATCTACAAACCTTATTAACACTCCTGGTCCTGCCAATTTCGACAAGGAAAGACTGCAATAAAAAGAAAAAGTGAATTCGGGAATCAAACACAAGTTCTCTGCTCCACTTACACATGGCGTGCTCACTACGACAGTGGAGCTTTCGTTGAACTGTGTGTACCTTATAGGTACATAAACATTAGTCGCTACAGTTTCTTTCCTCGATCTCTAGTGAAATATATGTTTGCCGCCGCCATACGTGATGATGAAAAATGCTCAAAATCGTGGGGAAGGGGGGGGGGGGGGGGCACAGCCAAAAGTTACCGTCTTTTATTTTATTGCCAAATATGAGCCGAATCGGTTGGCTATGTTTGAGGCCTTCCCTTTCTCAGAGACACGTATTCTTAAGGTTTTCCAGTTCATCATCATCATCATAATCATAATCCGTATGACACCCATATGCAAAATATTTATAGTATTAATGAATGTCATAGCACGAAAGAAAAATAAATCGACTAAATGTTGATATCTAGGTTTCTAATCCATTACACCGCTGTGGCACTGGAATTCATAAAATCATTCCACATGCCCTTGGCCCTTGTAGCATAGTAGGACGCACTGCTCTCTTATATAGGGTGATTCAAAAGTAATTGTACACACTTCTTGGGCGTAATGTATGGATGAAAATAAGAGTAAAACTGAAAACAATGTTGTGCTTGACACTGCTTTGTTTCCGAGTTATGATGCATAATGTCATTTGTGGTAGGTATTTCATCATGGGACAGTACAAGCTTTTAGCCTGTCGTGTTCGCCTACATATCGACTGACACTGCTTTGTCGACGGTGCCCCTGCACATTTCAGTCGGGTGGCAAGGAAGTATCTCAAAGTTACTTATCCCAATTAGTGGGCAGGTCGTGCAGGACTAGTTGCTTGGCCCACCAGATCTCCGGGTCGTAACTCCTGGACTTGGGGGTCGTCTCATGGCGTTCGTGTAGGGTGTTGCAATGGAGAACGTAGCACAACTATAGCACCCAGCAGAACATTGCCGTTCAGTTGTGCAGAATGAGATGAACGGAGCATGCAACATTGTGATAGCGGTAAGAAGTCTAGTACGTCACTGTCTTGGCTACACGGAAATCATTTTGAACATGTCCTGGAGTAAACGAGTAGTATGTATTTGAGTTGAATTTCTGATCCCTTCATGTTGTTGCTTTCTGGGAAGGATTAATTTTGTGTTGCACTTCTGATCCCTACTCTTCTGCGTAATTCTGAAATATAGCAATTTCAGACAAAACTTTATTTTACATTTTGCTCTAACTTTTGAATCACTTGCATCGCCGTCACAACTCGGAGACTACACAATGTCCCACTTACAAATTGAGTCAGACCACCGACCACGTACAGTGCGGATTGTATTTAATTTGACCCATAGTTTCCCATCAAGTTCGACACACACAATATCACACCTCTATTTATTGAACCATTCCCGTTCTTGAAAATTTCCGATTTTTTGACGATTCTTGTCCCAGAGAACTCTTCCTTTTGTGTTGCTTGAAGCTATCTGCTCTGCGTTCAGTAGTGCAGGTGTCTCGAACGACAGCTAAGTCGAGATGAATGGGCAGTTCCTTATTCTTTTGAATATAATGGAAATTTCTAACGAAGGTCTGCGAAGCCGTGGTGGGTAGATAGATACTTGGTCTGATCGTATCAATAATCATGTGGATCGTGTTACTGAGCTGCGCATCTACGATGCTGATTTGACAATTACTACAACACACTGAAGCACAATAATCCGCGACCTATAAAACCAGTGCAAGAGATGATGTACGAAAAGTCTCCATTGAGGTCCCCCGGGTATGCAACATAGGCTGAGTTTTATCTGGCTGATGTGTGCCAGATGTTTATTGTAAAATAGAGTGCTGTCGAATATATGTCAAGATACTTGGGGTACTTCTTGTGACGCAGAATATTGCCACCAAATTGCTCCTTGAGCTGTTTCGGCTTGTTTGTTCTTAAGGTGAAAAGTACAAACCTAGCTCTTACAGGTACTGTGCTTCAGTCTCCATTTTTTGAAATATGAATTAACGTCCGCTAAGTGTTCTATTAGTGTTCCCCCTGACGAACCAAGTTCTATTGATTGAAAAGGTGGAGCAATATCGTCTGCATTACAGAAGTTTCCTGAAGATGTTTTTAGGAGGTCAGAAACAAAGGCTGAACAGGAAAGGTGCGAGAACTGAGCCCTGTGGAAGTTTATTATTTGGTTTCCTTATTGAGCTATTTTCATCCAAGTAAACATAGAAGTATCGATTACTTATATGGTAATCAATGAGAGATGCTGTTGTTCGACATTCAAATATTTTCAGTTATTTGTAAATCATCGTTTCCCTTCAGAGGGTGTCACACGCTGCCATAGGATCAATAACGGCCACAGACTTTTTAGTTTACCTTGGAAACCGGCCTGTATAAAAGTTGTCATAGCTAGTACCTGGTCGTTGCAGCTTCGATGAGGCCCATATCCCGCTCATTCTATTACAATATGTTCTGAAATACACCCATTCACTTTATTGTAAGTGAGTCTCTCCAAGCGATTATACGTAGAATTAAGCAGGAAAATTGGCCGTAAGTTCTCGAGAAGATCTAATGACTGGTAAATTTTAAGACTGCCACAACTTTTGTATTTTTCAGTTCTTCGAGAAGTATTCGTGTCTTCAAAATAATAGAAAAGAAGCGAGTCAGCCAGTGTCTGGCATTTTTCCCAAGATGGAATAAAAATTCTGGATGTGTATTATCACGCCGCTAAAGCTACCTCTGTTTCAAGTAGGGTGAATGGGAAAGTGAGTTCTAAAACGCTTGAAGACTGAAATTTTAGATATATTAGCTCTTTTTTGATCCACGAGGTATGCTGTTTATTCTTGGACGACATGAACGTTTTTACTACTTAGTTAGCAATATGATTGCCTGAAATACCAGGCTTCTGATCGGAGCTCAAAGGAGCAAGGAGCAAGACCAAGGTTTTCTACTTGCTGCTGAAAATCACCATCACTTTACTGAGAGGTTAGTATGCAGCACATCAGGTTAGTAGACCCTGCTAGTTTGGTGAAATCTCGTCGTCTCGTGGGCTATGAATATTAAAGGCTTCCTAGTGTTGCCAGAAACCGTCAGCAAACATTTTTTCTCTAACAAAAGTTGTGCACCATAATGTGATGTATCACCCTAGTTTGATGTAAAGGCTTTGAAACACGCAGAATATTAAATGTAATCAGTTCTTTTAATTTTGGATTTTATTGAACAAGAAGTTATACTATGCAATTAATCACCTTTCAAAACTGTAATTTTAAGTGACTTTTCACAAAAGAAATGAAACTGGTTCATAAAATAATATATTACTTTATGACGCAATATCCCAAGTTTGTTTCTATCGTTCTTTGTGCAGATGCACTTGAAAACAACGAAAATGTCGAAAAGGGCCAATCTATCAGTATAAATCTTCGATCATTAAAATCTCTATAGCCTCGAAGAAAAAATTATTTGTTTTAATAAATTCTTGATGGCTGTCCAACCACACCCAAAGAAAAACATCGAACATGCTCGGTTCTTGTCCGAAAATAAGTGATTCATTTGCTGGTTGAACTGTGGTAATTTTAGCGTTTGTTTTGACACTTGTCTTGTATTTTGGGCTAGCGAAGCTCAAATTCCCGCTGCACATCCAGAACTAGATTTTCAGTAGGTATCCCAAAAACTGTTTCAAAATTTTTTCGAAAAGCCAGGCCAGCTGCTTCCCCTGAGTAATATCCATCTCAAATAAGTTTTCGACTTTAATGAATCATATGCTGACCACATGTTAAATACGAACATTACTCGACTGTCAATATCATATCCCGTTTTTTAGCGTTATTCAAGTTGGGTGTTCAGATGAAATCTCAAACAAGACCCAGATTGTTGGATTATGTGAACCGCATTAGAAATGAGCGAAGTATCACACCTGAAGTACCCTTCCTACTTACTGTAAAAAGTGATTTAGAATTTTTTAAATAATAGGTATACAAGTTTATTTAATTCATTGTTCCTCGGCGTTACTAAACAAGTTCATGGAAACGCCATACAAAATTCTTCAAAAGTTAACGATGTGCAGAGTTTCCCCTCCTCACTTAAGCTCTTTCATCCAAGAAACCCAACTCTAATATTCCGGAGGGAAGAACCGTTATTTAAGTACGTAAAAAACACATACTTTCCCTTGTTGATTTACCTAGATAAATGGATGAATTTAAGAACGCTCAGCCTTTTCAAACATTACAATCAAGTGTTCAAATTTCCTCCTCCGTTACCTTAATCTATCCAGACGTATTGTCCGCAAATATTTCAGTGACCTCCATAACATAACCGGGTCAGTGCAGAGCCTACATAATGTACTGTTCATTAAATGATAATTAATGAAGCCCTCACCAGCCGACAGGTGGTGTTGATATACCTCGATGGGGACAGCTGGAAATGTGTGCCACGACAAGGACTCGAACCAGAGATCTCCTGCTTACATGGCAGACGCTTTTTATTATATGTTCGTGTAGTACGTAAAGAAGTATGAATGTTTTAGTTGGACCACTTTCCTCCCTTTGTGATAGATGGCGCTGTAATAGTCACAAACGTATGGCTCACAATTTTAGACCAACACTTGGTAACGGGGAGGTTTATTAAACTAAAATACAGAAAGCAGGTACGTTTGAACATTTTATTTCGGTTGTTCCAATGTGATACATGTACCTTTGTGAACTTATCATTTCTGAGAACGCATGCTGTTACAGCTTGATTACCTGTAAATAACACATTAATGCAATAAATGCTCAACATTATGTCCGTCAACCTCAATGCATTTGGCAATAGCCGGCCGAAGTGGCCGTGCGGTTAAAGGCGCTGCAGTCTGGAACCGCAAGACCGCTACGGTCGCAGGTTCGAATCCTGCCTCGGGCATGGATGTTTGTGATGTCCTTAGGTTAGTTAGGTTTAACTAGTTCTAAGTTCTAGGGGACTAATGACCTCAGCAGTTGAGTCCCATAGTGCTCAGAGCCATTTGGCAATACATGTAACGACATTCCTCTCAAGAGCGAGTAGTTCGCCTTCCGTAATGTTCGCACATGCATTGACAATGCGATGACGCATGTCAGGCGTTATCTGTGGATCACGATAGCAAATATCCTTCAACTTTCCCCACAGAAAGAAATCCGGGGACGTCAGATCCGGCGAACGTGCGGGCCATGGTATGGTGCTTGGACGACCAATCCACCTGTCATGAAATATGCTATTCAATACCGCTTCAACCGCACGCGAGCTATGTGCCGGACATCCATCATGTTGGGAGTACATTGCCATTCTGTCATGCAGTGAAACATCTTGTAGTAACATCGGTAGAACATTAAGTAGGAAATCAGCATACATTGCACCATTTAGATTGCCATCGATAAAATGGGGACCAATTATCCTTCCTCCCATAATGCCGCACCATACATTAACCCGCCGAGGTCGTGGAACAACTTGTCGCAGCTATCGTGGATTTTCCGTTGCCCAATAGTGCATATTATGACGCTTCGTCGCTAAATAGAACGCGTGCAAAAAATTTATCATCTTCAGTAATTTCTCTTGTGCCCAGTGGCAGAACTGTATACGACGTTCAAAGTCGTCGCCATGCAATTCCTGGTGCATAGAAATATGGTACGTTATTGAGATACCCCATTCTCGCGCAATTTGTCTGCTGCGGATGTGCGGATTAGCCGCGACAGCAGCTGAAACACCTACTTGGGCATCATCATTTGTTGCAAGTCGTGGTTGACGTTTCACATGTGGCTGAACACTTCCTGTTTCCTTAAATAACGTAACTATCCGGCGAACGGTCTCGACACTTGCATGTCGTCGTCCAGGATACCGAGCAGCACACACAGCAGACGCCCGTTGGGCATTTTCACCACAATAGCCATACATTAACACGATATCGACCCTTTCCGCAAATGGTAAACGGTCCATTTTACACGGTTAATGTACCACGAAGCAAATACCGTTCGCACTGGCGGAATGTTACGTGATACCACGTACTTATACGTTTGTGACTATTACAACGCCTTCTGTCACAAAGCGAAGAAAGTGGTCCAACTAAAACAATCATATTTCTTTACGTACTACACGAATATCTAATAAAAATGGGGGTTCCTATTTTAAAAAACGCAGTTGATATCCGTTTGACCTATGGCAGCGCCATCTAGTGGGCCAACCATAGCGCCATCTGGTTTCCCCCATCAAGCTTGACAAGTTTCGTTCTTTGTAGTTTTTCCGTTTGATGCTTATTTCGTGAGATGTTTTCCCCGGTCACTATCAATGGACCACCCTGTTTATATGAAGATAGTAAGTGTTCTCGAAAGAACAGATACCACTGATGATCGTGCAGCTCCTTTAGAATAAATGATAACCAATGAAACCCTCAGCTGCCGACAAGTGTTGATATACCTCGATGGGGACAGCTAAAAATGTGTGCGCCGACCGGAACTTGAACCCGGGATCTCTTGCGTACATGGCAGACGCTCGATCCATCTGAGCCGCCGAGGACACAGATGAATAGCGTGACTGCAGGGACTTATCCCTTGCACGCTTCCAGTGAGACCCACATTCCCAACTGTCCACAATCTACATACGTAATGTACCTAATAGAAGCGTTCAAGGGATAAGTCCCTCCAGTCACGCTGTTCATCCGTGTCCTCGGTGGCTCAGATGGATCGAACGTCTGCCATGTAAGCAAGAGATCCCGGGTTCGAGTTCCGGTTGGGGCATACATTTTCAGCTGTTCCCATCGAGGTGTATCAACACCACCTGTCGGCAAGTGAGGGTTTCATTAATTATTTATTCTAGAGAAGCTGCACGGTCATCAATGGTATCTGCTCTTTCGAGAACAGTTACTATCTTCATATATGTACTGCTTACTGCTGTCAATTAAAATCGGATATCTTATGGTACACTGATGTTCCGTTTCTCTATGGTAAGACTTCTACAGTTATTTTCATGTCGTCCGCCCCCGGTAGCTGAATGGACGCCGGTACGGTAGCTCAGTGCTCGGTCAGAGGGTTAGCTACCCTCTGCAACAAAAAACAGAGTGAACGGGTCAACAAAGAACCTGAACGGGTGTCGTCGGACGTCCGCCCCGAACAAATTCAACGAACAATAGAGAACAAAATGGTATCTACAAAAAAAAGGTCAGTGTGACGGATTGTCAATCCTCTGGGACCGGGCTCGATTCCCGCCTGGGTCGGGGAATTTTCTCCGCCCAGGGACTGGGTGTTGTGCCGTCATCACCATCCTGTCATCCTCATCGACTGCATGTCGCGGAAGTGGTGTCAAATTGAAAGACCGGCACCCGGCGAACGGCCTGCCCGACGGGGTCCCTAGCCATACGATTAAATAAATTTTCATGTTGTAAACACTGTTTGTGAATTTGATATTTTGTAATTTTGTCTGTTGTTTATTATTAATCAGTTTAACCGCTGTTAGGTTCTTCCACCCTAGTAAATCGTCTATTTATGACAGTGGACTTTCGTTCTCTATACACTGTGGTACAGTATCCTGATGCGCTGTAGGACATACATTTAGACATATCCACAGAAGAAGTTCTCCCAGCAATTAGAGCGGGACCCTGATTCGAGCGATTGAAACCAAAAGCGCGTACTGGAACTGGAGCGCTGTAGTGTCATCAGGGAATTGTGAGGGGACGTTAAAAGTGAAATAAAACCAAACCATGTAATTTTTATTGAGTGCTAGAATACACTTCAAATTGACACTAATACACTACTGGCCTTTAAAATTGCTAGACCAAGAAGAAATGCAGATGATAAACGGGTATTCATTGGACAAATATATTATACTAGAACTGACATGTGATTAAATTTTCACGCAATTTGGGTGCATAGATCCTGAGAAATCAGTACCCAGAACAACCACCTCTGGCCGTAATAACGGCCTTCATACGCCTGGGCATTGAGTCAAACAGAGCTTGGATGGCGTGTACAGGTACAGCTGCCCATGCAGCTTCAACACGATACCACAGTTCATCAAGAATAGTGACTGGTGTATTGTGACAAGCCAATTGCTCGGCCACCATTGACCAGAGGTTTTCAATTGGCGAGAGATATGGAGAATGTGCTGACCAGTGCAGCAGTCGAACATTTTCTGTATCCAGAAAGGCCCGTACAGGACCTGCAACATGAAGTCGTGCATTATCCTGCTGAAATGTAGGGTTCAGGAGGGTAATACGGAACGCCGTGCTGGATCCCAACGGCCTCTTATCACTAGCACTCGAGATGACGTTACATTTCAGATGTGTTACGACCCGTGGCTCTGCCCTTCATTCGATCCCTGTGGAAAGCCGTGATTGGATCATAAGGTGTGAGGTTAATGCGGGATATTTGGACAGTTTCATCGGAGTTAATGGATTTAGCAGTGATGATGCACTCGCCTAAGGGTAATTACCATTAATCTTGCACCATTAATATAGATCTGATTGGCCTTAATATTTCTAATTAATATAACAATAGCATTTTTCTCTACAAATAATTGATTAGGTGGTAAAACGGACGGATTTAAAGAGTTAAGGAATTCTACTTGGTACAACTGAACATCGTTCATTCCTTCAAGTTGGACAGAATCACTACTCAGGTAAGCCTTTGCCTCTCCAAGTGACAAATTTGAAATGACATGTTTATTAATTGTTTTACAATCAACATTTTGTGGACACAGAACCGACGTTGAATAGAACTGCGAATCATTTTGTTCATCGATTCATCTGGCATTGAATGTTCTGGCAATAAAGTTATCTAATTAGAGTAACAATGCTTAGAAATTTTGATCATTTCCTTGAAGTAATCTGTTCGATTTTATAAATCACACCCAATTTAAGTAACCATTCGTTGAAAGCGGGATCACCATTTGCTCTCATATTTTGAGTCAACTAAGAATTTTAACATGAGATCATAAGGTCATCGTGTAACTGTAGTTTCGACAGTGGTTCTAGTATTGGCATGTCTAACGACGAGTAATACTTGAAGGAAATTTCCAGCAAATAGAATTATGTTGCATCCATGAGGTAGATTATTATTCACGATGTCCCCTGAAAGTCGATCGATAACACTTAGTGCGTCTATGGAAGTAACCAACTCCGACCGCTTTTGTGCATCATAGTAAAATTAGATTGTCAATAGACGGCGCCTTCTAAATTCTTTACATTGACGTTTATGACCGAAATCGCGTTATAGTGTAAGAGCTGTCGTGCATGTCAGTTAAACATATTGTCGGTAGATGACATCTTCTACATTGTTATAGTAAATGACAGTTTAACGAAAACAATTACTTTAAACTACATGTGTATTTTTCATCATCAGTGGCGAACGAAATCTTGAAAATGATGTCTCAATCATTAATTTTAATTACGTGATATGGGAGATGGGGTACCGGCAAAAACATCATTGAGAAATAATATATATGATTTTCTGAGCTTTATTCGTTAAAGTTTGTATTCAGTATTCTAATCTCCTCCTTTGTATAGATTTTTATAGCTGGTGGTTTGTTTTCGCTTGTACTTAAACCATATTTTAACAAAGTCTATTGCCTGTACCAACTTTGTAACTTACCAGTCTACGTTTCTTTCAAACAGACCAAAAATAAGCCCATACTTCACTGTTTGTTCAACCGTGAATATATGTAAGTAGTCCAATTCAGCTTCTTCAGGTACCCGCATACTTTCCATCTTCCTTTTCCTTCTATCCGCTTTGTGGTATGAAATATTGCAGGTGTTTCGTTGTTGTCTAATCAACAATATTATTTTATTCAGAATCTTTTACGTCTTTCTCTGCTTCACACAAATATATTTCCATATTTACTATATCGCAATTAAATAGTATTCATACATTTTTTGTTATTTCTGATTAATATCCTGTCTAGTCTTCAACATGTATACTTACCTAAGACAAATACGAGCTTTTTTTTACGCCTGATCCTGATACAATGTTGTCTCAAGCGGATATTTCGCCATTTTCCACCAGTCAGTGTCCTTCAAGAAGGCGGGTACAGATGTCTTGGTGCTTTCACACAGGAGACAAATGAAAAACTGAACGATGTAAGTGAGCTGTACTATAATTTAGCTAATGGTAGAACGGGAAGATGATATTCGCACGCATCATACTATTTGAAAACGTGAGAGGTATCAAACCGTGATGGCCGTAATATTTGCGGTTATCCTTTTTAGTTTTACTGGAGACTGAGAAGAAATGTTTCTGGTAGAAACAGGACTGTACTCCACACGCAGAAGTTTAATTGCTATCTCCCACCTACACTGCAGTAGCTGTGAAGGTCTTCAGTTCAATCTGTCTGACTGGATTTTCCATTTCTGAAATTACTGTCTACTACCGCTTGCGGAGTACAGATAGCCGTGACGATTTAGAGCTATTTCTCCCTTTTTCCACATTGCGAACCTATGTAAGAGTGATCTTAGCTACTTTATGAACGTGGGAGTGTGATCATAGATTTAGGGTAGTTCCAATACTGTAAGAAATTTAATTTGGTCTGTGGATTGATCCTTACACAGAAGTAAAATGAAAATTCGAAATTGAAATGTTTTGTTGGTTTTCCACTTATTCGCAGTATTAAAGTATAAAAACATTGGTTTATTGGGGTAAGAGCAGTCGTGGTGAATGATTATCCATAATCTCACTTGCTGCACATCTGCTGTATCATTCACGGTCTCCATATGTTTTCAAAATTTTTGTCTGTTAATATATTATAAAATTCATTCAAAATTCCAAGTACTTTGCCTCATATCTCATTTCGCATTCAGAATTTCAAAATTTACTGTTGAGACAACATTTATTGGTTTTATAGAAATGAGTGTGCGAGCTTCCATAGTTATAACTTTCATGGATTCTGAGAAAAACGTACATAAACTTAAGAAAAGATAATTTTCAGGAAATGCAGTTTAAAGTTCAACCTAACGTTTCCCTCATGTCACCTCTCCAGGAGGCCCCAGATTTGTACTCTGGTTCCTATTTGCCTTCAAGGATTCTCTTCTGGTTCTTGTTTCTACCTCCTTTCCCTTACACCACGTCTTCAACCGACTTTTCAGCTGTAGAGAGGCGCTGTAGATCTATTTTTCTCTAGATGACTTGAGTGAAATTTTCTACCTTGAAGCCCATTCTCTCTAATACCTTTATCCTCCCAACGTTCCCATCACTAAATACATGAACTGCGTCAGAAGTCGCAATTCTGACATCTGTAGCAAATGAAAATGTGGGTTTAGGGCATCGTTTCCGTCTGAGTGAATTTAGAGACTCATCTGGATTCTGGGTTTTGCCATGAACACACCTTTTTTTAGGATCGGCCAGAAACTTGTAAGTGGGTTTGACAAAATCCAGATACTATTTAGATGCCTCTTCTTGTGAATGTAGGGGTTGTTATCCGTCTGAGCCTGTAGATATTTAGTAAAAGATATACGGGTTGTTAAAGGAGAACGAAAATTTTACTGTGATATGTGACTAAAATTCGATAGCAGGAAAAGGAAGAGAAGGAAAAGTAGTAGGTGAACAGGGACTGGGGGAAAGGAATGAAAGAGGAAGCCGCCTGGTACCATTTTGCACACAGTATAATTTAATCATCGCTGACACTTTAAGATTATAAAAGAAGTTTGTATATGTGGAACAGACTGCAGACACCGGAAGGTTTCAGACTGATTATATGATGGTTAAATAGAAATTTAAGAAGCACATTTTAAATTGTACGATATTTGCAGTGGCAGATGTCGACTCTGACCACAATTTATTGGTTATGAACTGCAGATTAAAACTGAAGAAATAGAAAACAATTAGGAAATTAAGGAGATGGGAACTGAATAGGTTGAGACAATCAGAAAAACACACAAAAAGACAAGGCCTAGTAGAAATTCTAGGATAACACAAGAGATATTGAATTTAATGGACGAAAGGAGAAAATTTAAAAATGCAGCAAATGAAGCAAGTAAAAGTGAATACAAGCGTTTAAAAAATGAGACTGCAGGAGGTCCAAAACGGCGAAGCAGGAATGGCTGGAGGACAAAGGAACGATTTAGAAGCATATTTCACTAGGGGAATATAGATACCACCTGCAGAAAAATTAAAGCGGTTTTTGTGGAAAAGAGAAGCAGCTGTATGAATATCAAGAACTCAGATGGTAAACCAGCCCTAAGCAAAGAAGGGAAACCTGGAAGGTGGAAGAAGTGTACAGAGGCTCTGTACAAGAGATTTCATGGATTTCCTCGCTTAAGGTAAGCATTGTAGAATACATGTTCACTTAACTATTCTTTTGTTGTTACATACAACGTCCTCCCAAAATATGGAAAGCACTAGGACTGCAGCAGAATATATTTGTTTCATAGTATCCACGATGAAGTAGTGCTCATAGCGCTTGAGGTATGCATTTTAGAGACCATGTTTACTACCCTTTTTCATTTGAATGATCGTCACTGTCGTATTCCTGAATACTGACCGTTTTTCCTGGGCCAGCCTGTATATCATAGGTATAATTCATCATTAATCCACGTGTAAAACAACTCTAAAACGTGTTCAGCCTTAATCATAATTTTTCCCGAATCTATGATCACACTTTCTCTTGTTAATGTTTAACGTCTCACAAAAAACGAAAGAACTAGTTAAAGTTTAGGGAATCCATGCTGTTAAAGTTAGAATGGATTAAAGAGATTTCTCCGCATCTGTAAGATAACCTAGCGGTATAACACCTTCGTTTGATTTTTTGAAAGAGTTCGTGATGCCTTCAGCTGCCATTCTCTTTATTTCATTTATGATTGTACAATTTTGGCCTTAGGTCATTTTCAAGTGTCTAAAACGGAAGTAGTATATCTTAGATACATCAGTGACACTTGTGATTTTGACGTAGGAACAAGTCGCACCTATAGATATACTAGGCCCCTTATAACTTACTTTATGGATGATTTTTTAGTAGTAAATTGTGCCATGTATATCGCTGCTCCTATGACTCCGCGTTATGCTCATAAAAAGGATCCGAGACGTTTTACGCTAATTTAGGTGCACGTTACTTTCGAGCAGTTGTTATAAAGCTCTCATGTATAAGGCCCATGTTTTAACGTACTTAACACTAGGACGTTAGTTAAGTAAGTCAGCGTTAAGTACGTTAAAACATGGACCTTATACAGAAGAGTTTTGCAACAACTGCTCGAAAGTAACGTGCTCCTAAAATAGCGTAAAATATATCGGATTTATTTTATGAGCATAAAATGGAGTCATATGAGCTACGGCATACATGACATAATTTACTACTAAAAACTCACCCATAAAGTAAGTTGTAATGCGCCTAGTAAATTTACAGATATGACTTACTCCTACATCAAAACCACATGTGTCACTAATGTATCCAATGTATAATGCTTCCGTTTTAGATACTTGAAAATGGTCTAAGGCCGAAATTTTGCAATCATACTTGAAATAAAGAGAATGGCAGCTTTCAAAAAATTCGTTGCAGGTGCAGACCCTATCGCATTGATAATTGCCTTTGTCTGACTTCCGCAATTCTTACCTGAACACTGATATCTTATTCTGATTAGGAGCCAATAGATACTGCAGGTTGATTTAGTGTTGTTAAGCAACTACAGGCACGGAATGTAGTGACGATCACAAAAAAGGAAAGGAGTTGCTTGTCCGATAGAAAGAAGATTTTGTTAATTTTAATGAAGAATAAGTTATGGAAAAAGGAAAAAAGATGTTTCTCTCTTTCGCTAACATATACTGGCATATACTGAAATTCGATATGAACATAACGTCGTAGCGCCTCTAAATCATACACTTGCTTTCTTCTTGCCCTAGTACTAGGGGCGTTGAATAAGTAACGTAACCCATCTTTTTTTCTGGAAGCAGGTTGCTTTTATTCAGGAATCCAATGCACCATATTAAAACCCACTCTTTTGGCTATAGAAGCCTATTTTTTTTTAACATTATCTCCGTTCAATGCGACGGCCTTACGCCACTTTACTAGACGGGCCTGTATGATGGCATGGTACCATCCTAGTGGTCGACGTCAGAGGCAACATCTTGCTCCATCAATAACCTCATCATCATCCATGTACTGTTTCCTGCGGAGTGAATCCTTCATTGGGCCGAACAGATGGGGGCTGTAGGGTTGATGCGGAAGCACAGTCCAGTGAAGTTTTGTGAGTTCTACTCAAGTGCGCAGACCTCTACTAGGCCTCTCATTGTCATGGAAAAGGAGAAGTTCGTTTGCATTTTTGTAGCGACGAACACACTGAAGTCGTTTCTTCAATTGCGTGAGGGTCTGGCGGCACGTGGGAGATCGGAAAGGTTTGCGTTACGTTGCTGCGGTGATGACAGATGCCTCGCCCAACGACTCACTGTTCCTTTGTTCACCGCCGGCTTTCCATAGACTGTGCTAACTACTGCGCCACCTCGCTCGGTACTACATGCAACGCCGTCAACCATGGTAACGTTATAAAACTATGGGGCTGAAGTGAAAATATTCCTCAATGTCCCACAACAAATTCCACATTTTTTCAACCGAAAATGGTAGAGATAAAAATTTATTGCATTACTCATTAAACGTCCCTCGTAACCGCTACCACATTAAAAGTATATAATTTTAAAACTTTTAAATACGTCAAATCGAGTCCCACTGCAATTATTTCTGTTGATTATTTCGCTGATATCCCTTCCCTTTATCTTCTAGATGAACTGGCTTTGTTTAAACGAATAAAAATACGAGTACTGTATCACCGTTATCGTCATGAACCCCATGTACCTTTCAAGTACCTATGGCTAATTTGTGTCTGCTCCCTTGGATGAGGGTAATTACAAATTTTAGCTGTCACTCGAAGAAATAAAGTTACGCAATTAATTTCTTGTTTGCTTGCAGGTACATGTCTACAGTCCTGGTACAAACTGAAATCCCCGTGCCTCAGTATCGCAGCACGTCGCTAAAGGAGCAAGACAAATTTGCACTTTTCCAATTAGCTGTGTTATTTCGTTTCGGCTCTTGTTTGCGATGGTTACAGTAATGTGGCGCGGGGATTTCACTGTGCATCAAGACTGATTTCAAGTATCTGCTAAAAATGAAAGATTACGCAGTCTTTCTTCTTTATAGGTGATATTTAAAACTAACACCTACGACTGACTCTCCACTACTTTCAGTTCCTTATTGCATCTAGTAACGAGTCTCATTCTTCTCCACTGTTGTACTGAAGGTCACACCTATTCAGCTAGTGAAATTTCCTTTATCCGCTGTTCTCTCTCTCAACGGTGAACGGCTATTCTTAAAAGCTAAATGAAGGTGGACATTATTTAGTCTCAAGTGTCATCGTGCTTCTGTAACTACCACTCTATACACGGGCAAGTAACTTAACAGGACTGTAGGTTAAATTATGTTCTTTTTTTGTTCTCTGTAATGCGTTCAACAGGGTACTCTCTCTTCAACATAGTCACGGGTGAGCTCTGATGTCTAACAACGAATGGAATAGAGTTGTCACGTGGCAGGAATGTCACTGGCCCTTGTACTTGGCATAGGTGTGACTGGAGCGCAGGATACAAGTCACCACATTCATTCGATCACTGCCAGATCGTGAATTTTCAACGCACAGGACGCCCCATCTCTAAGGTAGTGCGAACGCTGCCTCCATGACGACGATGAATCGTGGATGTCCTGTTTCTGGGAAAGCCCCGGACACAAAACGAATAGCGGTTAGAAAGATCTTATTGATCGCATAGGCCGCCATGTCCGTCGAGGATTTTAACAGTTAGTAGACAGGCCATGGCGGTGTAAATCACTTATAATTTCAGAGCCAGGCACAAACCAATGAGCTGCGATACCGTTCGGAGCCATCTCCTGACTATGGGGTATAGAGAACAGCGTGGGCTTTTCCTTGCCGCACGTCACAGGATCCAGTGATTAGTATGGGCCAGTAACACCGCCACAGGACGCTTGGATCTTCTGGATCGTGGTACACGTTGGTACAGCCTGATAACGAGGTAAGATGCGTAGGGAATCATACCAGATAATGTATTCCACTTGCAAACAGCTCATCGTTCTGGCAATTGATGGAGGAATTCTTGTGTATCTTATGCTAAATGGAATAATATGTGTCCTAAGATAAATCTATCATCATTTCTCACTAGCGAACTATACAGGATCTTAATACCCGATCGTCTACCTCGGTTTGGTCGCTTAAAGCACCCTGTACGAGTATCTTCAGCAAGAGAGTGCACCTTTCCGAATGGTGTCTAAATGTTTTGAAGAACACAGATTCGAGTGCGTTTGCGTGACGTCTTCAGGTGACATCTTTTTCGTACTGAAAGCCTCTGGGATTCTATGGGGTGAGACGTGTGGGCCCTGGACACATCTGCGATTGCTTTCAGTGAGTTGTGGATGGCGACTCAGTCATTACACGCTGGCCTCTGAGCACTTTCGATGTCTCGTTAAATCCATGACAAGCTGAGTCACCGCTGTCATCAGGATCAAAGGGATGCTGCACACTACTGGGCAGGTCTTTATAATTTAATTGCTCATGAATGTATAGTCGAGATGAGAACCATACCTTTGTGTCTAGCACTTTAAATCAGTTTAACTGAAAGAATTAAATAAATACAAACTTAATGGCAGTAGCTTATGGGCAGCATCTAGAATTGGAAATGAAAACGTGAACTACTAGTAGTTGCTAATGTAGTTTTCTAATAACTGACTAACGTACGTCGTGCAAGAAAGATTAGCAGTGTTTCTGTCATAGCAACTACTGAAACCTAGTCTACGTAGGATCTCATTTTTCTACACTATAAAAAAACAATTATAAAAATTTGTGGTACAACATACCGGATGACATTCGGGTGATGAATAGCCTCCATTGTGGTGATCTCATGTGCAAGCATTTTCCTTGTCTTTTGATCCAGTTTAGATTTGTCCAGTATCTTGATAGCAACTCGTTCTGAAAAATAATAAATGCACACATTATTTTCTGGTTGCATTATTTTACCTTCAGTGGAAACAATTTGAGAGGCAAACGTTCTGTCCACTTACAATTTAATGTCCTGATATAAATGGCTAGCACCTGAAAGTAACAAAATAGCCTAGTTTATTATGATGGCCACATTTATACAAGTAAGTAACAAGTTGCCGTTGAATATTTCTGACAACAGCTAGTCAGATGGATTTTTAAAAGTCTTAGTACAATAACCATAGAAGTAACAGTATCAGGTGTAAGTTCTTTCATAATGCTCCGTGAATGTGAAAGAGGTAGAAACAATGAACAAGATGCTCATATCAACATACAAACATTTGTCAGCAACATCCAGCCATCACGTAATGAAAAAGATGTTGAAAAAGAAAATGAAGACAAATTATCGTTAAGAGTTCTAGGATAATTAAAGGTTTCCTTCGTCCTCCACATGTGTACCTTATCAGCTTGCGTCTAGAGTTATCCCACGTGAAAATGTGTGAACGTTTCCTAAATGTTTAGGAAACGTGCAACTAAGGTGAGGTGTGGGTACATCTGCATCTATACTCAAAATCACATTGAAGTGCCTGACAGTGGGTTCATCGAACCTGTAACATTACCTTGGGGAACGCCAGAAATCACTTCTGATTTACTCGATGACTTTCCGTCAATTATTACGAACTGTGACCCCTCTGACAGGAAATCACTAATCCAGTCACATAACTGAGACGATATTCCACAAGCACGCAATTTCCCTACGAGCCGCTTGTGTGGTAGTTTCAAAAGCCTTCCGGAAATCCAATACGGAATCGATCTGAAATCCCTTGTCAATAGCACTCAGCACTTCATGTGGATAAAGAGCTAGTTGTGTTTCACAGGAACGATGTTTTCTAAACCCATGTTGACTGTGTGTCAATAGACCGTTTACTTCGAGGTAATTCATAATGTTCGAACACATTGTACGTTCCAAAATCCTGCTGCATATCGACGTTAACGATATGGGCCTGTAATTTAGTGGATTACTCCTACTACCTTTCTTGAATATTGATGTGACCTGTACAACTTTCCAGTCTTTGGGTACGGATCTTTCGTTGAGCGAACGGTTGTATATGATTGTTAATTATGGAGCTAATGCATCAGCATACTCCGAAAGGAAGCTAATTGGTATAAAGTCTTGACCAGAAGACTTGCTTTCATTAAGTGATTTAAGTTGCTTCACTACTCCGAGGATATTTACTCATGTTGGCAGCTGTTCTCGATTCGAATTCTGGAATATTTACTTCGTCGTCTTTTGTGAAGGCATTTCGGAAGGCTGTGATAAGTAACTCTGCTTCGGCAGCACTGTCTTCGATAGTACCTCCATTGCTATCACGCAGAGAGGGCATTGATTGATAAAAAATGTCTGTGAAATCTTATGGGACTTAACTGCTAAGGTCATCAGTCTCTAAGCTTACACACTACTTAACCTAAATTATCCTAAGGACACACACACACACACACACACACACCCATGCCCGAGGGAGGACTCGAACCTCCTCCGTGATCAGCCCCTCAGTCCATGACTGCAGCGCCCCAGACAGCTCGGCCAGTCCCGCGTGGCGGCATTGATTGTTAGCTTGCCGCTAACGTACTTCACATACGACCAGAATCTCTCTGGATTTTCTGCCAGGTTTCGAGACAAAGTTTCGTTGTGGAAACTGTTACAAGCATCTCGCATTGAAGTCCGCGCTAAATTTCGAGTTTCTCTAAAAGATCGCCAATCTTGGGAATTCTGTGTGTTTAAATTTGGCATGTTTGTTTCATTGTTTCTGCAACAGTGTTCTAACCTGTTTTGTGTACCAAGGAGGATCAGCTCCGTCGTTTGTTAATTTATTTGGTATAAATGTCTCAATTTCTGCCGACACTATTTCTTTGAATCTAAGCCACATCTGGTCTACACTTATATCATTAATTTGGAATGAGTGGAGATTGTCTTTCAGGAAGGCGTCAAGTGAATTTTTATCTGCTTTTTTGAATAGGTATATTTTTCGGTTATTTTTCGAGGATTCTGGGATTACAATATTCAGTCTCACTACTAGAACCCTGTGTTCACTAATCCTTGAATCGGTTTTGATGCTCGTTATTAACTCAGGATTATTTTTTGCTAAGAGGTCAAGCGTGTTTACACAACCGTTTACTATTTGCGTGGGCACATGAATTAACTGCACGAATAAATTTTCAGAGAATGCGTTTAGCACAATTTCGGATGATATTTTATGTGTACCTCCGGTAATGAACATGTATTTTCGCCAAATATCGAGGGTAAATTAAAGTCACCACCAACTATTATCGTATGAGTCGCGTACGTGTTTGAAATCAAACTCAAGTTTTCTTTGAACCTTTCTGCAACTGTATCATCTGAATTGGTAGTCGGTAAAAGGATCCAATTATTATTTTATTCCGGTTACCAACAATGACCTCTGCCCATACT
Source organism: Schistocerca piceifrons (assembly GCF_021461385.2). Classification (NCBI taxonomy): domain Eukaryota; kingdom Metazoa; phylum Arthropoda; class Insecta; order Orthoptera; family Acrididae; genus Schistocerca; species Schistocerca piceifrons. The sequence continues at coordinate 235,558,277 of NC_060149.1, read as the reverse complement.
AACTCACAGGAAATATCTACTTCAATTCCGCGACAAGTTAAACTACTTCTGACAGCAACAAACGCCACCGCCAACTGTGTTTAGCCTATCCTTTCGGAACACCGTTAGGTTCTTCGCAAAAATTTCTGCTAAGCTCATATCCGGCTTTAGCCAGCTTTCAGTGCCTATGAAGATTTGAGCATCAGTGCTTTCGATTAGCGCTTTGAGCTCTGGTACTTTCACATCACAGCTACGACAATTTACATCTATTATATCAATGGTTCCTCTACCCACGTTCTTCCTGTGTTCAGCCTACACCCTCTAACCTACCAGCCCGGTATTCACATAGCTAGATGTGGGAAACCGCCTAAAAATTTAATCCAAGATGGCTGGCTGGCACACCGGTCGTCATTAATCCGCCGGGTGGATCTGATACACGGCCGGCGCGCCTCCACGAATCAGGGAGTGGCGTGCTAACACGCGTCTGTAAGACTTTGTTAAGTATCGACTGAAGTATCTGCAGAACGAGGTGTTAGAAATAGAAATATCAGAGAGAAGAGCAACAAGATAGAATCAGATAGAGGAGGACGGTATTAGTGATTAACGTTCCGTCGATAACGACATTCTTTTGGAAATTTGTGGTAAGGTCTTATGGGACCAAACTGCTGAGGGTATCGGTACCTAAGCTTACGTAGTTCTTAATCTAACTTTAACTTACGCTAAGGACAACACACACACACACACCCATGCCCGAGGAATAATTCCAACCTCCGACGGGGGGAGCCGCACCTTAGACCGAGAGGCTACCCCGCACGGCGACCACGATATCATTAGAGATGGAGCATAAGCTCGGATTAGGGAAGGATGGAGAAGGAAAGCGGCAGTGCCCTTTCCAAGGGACCATCCAGACATTTGCCTTAAGCGATTTAAGGAAATCACGGAAAACCTAAATCAGGATGGTTGGACGCGGGTTTAAACAGTCGCCACCCCGAAAACGAGTCGAATGTGCTAACCACTGCGCTACTCTGTTCGCTAAGATAGATGATTAAGCTAGGAAGACTGGTCGCAAACGTTACCGACTTGAGAAAACGGCATCAAATGTAAGTTTTAGCAGAATAAAACATGTAAATAATGTGAACGCCATGTAATACACTCCTGGAAATGGAAAAAAGAACACATTGACACCGGTGTGGCAGACCCACCATACTTGCTTCGGACACTGCGAGAGGGCTGTACAAGCAATGATCACACGCACGACACAGCGGACACACCAGGAACCGCGGTGTTGGCCGTCGAATGGCGCTAGCTGCGTAGCATTTGTGCACCGCCGCCGTCAGTGTCAGCCAGTTTGCCGTGGCATACGGAGCTCCATCGCAGTCTTTAACACTGGTAGCATGCCGCGACAGCGTGGACGTGAACCGTATGTGCAGTTGACGGACTTTGAACGAGGGCGTATAGTGGGCATGCGGGAGACCGGGTGGACGTACCGCCGAATTGCTCAACACGTGGGGCGTGAGGTCTCCACAGTACATCGATGTTGTCGCCAGTGGTCGGCGGAAGGTGCACGTGCCCGTCGACCTGGGACCGGACCGCAGCGACGCACGGATGCACGCCAAGACCGTAGGATCCTACGCAGTGCCGTAGGGGACCGCACCGCCACTTCCCAGCAAATTAGGGACACTGTTGCTCCTGGGGTATCGGCGAGGACCATTCGCAACCGTCTCCATGAAGCTGGGCTACGGTCCCGCACACCGTTAGGCCGTCTTCCGCTCACGCCCCAACATCGTGCAGCCCGCCTTCAGTGGTGTCGCGACAGGCGTGAATGGAGGGACGAATGGAGACGTGTCGTCTTCAGCGATGAGAGTCGCTTCTGCCTTGGTGCCAATGATGGTCGTATGCGTGTTTGGCGCCGTGCAGGTGAGCGCCACAATCAGGACTGCATACGACCGAGGCACACAGGGCCAACACCCGGCATCATGGTGTGGGGAGCGATCTCCTACACTGGCCGTACACCACTGGTGATCGTCGAGGGGACACTGAATAGTGCACAGTACATCCAAACCGTCATCGAACCCATCGTTCTACCATTCCTAGACCGGCAAGGGAACTTGCTGTTCCAACAGGACAATGCACGTCCGCATGTATCCCGTGCCACCCAACGTGCTCTAGAAGGTGTAAGTCAACTACCCTGGCCAGCAAGATCTCCGGATCTGTCCCCCATTGAGCATGTTTGGGACTGGATGAAGCGTCGTCTCACGCGGTCTGCACGTCCAGCACGAACGCTGGTCCAACTGAGGCGCCAGGTGGAAATGGCATGGCAAGCCGTTCCACAGGACTACATCCAGCATCTCTACGATCGTCTCCATGGGAGAATAGCAGCCTGCATTGCTGCGAAAGGTGGATATACACTGTACTAGTGCCGACATTGTGCATGCTCTGTTGCCTGTGTCTATGTGCCTGTGGTTCTGTCAGTGTGATCATGTGATGTATCTGACCCCAGGAATGTGTCAATAAAGTTTCCCCTTCCTGGGACAATGAATTCACGGTGTTCTTATTTCAATTTCCAGGAGTGTATTACTGGATATGCGACCACTATGCGTTCAGCTGCCCGGATTCGGAATACTTTTGGCACGCCTTGGATATCCTCCCTTTGCGAATTGTATATATTGTACCTTAAGCGCAATTTCTTCGTGTAAGTAAGTGCCCGCGATGACTGCATGTAGAGTGTACAGCCATGTTCGTGTTGTTGATTAAGGCGTAAGAGAGAAGGGATAATGTTGAACCTGGTCCTAGTGTACAATCTACTCTTTTAGAATAACGCAAAAGTGGCTGCTGAACTTAAACTGATCACCCAGAACATTATGACCACGACGTAATGTCGGTATAAACCCGTCCAGGCGATAGCAGCGTCACCTGGCGAGGAATGACATCTAGTCAGTCACACGCACGGTGCATGTAGTATCAGTGAACGTGCTGCCCCCGTGTAGAATGGAGGAGTCGCACTATCCGAAATTGGCTGAGGGCAGATTGTGATGGTCTGCAGGCTCGGCACGAGCATTTCGGAAACTGTATGGTTTCTCGGGTTTTCGTAGAGTGCTGTGGTATGTTCAACACGTTAGGAAACCAAGGTGAAACCACGTCCAGAAGTCGGTGGGTTGGGCGGCCATCTCTCATTACAGATGTCGGACGCCGTAGGCTGGGCAGGCTGGTGAAACAGGACAGGCAGCGGAATTGTGATCAGACTTCAATGCTGTGCTGAGTACAAGTGTGTCTGAACACACATTGCACCCAACACTCCCAACGATGGCCGGTCGGTGTGGCCGAGCGGTTCTGGGCGCTTCAGTCTGGAACCGCATGACCGCTACGGTCGCATGTTCGACGCCTGCCTCGGGCATAGATGTGTGTGATGTCCGTAGGTTAGTTAGGTTTAAGTAGTTCTACGTTCTAGGTGACTGATGACAGATGTCAAGTCCCTTAGTGCTCAGAGCCATTTCAACCCAACGATGGGCCTCCGCAGCCGACGATCCATGCATGTGCCAGTGTTGACACCACGACATCGACAACTACGACTAAAATGGGCACGTGAACATCGGATCTGGACTTAGGCGCAGTGGCAAAGCGTTTCATAGGCTGATGAATCCCGACACTTTCTTCGTCATGCCGAAGTGAGTGCTCGAATCCGTGATCTTCCAAGGGAAGAGCTCCTTGAAGCCTGTACTGTGGGATGGAGACAAACTGGCGGGGCTTCATTATGCTCTGGTGAACGCTCATGTGGGCATCCATGGGTATAGTGGAGCTGTTGCAAGGCACCATCACGGCCAAGCAGTATCGTACACTCGTTTTAGACCATATAAATCCGTTCCTGACGATCATGCTTCCCAATGGCAGTGGCATTTTGCACAATGATAATGTACAATGTCTCAAGGCCTAGAGTGTGATGGATTGGTTCCAGAAACAGTGGCGAGCTCCAGTTGATTTACTGGCCCCGCCAACTCGACCGAACACATCTGGGATGTGATTGAATGTGGCGTCAGAGCTTGTCGTCCCCCCCCCCCCCCCCCCCCTGCCTGGAATTTACGAGAATTAGGAGACCTGTGTGTGCAGATGTGGTACCAACTCCATCCATGGACCTAACAATGCTTTATTGCTCCGTCGCCTCTATTATCCGTGCCAAAGGACATACCAGCTACAGCTATTAAGTAGGTGGTCATAATGTTCTGGCTGATCAGTGTATTCCCCCATCTGATGGACGAGCCACCATCGGCAATTTCCGAATCGAAAGCTCCAACCCACATGCACTGCTGTCTCGCTTACAGAGCCAGATAGTAGACAGTGATATCTGCTGTTCTGTATCAAGAGTAGTTTTGATAGAAGTGGAATGAAGTATTATACCAAATTTTTACATCAAAGAATGAATTATAGATAAAATAGACTGCAGCATGACATGCTATGCGTCATGGTTCCTTTACTGTTCCTAGCAAACCCTCAGCCTTAATACAGAAGGCCGATTATCATGGTATCAACGTATCGAATAGGTCACATTAAAAATTTAGGAAGCACTAAATTCCCTTAAGTCCATAACACGCACATGTCGGAAAGCTGAACCAGAGGCTGCTCTGATCCTCTACAGGTCATTTACGAGCTCTGTACCTGATTAGAGAGATTCTCCGAAATGTGCATTAAGAGACGCTGTATAAGTTACGCACATATCAGTCAATGAGAGAATGCTTGGACGTTATGTTGATGTCGCCAACAAATGCTTTCATAGAAGGAAAAGAAATGCCTGTTTACGTTTGACAACAGTTACTGGCAAAGCAGTTTTCACACACAAAGACCCCAATAACGTGATGCTCAGAAAGATACAAAATTTATTTCAGGTATTCCAGCGTAAAAACAGGAATCATACTCATCGACCCCTCTTTTAGTCATAAACTACCATTAACTCCGAACATTGTGACCTATAATCTCACAAGAAAAGTAATGTAATAGGGTGGAATTATCCTTATGAGGTAGCATACTTTGAAAACAATGTCTTTTACGCATTTTCGATGACAAAGCGCGTGGAGAACAATGAGTCAATAATGACTACTGTGGAGCACATTTAACCAAATTACGTGAAAATCTACACAGAACTCTACAGCGGATGAACTTTTAACTTAATGGATGGGTTCCTAAAGATAATGATCGTAACAAATTACAAAAGGGACGTTATAGTGGACAGAAACCCATACCGGAAAGCGGTTATCCCTTATATCATACACTGAGTTCGATTCATACTGCAAGAAATATCAACGTTAACGTAAACTTTATGTGGGTCAAATGATATGTGTCATAGACAAACAGTCCACACAAATGCTAAATAAAACGTTACCAAAAGCAAATTCAAAAGTATTAGACTCCAGTGTAGTAATTTCATTCCGAAATTACGCGAACAAGCGCATGAAAATTGGAAATGAGAATAGAACATATTCCAAAACAACAACGGAGATTATACACCTGTATAAATCTGGTACTGCTGAGGGCGCCATGGTCTGACTTCGTCAAAATGAGAAAACGGCATCAAAACTCAGTAATACGACAGATTACAACGTATATATTGCCCTATTCATCTCTATAAAGTTAAAGTTTTGTGCTTCCGCACGTACGGTCATGACAATGGAGTAGAAACCGATCTGAATCACTTAACATCTGCATGCACTAAATTCCAAGACACCAAATACAATTACGTCTGGAATTAAAAATCTGTTAAACGGTACACTGCCTACTTCCTTTAGTCTTCTCAAGCGCGAACGATATAAAAATTTATAGCATAACTGAAAACTACTTAAAGAACTCAAAGATTTGAGGATATTGGGTTTTATTTCGTATACATCATCATCATCATCATCATCATCATCAATTATCATTTTTCCTTTCTCATATGATATGTCTGGTTAAAAATGGAAAGTGACGCGGACCTTGATCAAGCGTGACTTCCTTTTAACTGTACGGTATATGTTACATTGCATTTAGGAACTTTCGGGTAATCAATAATTACAGATTTCTGTAGTTGTATATATATGTTTGGATGTAGCTGTATTGCATTGATGTACTGGTGGATATTGTGTGGTATGACTCCTGTAGTTGATAGTATAATTGGTATAATGTCAACTATATCCTGATACCGCATGTCCTTGACTTCCTCAGCCAGTTAGATGTATTTTTCAATTTTTTTCTCCTTCTTCTGTATATTTGTTGTATTGGGTATTATTATTATTATTATTATTATTATTATTATTGGTGGTGAAATGATGTATGTTACGAACAAAAAAATAAAGGAACCCGGTCAGTCAATTTTAATTCAAAGTAACTCGAATGTACAAATATTTGTTAGGTGTTATTTGTTCTGTGATAGCTTTCGTGCGGTTCTGTCAAGACTTTGTATGGTTGCAAAGAAATGTGACATCCAGCATCTTGCAGACGTTTTTCATTGATTACAATTAAACGGAAGTCATATAAGAAGAAAAAACTATCGCACGCTTGATTTATAGATGGATTATATATCAACAAACATTACTAGGATCGTGAACAAAGGATGCAAAATAACACAGAACAGCTAAGTAAGTTAATTTAGAACTGAAACGTATTAACTTACGTAACGCTGACAAATACTCAGAAATTAGGAGGCAGAACACATCGAACTATACATCGTTTTGTAATGAGATGGCAGTAGTATGGAACTGAAGGAAACGCAGATTTGTAGTAATTAACCTAGAGCTGGCCATAGCACTGCATAAGTGCCACATGCTAAATCTAAATGAGTATACACCAAATGGCACTAGGCTATGTCATGCGGTATATATTAAAGAAATAAAAAACCGAAAAATTCTGCTACTTCAAAACATACCCAAAAGTCGAGTTGGACGGGCACAAGAAAATATATAACGCAAGAAACCCAATCCCTAATATTGCGAAATTGGCGAAGAAAAAGCAGGGAAAAACTAGGAAATATTGAATTGGTTACATAACCGTAGACTTATTGTTTTATTTCAGTGTCGGGGAGATTTTGATTTTCAGAATTAATTAACTTGAGATACATTTGTACACTCCTGGAAATTGAAATAAGAACACCGTGAATTCATTGTCCCAGGAAGGGGAAACTTTATTGACACATTCCTGGGGTCAGATACATCACATGATCACACTGACAGAACCACAGGCACATAGACACAGGCAACAGAGCATGCACAATGTCGGCACTAGTACAGTGTATATCCACCTTTCGCAGCAATGCAGGCTGCTATTCTCCCATGGAGACGATCGTAGAGATGCTGGATGTAGTCCTGTGGAACGGCTTGCCATGCCATTTCCACCTGGCGCCTCAGTTGGACCAGCGTTCGTGCTGGACGTGCAGACCGCGTGAGACGACGCTTCATCCAGTCCCAAACATGCTCAATGGGGGACAGATCCGGAGATCTTGCTGGCCAGGGTAGTTGACTTACACCTTCTAGAGCACGTTGGGTGGCACGGGATACATGCGGACGTGCATTGTCCTGTTGGAACAGCAAGTTCCCTTGCCGGTCTAGGAATGGTAGAACGATGGGTTCGATGACGGTTTGGATGTACCGTGCACTATTCAGTGTCCCCTCGACGATCACCAGTGGTGTACGGCCAGTGTAGGAGATCGCTCCCCACACCATGATGCCGGGTGTTGGCCCTGTGTGCCTCGGTCGTATGCAGTCCTGATTGTGGCGCTCACCTGCACGGCGCCAAACACGCATACGACCATCATTGGCACCAAGGCAGAAGTGACTCTCATCGCTGAAGACGACACGTCTCCATTCGTCCCTCCATTCACGCCTGTCGCGACACCACTGGAGGCGGGCTGCACGATGTTGGGGCGTGAGCGGAAGACGGCCTAACGGTGTGCGGGACCGTAGCCCAGCTTCATGGAGACGGTTGCGAATGGTCCTCGCCGATACCCCAGGAGCAACAGTGTCCCTAATTTGCTGGGAAGTGGCGGTGCGGTCCCCCACGGCACTGCGTAGGATCCTACGGTCTTGGCGTGCACCCGTGCGTCGCTGCAGTCCTGTCCCAGGTCGACGGGCACGTGCACCTTCCGCCGAGCACTGGCGACAACATCGATGTCCTGTGGAGCCCTCATGCCCCACGTGTTGAGCAATTCGGCGGTACGTCCACCCGGCCTCCCGCATGCCCACTATACGCCCTCGCTCAAAGTCCGTCAACTGCACATACGGTTCACGTCCACGCTGTCGCGGCATGCTACCAGTGTTAAAGACTGCGATGGAGCTCCGTATGCCACGGCAAACTGGCTGACACTGACGGCGGCGGTGCACAAATGCTGCGCAGCTAGCGCCATTCGACGGCCAGCACCGCGGTTCCTGGTGTGTCCGCTGTGCCGTGCGTGTGATCATTGCTTGTACAGCCCTCTCGCAGTGTCCGGAGCAAGTATGGTGGGTCTGACACACCGGTGTCAATGTGTTCTTTTTTCCATTTCCAGGAGTGTATAAGCTGCTGCAGAACATAGTAAAAAAAAAAAAAAGCCAGCCGGATGTCCGCGTGTACTAAAGCGCCACAAACGAGACAAGGAGATGTGCTGGCTGCAGATCGAATCCGACCGGCGGATTAAGGACGAGGGTCGGTGTGCAGGTCAAACTGGGTGTGGTTTTTAGGCCGTTTCCCACATCCGACTCGAATACCGCGCTCGTCTCATTTACACGATTGGCAAATAGCTGTTATATTCATCTTCTGTCCCGGGGATGAACAGGTGGCGACGGGAAGTTAATCCGACCATCCCTTAAATTAACCATATCCGTTTCATAACCATGCCGACCCTGTGTATATGTGGAAGAGAGTCGCAAGAAAAAGAACGTAGTGAAGAAAGCAAGCGGAAAAGGTGTAATGCTTTAGAAAACTCAGTTATAGGTTAGTCCAAAAAAAAGTCATGAAAGATCTTATACTTCCCAGATGCCGCTCGTGAGTGCTGCCCACTCTCTTAAAATCCCTAACAAATTAAGAACATGTGATAAAGCACTTATTAACGGTCTGCAATAGAGGGATAGTCCAGTACAGCCATGTAACTATCTACATATGGACAGTGGGTGCGGTTAACATTTTAACGTGCTTTCAGCAGCTTTCTCCCATACTATCGCGGATATTGCTGAGCACATCAGAGGCTGTGCGCATGGAACCGGTGTTTCGTTCCTCCTGTTTGTCATTTGATCAGGGGCGTAGTCGTTGTTTCACTACGTTCAACCCGATATAATTTTCAGTCAACAACAGGACGCTCAGTATTAATGTACAACAAAATTTTACTCGGCAAAGTCTTTTACAGTTTTAATGGAAAAGAAATAAAGTTTATTTCGCATACACTAGATACCAAATACATGACACTTACCATAAACAATGGAAGATATATATGCTTCAGACTCCGAATTCATTAGTGTCAGCCCCACGTAAAATTAACACCAAAGAGTTAATTGATATTGCCACCCACTATGTACGTCATTTGCAGCCACATGGTTATTCCTCTAAGGTCAGATAAATTATTAAGGCTCGCTCCATCTACTCACCATCGAAAGTCTGATGTGGTTTACGGGAAATACAACTATTTATGACTAATTTGTTTTTGTTAATTCCAATAGGAAATTGTTCTGGATACAAGGACCGCCTGTTATGCAAACAACAGTTTTTTCATATAAATTCAAACATATTTCATCACCTTCGTGCCATCGTCAGTGGCTATTCTTCATTCAAATCTGTAGAGTGTGAACATATATTAAGTGATAATCAACCAAATTAGGCACAGAAGCCGTTTTCGTCTATTATTGTCATCACCTTATTTTTTCTATGTCATTGGGTTATGTAGGACTCACTCTGTACATTATCGAATACCGGTAGCTTGTTATCTGCACCTAATTGGTGTTAATGTGAGATTGGTTGCCGAATTAACTCTTAGCTTTATATCTAAACGTAATTTTGGTGTGCGAAAATATTTCGTGACAATAGTTGCGATCACTTACATTTGGCTTTCGAAAATCATTTTTCATCTCCTTCCGTATTAGTTGTTCAGCAGCACACACAAAGATCGCACAAGTTTTTGAGGAAGTTGGTCTGCAAATAACTGTCTTTGCAGCTTTAACAGAGTCAGTTTGCCACCAAATTTGTCTTTTGTCTCTCTCTCTCTCTCTCTCTCTCTCTCTCTGCGCGAACGAGTGTGTGTGTGTGTGTGTGTGTGTGTGTGTGTGTGTGTGTGTGTGTGTGTGTTCCACATAGCACATATTTATTAGATTTTGGCGTTATTTAGTATCAGTATAGGAAGTAGGCTGTAAAGGTCTTAGAGAGGATTGGAACCGTAGTTCCAGTTGGTAAATATACGGCAGTTCGTTTTGTGCTTAACCACAACTGGACCCAATAATGCATAATAATGTTATAAATTCGAAAATGGCAGTATCTGTTACCTTTTCACGACAAAACCATTGAACAGATTTTAGCGAAATTTGGCATAGCTTGAACGCAGTGGAAGGACATGGCTACTTTAGAAAGTGTACACTGCAATGTATTATTAGATTTGAAGAATGTTACGCTAATTAGGGAAAAATATGTACTCTTTGAAAAATCTATTTACCCTTTAACTCTATCATATTTGTGAAAATGGTTTTATTGGTTGATATGTTATACATAATACGATTATCGGTAATGAATGCAATCCTTATACAATCCTCAACATGTTTAATCCATACTTCCATATTATAATACAAGTGCAAAAGTAACTCTGTCCGTTACGTTTATACGACTAAGCCGCTGAGCTGATTTCGCTGAAGTTTGGTATGGATATAGCTTGAAACCTGAGGGAGAACACAGGCTACTACATAGCACATCACTTGCTACGCTCATCCGAACAGGCAGACATGTCAGGGCAGCTGACGTCATTGTGCGTACAATAACTTATATAATTAGCAAAACTCATCACAACAAAACTACTGATATGCGAGGGCAGTTGCGGGTAACAGCTACTTTCTTAGAAAAATCAATACTTGCCAATCAGTACCATCGATTATATTTTTTTAGTAATACATTACATTGTTCTCCCTTGAACTGGTGGTAAAACAGCCGAGTTACGTTAGGTGTTGACACTGTGTTTTATAACATTTCCTCAGATCGAAATGACAACATGCATATCGTATTTTAAATGTGGAGATAGCACTTTAATACTTGATAAGAATAAGGGAAAATTTAAATTTAATTTGAGAGTTAATTGTGACCTATACAAAGATTAGGTCTAATTAATTGCATTCTTCCAGTATTTTAGCATACCTGTTTGTGTGTGTATTTGCCTAGTATTTTAGCCAATATATATTTTCTGCATTTGTAAAGCTGGTCAGGTTTGCTTTACGACATCGATATTTTAGGCCTAAATTGTGTCGTCAGATGTCTGTTTAGCATGTTAGTTTTTCAGCCACAGGCGTTTAGGCATGAAAATAGCGTTGAGACGCTTAATTTAAGAGTCGATGGGGATAGTGTAGGCACCAATTTGACGGGTGTGAGTGTGTGTGTGTGTGTGTGTGTGTGTGTGTGTGTGTGTGTGTGTGTGAGAGAGAGAGAGAGAGAGAGAGAGAGAGAGAGAGAGAGATAGAGAACACAAATGCAAAATGAAAATAAAGCTTTCCACAACAATTAATGAATTACTGTACCAGAGAGATCTCATGTTTTACATTTTTAATTTATATAATTTATTGACTTATTTAGCAAAGTGCATTTTGGTTGGGGTGCGTCATTTTAATAGTACGCTGTGATTGCTTGGGAGGGAGAGGAGTACAAAGCACAGCTGGCTCAGTTCCGCAATGGGTAGGACAATGCGCCACGTGACGTTACAGATGTAAGCTAAGTGATACAGAATCGGTATTACCAATACTACTCCAGTTGAATACCGCAACTGTTGTGTAAGAAAGATCGCGGTAGACTACTTAACCCATGGTTTACTAGTTGTGCTACTGTTCCATTTGCAATGACGGGATGCAAAATCTGAACTAAGGAGCTGCGTATGAAATCTATGAGATATTGCATTATAAAGTAATGCGCCTTGTGACCCGCCATTATATCGCGCTCATTATAGAATGGCGAAATGATAACTAGTTTTTTCTCATAGCCTTCGTTAGAAGGAATTGTTAGATGATTAACGTTCGAGAAGTTTCACTTCGTGATGTTTGTTCACGTTGTGTCGCCATAGGTCAATGAACGTTGAAGAAATTGCATCTGAAGATGGGTTTCATTCAAGCCCTCATGCGACTTTCTGTTTAGTATCGTTTGCATATTTTGGGTGTAAACAAAGGGGACACAGTTAAGGAAAGTACCTGGTTCAAATGGCTCTGAGCACTATGGGACTCAACTTCTGAGGTCGTTAGTCCTCTAGAACTTAGAACTAGTTAAACCTAACTAATCTAAGGACATCACACACATCCATGCCCGAGGCAGGATTCGAACCTGCGACCGTAGCCTTCTCGCGGTTCCAGACTGCAGCGCCTATAACCGCACGGCCACTTCGGCCGGCAAAGTACCTGGACAGGATCAAAACGCCGCTCGATATTCACATGAGCCTCACTTCAACAGAGTTATAGTTCTGATTTAAAACACAATGGGACGAGAAACATTGACGTAATACTGTTAATGTAAGACAAGTAGCGGTCTCTGAAACAGATAACGGAGAGATTGATCCCAATAGGTCAAAGGATTGTAATTTTTACTGCATATTCGTCAACAAGGTTTTCATTCGCCCGCCTTGTTGCTTGCAGGTGATTGATGATGAACACTTTCACGGGCCAGCAGACCCCGCTGTAGAACGCAGGCGACTGTGGAACAGACAGGGGCCGATATGCCTCACGCAATATGGCCGCCTACCGCCGCAGCGCAGCAGCAGCTGCAATTTCCAAATATGCAAACCTAGGGACTGTGAACGTCATATAGTCTGGGACACAAAGTAATTGGAATTCCAGGAGAAACAAGTTGCCACCTTACCGTGATTTTTTAATTTTTTATAAATGAAAAGGCCACAAACTTTGTAACATAGACAGCAGTCAGTAGTTACGGATCTTCAAAACTATAACGGAAACTAATAAAACTGAGGTAAATTATCCCTCTAAGGAAAAGTAAAAACCTTTTGATCCACAAATACATCTAGGTTTACAATCATTAGATGCAATGAAACTGCTGGTGGGAGACTCTAAGAAGAGCTGAAAATTCTTCTACAGATTGGGAGCTGTTATAGGGCTGCCAACAGAAGACTTACAAGGGGAGGCCGCCAATTGTGAAATTCAGATTCAATTCATACTGCGCATGATAAAAGCTCATGGCCAGAGGTGTAATGTGGCAAAGCACCAAGATGCACTTCTCAGCCGTTGTCGAGAAAATCGACAGTTAAAATAAACCGTTCCTGTGAAATACTCTCAACGATTAATAATTATCGACAGCGTCGTGGCGCAGCGGTAAGCGCTCGGGTTCGTAATCCGAAGGGCGCCAGATCGAATCTCGCGCCATGCAACTTTTTTTTTTTAGTATTTGTTTTTTGTTATTCAAATGTGTCTACACACACACACACACACACACATATATATATATATATATATATATATATATATATATATATATATATATATATATAATTTCCGGCAATCAGTTGAAACAATTATGCATATAATAAGTTGTTGAAGGTTGGTTGTCGTGGAAAAACTGGCGACTTCGAACATCATTATGTTTTCCGCAAACAAAGTTGTATTTCACAAATGTTATTAATTGTCTTCATAATGTTAACCACGTATAGTTAACGGAAGACGTAGAAACAATATTCCGAAACGAATACGTATAGCGTAAGTCAAACGTTCGAATTAGAATAGAAACCCCACTAACACAAATTTGCTGTGGCAGGTATGAAATATAAGCTCCGTTACTCGTTCGTTACACTTGAAGGACAGATGTTGAATGGGCCGAAACGAGCCGCCGCATAAAAGCGTAGTTGCCTGCTAACTTCGAAAGAAGGTAGATGCGGTCCCTAGCGCAACCCTGTTAAACAAACGGAAAAATGGAGGCGGTACAATTGGAGAGTGATCCGCCTTCACCAAAATGCATAAGCAATTCATTAATAGTTTATATATATATATATATATATATATATATATATATATATATATATATATATATATATATACACATTTGAATTACAAAAAACTAATAATAAAAAAAATGAATGTTGCATGGCGCGAGATTCGATCCGGCGACCGACCTTCCGATTACAAACCCGAGCGCTTACCGCTGCGCCACGACGCTGTATAAAACTATTAACCGTAGAGAGCATTTCACCGCAATGGTTTCTTTTAGCTGTCGATTTTCTAGACAACGGCTGAGAAGTGGATCTTGGTGCTTTGCCACATTACACCTCTGGCCATGAGCTTTTATCATGCGCAGTATGAATCGAATCTGAATTTCACAATTGGCGGGCTCCCCTTGTTAATTGTATAGTTGAACTGCAATACCTTCAAAATTTGCCTGTTTCTCTTTCCTTCGACATGACGGTGTCAAAAATCGAACAACAATTTTTTTTTCTTTTTTTCACATACAGCTTGAAACGCCATATCTACGTGCAGTAATCGCTCCTGGGTATCTGATGAATAAATTCCGAAACGCGTCGTATGACCAATAAAGCCATTCCTTCAATGATGTTTGACTGTTACTATTGCTATCTAGTTAGCCTCTGTTTGACGTCGGATAACAAATGATAAAAGAAAATTTTTTTCATGTGATATAACAACAAGTTCGCAATTATTGGACTTTTTCCTTTACTTGTACTGTGAACCTTCTTTCTTGCCAAATACAGGGTGATCCAAAAAGAATACCACAACTTTAAAAATGTGTATTTAATGAAAGAAACATAATATAACCTTCTGTAATACATCATTACAAAGAGTATTTAAAAAGGTTTTTTTTCACTCAAAAACAAGTTCAGAGATGATCAATATGGCCCCCTCCAGACACACGAGCAATATCAACCCGACACTCCAACTCGTTCCACACTCTCTGTAGCATATCAGGCGTAACAGTTTGGATAGCTGCTGTTATTTCTCGTTTCAAATCATCAATGGTGGCTGGGAGAGGTGGCCGAAACACCATATTCTTAACATACCCCCATAAGAAAAAAATCGCAGGGGGTAAGATCAGGGCTTCTTGGAGGCCAGTGATGAAGTGCTCTGTCACGGGCTGCCTGGATGCCGATCCATCGCCTCGGGTAGTTGACGTTCAGGTAGTTACGGACAGATAAGTGCCATTGTGGTGGCGCTCCATCCTGCTGAAATATGAATTGTTGTGCTTCTTGTTCGAGCTGAGGGAACAGCCAATTCTCTAACATCTCCAGATACTGTAGTCCAGTTACAGTAGCACCTTCGAAGAATAAGGGACCAAAAACTTTATTGGCTGAAATGGCACAGAAAACGTTCACCTTAGGCGAGTCACGTTCATACTGAGATGTTTCCCGCGGATTCTCAGTGCCTCATATACAGACATTGTGACGGTTGACTTTCCCGTTAGTGTGGAAAGTTGCTTCATCACTAAACACAATCTTTGAAACGAAAGATTCATATGTTTCCATTTGAGCAAGGATAAAATCACAGAAATCGATTCGTTTAATCTTATCAGCTGCAGACAGTGCTTGAACCAATTTCAGACGATAAGGTTTCATAACTAACCTTTTTCGTAGGACTCTCCATACAGTTGATTGTGGAATTTGCAGCTCTCTGCTAGCTCTGCGAGTCGATTTTCCTGGGCTGCGAACAAATGCTTGCTGGATGCGTGCTACATTTTCATCACTCGTTCTCGGCCGTCCAGAACTTTTCCCTTTGCACAAACATCCATTCTCTGTAAACTGTTTATACCAACGTTTAATACACCACCTATCAGGAGGTTTAACACCATACTTCGTTCGAAATGCACGCTAAACAACTGTCGTCGATTCACTTCTGCCGTACTCAATAACACAAAAAGCTTTCTGTTGAGCGGTCGCCATCTTAGCATCAACTGACGCTGACGCCTAGTCAACAGCGCCTCAAGCGAACAAATGTACAACGAAATGAAACTTTATAGCTCCCTTAATTCGCCGACAGATAGTGCTTAGCTCTGCCTTTTGTCGTTGCAGAGTTTTAAATTCTTAAAGTTGTGGTAATCTTTTTGAATCACCCTGTATCATGATTATAGGTCAACATGAAGTACCCTATAAGTTTTGATGAGTGAGTTTATGAGTATCAAAATATGTGACCTAAAGGGCCGCATCTTTTGATTGCACTGACTCAGAAACGTCTATGTTTTACACCGCAAGGGAACACAGACCTCAGTATGTGACGTAAGTTTCAACATGATACCCCTACCCGTTCCTGAGAAAAAGGGGTTTTGACAGTTGGGCAGATAGACAGATGGACAACAAAGTGATCCTACAATGGTTCCGTTTTTGCCGATTGTTGTACGGGACCCAAAAAATGATGAACCATATTCCTGGCTGTAAATCTCGTTTTTTAAAATTATCTGAAATGTTGATTCAGTGGTCTCGGCAGGCTCATTGACTGTTTACATGCGTGAACCCAGTTTGTATGCCATGCTTCATTTCCTTGGTATCTCTGCCGTAGTTCTCGGATTAGACGTTCTAATTCTGTGCATTTTTTAAGGTTAGCTATTTTCTTCTTAGGACTGACCACGCAGTTTAAGTCGCGAGCCAGAATAATACTTTTGTTAAGTTTTCCGAAAAGGGGAACTATTTCAGTTTCTAAGAACACCACCCTCCTCTCTTGTTATTGCTTTCCGACGGTGCACCGATATTGATAATCCTGGTATTGTGGTAGG
Source organism: Schistocerca piceifrons (assembly GCF_021461385.2). Taxonomy (NCBI): domain Eukaryota; kingdom Metazoa; phylum Arthropoda; class Insecta; order Orthoptera; family Acrididae; genus Schistocerca; species Schistocerca piceifrons. Next base: position 235,541,423 of record NC_060149.1, on the reverse strand, counting down.
TACCGGCGATTCCTCTACCGTTTAGGAGCTGTTCTATTTCTTTTAGTGATATTCCTTTCTTTTGAGGACGACTGTTTCCATGTCTTACGTTTCCTGCTTTAAATATTATGGTACTGTAGCCCCTCAATTTTTCCAGTTGGATACATGTTGTGTCCTGCAGCAAGACTGCAAGATTTCTTGTACTCCGCAAAAATTTATGTAGATTACTTAACTGTGGTACTGACAGTACATTACTGATGGTTACTGCCGCAACTGGGTGTGCTTGTTGTGAGTTCATATCCGGTTCCTCTGGGTAGTGTTAATATTCGTCATTGTAGAGACGATTTGGTCCTCTTCCTCCCGATTTCTGTTCCAGTGAAATGTCATTCTCTCTCCTCATCTCGGGTATTCGTTGGCAGGTACTGGGTCTCTATCGCTTCAGGGATCTCCATCATCTGCGTCCTCATCCGTTTCTTCTGTATCGTATGCCCACACCCTTCAAGACGTTGTTTTGGCTTGTTCCTGTACTGTTACCATTTTCTCGCAAGAGTTATCCTCTTTACGAATGTCGTGGCCGAAGTTTTTCTTTTGTTTAAATCCTCTGCCGGATGGACTTAGGTGGAAGGACTTTATTCATGGTTAATTGTATTTGTTGCACTCGTTTTATATTGTCATTATCAAATGTTTGTTCGACTGTTTGTTTCTGACTCTTTTAGCTTCCTCGTGTAGAAGTTCAGCTGTCTGTTCTGTACCTAGACGGGCTACACGGTGGTTGTTGTTGTTGTTCTTCTTCTTCTTCATCTTCTTTGGAGACGAACTTTCTGTTATATATTTAGATTACATTGTGGCTGGACTTGATTCTTGGCTCCGTTTATAATCGCCGTTGGGGACAGTACTGGATTCTTTCTTCTATTTTGCACCCTGTTGTTCATGTGTAGTTATGTTCCTGTTTTTTCCTTTTCTTAGGTAGTGTTGTCTCTTTGTAATCACTAATTTCCGTGTGTATATGTTTCGACAAGTATACCTTCAGCTCTCCGATCTCTGGCACCATTTAACAAGGAAGTCAGTTTATGGGCAGACGATTACTTTTCTGTGAAGTTGTTTATGCCATTTCCATATGGGAAAATCACTACGTCTATTAGCTCAGCGGTTATTTAGAATGAAAGTTCAAAGATTCAGGCAGCATGAAGTCCTGCATGTGTCATGGTAACTGTGGTGTCACCGCCAGACACCACACTTGCTAGGTGGTAAGCCTTTAAATCGGCCGCGGTCCGTTAGTATACGTCGGACCCGCGTGTCGCCACTATCAGTGATTGCAGAGCGAGCGCCGCCACACGGCAGGTCTAGAGAGACTTCCTAGCACTCGCCCCAGTTGTACAGCCGACTTTGCTAGCGATGGTTCACTGACAAATTACGTTCTCATTTGCCGAGACGATAGTTAGCATAGTCTTCAGCTACGTCATTTGCTACGACCTAGCAAGGCGCCATTATCAGTTGCTATTGATGCTGTAAAACATGTACTGTCAAGAGCGATGTTCACCAATTATGGATTAAAGTTAAGTATTCCAGCAGCTACGTACTTTATTTGCTAGTCTCAATTACTTTACCTGCTTCAGACCTCACGCCAGCCTGCGTGAGCTTAAACGCGTGCCTTTCGGCTTCCTCATAGTGGCTTGGCTGTCTTGCCAAGCCACAACAGTAACTTCACTCACATTTCCGTCCCTATTTTGAATTTAATGTTCCCCACTTAAGATTTAAATCTTTTGTCACATAGCCGCGCGGGATTAGCCGAGCGGCCTGAGGCGCTGCAGTCACGGACTGTGCGGCTGGTCACACACATTTGAACATTTTTTTTTTTTGTCACATAGCTCGATATTCTTCAGATTTACGCACGAAAAACAAGCGGAGCGTTGTTGGCAGCAGACGATAGCGAGACGCGGCCAGTCCGCACACAAATGCTGCCACAGGCAGACTGCGACCTCGACCACGGAGACGGTTGTTCATTTAATGAGCTTCTCGCTTGGGGTTTATCGATCCTCTATTGTCTGTGACCTCGACTAGAACGTAGCTATACGTTTAATGCCGTGACAAGTCAATGCGAATGGTTGCTGCCTTAAGCTAAGGTCTCTTTGCTGTTTAGACTGCATTGTCACGAAGAGCTTAAATCATCTTTTCGGGCGTGTGTAATTCTTATCACTAAAAGAAAAGTAAGAGACACTCTTTTGTTGTTGTTAATGAGTAACTTATCTGTGCTGCATTCCCCCAGTGTACATGTGTGGTGATAATAGTCTCTGCATGTATGGTTAAATGTTGATGCATCTATCATGTAAGCCTCAGTTGGAATTACTACCATTATACAGCCGAATAGCAGACCTAAGCTGTAAATCACTTCCTCGTAATAGAAGGTATCGCCTCCATTGAATAGCGATTAGAGTTACTGACCACTGGCGCACAGGTTGTGAGCTTTATTCCCACTGGGCTATCTTTATTTATTTATTTATTTATTGTTCCGTGGGACCAAATTAAGGAGAAGTGCCCATGGTCATGGAACGAGTCAATACATGAAATTATAACACGATAGGAGAAACAGATAAAATGAAATACAAGAAACGTATTCAGGCGACAAGTCGTAAGTTTAAATAAAGAAAATCAACAATGTAACACTGGAATTTGCTTAATTTTTCAGCTCTTTCAGGAACTCCTCGACAGAATAGGAGGAGTGAGCCATGAGGAAACTCTTCAGTTTGGACTTAAAAGCGTTTGGGCTACTGCTAAGATTTTTGAGTTCTTGTGGTAGCTTATTGAAAATGGATGCAGCAGAATAGTGCACTTCTTTCTGCACAAGAGTCAAGGAAGTGCATTCCACATGCAGATTTGATTTCTGCCTATTATTAACTGAGTGAAAGCTGCTAACTCTTGGGAATAAGCTAATGTTGCTAACAACAAACGACATTAAAGAAAATATATACTGTCAGGGCAATGTCAGAATTCCCAGACTATTGAATAGGGGTCGACAAGAGGTTCTGGAACTTACACCACATATAGCTCGAACAGCTCGTTGTTGAGCCAGAAATACCCTTTTTGAATCAGAAGAATTACCCCAAAAAAATAATACCATATGACATAAGCGTATGAAAATATGCTAAGTAGACTACTTTTCGTGTTGAACTGTCACTTATTTCAGATACTGTTCTAATGGTAAATAAAGCAGCATTTAGTTTCTGAACAAGATCCTGAACATGCTATCTTCCTGTGGTCTAGAGTCGGTCCACTTAAGCTCGGAAGACTAAATAAGACTCTAGTTGTACAGCGGGCGGGCAAAAATATGGAAAAACCAAAAACACAACACATTGCCATGCCTAATAAGGCCTAGGAAAGCCTTTTGTATTCAAAACAGCTTTCAATCGTCTCGGAATGAGAAAATACAGATCATGAATGTTTTTCGGAGGAATCTTATATCATTCTTCCTGCGGAATTGTGGCAAGTACAGATAATAATGATGGAGGTGTATAGCGATCGCCCAACATTCTGTCGAAGGTAGACCACAAAGACTCAATAATACTGAGATCCGGTGAATGTGATGATCAAGGGAGATGCGACAACTTATCATCATGTTCACAAAATCAGTCGTGGTAATATGTGGTGTGTGAACAGGGTCCCTGTCGTCATGGAAAAAAGCATCACCATAGGGAAACATGGGAGTGACCTGATCAGCCAAAATGCTCCCATAACCCTTGGTGGTAATGTGATCTTAGTGAGTGCCCACGAAACCCATGGAATACCATTATATGGTTGCCCTCATCACCACCAAACTCGCACCAAGTTTCACTCTTCAAATGCAAATTTTGGCCAGAAGTTGGAAACTATGTGCAGCAAGGCTCACCGGACCAAACGACTTTCTTTCAATGCTCCATAGTCCAGCCTTTATGGTTTCGGCACCACGTTTTCCTGTTACAGTCATTTGCATAACTGATGAGTGGTTTTGAAATTTCAGCTCTCCCGGAAATTCCCAACTTATGGAACTCCGTTTTGTTTCGGTGTTGACAAGGTTCACCAGTGTGACTCTGCAGTGACTTTTGCAGCTATCTCCTCTTATTTTTTGTCAGAATCACTCAACACACACTTTCGTTTGCAATGTGACTTAGCGGATGGTGTTCTTTCACCAGCGCTGTACGAGAGAGAATTCTTCGATATTTTGCCTCTTGAAACACAAAGCGGCTACCGTGTTTACGGAAGCACCCACCGCACTAACAACAACATTGTGACCACGTTGGAATTCACTTAATTCGCACATAATGGACCTAAAACTACACACAATCCTGATCAGAAGACAACTACACTTGCAACGTATTTAGGATATTGGAGAGGTAGCGTCCGTGGTCAAATACAACAGCGTAACCCGCCGGGTTGGACAGAATATGCACTTCCGTACAAGCGTGCATTTTTATCGGTGTTTCCATATTCTGCCGCGAGGGATTAGCCGAGCGGTCTGAGGCGCTGCAGTCATGGACTGTGCGGCTGGTTCCGGCGGAGTCCTCGCTCGGGCGTGTGTGTGTGTCCTTACTATAATTTAGGTTAAGTAGTGTGTAAGCTTAGGGACTGATGACCATAGCAGTTAAGTCCCATAACATTTCACACACATTTGAACATTTTTTGTTTCCATATTTTTGTCCATCCCATGTGTAACTGTACAGTGACATGATTACGATATCAGTCGCAGCAGAAGTAATATATCGCTAGCATGCCGAAGTTCCGATAGCCCGCAACTCATCTCAGCTTGGAAACAGTAACAAGTCATAGTTTAAGGTAAGTAAGGGAGGTATAGCCATCTGAATAATGCGAAAAGGAACTGTTAGTTGATGGCAGGTGTCTAGGTTCGCGTTCCAGTGCAACATACACTTTTAATTTTTCATCTACTGTAATATGATCATTAGCAGCTCCACACTTACGTATAATAATCGAACTGTTATATGCTGTCAAACAGTACGAATTTTATTTTTAATCGGAACTGTAAAAACAGTACCATATATGAATTTAAGCTGTTGTACTTCACACCGTTTTAACTGGTCAGATGCAATCAACGTGAAGTTTTTTTCGCCAAGAGTTAAAGCAACTTCATCTCATTTGTGTGTCCCCGGTTTTGGGATTTGATGGCTAGTTTTAGAAGTTAATTAGGATTTTGATTTGAATTTTATATTTAACAAGGCTTTGTAAACATGCAGTTCTCAAACAGCTTCGTTATTCAGATTGCGTATAAAGCTCTGGGTTACTCTTAATTGGCAGCATGTGATTATACAAAGAAATGAACATGCATCCCGCAACAGCACCGTAGATAGTTAACAACTACAGTTTGGGAACCAAAATATCTCTGGATGGTAGCTTTATCTGACGTTTGACAAGATGGATTTGAGAAACAATTTTCATTCTAACGTGATATTAAGTATTTTTTCCTATTGTACTCTAATTTATTGAAATTAGAGTGCCTGGCTTTACAGGATGTATCATAATAAATGCCGAAAACTGGCACTGGAGTAAGAATACAATAACAAAAGCAAAAATGTTACAGTAAACTTAAGTCCGAAAACGAGCATTTTGTAAGATACTCGTGAATTGTGGTTAGCGCTACTGACTTCAGAACAAAATATTGTCATAGTATAAATGAAATTGAAATGTAAATTTGTCAATTAATCATTTAATTGGGATCAAAATTCACTTATGGCCAATACTTGGGGTACGTAGTAAATGTGTGATGGGGTAGCGGCACATTTTACAGCTGATTTACGTCGCCATCCATCACACAGATATGGTCCTACGCGGATAGGTCGAGCAGGACCTGTACCGTAGCCTCCAAAAAATCACGTGACCACAGTCTTCTGGTTTTTCTGTTTGGGTTTATCTCAAAGGTGAAGCACGAACCAGTGCATTGATATGATTCAATAACAGTAGCAGCAGATTGTATATGCCTCGCAAAATTTACGAGGTGATCCGAGATTGTTAGAATGAAATTGTAACGCGAGAACTACACGAACTCCTTGTTTAAGAGGAACTACTGTACAGTATGCCGTAAAATCTAACGCTCTAAAGCAGTACTCTGTTTCTTGATAACGTAGCTCATATATAAAATCTGAGGGAAAATTTAAAGGAACTTACAAGGGGAGGCCACGACGTTTGGAACGCGGATTTACTGTAAACTTCGTACACTATAAGTATTCCATGACGACAACAAAATGTGTAAGCAGTAGCACGTAATTCTCAAGCGTTAATGAGAAAATCGCAAGGTAATTTCGGCCGTCGAATATATATCTGTGCGTTGCCATTTTAACCATGAAGCGGCTGCAGCCGATTGGTGACGTCACGGTAGCTCAGCGTGTTCGGTCAGCACGTTAGCTTCCCTTTCTAATAAAAAACTGAGCGAACGGATGAACGAACTGAACGGATGTCATCGGACTCCTCCCTGAACAAATTAACAATATAGAACAAAATGTATGTTTTTTAGTGGTTGGCGTTCAAGACGCTGGATCGCTGGATCGAGTTCCGTTCGTCAGTTTTTTTTATTTTCAACAGTCATTTTCTTTACTATTTATATTACAATTGATATAATGGGAAAAATACGTTTAACTTTTATTAAATTTACAATGTTATTTGGCAGTCTACTAATTTTTATTATCACAAATAATGTAATATTCGTAACTATCGACTAGTAAACGACCAAACGCATAAAGTGATACTGAAAATGTGTGCCTGTCCGTGTCTTCAAAACTGTTCGTATTTAATCGAAAGACAACGAGGAATTGCTGCTCGGAAGACGCTATTAAAATACACTCGATACTGCATAACCAATTATCAGCGCCGACTTTTAAGGAAATATTGCGTTATGCATGGTTTGCTTCCAAACTATCATCTGAAAGAGAGGTTTTTGAAAATGTTAACAAGGTTTGTTTTTCCACAGAAAACGTCAAAAGACCTTGCGTATGCGGTGCCGTTTAACTTTATGTTTCCCATGTTTTTACGAAAAATACCATCCTGTAACTTGTACAATTAATCGTCGCTTTCGACATTACATCTTTCGAAAGCCGTCTGTGCCGGTCAAAACTTGGAGGTAACAAGTCGTTTCGGGCTCCTTCCACGTATAAGGGATTTCTCAAATCACGGACAAGCATACATTTTCAGTATGACTTTATGCATTTGGTCGTTTACTAGTCGATAGTTATGATTATTACGTTATTTGTGATAGTAAAAATTAGTAGACTGCCAAATAACATTGTAACTTTAATAAAATCTCATTTGATTACACGTATTTTCCCCATTATATCAATTTTAATATAAATAATAAAGAAAATGACTGTGTTGAAAATAAAAATAAAAACTGACGAACGGAACTCGATCCAGCGATCCAGTGGCTTGAACGCTAAACACCTAAAAAAAAAACATTTAGTTCTATATTGTTAGTTGAATTTATTTATGGTAGGCGTCCGATGACAACCACTCAGTTTCTTCGATGATCAGTTCACTCAGTTATTTTATTATAAAGGGTAACTAACGCTCTGACCGAACACGCTGAGCTACCGTGCCGGCACCATTCGGCTGCGGCCGCGTCACGGTTAAAATAGCCACGCACAGATATATATTCGACGACCGAAATTATCTTGCGATTTTCTCAAAAAAAGCTTGAGAAGTAGGCGCTACGGCTTACACATTTTGTTGTCTTCATGGAGTACTACGATTGTACGAAGTTTGCAGTAAATCCGCGTTCCAAACGTTGTGGCCTCCCGTTGTTAAACGAAAAGCTTACATTCCAAATACACTTGTATTGATTGCCTGTTCTGTCTATTCTTGGTAGAACATTTTATACATTATGAATGAAAACAGACACGACACAGGTATAATACTATACAATATTTATTATTTATTTTACAAAACGTGTTTTCGGCCGTTACGGCATTATCAGGTGCAAAGAAAAAGTGTAATTTTTGTTGGATTAGAAATTTTAAGCTTATGCATCTACAGATTACCTCGCTTTCCAAAAATGGCAGTGTTAAATTTTGACTTAGGACTAAAACGAGACGAATTACTTCGTGAAAATGCGATGTAAGGTTATTTAATTGAGCTAAAATGTGTGACACGTGAACTAATGAACTACATTAGTAAATACAGTAATTGTTCGGAGAAGAAATGAAATTGAACAATAAACGTTGCTGAAATGTTCCAAGGGAGTGGCTGAACAAAATAATCTTGTGTTTATCAGGTGCTACACTCCTGGAAATTGAAATAAGAACACCGTGAATTCATTGTCCCAGGAAGGGGAAACTTTATTGACACATTCCTGGGGTCAGATACATCACATGATCACACTGACAGAGCCACAGGCACATAGACACAGGCAACAGAGCATGCACAATGTCGGCACTAGTACAGTGTATATCCACCTTTCGCAACAATGCAGGCTGCTATTCTCCCATGGAGACGATCGTAGAGATGCTGGATGTAGTCCTGTGGAACGGCTTGCCATGCCATTTCCACCTGGCGCCTCAGTTGGACCAGCGTTCCTGCTGGACGTGCAGACCGCGTGAGACGACGCTTCATCCAGTCCCAAACATGCTCAATGGGGGACAGATCCGGAGATCTTGCTGGCCAGGGTAGTTGACTTACACCTTCTAGAGCACGTTGGGTGGCACGGGATACATGCGGACGTGCATTGTCCTGTTGGAACAGCAAGTTCCCTTGCCGGTCTAGGAATGGTAGAACGATGGGTTCGATGACGGTTTGGATGTACCGTGCACTATTCAGTGTCCCCTCGACGATCACCAGTGGTGTACGGCCAGTGTAGGAGATCGCTCCCCACACCATGATGCCGGGTGTTGGCCCTGTGTGCCTCGGTCGTATGCAGTCCTGATTGTGGCGCTCACCTGCACGGCGCCAAACACGCATACGACCATCATTGGCACCAAGGCAGAAGCGACTCTCATCGCTGAAGACGACACGTCTCCATTCGTCCCTCCATTCACGCCTGTCGCGACACCACTGGAGGCGGGCTGCACGATGTTGGGGCGTGAGCGGAAGACGGCCTAACGGTGTGCGGGACCGTAGCCCAGCTTCATGGAGACGGTTGCGAATGGTCCTCGCCGATACCCCAGGAGCAACAGTGTCCCTAATTTGCTGGGAAGTGGCGATGCAGTCCCCTACGGCACTGCGTAGGATCCTACGGTCTTGGCGTGCATCCGTGCGTCGCTGCGGTCCGGTCCCAGGTCGACGGGCACGTGCACCTTCCGCCGACCGCTGGCGACAACATCGATGTACTGTGGAGACCTCATGCCCCACGTGTTGAGCAATTCAGCGGTACGTCCACCCGGCCTCCCGCATGCCCACTATACGCCCTCGCTCAAAGTCCGTCAACTGCACATACGGTTCACGTCCACACTGTCGCGGCATGCTACCAGTGTTAAAGACTGCGATGGAGCTCCGTATGCCACGGCAAACTGGCTGACACTGACTGCGGCGGTGCACAAATGCTGCGCAGCTAGCGCCATTCGACGGCCAACACCGCGGTTCCTGGTGTGTCCGCTGTGCCGTGCGTGTGATCATTGCTTGTACAGCCCTCTCGCAGTGTCCGGAGCAAGTATGGTGGGTCTGACACACCGGTGTCAATGTGTTCTTTTTTCCATTTCCAGGAGTGTATATTACAAACAGGTTAGGTATACTAATGAAATTAAACTACTATGTGGAGTAGCTGTGACTGTACGAAGTAAACATTTTTAACAGGGCAAGTGGAATTATAGTATATGAAATAAAGGAAAAAATGGGGCATGAGAAGGGGTAATTTACAACATGGCCTCGATGTAATCTTGATTAGTATCTGCAGTTAGAAGTGGAGAGGAAGGAGATGTGTCTGGACAAATAAATAGTAGATGTTGTAATATATTACACTAGTGCCATGTGTGTCTTTATTCATCAAATAAATCTGTTAACTAGGACAATATTTCATATCTAAGATGGTGACTGGTCGTATCCATGGATTAGCAAGGACTAGAGTTGTAGAACTACCGTAGGATACGACAGACTATCGAAAATAAAAGTAGACTACGGTAGTTTTCCGAGTAGCCTTGGTTAGTTAATTAGAAGTGTTGCATACCTATCGGGCGTTACATAATTTTGTTTGCTTTGTTTGCGAATGCCACCACTGTCACTAGCTCCCGTAGAAAAGCGGTGAACCGTCTGGGAACTGACTGAGGAAGTAGAAAATGCCGCATAACCTGCAGCCGGCCGGAGTGGCCGAGCGGTTCTAGGCGCTACAGTCTGGAACCGCGCGCCCGCTACGGTCGCACGTTCGAATCCTGCCGTGGGCATGGATGTGTGTGATGTCCTTAGGTTAGTTAGGTTTAAGTAGTTCTAAGTTCTAGGGGACTGATGACCTCAGCAGTTGAGTCCCATAGTGCTCAGAGCCATTTGAACCATAACCTACAGTATATTCATCTCGAGGTTGAAGAATTCTTGTCCGTGTTTGATTTAACAGTACATATGGCTTTGGATGGGGGTCCGCCTTCAGCAAAACACATCTACAGAACACTTTTGTTCTATATAGTTAACCTCTTGTCTCTTATTTAAAAATAATCAGTATTTATAGACAAACTTAAACTGACAATGTTTAATTAATGTTTTATTAGAAAATTGTTGATTTGTCACGAGAAATAGGATGATGTAGTAGTAAAAATAAAAAAAGAAACCACGCTAACAAACGCAGTTTCCTAAAAAAAGGTAAAAAATATAAAATGCGAAACAAAAACGTATGAACCATCGCTTCAGTATTTCATTGAACTCACACAAAACACGTTTCCATTTTTCATAAACAACTTTCGCACTTATCAGTAATAACAGGACACGCTTGCCTTTATCATGATGAAGAGCGTTCTACTGAGTACAAAATATCAAGTAATAATTATATAGGTTTTTTTTATTTTTGTGCACATAAACTGTACTTGCATCAAAGTAATTGTTTTGCTTACATGAAAGTGCAGAAGTTACGGGACCAACTAATTTTCATTAATTATAAAATGCATTTTATATTTCAGAAGGTTCTAAAATAAACAATGGACTATGCTGAAGATGTGAGGTTCTAATTAGGAGCAAACCAATCCAAACAAACAAGAGAGAAAGTGATGTCGTCGGCTGTCATTATCTCGCTCACACATTCGTTTATGTTTTTCTCCCTACCAAAAGGTCACTATACTACCGCTAATCCTACCATTTACTACGTCAGCTATGTACTGTACCAAATCTACCAAATCGTAGCTTTGGTAGAGAGCAAGTCCAGCAAGGACCCATGTTTATTGGAACAGTTTTGCTTCCTTTATCGTATACCTTCATCCATGTCAGCTTACGCTAATAATTATGACGCCCCCTTTATAAGTGTAACACACTATGTACGTGTCTCATTTTCGTCCTGTCCCTGTATGAGATATATGAATGGTCAAATTTTATAATTGTGAAGATCGCGGGGAAAACAAAGACATGTCTTACAAATCGTCGTTCTCTATGTTCCACATACTTTAAGCCTTTGCTTCATCTCCAAATCCGTGATAATTCAACCGCAGAACACTGAGTGGAGTTTCCTGTTTTTAATGTTTGAATTAAATATTCCGCCTTGTACCCGAACGCTACTGCTAAAGTTCATGCTGAGAAAATACATATAGGTCGGATGCCAGAGAAGGGATGTGAACTGCGTCGATCTCAACGTGCGCGGAACCGTCAGTCGGCAATATTGAGGAGAGGTATTTGTAATGAATATGAAAGTAGCGTCCGCTGTTTCGGTTGCGTGGGATACGTTTCACATATCAGCGCCAGTCACCACACGCGGGATGGTCGGAATCAGCGGACCAGGTCACCTGTCAGACGGCGTTAGATGCGGAACTTAGATTTGTTATGATATTTTTCTGCTGCGTGTCCAGCCACGTATTGAGTGCATCGTTCTGACATATTGACTGCCAGCGCAGATTTTGGCAATCATAGCAGCAGCAGGTGGAAAGGCGAAATTGCCTTTCGCGCAAGAGCTAATCGGAAAATCGTGTTGGACAGTTTCAGCGGAAGATAGCTGTCAGAATCCCATTCTGTACGTGTTACCAACATCCTCAGCGATGGTCGCGACGGTATCAGAAAATGCAATGCATAAAGGAATCAGGTTTGGAAGAAAAATCGTTCTATATGATGAGTGGGGAAATGGCAGCAAACGCTGAAAGACATAGCTGCTGTGGTTGCCTCGAACCGAGATGTATCAAATCTTAACAGCCATCTACTTCTGGCATCCATATTACGAACATACATACAACCGCAATTAAAATATTTATAGGAAAATGCTAAATAATAAAGTTAGAAAAATACAACCCGAAGTGCATAGGTGGTATCACATCATCTTATAGCAAACAAAAGTATAATAGTACGTGTTTGATTACATTTAATGAACTGACTTTAGAGATGAGGCGAACATTTACGGCACAGAAACCTATGATGGATTTGCTGCATCCTAGGATCATTTTTGTATTACTAACGTTTGCAAAGCCCTTTTTTCTATTGGGTACGTTAGTAAAACAAACACTCGATTATCTAGGTTTATGTGGACTCGAGACTGCACAGATCACCGAAAATCGCGAATCATTCAAAATACCCATATTTTCATTATAAAACTCGTTCGACAATTGCAAATTCTTTTGAGCTCAAATACCTTAGATCTGAAAATATTACCTATTCGTGACAAATGAAAATTTGTGCCGATCGGGACTCGAAACCTGATTATCCGTCTATAGCAAACGGTCGCCTTAACCACTCGGCGATCGGTTCACGCTTACTGGAGCAACCTAAACCTCCATATGCCACACTCTCTTCGCCTCTACTGCTTGCAACATTACTCGGGTTCCCCAACAGGGTTAATGAAACTAACAGGTACAACGCTAGTAGCATTATTGTCCTTTTGCTCGTCTAGGGTTGTATATTTCAACGTGTGTTCCTTCAAGCAAGCAGCATATCTAAAGGAACAGACATTGTAAAATAAGTACACATACAGGGTGTTTAAAAAATGACCGGTAATTTGAAACGGCAATAAAAACTAAACGAGCAGCGATAGAAATACACCGTTTGTTGCAATATGCTTGGGACAACAGTACATTTTCAGGCGGACAAACTTTCGAAATTACAGTAGTTACAATTTTCAACAACAGATGGCGCTGCAAGTGATGTGAAAGATATAGAAGACAACGCAGTCTGTGGGTGCGCCATTCTGTACGTTGTCTTTCTGCTGTAAGCGTGTGCTGTTCACAACGTGCAAGTGTGCTGTAGACAACATGGTTTATTCCTTAGAACAGAGGATTTTTCTGGTGTTGGAATTCCACTGCCTAGAACACAGTGTTGTTGCAACAAGACGAAGTTTCCAACGGAGGTTTACTGTAACCAAAGGACCGAAAAGCGATACAATAAAGGATCTGTTTGAAAAATTTCAATGGACTGGGAACGTGACGGATGAACGTGCTGGAAAGGTAGGGCGACCGCGTACGGCAATCACAGAGGGCAACGCGCATCTAGTGCAGCAGGTGATCCAACAGCGGCCTCGGGTTTCCGTTCGCCGTGTTGCAGCTGCGGTCCAAATGACGCCAACGTCCACGTTTCGTCTCATGCGCCAGAGTTTACACCTCTATCCACACAAAATTCAAACGCGGCAACCCCTCAGCGCCGCTACCATTGCTGCACGAGAGACATTCGCTAACGATATAGTGCACAGGATTGATGACGGCGATATGCATGTGGGCAGCATTTGGTTTACTGACGAAGCTTATTTTTACCTGGACGGCTTCGTCAATAAACAGAACTGGCGCATATGGGGAACCGAAAAGCCCCATGTTGCAGTCCCATCGTCCCTGCATCTTCAAAAAGTACTGGTCTGGGCCGCCATTTCTTCCAAAGGAATCATTGGCCCATTTTTCAGATCCGAAACGATTACTGCATCACGCTATCTGGAAATTCTTCGTGAATTTGTGGCGGTACAAACTGCCTTAGACGACACTGCGAACACCTCGTGGTTTATGCAAGATGGTGCCAGGCCACATCGCACGGCCGACGTCTTTAATTTCCTGAATGAATATTTCGATGATCGTGTGATTGCTTTGGGCTATCCGAAACATACAGGAGGCGGCGTGGATTGGCCTCCCTATTCGCCAGACATGAACCCCTGTGACTTCTTTCTGTGGGGACACTTGAAAGACCAGGTGTACCGCCAGAATCCAGAAACAATTGAACAGCTGAAGCAGTACATCTCATCTGCATGTGAAGCCATTCCGCCAGACACGTTGTCAAAGGTTTCGGGTAATTTCATTCTGAGACTACGCCATATTATTGCTACGCATGGTGGATATGTGGAAAATATCGTACTATAGTGTTTCCCAGACCGCAGCGCCATCTGTTGTTGAAAATTGTAACTACTGTAATTTCGAAAGTTTGTCTGCCTGAAAATGTACTGTTGTCCCAAGCATATTGCAACAAACGGTGTATTTCTATCGCTGCTCGTTTAGTTTTTATTGCCGTTTCAAATATACCGGTCATTTTTGAAACACCCTGTATTTTTACCGGAATATGCTATTCACCATATTTAAGAAACTTGCTTCATTTAACATTTGAAATCCCGCTGTATTATTTACGCATTACTCGCCGGAAACAAGGGGTTGGAAATTACCGACCTTTAGCTTCTAGGAAAGTATTAGTCAACTTACAGACAGGAAATGGGCAGTGCAGAAGTTATGAGGACAGCATCCCAGCATTTGTCTTAAGATGGAATCGGGAACGAACAAAAAACATTTCAGAGATGTTCGACTGCAAAAAGGTAGGAATTTAAGGAGATGGGACCTGGATAAATTCAAATAACTAGTGGTTGTAGAGAATTTCAGAGTATTATTGAACAAATGACAAGGACGGGGCAAAGAAATACAGTAGAAGAAGATTGGGTAGCTTTTAGAGACGAAATAGTAAAGGCAGCAGAAGATCAATTAGGTAAAAAAGACGAGGACTAGTAGAAATAATTGGGTAATAGAAGAAATATTGAATTTAATTGATGAAAGGAGAAAATATAAAAATGCAGTAAATGAAGCAGGCAAGAAGGAATACAAACGTCTCAAAAATGAGATCGACGGGAAGTGCAAAATGGCTAAGCAGGGATGGCTAGAGAATAAATGGAAGGCTGTAGAGTCATATCTCACTAGGGAAGATAGATATAGTGCCTACAGGAAAATTAAAGAGACCTTTGGAGGAAAGAGCTCAGATGGAAACCCAGTTCTAAGTAAAGAAGGGAAAGCAGAAAGGTGGAAGGAGTATATAGAGGGTCTATACAAGGACGATGTACTTGAGGACAATATTATGGAAATAAAAGAGCATGTAGATGAAGATGAAATGGGAGATATGATACTGCGTGAAGAGTTTGACAGAGCACTGAAAGACCTGAGCGGAAACAAGGCCCCGGGAGTAGACAACTTTCCATTAGAACTACTGATGGCCTTGGGAAAGCAAGCCCTGACAAAGCTCTACCATCCGGTGAGCAAGATGTATGAGACAGGCGAAATACCCTCAGACCTCAAGAAGAATATAATAATTCTAATCTCAAAGAAAGCAGGTGTTGACAGATGTGAAAATTACCGAACTGTCAGTTTAATAAGTCACGGCTGCAAAATACTAACACGAATTCTTTGCAGACGAATGGAAAAACTGGCAGAAGCCGAACTCGGGGCAGATTACTTTGGATTCCGTAGAAATTTTGGAACACGTGAGGCAATACCGACCCAACGACGTATCTCAGAAGATAGATTAAGGAAAGGCAAACCTACATTTCTAACATTTGTAAACTTCGAGAAAGCTTCCGACAATGTTGAATGGAATACTCTCTTTCAAATTCTGAAGTTGGCAGGGGTCAAATACAGGGAGCAAAAGTCTATTTACAATTTGTACAGAAACCAGATGGCAGCTGTAAGAGTCGAGGGCCATGAAAGGGAAGCAGTGGTTGGGAAGGGAGAGAGACAGGTTTGTAGGCTAGCCCCGACGTTATTCAACCTGTACATTGGGCAAGCAGTAGAGGAAACAAAAAGAAAAAATAGGCGTAGGAATTAAAATCCAAGGAGAAGAAATAAAAGCTTCAAGGTTTGTCGATGACATTGTAATTCTGACAGAGACTGCAAAGGGCCTGGAAGAGCAGTTGAACGGAATGGACAGTGTCTAGAAAGGAGGATATAAGATGAACATCAACAAAAGCAAAACGAGGATAATGTAATGTAGTCGAATTAAGTCGGGTGATGCTGAGGGTATTAGATTAGGAAATGCGACACTTAAAGTAGTCTAATAGTTTTGCTATTTGAGGAACACAATAACTGATGATGGTCGAAGTAGAGACGATATGAAATGTAGACAGGCTATGGCAAGGAATAAGCTTCTGAAGAAGAGAAATTTTTTTAACATCGAGTATACATTTACATGTCAGGAAGCAGTTTCTGAAAGTATGTGTGTGGAGCGTAGCCATGTATGGAAATGAAACATGGACGATAAATAGTTTAGACAAGAAGAGAATAGAAGCTTTCGAAATATGGTGCTGCAGAAGAATGCTGAAGATTAGATGGGTAGACCACGTAACTAATGAGGAGGTAATGGATAGAATTGGGGAGAAGAGGAGTTTGTGGCACAACTTGTCTAGAAGAAGGGACCGGTTGGTAGGACATGTTCTGAGGCATCAAGGGATCACCAATTTAGTATTGGAGGGCAGTGTGGAGGGTAAAAATCTTAGAGGGAGACCAAGAGATGAATACACTAAGCAGATTCAGAAGGATGTAGGTTGCAGTAGGTACTGGGAGATGAAGCTTGCACAGGATAGAGTAATATTGAGAGCTGCATCAAACCAGTCTCTGGACTGAAGATAACAACAGCAACAACAACAACAACATCAACAACAAATCTGGGTGTTTCACTTTTTTTCATTAGATAGTGTATTTATTCGTGACCGCGAAACCGTAGTGTTGTGACGTCGTCCCACCGTTGAGAAACATCCCAGCGTAGTGCCGACGTACGTTATTTAGCGACGGAGGAATTAGTACAGTTTACTTTGTTTAGTAATCTCATAATTTCTTTTAATTTCGGTCCTTATTCTTTTCTTCTGAAGCCGTTTCCCTGTTAATGAATTTCCAGGGGTCTTCTAGACATAATTGAGCAGTAATGATTTGACCCTGAGAGAACTTAAGTATTGGAAAATCGAAATTGGTGGTCCCTGGACGCAGGGCGTGACATACTCCCGATTTATCGGCCGGCTGCGGTGGCCGAGCGGTTCTACGCGCTTCAGTCCGGAACCGCGCGACTGCTACGGTCGGAGGCTCGAATCCTGCCTCGGGCATGGATGTGTGTGATGTCCTTAGGTTAGTTAGGTTTAAGTAGTTCTGAGTTCTAGGGGACTGATGACCTCGGATGTTAAGTCCCATACTGCTCAGAGCCATTTTTGAACCATCTGGCACAACAGGGGTCACGGACCTGGAGGGGGGGAAACCTGTTTGAATCCGTGACCCACGAACCTAAAACAGTTTCTGCGATACAGTGCCGCGCTACATTATTTAGGCCCGCGCACCGCCGTGCAGATGGAGTTCACGTCGAGCCAGAGCTACAGACGGACAACCACTGCATTACGATGCCGCTGTCTGCTCGCGATCATTTGTCTCCTCGACGGATACCACCTGGCCCATGCAGCTCCAACGACGGTCCAGTCTTCGTGGTTGGATGTCTTAACCTGTTTCACAAACTTTGGTGTAACACTGATTGTATTCTGTTTTCCCAAGGATCTGTATCACTCTGCACGTACCAAAAGTAAACTGTTGTGGTACTTTGTTTCCGTGTGCAGCAGTACACCTTTGTAAATATTAGTTTGTGGAAAACTCGACCAGGTAGGAGCATTGACCCGCTGAACAAAAGCCTCCGGCCTGTTGGTCATTTTTGAGTGCTAATTGTGTTGAGTTCGTCGGAGAAGACGAGCATACAATTTTTTTTCCAATAAACTATAATTGTGGAAAATTAGTGAGTTTAGTTTCACCTACGGTGGATGCTTTGAACATAACTTTGGGTGTTGGGCTGCGTCATTGTAACTACTGAAACGGCTAAATTGCCTACGTTTCGACTAACTTGCTACGGTCCTGAAGAGGACACCGGCTGTGGAACACTACGAATTTATAAAATTTATTGTGTGGTTTTTAATGTTTGTATAATACTAAATTGCGACGCCCCGTAAGTAATATTCTGTAAACTCCGATATGCAGATATTTCTAATAATTTACGAAACAGTTAGTGAATTAGAGTCATCTTTCAGTAGAAGCAGTACTTCTGTAGGTATTCACATCTAAATTCAAATATCTTAATTCTTTTTCTTCTTCGTTTGCCTTTGCCGTTTCTCCCTCACAGGGTCTTCATCGCTATACGAGTTGCGATGTTGTTAATAGTCGCCGGTAGCCGGATGCCGTTCCTGACGCCACCACCCACCTGCCCCGCCCCCTCCAGGGACGGGACTCCATCTGTCTGACTCTGGAGAGAGTATCTTCTTGAAGTGTAAGAACGTTTCTTGCATGTTTGTGTGTCGTGTATCTTACGCGGAACTTTGGTAGCAGCCTGGAGTTTAGGGAAGGGTGGGGTAAAGTGGCCAATCTAAGGGGAATTAAACTTCCCACCTAACCTTGTACAACTAATATAATCCTATAATATATAGGAACTATATTCATTTTTATGAACTGTTACACAGTGGACACATTTCTCTACCTGGGGGGGGGGGGGGGGGGGGCGGTAATATGGAGTTTCGTGGAAATATTTTCTAAGCATCTTGATGCCCTAGTGTCTGAAACATTACCGAGCGCCTGGAGCACATGGTTTGCAATGGGATTTTTGTATTACGCAAATTATAACAGAACAGGAAAGATTTCAGATAATAAAAATTAAATAATTCAAAATCGTCACATAAGGACAGAATGACGGGTGATGGCTTTGTGTGTAAAATGGTTTAAAAGCAGTCTGATCTGTAATATTATCTGTGATAAATGGAAGTAAGTAACTCTTATCGGGTAAACACCTTCACCATTCCTCCCAACGGGTAGTGTAGTCACTTTTCCCGACCGGACACGATATCGGCGTTAGTTGTTCACAGAGGAAACTGTCAAACTGAAATAAATAAGGAACTACATTTGCAGGCCAAACATTGTCTAAACATGTATGTGGTAAGCGTATTACTCTGTGTATTAGTTTGACCACTATACGG
The DNA here is from genome assembly GCF_021461385.2 of Schistocerca piceifrons. NCBI lineage: Eukaryota > Metazoa > Arthropoda > Insecta > Orthoptera > Acrididae > Schistocerca > Schistocerca piceifrons. The sequence continues at coordinate 235,522,150 of NC_060149.1, read as the reverse complement.
CAGGCAGAAGCACTGTTCAGGGGAAAAAAAATACACAATGGCCACTTTACACGCCCTGGCCACTCTACCCCACGTTCCCTGCCAAGCTGGATGTGACGAAGATGATTGGTTTGTGGGGGCGCTCAACTGCGCGGTCATCAGCGTCCGTACAAAGTCCCAATTTTTTCACAGTCCAGTTGGGTCACTGTCACGAATGATGATGATGAAATGATGAGGACAACACAAACACCCAGTCCCCGGGCAGAGAAAATCCCCAACCCGAAGCTGGCTGTGGGAAACCGACTAAAATCCGCATCTTCGCCGTCCCCGTGGTTAACCCTATAGCAAGAGTATCCAGGCAGCGTCACGTTAACGCCCTCGGCTATGAGCGCGGGTGGATACGATTTTTTTTTTTTTGTCATCAGTCTACTGACAGGTTTGATGCGGCCCGCCACAAATTCCTTTCCTGTGCTAACCTCTTCATCTCAGAGTAGCACTTGCAACCTACGTCCTCAATTATTTGCTTGACGTATTCCAATCTCTGTCTTCCTCTACAGTTTTGCCCTCTAAAGCTCCCTCTAGTACCAAAGAAGTCATTCCCTCATGTCTTAGCAGATGTCCTATCATCCTGTCCCTTCTCCTTATCAGTGTTTTCCACATACTCCTTTCCTCTCCGATTCTGCGTAGAACCTCCTCATTCCTTACCTTATCAGTCCACCTAATTTTCAACATTCGTCTATAGCACCACATCTCAAATGCTTCGATTCTCTTCTGTTCCGGTTTTCCCACAGTCCATGTTTCACTACCATACAATGCTGTACTCCGGACGTACATCCTCAGAAATTTCTTCCTCAAATTAAGGCCGGTATTTGATATTAGTAGACTTCTCTTGGCCAGAAATGCCTTTTTTGCCATAGCGAGTCTTCTTTTGATGTCCTCCTTGCTCCGTCCGTCATTGGTTATTTTACTGCCCAGGTAGCAGAATTCCTTAACTTCATTGACTTCGTGACCATCAATCCTGATGTTAAGTTTCTCGCTGTTCTCATTTCTACCACTTCTCATTACCTTCGTCTTTCTCCGATTTACTCTCAAACCATACTGTGTACTCATTACTGTTCATTCCGTTCAGCAGATCATTTAATTCTTCTTCACTTTCACTCAGGATAGCAATGTCATCAGCGAATCGTATCATTGATATCCTTTCACCTTGTATTTTAATTCCACTCCTGAACCTTTCTTTTATTTCCATCATTGCTTCCTCGATGTACAGGTTGAAGAGTAGGGGCGAAAGGCTACAGCCTTGTCTTACACCCTTCTTAATACGAGCACTTCGTTCTTGATCGTCCACTCTTATTATTCCCTCTTGGTTGTTGTACATATTGTATATGACCCGTCTCTTCCTATAGCTTACCCCTATATTTTCAGAGTCTCGAACAGCTTGCACCACTTTATATTGTCGAACGCTTTTTCCAGGTCGACAAATCCTATGAAAGTGTCTTGATTTTTCTTTAGCCTTGCTTCCATTATTAGCCGTAACGTCAGAATTGCCTCTCTCGTCCCTTTACTTTTCCTAAAGCCAAACTGATCGTCACCTAGCGCATTCTCAATTTTCTTTTCCATTCTTCTGTATATTATTCTTGTAAGCAGCTTCGATGCATGAGCTGTTAAGCTGATTGTGCAATAATTCTCGCAATTGTCAGCTCTTGCCGTCTTCGGAATTGTGTGGATGATGCTTTTCCGAAAGTCAGGTGGTATATCGCCAGACTCATATTCTACACACCAACGTGAATAGTCATTTTGTTGCCACTTCCCCCAATGATTTTATAAATTCTGATGGAATGTTATCTATCCCTTCTGTCTTATTTGACCTTAAGTCCTCCAAAGCTCTTTTAAATTCTTATTCTAATACTGGATCCCCTATCTCTTCTAAATCGACTCCTGTTTCTTCTTCTATCACATCAGACAAATCTTCACCCTCATAGAGGCTTTCAATGTATTCTTTCCACCTATCTGCTCTCCTCTGCATTTAACAGTGGAATTCCCGTTGCACTCTTAATGTTACCACCGTTGCTTTTAATGTCACGGAAGGTTGTTTTGACTTTCCTGCATGCTGAGTCTGTCCTTCCGACAATCATATCTATTTCGATGTCTTCACATTTTTCCTGCAGCCATTTCGTCTTAGCTTTCCTGCACTTCCTATTTATTTCATTCCTCAGCGACTTGTATTTCTGTATTCCTGATTTTCCCGGAACATGTTTGTACTTCCTCCTGTCATCAATCAACTGAAGTATTTCTTCTGTTACCCATGGTTTCTTCGCAGCTACCTTCTTCGTACCTATGTTTTCCTTCCCAACTTCTCTGATGGCCCTTTTTAGAGATGTCCATTCCTCTTCAACTGTACTGCCTACTGCGCTATTCCTTATTGCTGTATCTACAGCGTTAGAGAACTTCAAACGTATCTCGTCATTCCTTAGTACTTCCGTATCCCACTTCTTTGCGTATTGATTCTTCCTGACTAATGTCTTGAACTTCAGCCTTCTCTTCATCACTACTATATTGTGATCTGAGTCTATATCTGCTCCTGGGTACGCCTTACAATCCAGTATCTGATTTCGGAATCTCTGTCTGACCATGATGTAATCTAATTGAAATCTTCCCGTATCTCAGCCTTTTCCAAGTATACCTCCTCCTCTTGTGATTCTTGAACAGGGTATTCGCTATTACTAGCTGAAACTTGTTACAGAACTCAATTAGTCTTTCTCTTCTTTCATTCCTTGTCCCAAGCCCATATTCTCCTGTAACCTTTTCTTCTACTCCTTCCCCTACAACTGCATTCCAGTCGCCCATGACTATTAGATTTTCGTCCCCCTTTACATACTGCATTGCCCTTTCAATATCCTCATACACTTTCTCTGTCTGTTCATCTTCAGCTTGCGACGTCGGCATGTATACCTGAACTATCGTTGTCGGTGTGGTCTTCTGTCGATTCTGATTAGAACAACCTGGTCACTGAACTGTTCACAGTAAAACACCCTCTGCCCTACCTTCCTATTCATAACGAATCCTACACCTGTTATACCATTTTCTGCCGCTGTTGATATTACCCGATACTCATCTGACCAGAAATCCTTGTCTTCCTTCCACTTCACTTCACTGACCCCTACTATATCTAGATTGAGCCTTTGCATTTCCCTTTTCAGATTTTCTAGTTTCCCTACCACGTTCAAGCTTCTGACATTCCACGCCCCGACTCGTAGAACGTTATCCTTTCGTAGATTATTCAATCTTTTTCTCATGGTAACCTCCCCCTTGGCAGTCCCCTCCCGGAGATCCGAATGGGGGACTATTCCGGAATCTTTTGCCAATGGAGAGATCATCATGACACTTCTTCAATTACAGGCCACATGTCCTGTGGATACACGTTACGTGTCTTTAATGCAGTGGTTTCCATTGCCTTCTGCATCCTCATATCGTTGATCATTGCTGATTCTTCCGCCTTTAGGGGCAATTTCCCATCCCTAGGACAAGAGAGTGCCCTGAACCTCTATCCGCTCCTCCGCCCTCTTTGACAAGGCCGTTGGCAGAATGAGGCTGACTTCTTATACAGGAAGTCTTCGGCCGCCAGTGCTGATTATTTATCAAAATTTAGGCAGTGGCGGGGATCGAACCCGGGACCGAAGACGTTTTGATTATGAATCAAAGACGCTACCCCTAGACCACAAAGCCCAAAGACCACAAGACCACAAATAGCAGAACTGAATGTTCAGAATTCCAGAATTCCCCGAGTATGTGAACCAGGACATAACGTAAACAGTTTACTCGCAGAGACAGTTCAGGTTCTTATCTATAATCTGAATCCAAATATCACACCGACACCAAATTTAAAAACGTATGAAATTTCAAATAAATTGGCTAAATCTAAGAGTTATAATGTTACTTGTAATTCGTCTTGATTGCAAATTTTTTTATTCGTATGACCGGTTTCGGTTCATTCAGAACCATCTTCAGATCTGATATTTCAGTTACAGGAGTAACCCGTCCAAATCCAGCAACTTTCACATGCTGCGTCACCCAGCATGTGAAAGTTGCTGGATTTGGACGGGTTACTCCTGTAACTGAAATATCAGATCTGAAGATGGTTCTGTATGAGCCGAAACCGGTCATATGAATAAAAAAAAAATTAGCAATCAAGACGGATTATAAGTAACATTATAAAATCACTAATTGCTGTTATCCCATCAGACCTTATGTTTGTTTTTACAAAATAAATCTAAGAGGATAATTGTTGTGGCTGCCACTGACCTCTGGTGAGTTGATGCACGGCCATCTTGACCTGGGAGAAGTTTCCGCTTCCCAGGTCCCCGCGGATGCGGTAGAAACCTATGCGCTTCCCCAGGCTCACCTCCGACTGCCATTTATGATCCTGTTGTTGGGCTCGGACCAATCGTTCGTACGGCGTCGTGCCGGCGGGAGGCCTCTCCTCTGCACATACACAAAAGAGCGCATCCACTTACCTTTCTCTGCTATGTAGCAGGACCATAATAAAGTAATTACATGAAACATGCAAGTCTCCAGTGAGAGCATTTCAACCCCGAAAGCTACACCACAGTGCAAACCACAATAATATTTTTACTTACAAGGTGACCGTGTCTACTCGTCATCACCGATTTAGTCAAATTTTTGGTATTTACAGGGCTTTGCCAGAAATTAAATTGACAGAAGTGTGAGCTGCACATGGTCAAGCGTTTAAAAAAAGTTGCAGATTTGGCGAGGGTCAGACTAGTCACAAGTCATTTATGTAAGCATAGTATCGAGACAGCGGTTGGCGCAGAGGTAGTCCGTACTTCATGAGGTAGAGTCCCTATACAGAAGCTTCTTTCTATTTTCAATTCAAACGTTACTTGAACTGCAAATAAATATAAATAATGCTCAATATGTTGTATTTGTTAATATTTTCATTAAAGGCGTGAATAGGAGAGGCAAAGGAAAATTTGGGATTGCAACTAAATTTCCAAGAACGGATTGGCCTTATAGCGCCCACTAGGATTCTGTAAATAACTTTCCGAGAAGAGATTTTAATTTCAGCGCACAGGGCTCGGTATTCCGTTAGCTTCAGTTTTCACCTTCAAGCAGTCCTAGACAGGTGTACTAGAATAATCAGCTTCCGCTGCAGCTAAAATCTGCTCATTGACAGAAAAAAAATTACATTCCGAGAAGACGGCATCAAAATAGATTCTGTTGTACATTACTAGCTATCCTCGCCAGGATTTGGCGAAATGTTGCCTTATGCGTGGTTTGTCGCCACTTTAGAACAACCATATAATAGTAAAAAATGCGACGTTTATACCGTCTGTAGTAAGCCGAGATAATTACTGCTTTCCATGTTTTTACGATGAATATCGCACCACCTCCTGTGGTGCGAAAATAGCTAATCTCATACTAAAATCTTTTGTACGCATTACAATCCCTTTCTGGAAATATATTTTCAAACCCAAATTTTCCTTTGCCTTTCCTTTTAATGCCGTATATGAAAATCTTTATAAATACAATATACTGAGCATTAGTTTTGTTTCTTTGCAATTTAAGCAACGTAAACATTTAAAATAAAAGGTATTTTCTGCACAGGAACTCGACCACACGATCTCTATTTACTGTTTTGTAATCTTTCCGCGGCGCCAACCGCCTCCTGGAAGTACGCTAACGGAAGTGGTTCATACCTCATCCGACCAGCAAGAAAAATCTTTTTTCTAAAGGTTTATCCATCTGCAGCTCTCACTTCTGTTACTTCCATTTCTGGCTAAGCACTGCAAATACCAAAATTTGGATGAAATTGGTTATCACGAATAGGCGATTTCCTGTGTTAAACGTTTATCCATTGTGCTACATCAGCCATGCGCCACTACTTGTGCAAGATTACTTCCATATATCATGTTAATAATAATTGGAAACAACAAGAAATCAGAGCTAGAAGTGTCTTGCTGGACGAAAGAATACTCCCATCAGAGAATTCGAAGTGGAAAAAGACACTTGAGTGATACCAATGTATTCTTAACGGTAGAACAGCGAATTTGGATTCTGCGCACAGTGAAACCTGCAAAGAACGGAATTCAAAGTGAACTATATGTTTCTGCGGACAGTATGTATTTATATATGCAAGCTTGAGAAAGAGTTAATCTCTCATTTTAACAGTGAGATTCGAGAGAAACATGTGCCTATTAGGACTTCCATGACCTGGGTTCTGGTTGAATTAGACTGTTTGTTAAGACGAAGTCGAATCTTCGATGCTGAGTTTTATACTGCAGTGGGAAAAAACCCACATAACGAGTGTAACTAAATTCCCTTTCCAGACTTTGAGGACATATTCCTTGCACTAAAACAAGAAAAATGTCAAGTAAACATGGGGGTTTTAAATGCATCCCTGAAGAACTATGAGAACTTATCCACGTTCGTTACTGTGAAAAACATCTCTTCTACTGAATAAGTGCTCATAGCTCTCAAGAAACGTATTTTAGGGCCCATGTTCACTTGAAATTTTTTAGTCTGTCAGTCGACTTTTAAGTAACATTTATTGTATGTTAACTAGTTACATGAGGAAGCAATAACAAACTGTGAATAAAAGATAAATTGTGATCATAGTTTAATAATTACAAATAATGCTATTTGTACACTATATATAACTTCAATAATATGTTTAATTCTCTGCTTCTTCATCCAAGGAAGTTTTCCTTTTCAATGAAGCGAACATTTCTCATTTTCCTTTTAATTTTTGAATTAGTGTCTTAATATTGTCACACAGACCCTCGATCTAAATGCCGTATGAATTTTTTTATGATGAATTACATTTTATTATAATATGAAGACGTCTGGCTAACGCTGGCGCGTTTTTTTCTGTCGCATTACTTAATCAGAAAGTGCCTTACATCATTGATAGTTTCCATGACGTGTCTAGCTCTCCACAGCTTGCTGGAGTAGGCAAAGAGAGGACTCATATTTTAACTTGAATTATGTGAAAATTGTCGAACTATAAGTCATGGTTAGAAATTACTAACAAGGATTCTTGACAGAAGAATGGAAAAACTGGTAGAAGCTGGCCTCGGGGAAGATCAGTCTCGATTCCGGCGAAACGCACGAACACGCGTGGCAATACTTACCCTACTACTTACCTTAGAAGAGAGGAAGGCAAACCTACGTTTATAGCATTTGTAGACTTAGAGAAGACTCCAGAATGAAATTTTCACTCTGCAGCGGAGTGTGCGCTGATATAAAAGTTCCTGGCAGATTAAAACTGTTTGCCGGACCGAGACTCGAACTCGGACCCTTTGCCTTTCGCGGGCAAGTGCCTGTGTTGTTAAGAAGAACGATGAAATGTTCCTTCGGACATGCATGCAATTCAGTACGTCTTCCGAAATGTTCACGTCGCGAAAACTAGAGAAATTACATGCCATACGGAGCTTTACTGGTAATCATTTACCCAGGCGCCATTCGTGAATGGAACAGGAGATGGCAGTAAAGATAGCTTTACCGCTAGTACCGTCGGCTACACACGGTAATATAGATTGCGGAGTATATATACAAATGTAGATTTTTATGGCGTGTCGCGGTAATAACTGAAAGCCGTACTCATGGACACACAATTTCAGTCGGTCAGTTCGTTTTTGAGGAGGAAGGGATAAGTGTTCAACGTTCCGTCGACAACGAGGTCATTAGAGACGGAGCACAAGCTCGGGTTATGGAAGGATAGAGGAGTAAATCGGAGTGGCCTTTCAAAGGAACCATCCCGACGTTTTCCTGAAGTGGTTTAGGGAAATCACGGAAAACGTGAAACCGGATGGGCGGACACGGGTTTGAACCGTCGTCCTCCCGAATGCGAGTTCAGTGTGCTAATATAAGTTTTTGTCACGGCCAGTATGTTTTGGTCCTAAAATAGGGCGCCGATCCGTTTAGGCGTGGAGTGGTGTTAACATATAGGGTGCTCGGAAATTCCCGTTACAAAATTCTAGGACTGAGGGGAGGGAGTACATAATACTTTGAATAGAAACTCATTTCCGGAAACGTACCCTTCCCGTGCTACATCCGTTTGAAAACATGTTTGCTACGTGGGATGTGGTTATGTCGGTATAGCTGATGTTATTTGACGTTCGTCTTACCTCTCTGACCTAGTTTAAGTCTGATCCACGTGTCTGTGTTAGACCAATGGTTGAGTAAACGTTTGCAGAATACACCGACATGATCCTTCTGAGTGGCGAAGCTCACGGCAATGGAAGAGCTGCTCGTCAACTTTATCAAGATCGTTATACACAATGCCTGAATCGAAACTTCTTGTCAGATTAAAACTGTGTGCCTGACCGAGACTCGAACTCGGGACCTTTGCCTTCTGCGGGCAAGTGCTCTACCAACTAATGTAGCCAAGCACGACTCACTCCCCGTCCTCACAGCTTTACTTCTGCCAGTACCTCGTCTCCCACCTTCCAAAGGCAAAGGTCCTGAGTTCGAGTCTCGGTCCGGCACACAGTTTTAATCTGCCAGGAAGTTTCATATCAGCGCACACTGCGCTGCAGAGTGAAAATCTCATTCTAATGTCGGAATCCATTGCATATCCTTTTCACCGCAATTACGTAACGGCTTCAAGAAAAGATTACTACGTTGTCAGCAGGCGTAGCTGTGGTGCTCCACGGAGACGCCGCAGCCCTGTATTGGAAGAGGCCGTACTGCATCACGTCGAAGAAAATCCTTCAGTAAGTACACAAGCAGAGGGTCATGCCTAATCAGTTGCTTGTAAAAGTTATTACGCTACGAACTTTTTTTCAAATGGTTGTGCCACGGAAATGGTGCGTTTCTGGAGATGGGTTCCAATTCAGAATGTCATCTACTCCTTCCCCTCTGCAAGACCTAGAAGTTTGTAACGGGACTTCCCGAACACCGTGTATGTACTGAATTCATGTTAACACCATTATCACACAAGGTTCACTCTGTATGAAATAAATGTCGTTATTTTCGGTATAGAATAATTATTTTATTTGTTGTACCGAATACTAAGAATGTGTATGTTCAGTGCAAGCACTAAAATATCGATTGAAGAGATTGTCATAAATTTCATAGTCACACATATATGCTAAGATTTAATATGTTTTGCAAAACTTCCTAGCCAATTCTAATGTATACTTTTTAGAAAAATTGACTCGTAAATTTGGAAGAGCGATTTGGAAGGTACCACTCTGCTGGAATATCCGGACAACCATCTGCTAGTCACTATTATGAACATAGTTTGATGTTGTACACATTAACAGTCTCATCATGTGGAGCTCTTGTATAGCATTAAAGCTAGACAGACAGGTACTTCATGAGGTACATGAAATGTATTCGCAGTTGCGAATACGAACAACCATCAGCTGTATAAGGGAATGACAACAATGAAACTTTGTGTCGGACCGGTACTCGAACCCGGATTTCCCGCTTTACACAAGAGGTCGTCTGAAGCGCTTTGGCTACCCGTGCACGAATCAGGGCCAGACCCAAACTTCCATATGTCGTCGCTCCTGCGTCACAATCTTTACTCGTACACACGTTACGTAATTACCGTACAGGGGAGGACATTTTGACTGAAAATCTCGCCTGTTGCTGGCGGATAAATACGGTATTACAGGCCTGTGTTGTTAACAAGAACGATGCACTGTTCCTTCGGACATGCGTGAATATTTACCACGTAAACTGCATTCATTTCTTTAAAGATTTGGAACATGTAATCGTCTTATTATCGGGGGATAACTTTGATGAGTCATTGTGCAAAGATGTGCAAAGATTTTTGAGAAAATTTGGAAACACGAATTCGGGAAAAATTAGAAGGGAGAGAGAGAGAGAGAGAGAGAGAGAGAGAGAGAGAGAGAAGAGCAACATGGCTTTAAAACAGGAAGGTCCACGGTGGATCTAATTTTTGCTTTAAGACAACTGCAGGAACAGCACTATGAATATGGAACAGATCTACTAATGACCTTCCTGGACATTGAAAAAGCGTGAGAACAGAGGAGTAGCAAAACAGATTATTTGGAGAATAAAGGAAATGTACCATGGAAGTGAGAGCTGTGTGAAAGTGGGAGGGGAGAGATCAGCTTGAACTGAACAGAAGAATGGCTTGAGACAGGGAAGTGCACTTTCACCATTACTCTTCATTGCAGTGATGGATCATATAATGAGTACAGTAGCACAATAATTGGTGAAAGGAAAACGAAAGCTTTGGTATTTGCAGGTGATCTGATGATTTGGGGGAATAAGGAGAAGTACAAGAGCAGTTGGACGTATGGCAACGAACACTACAAGAATATGAGATGAAATTTAGTAGAAGTAAGAGTGAGATGTTTATCACAAGAAGAAAGGAGGAGAGAGGAACTACTGGAGTAACAATTGGTGGGGAACGATTGAGGAGAGTGGAGAGTTTCAAGTACCTAGGAAGCCTGATACAGAAAGATGAAAAAAACGACAGAGAAATAAACGAGCGGGGAGAAAAGCAGAAGCGTTTCGGAAGAGTGTCAGAAGCCTGATATGGAGCAAGGATGTATCCCAAATCAGTAAAAGGGTTACATACCGGTCATACTATGTCCCGATCTTGACATATGCTTCAGAAACCTGGGTTATGAAAGGAAGAGAGAGAAGCAAAGTTCAGGCTAGTGAGATGAAATTCTTAAGAAACAGTATTGGAGTGATGAAGATGGACATGTTAAGAAATGAGAGGATCAGAGTGTTAATGAAGGTGGAACCATTACAGGAGGAGATAGAGAAATCCAGGCAGAGATTGTATGGACACGTTAAGAGAATGGAGAAGAGGATACCCAGAAGAATACAGGAGATGAAACTGGAAGGAAGGAGACCAAGAGGAAGACCGAGAGACAGATGGCTGAAAGGAGTAGAGGAATGCGTCCAGAAGAAAGGAAAAGACTGGACCCAGGTGAAGACGGAGAGATGGTGGCAAGACAGAAGATGATGGAGAGACTTATGTTCCATAGAGACCCGGCCAGAGGCTCGGTTCAAAAATGGCTCTGAGCACTATGGGACTTAACATCGGTGGTCATCAGTCCCCTAGAACTTAGAACTACTTAAACCTAACTAGCCTAAGGACATCACACACATCCATGCCCGAGGCAGGATTCGAACCTGCGACCGTAGCGGTCGCGCGGTTCCAGACTGAAGCGCCTAGAACCGCTCGGCCACTCCGGCCGGCTAGAGGCTCGAATCTGTCCAAGATGATGATGATGATGATGATGATGATTAAACTTGTCACTCGCGAAACGCTGTTTAAAATAGAGTTTTTTTTATTTTAAGTTTACAGTAACGCTCCAGTTAAAAGTTACAGCCATCCTGTGGCAACAAAAAAATAGCTGCTTAGCGGTCCGTGTCCTGGCACAAAAATGTGGACTTTGAGAAGAATACACACAGCAAAGCTGAGGTGCAAGCTTCGCAGTCTATTAGTTGTATGTTTGTGGAGAATCTGATGGTCCTCTGTATTCAATGAAGGCTTAGAGGTTGTGGAATATGGAAAAGTTGGCTGTACTGACGTAGCCTGACAGTAGAGAGGTTCCGTCTTCATAAAATAAAGAGAAACTGTTGATTCTTATGTTATGGCTCTGCTTTGATGTATTTACGGTAAAGACATGAAAACATTGTTTGCTGTTTTTGAGCTTTTCTTTGTTCATTATTCAAAATGGTAATACAGAAATGAAATATTAGAAATACAGGAGTACAAAATTTATTACTGTATCATTTTTTCGTAGCTCCTGCGTCACAAACTGTACTTGTACACTCGTTATGTAATTCGCGTACAGTGGACTTGGTCAAAAATAATCAAAGAATAGTTTTTTTTGGTAACTTACTATATGTTGCACAGATTGTTTATCAAATACATGGCAGCACGTGTCATCAGTTTCTTACTATGCATGGGAGAGTAGTATTGGAACCTCAGTAGTGAATCTTATATTAATTGTTAGTTCTTCACATTGATGAATGGAATACAATGACAGATCTATGATCGTTACAGATCTATGATCGTTACAGATCTATGATCGTTACAGATCTATGATCGTTACAGATTTCGTGCCATATTTTCTACAGGCTTCGTGTCTGAGTAAAGTGTGAGGTTCAGACCATAACTTCTATTACTGAAAATTGTGGGAAAATATATGTCAGGTTTAACTACCGCAATTAAGGGAGATTTCGTGAAACTGTGGAACTTATTTATCGGACAACAAAAGTGACATTAAAGTTTGGAAGTATTTAAATTTTTCAAAGGGAAAAGATAAGCAGCATTTTTGATGAACTGTGTTATACTCACGAACACGCGAGCCCAGTAAACAGCCTTTTCGTGACGGAAGGTGTTATACCATGGCGACTATTCGTGTGACCGCTTGATTGACCACCGGCTTTGCTTGATTGCTTTTGGAAGTACGATACCTCATGGACTGGCAGCAAGCACTGTGTTTGCACATTTTCTGCATCCCTAAGGGGCAAAGTTGTTCCATTCCAATGAAACTAACAAACGAGCTCCCACCGTTTTTTTAAAAAAAACAGACTTGTATTTCGGAAGAGTAAAGTCCATTAAAAACTTTGAGTTAGGTACTCCGTGGTTTTGGACAAATAAACTACCCGACTGCCGCTCTCATTGCGTGAATTTCAGATCTAATTCTCTCGCGCATCCTCGTTCTACTCAACTACTACTCTATCACCGAATCCATGGAGAATGAGTTATGTGAACGAAATTACCTGGCTTCGAAAAGCAGCATTGGTACTCCACTCGCGAACGTAAGTCCATTCTTTTGTTCTCTTCTGACTGTTCTAGGCTAACGATGACCAGTGTCTCGCCCCTGTAATGTCTATAAACACGTATATTTTTTAACCTTTCAACATAGTTTACATCGGAAAATTAAAGAAAAACGTCAATTTAAACGAAAAAGCACATGTGACAACGAAACCATAACTTATTACATCTGTTGCGAAATTCGCCAACAAAAAATGTACGTGGTGGCACTGAACTTTTAGGTGACGTGTTCGAATCCTGGCGGTAGAAAAAATTTTAAACACCGATATTTGACCAACAAGGGTGTGATGGTTGCTTTATGTCCCTGATCACCAAACTTTGCGCCAGTAACCTGAATTAAATTCTCATCCTTTCCGCTGTTTCTCATGGAGTGATGTCACATTGTTGGTGGTGTCCCGTTCGTCGGATAGGGATGCTAAATTCAGCAGTCTAGCGTAAGCTACAACACAAAATTGATACACGCCCAATAGTCACTTGCATTCAATAGATCAACTAAAGGCACAGCTCTCACACATTGCGAGGAACGGAATCATGGCGCGCGTAGAGTTTTCTTCCTATCAGGTGGCTGAATTAACTCTCCCAGCCAAGAATGCCATGTGACTATTTCGTAACTTACTGATTCACTAATTTGCTTCCTTCGGAATCTGTTCAGCCATTAAACAGAACCCTCGTGGATATCACGACTAAGAAAATCATGAGCGTCTTGGGTTCTCCAAGCTGTTCCACTACTAATAAATACGTTTTTAATAATTGTAGTTCCATACGTTCCCTTAACATGTCGTTACCGAACTGATACCACAGTTATTAAGATACAGGAGTCTTATTTGGTATGAGACAAGTTCAAATCCAGTCCCATCCATCTTGCAGCAAGTTTTCTATAGTGTGTTTCCTTCTTCCATAATGTTTCATCTAAGATGGTACTCTGTCTCTAATTCTTCTAAACCGCCTCCGTGGAGAATTTTGGTAAACTATAATCACGTGCTTGACCGGGAAGTATTTCGATTTCCTGTGGAGGGAAAATTTTCTTTCCCAGAACGTGATTGGGATGGCGTAGAAAGATAATGTCGCACAGCTCTTGGGTAGAAAATTATACAGTATGTTCAAAGTGCCTGTACAATTTCTTTTAAAGTGAAGGCTTAGAACGTTGTGTTCATCTGTCAGACTGACGGGAACACTATGATGTATAAGACCCTTGGTGCTTTTCGAAAGAGGAGTTGTCTATGTACTGACATTAGGTTACATTTTCCCCCTTTTCTTTCAGACCTCACTCAAGCGTAATAGAACAAGCAGGGCTTTAAACTGCGCATCATCTCATCCACATTGTACCTCTCCACGCCTGATACATCGTGACCTCCTCCACTGTAGACCTTGAGTAAGCCACTTCGATTTCTTGTGGTAGAAAAATTTGTTTTACGAGAATGTGATTGGGATGGTGTACAACGATATTAATGAGTAGCTTTTGGGTACCAAATTACCGTAAACAAACATGACAGATGTGAGACCTGAGTTTGTTTGTTACTGCAGTCGTGCCATGAAAATGGCGTGTGCTCCTTTCGAAACATCGGCGGTTGTGGAAGGCGTCATCCGGCTACATCCCCGTGAGATATTTGGACGTAAGGGATACCTGAATTTTCCTCGAAAATGATGTGAATCTGACTATTGCATTTCTGTTTATCCACATTCGCTATGGAGAAACAAATTCATGACTGCGGTTTCCAAGTCTTCTCTGAAAAAGTAGTACACAAGTTTTTTCTGTATAAAAATGTTAGTATGTGTGTGATGGTAAAATACCGCAGTCAACGAAATTCTACAATTTACTATTAACAGCTTTGAACGTCTAGCCAAATCACGACGAATATGGGTACTTGGTTGGAGTCGTCTACAGTTTCAGGTAACACCGCTGCCTCGTAAAACAGAGATGAAGAACTCTAATTCAGTCTTGAGTAACTGTTAGGGTTTCTAACATGCCATTAGTATGGACACAACGAAGACGGCTGAGATACCACGCATGGTCTGACTGAAGAATGTCTTTCTAACACGAATGAAAATCCAAATGTAGCAACGAAAGTAAGTAGGAACATTATTTTCGGCAGTTTCACGTGTAAATCGAAAATGTTGTTCGTTCTGCTGTATTGTTCGGCCTGTGACAGCGAATTCATTCACATGGACTAGAGTATTTGTGATCTATGTCATTTAAAGATGAACATAGTATGGAGCTAAGCTTGGCTGTGTTATTAAGGAGTCTGTTTAAGAAACAGTCTAAAGGAAAAAGTGAAGAGTTCAGAATTTCGTAGTCGAGGTCGTTTAAATCGGAACTAAAACTCTGATCAGCTAAATACGAGGGACCTCGACCGTGACATTCCTATAAGAACATTGCGAACATCTTCTGCTCCCCTCAATCCAGGCTCGGGACCGATGATACAGGGTAAGTCTCGCTAACAGATTTAATCTCCAAGGAAATCAAATGCTGGAATTCTTCGCTGCAACTTTTGCCTAAGATCTGCTTCAGTAGATTAAAGGTAGTAGCTACAATTCCCGAAAATTAACAGAACTATAATACCTAGCCGTCGCACTAATAAACTCCTTGATATGGATGAAATTCAGTGTACACGCAAAGACAGATACATGAAGATAAAAACAATGAAAATAGTATGACGAATTAAACCAAAATTTACTAAAATATTTTCATATCAGTACTTGCTTAGCTTGAAATCAACCGAAAATGTGCTAAGACTAATACTTGTATGTACCGAAAAATCAACGGTACAGCCACAGAAAATTGTGTAAGTAGTTACATGGATACTTTTTGGGGTAGATATTTTTTGGTCGTAGTGCCGCAATTTATACGATGTGGCGTGTCTGGGGAACTGGCGTGCTGCTCGCTCCGGTTTCTTAAAGTTTTACATAAGCGAAGACTTTGTAGGAACACGCATGGGAGGTAAAGGACTGCAATTTCTACCTTCTACGATAAAGAAGTAACTTTTCTTTTTGTTTGACATACTGAAAGGCTCAAACAATGATTATGCAGAGACTATCAGAGAAACCTCTTACTTTCTGTGGGACGTGCTCCAATTAACATACAACTGACTGATGGTAGCTCCGTTCACTATCTGCTAGATACACAACTAAATAGGATAGACAAAAATTTGCTTTCCGTAGTGAAGTGACAAATTTCCACATAATGATTAATTATAAGCATTCAATAGCCGATGTTGATCTCAAGTGACGATTTTCAGTAGCCATGGTGCACACACACTATTCTAATGCATTTTAGCTGTCAATATTGCTCTCACCCATCCACTATCAACGTACAGTTTTCAGTGCCTATTTTTGCAGCACAGTATATTGTCACCTGATGACACGAATGCGGGTTGGACGAAAACTGTGAGGTAATGGATGGCAAGTCCAATATTTTTGTTTTGTTGGTTTGGTTGCGAATGAAGGATGACATTCAATCAGGTTTTGCCATTTAACTTTTACAAAACATAAACATGCATGTTTACATTGATTTACATGAAAATAAAGTAACATTTTAGGCACTGAAAGAACTTTATAACTTACGAACAACATCCTATACTTTTAAATAAAAATATAAATCGTTCGCTAACAGTCAGGGAGTATCATAGAATCGAAAAACTAAACAGTAAAGTAATTTTACTCAAAATTTTAAAGGAAATGTAGGAAAAACGTGCAGAAAACAAATAGAAAGACGGGGAGATTGTGATTTAAAGTCCTTGCGGCGACGAGATTATTAGAGACGGAACACAAACTCAGATAAAACGCAGATGGGGAAAGAAATAGGACGTGCCCTTTTCCAGGGAACCATAACGGCATGCCTCTTGATAAACATAGGGAAATCACAGAAAACTCAAATCTGCTTGATGACCTGTAACTGTCGAGAAAAATCAGCGAGCAGTGTGGAGCTATGGCTAAGACGTTAGCCTCATGTTCTAGCGGAGCGAGATTTGTATCCCTATCCGGTCATCCAGATGCAGGTTTTTTCTGCTTCAAATACCTTAGACCGATTTTCTTCCATACTATGTCTCTAATGACTTCTATATCAACACCCCCTAGTTACCCAATCAAAGTAAGTACTGTGTGCAGCATACACAACAGGGACGCATTCAGGTACTGACAAGTCTCCTCTGTTATCAGGAGCCATCAGGAGCCATGTTGTCCTCGAGTTTTCTTCAAAGCTATTGAAGACTGAGGTGAAGGATTCGCAGAGCGAACCCGACTATTGAAGTGACCACACGGTTGTTCACATAACTGCTTTAATTGTAAACTGGACGCGACTGGAGCTCCTACTCTGTCACACACTTGAAAACATTTCTAACTGTTCTTCAAGGCACAGTATCTTAAGTAGTGATCCCATCCTCCTTTGCGGACACAATTATGAGATACGGGCAAACCAGATCTCTCAAGATCGATTCCTGAGAAAATGTGTCAATAGTGACTTCCGCATGAATTACACTACTGGCCATTAAAATTGCTACACCAAGAAGAAATGCAGATGATAAACGGTTATTTAGTGGACAAATATATTATACTAGAACTGACATGTGATTACATTTTCACACAATTTGGGTGAATAGATCCTGAGAAATCAGTACTCAGAACAACCACCTCTGGCCGTAATAACGGCCTTGATACGCCTGGGCACTGAGTCAAATAGAGCTTGGATGGCGCGTACAGGTACAGCTGCCCATGTAGCTTCAACAGGATACTACAGTTCATCAAGAGTCGTGACTGGCGTATTTTGTCGAACCAGTTGCTCGGCCACCATTGACCAGACGTTTTCAATTGGTGAGAGATTTGGAGAATGTGCTGGCCAGGGCAGCAGTCAAACATTTTCTGTATCCAGAAAGGGCCGTACAGAACCTGCAACATGCGGTCGTGCATTATCCTGCTGAAATGTAGGTTTTCGCAGGGATCGAATGAAGGGTAGAGCCACAGGTCGTAACACATCTGAAATGTAACGTTCACTGTTCGAAGTGACGTCTATGCGAACAAGAGGTGACCGAGACGTTTAACCAATGACACACCATACCATCACGCCGGGTGATATGCCAGTATGGCGATGGCGAATTCACGCTTCCTACGTGCGCTCACCGCGATGTCGCTAAACACGGATGCGACCGTCATGATGCTGCAAACAGAACCTGGATTCATCAGAAGAAGTGACGTTTTGCCACTCGTGCACCCAGGTTCATCGTTGAGTACACCATCGCAGGCGCTCCTGTCTGTGATGCAGCGTCAAGGGTAACCGCAGCCATGGTCTCCGAGCTGATAGTCCGTGCTACTGCAAACGTCGTCGAACTGTTCGTGCAGATGGTTGTTGTCTTGCGAACGTCCCCATCTGTCGACTCAGGGATTGAGACGTGGCTGCACGATCCGTTACAGCCATGCGGATAAGATGCCAGTCATCTCGACTGATTGTGATACGAGGCCGTTGGGATCCAGCACGGCGTTCCGTATTACCATCCTGAACCCACCGATTCCACATTCTGCTAACAGTCATTGGATCTCGACCAAAGCGAGCAGCAATGTCGCGATACGATAAACCGCAATCGCGATAGGCTACAATCCGACCTTTATCAATGTCGGAAACGTGATGATACGCATTTCTCCTCCTTAGACGAGGCATCACAACGTTTCACCAGGCAACGCCGGTCAACTGCTGTTTGTGTATGAGAAATCAGTTGGAAACTTTCCTCATATCAGCACGTTGTAGATGTCGCCACCGGCGCCAGCTTTGTGTGAATGCTCTGAAAAGCTAATCATTTGCGTATCACAGCATATTCTTCCTGTCGGTTAAATTTCGCGTCTGTAGCAGGTCATCTTCGTGGTGTAGCTATTTTGACGGCCACTAGTGTAACAGTTCTAGCGAACGCCACGACAACGTTTCCGAAACCATACTGCCATGACCACCACCTTGTTTTTAGTTGCAATGTGGTTTCATTGACATCTAGCCACCAAATGATGCAGACTCGTTGAGGTGCTAGGAGAAGGCTACCTGACAGCGACTGGAGCAGTTAAATTTAAATCACGCCGTATTCTTATTCCTATGATTCATTGTTAATAATTTGTATACAGATTTCATTGGATTGCTTTGGAACACCATATGCAGTAGTTTTCACTGTACTTTCGGAATGATTACGATTGTACTTACCCCTTACCTAATTTGGACGGATGTAACACGGCCTTCGGCCTCCATCCACGTTGTAGTCAGTTTTCATTGTGGGCATTAATGACACGCGGGGCTATGCAATTTCCGTGACGACCATCCACGATTATATGGTTAATACACTCACGACATTCAGTCACGCTACAGAGACAGGCGAAAAGTCTAACGATTTCGATGCACAAACACTGTAAATTTTGATTCAGTACCTGATAATCAACTCTTTAAGTTACTCGAATAAATTGATTTCTTTTTCTACCTATACTAGCAGTGAAGATTGCAAAAACATGTTTCCGTTACACATGTATTGGGCTAGTTATCACAGTTTTCTCGTACGTGCTATAGCCTCCACATCTAGGGGGCAGACATCATACTGTGATCTGTCTGAAAAGCCGCAACGCTACAAATCGATAGAACTTGTACGGATATCCACGTGAACAATTAACACATAAAATGAAATTTACGCATGGAAGCTCAGGGTTTATTTTCCCGTATTTAAGACTTTAGGAGTACTGAACTAGATGGGAATGTTGCAAGGAGATTTATATTTGCGAAGCAACGGCTGACACGTAATAGTATGCAATACTTACCCTAGCAGAAATTATGTGGGAGGGCACGGGTCTATTGAAGAAAGCGCAAAATACTGTAAATGTGCAGGTTACACATATGAATGTTGGCCATTTTATTTTTGACTTCTGAAACAATAAGCTCATTGTGAATGAATAATTTAATTCAAAATGTATTGTACGGTACACTGCAGGAAAATATGTTTCGAAAGTAACCGTATTAATAGAATGAAGCTAACCTCATGAGTAAACATACCAATTTTTTAAATTGCTATAGGCCTACATTGACCTACTTAGTATTTTTAGCTGATGCGTTATTGTTGTTTTGCAAAATACATTGAGGTGTAATTCATAGAATTGACAACTGCATTCATGTGCTGAAGCCATTTCCTAGCAGCAATAACTATGCCCAATTAAGGCTGATTAGTTTGTTCAAGCTACGGAAAGTGTGAGAATTTTGGATTTATTTTTCGGACTTTTTTCTGTCAATTTCGTGCTGTTGTGAAAAGCTACCATTGTTTTCTGTACAAGCTTTACTATACCAGGCACTGAAGTAAAAAATTCACCATTGAGAGAGTATTAAAGTTTTTTAGAGATTGTGTTGCTCATATCAACACACGAAAAAGCCCATATAATATATTTTGGAAAATATTTGGTTTTTTAGTTATTAGTGAATGAACATCTCATATACTTCTGAACATAGAAACTCTCAACAAATTTTCAAAATGTCCTTCATTTGCTTCTATATATACGTGCACTCTTCGAATTATGAAGTATCGTATCTTTCAGATACCCCGGATGGTTTCATAGCCATACATGACAGATTTATAAAGATTTTCCCCGATGTGAAAGTTTGCCACAAAGCAATGCTTGTTGGTATCCACCTGTTTTATCGGTGCTTTTGTAATCATGACTGCCTGCCGCGGTGGCCGAGCGGTTATAGGCGCTTCAGTCGGGAACCGCGCTGCTGCTACTGTCGCAGGTTCGAATCCTGCCTCGGGCATAGTTCTGGGGGACTGATGACCTCAGATGTTAAGTCCCATAGTACTCGGAAGCATTTGAACCATTTTTAATCATGACTAATGTATAATTTGATCTATATTGCACCTAATTAACAGGTGGTAATACATTGAGTCTTCAGACATTGGCTACGTATCTTTACACCATGCTATTCTTTTCAACCTTAGTAAGTTCATTCAAAGTGTTGGTAATATTTTATCACACCCCGAGTATAATCTTTCATACTTTCTGACCTGTCGTTCCAACGATCTCAATATGGTCCTCCTGCAACGAGTATATTCTACACACAGGAACGTGAATGTATTCTTTTTCAGCGTGTAAGTAGTCTCGGTTTCATGGCATACTTCACAGTCATTAAGTTCATGTTAAAGATAAGTCTTTCTCAAATCATTAAATCAGTGGACTCACGTAATTTTTAGTAGAAGATAGGACCTATTCTAACTTACATGCTTTGGATTAAATACATGTTTAAAGTGTAATATGAGTCTTCGCAAACCTAAGATTCAGTCTTAAATAAATAGCAACTCATTCAAACATTGTCAAATGTTCTTCCATTAATAATTCACAATGGACGAATATTTCTGGAGCCAGAAGCAACTTGCTGTGTCCATTTTAATCTCTTGTGCCGCTTTAATTTGGTGCCGTGGTACGCAAGTTACCTCTGGGTGTTTACCCGGAAGACATGGAGCATATTAATTATATTGCGGCTCCTAATCAGCCAGCTGTCGGCGCCGGAGTAGGAGCGGGGAGGAGCTTCATCTGCGAAAGCGTCTCAGGGAAGGTACGCAGTCTCAGAGGATACAGCGTGAAACTGATACTGGGCGCAAGTACAACACACTGCTTGGAAACAGGCGATTCAGCATTGCCCTTAAGCCCCGTTTCACAACGAATAACATTACTACGGCCATATGCTGATGGATATGTGTATTTCACCAATTGTTTTCTAATAAAAATCGCTATCAATTTGTACCGTTGAAGCTTTACTCGATTCACGGACAAAACTCTCATCCTATATACCACAGAAACCACCGAGGTGCGCCAGACAAACTATAAAAGCGGTGAGATAACTAGCGAAGTGTCAAACACGTCTTGCACACTGCAAACACGAGAAACAAGGAGGATCTTTTCACTGTATTTATCGTCAGGAACTACTCAAGGTAGACAACTACCTCGCTCTGTTCCACGTTAGAGATGGGTGCTTCAATTTTCAGGAACCTATGCGAGTTTCCAATTCAGCAATAAAAAAGTACGTTAGACTTTCCGCAGCTATTTTGTGTAAAGTCTTATCCACTTGCCTGAAATAAAGACCTTCAAATGTAAATGTATTATTATCGCGATCCGTATATGCTGACTTAATTATATTTATGGACGATACGTTGCCAAATTAATTACTTTTTGTAGCTTGGGCATTTAAGTGTTACACAACATTTGAAAATAATTTATTCTATTTCGAATTTATGGCGATAATTCACTTGTTGTCATGACTAAACACGTTTATAATTTGTCTCTTGGTACTTCTTTTAAGTATAACTTGAGTCGTCATTTGTAAGCACGATAGCTACGTTTATTCTCCGGAAACTACCTACACAGCCGTCCGTCCAGCTTCGTTGTTTCCGAGATGACCGGTCATGGGCAACGGCCCATAAAAGTCTGCTCTTTTTTCAAGTACGTATGCCGGTGGATCTGTCCAGTTGCCCGTATCGTCGCTGGAATGAATCCTTTCAGCCATATCCGCTTCTCTGTGGCAAGGTCAGTTTTAGATTTCACCATATTATTTATAGCAGTTGGGGATATTCCTCTTTTATATCAGCTCCGCTTTTATACTCTCCTTAGTGCGTCATACGCCCGCGATGCTGCGAGGCAGGAGAGGAGCTGTGAAGTCTGGAACGTAGAAGGGGAGGTCCTGACGGAATGAAAGCTGTGAGAACGGCATGATGTCTAGCTAGATTTGCTCTGTTGAGTAGTTCAAACATCGAATACCGCTATTGAACAATTGTGGGTCTTTCTCATCCCTCACAGATTTGCTCTGTACACACCAGTCTAACAAGCGGATCACACGACAATTTGATTTTTTTAAAAATATGTATGGTATCTGAAATTTAGATCTAAAGTATCAGTCAAAAAATGCAGTTCGATGTAACTCTCTAAAATTCTCCAGAAAATCGACTTCGAATATTTCCGACCGTCTTTAATACGCTAAAGCAAGGACAGCCTATCCTGGAGAGCTCATGTGGCTGTGATAGAATTTTCAAGTACTACGTAAGAGGCACGGTTTCGATTCCCAGTTCTGCCTAAATATTAAACGAAAGTGCATGTCCCGTGAACAAGTCCACGAAGCGTAAAATTCGTAACGATGAGAAAAATTTGTAATTTTTTTAAATGTAAATAATCTGTCACAAAACATCAGTAACTGCGAATTTATATTTGCAATGAAAACTGTAATTTTGTGTGCAATATATAATTATAAATAAGAAGACGAGCATTTTTCTTAAAATAGCAATTGCGTATCTGTTAATTAGAATGTATTTGATGAATTTTACAGTTAGATGACGTAGGTATTCGAACTGAAAGGAAAAAACCGAAAATATGACAAACGAGACTCGAACCACTATACCAGTCTCGAGCGCTACTGATCTTTTTCCCATCTTTATGTATTTTAAGCTTCACAGAATTGTTAACAGAACATGTACCTATTATAAAAAATTGCATCAGCCAGGAATCAAACACATAACCGCTATGTGGCAGGCGAGGTTTCTACCACACAACCACACAGATGTCCAGAAAAATGGACCTTACTTTACCATAATAAAAACGGTAGGAAATCTTCAGCGTCGGTTTTATCGAGAATTTTTGAGTTTTTAGAGTTGCATCGAATTATTTTGGGGGATTAATATTTGTGTTCTGAACTTCACGTACCATAAATATAAAAAAAACTGGAGAAATCCCATTGTAATGTGATACTCTTGTAAACCCAGTTCACGTGACCGTCAAAGGGCCGCACGTTCCTTTTTTTACTGACGCCGGACGCTGCTTTCCACTATCCTACAGATCATACGTGGCGACGGACTGACTCGTAGTTTCCATCTCTGCGCTAATAGAGCCAGCCCATTACATCTCATGTTTTTCCTAGAGAAAGATTGTTGAAAATCGCACAGCGATTCGAAGAACGTGTTATTTTCCACGAAGTTTTTTGGTAATATTAGATGGAGAACATGTGAAGTTAGTGAAATCTAGTAACACTGCATCCTTGTGTTTAAACAACATGAACGTTTTTTTGTAGTTCAGATTGATGTAGCTGATTGGAATTCTGTCGCTGTTGGCTCGTAATGAGTTTTATGGGAGAGTACCATATCTGGGAGGTAAAAGGTCTTGCAGTCGTTAGGAAATGATGAACTTCACATTCCCAATGACAATAATGGCAAACATATTCCAGCAACAGAATAAAAAAAAAATCTGTCTTTCGTATTCTTTGGTGATAGAAAATTTCTCTTCTCACAGCGTTAAGCGCCCATTTACTAGGAACTTACGAAAAAATAACGCATATTCAGTTATCATATAACCCGTGACAGAAAATTTGCTGAATTGACGTTTGGCATGCTTTCAGAAAAATGCAGAATTTTCCGCAGATCAATAAATGTCAAGGTGGACTTCGTTGTGATTATTATTAAACGTGCGATATAGTTTCAGCATGTCAGCAGTAAATAATTACCTAGTTTATTCATCTGCTTTTCTTCCTTTTTCACACACTACACTGCAAGCGTTCCCGATCTGAAGCCACGAAGTATGCTTTGTTGCCCTATGTTTGTACATTATACCTCAGATCAGATGTGTATGTTTTTGAATACACAAAGGTGCTGTGCAGCGGCAACAGGTTCTGGGATTCGATCATCAAAGAGACAGTGGGAATAAGAGTACGTGACAGTCCTATCAGCCAGCACAGCGGTTTCCAAATGAGCTCGTCATGGGATGTGACGTTAGCAAAAATACGTCAGGAA
The DNA here is from genome assembly GCF_021461385.2 of Schistocerca piceifrons. Lineage (NCBI taxonomy): Eukaryota > Metazoa > Arthropoda > Insecta > Orthoptera > Acrididae > Schistocerca > Schistocerca piceifrons. The sequence goes on along the minus strand of NC_060149.1, from coordinate 235,497,604 downwards.
TGCTCTGATGTGAAAACGGTGAGGCAGCGGGTGGAAGAGACAGACAACAGCTGCACGGCGCACGCGGCGCCAGCACAGCCCTCAACGCCCTCGGTGTTCCCCCACCACTGGACGCGACACGCGACATTTCTTCCGAAGACACGCGACTGCTCACCCGTTGGTTCCTGGGCAGAGGAGTCTGCGATTTAGTAGCTATAAAGGCACTTCACCTCAAGACGTTAATTCGTCGCAACGTTTTGAGAAAACGACGCCATGACGCGGCTTATAACCAGAGAAGATTCCATCAAAGAAACTCATCCAAGAAAACCTGCATTTCCATATGCACAAATAGTTTCGCACCTTCATTAACATTGTTTTTAACATCTATAATCGTTGATCCTATGACACCCTTATAATTACATATTCTCTCCTCTACGTGAAGAGGCCATCACTAATATTCGATCAATTCACTGTTTCTTACAGTACGTGTTTTATTTTTACATATACATTTAACAAAGAGACGAAATCTCGCTAAATGAACGATATATTCTGTTAATAAATGTAAACTATGGCATAGAATTTGTTAAATAACGTAATAAGATAATATTTCCTTAAATAGTATTTCAGAGTTTGAGATTGTAGTTTTTTATTTCTCGATCACAACATTACTGTTCCTGAATACAGAAACTATCCTGGAACTCAGTCCTTGATGGTAAATCCTTTTTGCGTTATAATAGCTTTATAACGCTTCCCATGTTATAAACGATGTTTCCAGTGTATTCAGGGTCAATTAGTTCCCATTGTTCTTGCAGGTTCATAACAGGTTCATAACAAGTTCATAACAAGTTCATAACAAGTTTCTTTCTAGTTACTTGTGCCCCACCTGGTCCCGCTACTCAGTTCATTCCATAAACACCATATGAGGTTAAGGTTCGGATACTAATGTGATGTCTGAATAACTTTTGGGAAGGTATAAATAACGCATACTTTTGCAAGGTGTGAAACGTACTTACGGTCATTATCTTGGATAAATTTGAACACTGCTCGAATCTCTAACTTTTTTTTCACTCCCATGTGAATGTTGCTGTAAAAATATCCCCCACACAATATGAAATACAGTCGCATTTTACAGTAGCTACCCGTTCGTCACTTGACTTTCGCCACACGGTTCAGTTTCTTCACGAATATTCATTTCCGCGCCATTTTACCGTTGTACCCTTCGTCTGAGACAACCTCCCGACATTTTCTCAAGTACTTCTCGCAACAACGGGACTACAATTTTAGGACGACATAATCTAGGGTTACGCTTAATATTTCTTACAAATTATCGCCTTCTCTTTCATTTAGCTTCGTAGGGTGCCCATTTTGAAGGACAGATTTAATGCGATCTTCCTCCTCTTCCCGTCTTATAATATCCCCAACCATATTTCTCGGTAAGTTCAGCAGAGGATCAGTATAACAACAATGACTGTGACTCTTCGCATGGAGCAAAAAAATTACAAGTTGTCGCTTTTCGAATGCCGTGTTAGTTCTCTGGCATGCCAATATGACCTTGCCGACCACGCAGCAGAACGAAGCAATAACAAACGATCAGACTTTGAGTAACATACCGTAGCATATAACCCATAACGTGATTTATGCACGGAAACTGAAGTCATGCCCTTATGTTAATAGTTACTAAACATTTCTTTTTTCACAACCCATCTGAATTATTATTTTCAAAACTATATTTATAAACTTTTCCAATGATTAAATGCCCGTTTGCTATTTAGCAACTGTCTACTGACCCGGCGCGTTTTTGAGTACGTTTGGAACATACCACTTAGTTGACGCAAAGGATTATTAGAAAAAATGCCTGACCGAACATGACACCGTAAGTAGACTGAAGTGAAAATCTGAGGAATCTTTATCACTGCAGATTTAAGACGTTAGCTTCTGGAGTCCTTTTTTTAACGAAATACTTGAAGTGTTTTTCAAATACGTCTTTTAGTGCAGTATAACACGAATCCCTGTCCATTTCACGAGTCTTAATCATTTAAGTTTGTCAGTCGGTAGCTGGCAAATTGAAATATTCCCCTGTTATCAGAAGATGGTCAGGAAATTTAAGCAGAACGTTACTCATGCTTGTCCTGAAACGTTTTGCTACGTTCGTTCCTGAGGCAGTTGGTCTGTTTAAGCATCCGATTACTCTGTTTTATCGATCTTTGACGCATTCACCTAAATTACTTCGCATTCAGAATCTTCAGTACCCGGCAGCAGCTTGTAGTTTGTCAATCGAGGTGAATCCAGTTTTCTGCTGTTCCCTGACGATGGCCGTGTCCTCCGGTAACCACGCACAGCAAGCATAGCCCCATTCCCTCTTTCCCTACGAACAACTACATAATATCGCGACATAAAGTACTAAACCAAGTGTTCGGAAACGAACTAAAAACTATGGCGAGACAGTTGCAACAAGAGATCGAATCACAATTCTTGTGCCGCAGGTGGCGCAGAGGTACACTACATAAAGTAAGAGTTAAAATGCAAGAAAGCACTAATGTTTTATAGATTGCGATTCTTTCGCGAAAGCAAATTTGTAAGCTTGTGGATAAACACTGAGACTGAGAAGTTTCAGAATGCACCGAGGAATCTTTCGCTTTTGTGAAGAATATTTCGATTCTGGATTTATTTCTCGTACAACACAATTGCACTGTAGACGCTAGAGTCCAGAATATTTTTAAAAAACAGTTACTCGCAAACGGTTAATTTTCCTCTTTCATGTGCATGTGTAAAGCAGCATCAACCTGAGCGCTGTTGTCTACAGTGCTATTGATCTTGTGGAGGAACAGAGCGAACAGAGTTTCGCAAGGTCTCTGTTTGCAGAATCCAAGTTGGTTTTACAGAGGAAACTTTTGTTCTTCATAATTCTATAACAGACTGGCGTCAGCGATATGGGCCTAGAATTATGTGCATCGGTCCTACGACCCTCCTCGAAAACGGGAATGACTTGTGCTTATTTCCACCCGCTAGGTACCTATCATCGCTCCAGCGATCTACCACGAATTGCTGCTGAAAAGGGAGCAAATTCTTCCACGTTATTTTTGTAGAATCTTACAGGTATTTCAGTTGATCTGGATGCCTTTCCACCACTAAGCCATTGTAATTGCTTTTCTGTTCTGCGATCTGTTATCTGAAGTCTGCCATTTCTGCGTTTATACGGTTATTGAATGGAGGGACCGTTTCCGATCTTCCGCGGGTAAACAGTTTTGGAAGTCCAAATTCAGTATTTACGCCTTCTCAACGGATATATAGGAGATTAATTTTTTTGGCTGTACTGAAATGTGGGCTCAGTAGTTTACGCTATGGGCTATCATACAGGGGAAGAATGGTTTCAATTCACGTGAGACCATCCTACGTCAAAACTTATAAAACAATTTTCCAGCTTCAGTTACTTTTATTTTCCAGTATTTATTCCACGACGAGTTTCGGCAGGATGCTTTCATCATCAGGTGCCTTCTTGTTATATGTACATTTGTTCTTAATTATTGATTCCTTTTGATTGTGAGAGGTCTGTGTTGCGTGTGCCATTGACGTTATGTACTGAAATTTGTCCCTATATAACAATATTTATTTATTTTAGTGCGCACCTTATGTGAATTGTATGATTAAAACGTCTCAGTGGTATATTTACTTATATTGTTGCAGAACATGTTTTTATCTGGCACACAGAGCACCAGAGCAAGCACAACACCATCGCTTCATGCTTTGACATTGAGCAAAATTAAATCAAGTTAGGTTCCCAACGGCAATTCACCGAGATCAACATCTGCAATGTAGTCGTGGCCGTATGGTGATTCCCAAACCTCTGATCACCGGCAACAAAGAGGTAGCAAAATGTGAAGGACGCGGAAGCAACGTTAGGATCCTTTATTGTATGCTTATATGATAGCGGAACAAACACTGGTAGCAGTTACTTCTGTAAAATATCTGGGAGTATGCGTACGGAACGATTTGAAGTGGAATGATCATATAAAAATAATTGTTGGTAAGGCGGGTGCCAGGTTGAGATCCATTGGGAGAGTCCTTAGAAAATGTAGTCCAACAAAGGAGGTGGCTTACAGAACACTCGTTCGACCTATACTTGAGTATTGCTCATCAGTGTGGGATCCGTACCAGGTCGGGTTGACAGAGGACATGGAGAAGGTCCAAAGAAGAGCGGCGCGTTTCGATACAGGGTTATTTGGTAAGCGTGATAGCGTTACGGAGTTGTTTAGCAAACTCAACTGGCAGACTCTGCATCGCGGTGTAGCTTGCTGTTCAGGTTTCGAGAGAATGCGTTTCTGGATGAGGTATCGAATATATTGCTTCCCCCTACTTATAACTCCCGAGGAGATCGCGAATATGAAATTAGAGATATTCTAGCGCGCACGGAGGCTTTCCGCCAGTCGTTTTTCCCGCGAACCATACGCGACTGGAACAGGAAAGGGAGGTAATGACAGTGGCACGTAAAGTGCCGCCCCCCCCCCCCCCCCCCGACACACCGTTGGGTGGCTTGCGGAGTATTAATGTGGATGTGGAACATGTACCTTCCATGGCTGGAACCCGTCTTTCCTATTATCACTTTTGCTGTTCGGCTTTAAGCAGAACTGTGGCCTACCGTATATTGACGAAGAAGTAGGGGATCAGACTACCAATCGGATAGCAGCTTTACGTCCCACGATTAAAACAGCAAATACGCGGTGGCAAACAGTGCCAGTTTCTCGCACGCTTTATGTACTCATTAAAGTGACTCCATGATAAACTAGGGGTCGGAAGTTTGGTTTTCGTCATGGGTACGTTAACAGTTCTTTTTTTATCTATGTGTGTGACTACCTTTGTCTTCCAGCGTTAGCTATACGTGACTACTCATTACGGTAGCGAGTTGTGTAGTTCGCAAATTACCAAGGTGCTTCGTGGGAAGCAGCAGTATTCTGTGAATATGTGCGCAACACTTAAATTACGGTTTGAGTTTATTTAGTTGACAGATCAAATAAGCGAAGGAGAAACAAGAAAAAGGCAACGTAAGCGCCGGAGGATGCTATGAGCCACAATCAGAGTTGCGAACACGACACCTTTCAGGTGTGAAGGCTGATACCCTTTCTTAACACATCGTCAAGGAAGTTTTTCGTATTCGAGGCAGTCGTCTGGTGAGGTTTCCGGTTGTTTTATTGAAGCATGTGTCACGAAGTCGTTAAGGGCGGCCGCGAAGGCCACAGCGGAAGTGATGGCGTGCGACGTCCTCACCGCGAACAGCTGCGGGCCAAGGACGCGTCCGCACCAACCGCCACCATCAAACTTCCCTGTGGCCCTGAGCTGCATAATGCACTGCCAGATGCAGAACGCGCTGCTTATCAATAGAAACAAACTTACGAAGCAGAGAATTCTTACGCCTTTTACCATTTCAGTGGCGCTGGGAACAAACATCAAATAAAATTCGGAAGAGGGACCGTAGATTTTTGGGTTTAATATCTCGTCGACGACTAGGTCACTGCAGACACTTTATGGTTCTCAAGAACGATAAGAAATCGTGGTAGACTGCCCATAGTTCACACTCCGAATATGGAAGCTCCAGAGTTATGAGCCAAAAAAGTGTGCGAGAAATTGAAACTGCCGAAGGCACAAACCACGGTTTTGCGTGATCATTAACTCACAGTGTGTGAAAGCTTTCAGACCAAGAGACCATCACTCCAATTACAGTTGTGATAATCGATTCTAAGACAGTCTGATGACCCGTAGTTCACAGCTTGTATTTTGTTTACGAATAACGTGGGATTCACACAGAGTGGAGTAATGAGCAGAAGCAAATACTCCAGCGATCGTGGAAGCAAGACATCTGGTTCGATTTAGCATCGATGTGTGCGCGAGAATAGTAGCTGACAAACCCATAAGCTTATACAGTTTACCAGACACTTTAACAAGTGCTGTTAAGATCAAATCCGGCGTTATAAACTACTCGCCCTATCGGAAAACTTTGCTCATGCAGAAAGACAACACGTGTGATCTATTCACGACGGGCGCCCACCTATAAACATCTACATCTACATGACTACTGTGCAGTTCGCACTTAAGTGCCTGGCAGAGCGTTCATCGAACTACATTCACTCCATTTCTCTACCGTTTCACCCTCCAACAGTGCGCGGGAAAAACGAACACATGAATCTTCCTGAGTAAGCTCTTATTTCTCGTACTTCATTACGATGAAGTCTTCCCATTGTAGTTAGGCGTCAACAGAATATTTTCACATTCTGAGCAGAAAGTTGGTAGGTGAAATTTCGTGAAAATATCTCGTCCGAATGGAAAACGCCTTTGTTTTAATGACTGCCATCCCAACACGCGTATAATGTATTTGACGTTCTCTCTGCTGTTATACGATAGTACAAAACGAGTTGCCCTTTGAAATTTGACATCCTCCGTCAATCCTACCTGGTAAGGATCCCATACTGCACAGCAATACTCTTTTAGAGGTCGGACCACCGTAGTGTAGGCAGTCTCTTTAGAGGATTTGTTGCGTATTCTAAGTTTTCTATCAATATAATGCAGACTTGGTTCGGCTTCCCCACAACACTATCTGTGTAACAGTTCCAATTTAGGTTGTTCATAATTGTAAGCTCTAGCTACTTAACTGAACTGACAGCCGTTAAATTTGTGTCATTTATCGCGCAACAGAAACTTAATCTTTTAAATGAACACAGCGCCATTTGACTATTGTTCTTTATTTAATTATGACCCAGATTTCAGCCTTTTCCGCCGCTTTCAGGTGACTGAGTTTATGTCATTATCACACACTGCAGGACGTCAAGTTCAAAATTGACGATAAATTAAGAGAAATCATCGCTCCCCACAAAATGCCAGATGTAAAATCATGATCTTGTAAGAAGATCACTAAATAATAGTGGGAGCACCGCTTGTTTAATAAAACAAATTTACTTTGGTATATACCAAATAAGCATGGCCTTTGGTATATACCAAAGTAAGTCTGTTTTTATTAAATATGCCGTGCTCCCACTATTATTTTCTGGTCTTTTTACAAGATCCTATTTTATATCTGACATTTTGTGGGGAGCGAATATTTTTCTTAATTTATAGCCAATTTTGGGCTTGACGTCCTGCATCATGTGTTAATGATATAACTCAGTTACTCGAAAATGGCATAAAAGGCTCAAACGTGGGTCGTAATTAAATACAGAACAATACAGTAAAACGGCGGTGTGTGCATTTAAAAATTATTGTATGACTTGCCCAGCAACATCATAAACTGTTTAGAAACTTAATGGATGCTTTTTAGTACTCATGCGAATGATCTCAAAATTTACATTATTTAGGGTCAATTGCCATTCTTCTCACAATTTTGCAATTTGTTTTCATCGTCTCATAGCTTTACAATACAGTAAATGTCAGTTATCATCAATCAAAGCGGGCTGTTCAGATTGTCTCCTAAATCATCCATATACAGGGTGTCTCATTTATCTTGACCACGTTAACTGTTTGTCCAGATGCAAATTACAAAATGTTTCAAGCAAATGTTCTTTAACCTTCAGGGGGCATCAATCAGCACGATTGCCTTCGTGGTAGCTTTGTTTTTTTACAAAGATATGAACAGTGGTAAGACTTTTGGAAATGGAACCCTGTATTTTTTATTCGGTAATTCATTTCCTCTCCTAAAGACCTATTCAAAAATGTATCTCAGTGCACCCTTCACTGAAACACAACATTATTAATTATGTAACACAGCTCTGACATTGAGCCCGGGATCACAAACAATTAAGTTTAGTTTTAGTTAGTCAAAAAGCTGTACAGTTCTCTACGTGAGTATTGATTATGTACCATGTGTTTCATCTCATGATATTGCGTACTATTGTGACACGCTATTTCCATCTATAGGAAATAAGATGGTGGGCCTTAAACTGCTGTAACACATTAAAAATATTACACAAAATACCTGAAATGGGAATTAACGGGGCGCAATCCTGTCGGTAGAAAGCGTGAATTGCGTAACTAAATTCCGAGTCGGTTCTTTGAGCAGGCAACTACCGATTCTTCATCCTTCCATGATTACGTTTCAATGACATCCTCCTTTCAGTCATGGATGATACACAGGTTAAGTTACCCGATCCGGCATAATTCATCTAATTTTAGAAACGTTGACATGTCGGAAACAGGGTTTAATGTAAAAGTTTTTGGGAATTTTGAGAACTATGTTACAGTTTAAATCTGATTGAAAGAATGTGCAAATAATTAGTTTTGCTTTCAGCGACTTAGAAGGGAAACTTCTATGCAGGTAGTGTTTGGTGATTTGTTATGTTATAGATAATTCAAGAATATTTTAAACTATTCTTAGCGCTTACTATTTCTCTTTCATTCAAGGAAACATTTGGAACGCAGGGCCGTTTACTTCATCTTATGATTCACGTTGTTATTTCAAATTGTAATCACGGTCATATACGACGTACACTCCTAAGAAATCGAATTAGAGGCAGCTGCTATGTTGAAATGTAGTGTAGTTCACCATTCTTGGTCCGTAAGTGTAGACCTTTCTATATGCAGAATGTTGTTTTGCCATTTCGTTAGTGTCATACAGTTGGTCCAAACATGTTCCGTTTGTATCAGATATCTTGATTTAGTTGTGTTATGAATACCTACGCATCGTAACTTATCAGTTTCAGTTACTGAATTCCAACGAATAACGCAAATAGGCTTATAGATTGTTTCCAAAAACCATCATCTAGTATTTACTACTATCCATCTAATTACCTAAGCCATTCGCAGCTGCCTGTGAAACCGATTATACACAGCATGTAGAGGTTCTAGTTACGTGATCGAAGGTAAATTGAGCTTCCACCGTCAATGTTACTGGAAAATGTAATCTGTCCACTAGCGGGTTCACTGTAATTGCTCTGCGTTCCATAGGCGTTAATGACGGCAGCACGTGGACATCGAAATAGCTCCGCCATTTCCGTGATAATCATTTTCGGGCGCCTATTAACCGACTACCCGGGCTCCACAGACGGTGAGCGTGTTCACTGCCACAGTAGAAAATTCGATATACTTACTGTACTTTGCTAAACAACGCTTATAAACAGAACTTGTCAAATTTTAAGGCTCTGAAAATTATAACGTATTCTTTTTCTCCTTTTTTCATTATTGCTTCTGACTGTGACCGATGTATGGACTAAACCAGTCACGAGTAAAAGGCGTTCTGTGATCGTGCCTATCAGAAGTATGAAGAGTAGTACCATTACTTGCCCACGTGAGTACAGAAAACTGACTAAAAACTTCTTGAAAAACAATTATGTTGTATCAGAAATTGGAAGCTGTTCACTAAAGAAACCTTGGCAGTTTCGTTGTGGAAACTGCGATTTAGCCTATCAGAATCACCGATTAGAATTCTTACTTCCGAAATAACTACATAATTTACTATTGTATCATGAGTTAGATGAATATTGTCAATATTGGATATACAGTATATGAGTAATTCTACCACTTAAGAGTATGCTGATCAACTGTACGTCATTGCAGTTTATGAAGCTGGCCGACGTATGGCTGACAGATTGTGATTAAAACCTTTAACTGTGTTTGTAAAGAAGAAACAAAGATAAATTTTTAATACACGTCAATCACTTTCTCCGCTGAGAGAATATAATTTTTTACAATTCCTGGCCATTTCCTACTACTACTTGTAGCATATGTGGCACATACATACGAACTAACTTGGAAAATGTCTAGGAAGAACATAGTTTACACGTACATCAGTTGATGCTGAAATAATTAACATGTTTTGGATCATACAGTGTTAATCTGTATCTGGCAGTGCTGATGGCAACAGGAGACAGAATTTGTCTGAGACTGAAACGTAATGTTTCTGACATTTATACTCGTAATTTAATATAACGAAGATGACCAGCTACATTGGAGCATACTTCACATTATTTTGGTATAATCTGCAATTTATTATACCAAAGTATACTTTTATGGTATGTCTTCGTCACTTTCTATGCCTCCTCATCTGTTGTCCCAGTATCTGACACTCTTCTAGTTATGAGCCTCAGCAAATATTTTGATAACTATTTGCTACATAACAGCCAAATGTCATAGCCTTAATACTACACCTTTCCTAATACAGATATGAAATATGCCTCACTATCACAAATGATAAGGATGCAATTAGATGATCGAATTCACTCATTAAAACATAATGACGCTATCAGCAAAACGTACGTTCCAAAATATATTTCAGCATCTAATAAATACATAAATTATTCTTTATGTATATTTGTAAGTCATTTCTTTTACATTTAGTATTAATTTCAAGACCACCTGTTGGCTATTATACCTTCAACTTCACTCGAGACCCTATTTTTTGTCTTCCGTTTTTCGACAAGGAGAGGTTGAAAAATAAACTCACCGTTTGATCAGTTGTTACAACATGAACGATTAGACTTATCTTCTCTCGCGTTCGTCCAACATACTGATTTACTGAAGTAAAATTGCAGAGCGTCAAATATGTATTATGTTTTGCGATTCTCTATAGTCAAAGCTAGTACAGAATAATATTCGTTTGTATTGTTATGGACGATAACGAAAATGAAATTGAGCAGGGCAGTGAAACAGTTCTGGCATGTAGTCTACTCCTGTCGAATAGATATACCACGGAGGCCACCTGACGTGGGAATTGCCTTGGACAGTCCCATATCCCACATACTAGAGGTCAAAATTTGCTTCACCATCAGAATTTGAATTTGTTTCTTCAGCGACAGGCACCACCGAAATAGCATAAATCAACGGCACAGATGCCTGTAAATGTCTCTGGCTACTTTTACATTTATTTGTGAGGGAGGAATTAGGTCAACTGATGTATACCTTTTACGTGCACATTATAACCGCTAAATGATGAGTAAAATCGAAGTTTAAATTCTTAGGATGTAAGATAGATGAAATGTTTTGTTGTACGTAGCACACGCAGGATCTCACGCAGAAACTGAGCGCTGCTGTATGAATAACATTCACTCACACTGACACTCAGAAGCGTTTTTGTTGATTACTTTACTGATTTTCAATCTACTATCTGCTTTGATGCCATATTTTGAGAGAATTCTGTGCTCAAAGCCCAGAAAAGGGCGGTCAGCACCATGTGTAACATCGGTTTGCGGACTTCGAGAAGACTGTTCAAGTGTCTCGGTATTTTTACTCTGCTATACCTGTACACAAATTCCAGATTTTCAAATCTAGTCAAATGTGTGTATGCGGAACCCCACAGCTTGTAAACGTGTAAATAACGTCATATGCAGCAAGGTAAGATGCTGCTTCAACAAAAACTACATGATTAGCAGTTTCGACTTGACAGATAAGGCAACAAAGTGTCCAGCCAGTACGTAAGTGCAGCAACACAAATAATACTATGTCGTCATTAAAAAACGGTAGGATTCTGAAATAATCATAATTATTTATAAAATAATGGTGTGAAAAGAGACTAGTAATTTCAAGCAACCTTGTGTTGTAGCCGAAAGTGTGTATTATATTCCAACAAAACCAATATCCACTATGTAAAAGTTCAGGTAATTTCATTATAACACATTTCCGTTTGAAATAATAGATGAAATGTAGGCTAGGTGCTTGTAATTGGCCTTAGATTGTTAAAGGGCATGGATAATTTAACAGAATTATATCACAATATTACACAGCTCTTTGTTCGTTGTTTCCACAGTCTTCCACCTTCAACGGACGGGCCTTTCTATGTTACTTCTTTGCTGTCCATGTTTCGTGGCTGTAAAATATTATTGCGCGTATAATAGTATTTTAAATCTTTACATTTTGTTGGCATGACATGGTACACCATCCCAGTTTACAATGAGTTAAATGTAAGTGTAGCTAAGTGAGACAGTTACAGCTGCCAGAAACAAATAGTACCACTGATGAAAAAGAATTTTAAGAGGTGTAGACTGTTGGCTCTTTATTTCGTCACGAAACATTTCATTTCCTTTTCAAAAATATTTATCTCAGGTTAATTGGTTAAATGTTCGAGCAGGCAGAAACCAAGACACCCTAAAAACTACGTAATAGACTTTTCTCCGAATTTCGTAGCTAATCCAAGAATGGAAAATATTAAAACGGGATATCAAATTTACCAGCGTGAAGTCTAGTTCCGCAAATTAAGATTCAATTACTTGAAAGTAATCAGTCTAATTAAGAAAAACTTCGTGATTTGAGGGAAAATTAGAATATTTCACGAACAGCTGCTCCTAGCTATATAGAGAAATTGTTAAGAAGGCCTTACTATTTTGCGCATAAAATGTTACACTGGTGTAGAAATTTGGAATTCTTACTTTCGTGTTGAAAAATAAAATATCGAATTACAGCATAAATTGTCTGCTTTCTCATTGTTTGTATACGCTTAATAACAATAGAATACCGAATGATATTTAAATATATTGTATTCGATGCTTTCTGACCGACTACGTAGCCGCGTGGTTAGTATTAGTGTCTTTAGTGCTGCAGGACTCGTGTTCGATTCCCGGTCCTCCTTGAGATTTTTGTGAGGTAAGGTGGTCTGGTTCGGTGTCCACTCAGCAACTGTGAGGCCAAATGCGGAGCTGCGTGAATAAGAATTAGCCACATGATCAGGATTCATCTCCTGGCAGTAACGGCTGGAGGGATTGATGACATACTGACGGCAAGTGCCACGATGACAGACCGCTTTTCTTACTGCCTTGTAGGCAGTTGCAACAAGCTTAAGGCCTAATCCTAGAGTGGTGTTTGCTTTTTGCATTAATTCATACTTACTGAATAAAACATCAGAATTAAAAAAACTACGAGAAAGGCACAAATGTTTAAATGATTTTCCAAAAGTAGGAAATGAAACAGGTAAGAGTAAAGTCTGATGCTCCTCATTTGCTGTACATGATTTCGAGTATCATTCAAGGGCGCGTCAAATGCCTTTCTCTAATCTATTTTATTTCTCACTTTTAGACAAATCATAGCACAAAATATTTGAGCGTTCTTTTAAAATTTTTCGAAGATTTTATTTTGTACAGCGAAATCATCAGTGAATTACCTTGACGCAGTGGCTGGAGGTTCGTGACTCATCAAAGGGAGTAGCAGAGGGGCGTATCTGACCATTTACTTGAACAAGTAGTGGATGCACCCTTGGAGACAGCACGTGACACACATCTGCTTCCAGCTGGGGAGGGATCGAACCGTGCGGAAGGCACCCTGGAGTCGAGGAAACGTCGCGTGTTAAACTGCTGTGAGGAACAGCGATGTGGTGCACGCTGTAAGTGATTCGAGGAATCAAGTGGCAGAGAAGTAGGGATGAGTGGGAGGCGGCACGTGTTGCTGGCTGAGTCCCGCGGGACAGACGCTGCCGTCGGCGCAATCCAATCGACGCGCCCTTGCCCTCTGCGCCTTTTTATTCCCCGCCGTCCCCGACCCAGGCAAAACTAGGTGACCAGAGCCTTGCCAAACCTCTCTCTTAGTCGGTACAGCCGGTGGCTGCTGAGACGACCTTGGGGACCAGCTCTGTTCTTCTTTCTTTTCACAAACGTTAAATACGTAAGATATCGAATAAACAGGGTGACTTGCGTAATATTCATCAACAATTTGCATTTCGTGAACGATTTAAGGTAATGAAACGAATTTTTCGGCAAATGATAATATTTACAGAGACATGTAATTTTGTTGAATGGTTAATCCACTTAATCCCGTAATTGTATGTGTTTCGTGCTCGCCCCCTCCCCCTCAGTTTGTGAGTTCCCCTAACGCTGGCTGGTGCCTTGATCACTCATTAAAGCATTTTTGCCGATTTTAGTTTACAAACCAAAACTAAAGTAAGTAAAGCTGTGAAGACAGGGCGTGATTCGGGCTTGGGTAGCTCAGTTGGTAGAGCACTTGCCCGCGAAAGGCAAAGGTCCCGAGTTCGAGTCTCGGTCCGATACTCAGTTTTAATCTGCCAGGAAGTTTCATATCAGCGCACACTCCGCTGCAGAGTGAAAAATCTCATTCTGATAACTAAAATAGATTAGGATCGAGTGGGATGTTTCAAAGAAGAGAATGAAACTTTATTTTCGTATAATTACTAGTCTTTTTTGTTTGAAATACAATGTATCCGCAAGAAGCCTCAACGAATCCCAAATGAATAATAATGACAAGAAACCATGAGGCATATATCTTTGCGATTTGCGGCACTCAAAAACTGATACGATTTTTTTCTAACCGATTCTTTTTGTTTTGTTTCAGGTGTTAAATGCAAGGGGTATTCGGAAATGGAAACTACTGTTAAAATCAAAACTGTTTCTATTTGCAACAGTTAGCTGCAACTTCCACCTACTTATCTACACAGCTGTCGGTCCAAGTTACACATTCATCGTTGCGTTGTTCTACCTTCCCAACGCCCTCTTCATAGAAGGCAGCCGCCAGTGCTTTCCGCCAGTTCTCTACGCTGGTCTACAGCTCATTGTCTGTACTAAAATATTGTCTTTATAGCCAGCTGGTTATGTGAGCAGAGATGAAATTCAGAGGGAGCAAATTTCGGGCTGTATTGTAGGTAATCAGACGCTACCCATCGAAAACGCTACAAGAGCATCTTCACTGCGCCGGCCGGAGTGGCCGAGCGGTTCTAGGCGTTACAGTCTGGAACCGCGTGACCACTACGATCGCAGGTTCGAATCCTGCCTCGGGCGTGGATGCGTGTGCTGCCTTAGGTTAGTTACGTTTAAATAGTTCTAAGTTCTGGGGGACTGATGACCTCAAAAGTTAAGTCCCATAGTGCTCAGAGCCATTTGAACCATCTCCATTGCCCCTGCAGTATGCGGCTGAGAACTGTTTTGAAGGAAACGCATGACAGCTATGTTATGTGAGCTGCATAGGTTCAGGCGAAATTTCTCACCACGCCCTCGTACTTCGTGGAAGACTATTTTCTAGGCATCTAATGTGCTCACTGTGAGCTAAGAACTGAAAAGAGTGACGTGACGCGATCGACGAACATACTAGACACACTGCTCAACACACCTGTGCAAAGATCATCGTATTTTCACAGCGGTTTCCATTTCACAATCGATCGGAACTTATTTCCTGAATAGCCCTCGTAATTATCAGAAATGACTACAACCGGAGAGAGGTGGTATGGTGTGCGGAAACGAAATTACCCATAGCTGTCCTAAAGAGTGTTTTCGGCCTTTAAGCTGGTTAAGGCTTGGCATGAGAAGCTGCCAACCATTGGGAGTGTAAACATTCAGGTTCTGGCAAAAAACTCACATCTGATGAAATAGCCGAAGAGATCTGAGAGACCATCCAAAGGAGGCCATCAGAGTCAGTTCGCTGAGCATCACGGGAACTAAGCAATCCTCGCTCAACAGTTCAAAATGAGCTGCATAAAAGATTTCGCTTGCACGCTTACGACGTTCAAACTGCACAAGCATTGAAGCGAAAGGACTTGCAGCATCGCCACAAACTTGCTATGGTAAACTGAATCACAGAGGCTATAATAATAATCAATGATACGCTACAACCAGATTGGAACCTCTATCCAAATGGCCAAAAAAAGGCTTTCAGCCTATTATGTACTTGTTCTAACAAGAAATAAAATGACAAACTGCCTGTTGGCTTCAGTCTCGGGTTCTTCGACCTACGTTCATCTAATGATTTTACTGACGAGGACAAAGATTATGAGGAAAAGATACGAGACCTATTACATCCGATGACGTACCGGAAACTAAGTGCATATCCGACGCAACGTATCACAGGGAATACGAATCGATTAATCAAGAGGTCTTCTCTGCTGGTGGACATACAGAGAAACCCTACCACCTCGGCTGTATGGATTACCCAAGATCCATAAGAACAACGTTCCACTAAGACCGATTATTAGCGCTCCTGGCTCACCGACGTATAAACTGGCAAAACACTTGGCCTCTCTGCTCCAGCCACGCGTGGGGAAGACCGACACATACATAAAGGACTCAGGACATTTCACTGAGAAGCTGAAGAATCAAACTTGCTCCAAACGACATTCTAGTCAGCTTTGATTATGTTTCTTTGTTCATGAAAGTGCCACTCAGTGACGCCCTGGAGTACATCGGTTCCATTTTCCCGCAAGACATCACAAAGCTCTTCCATGCATGTGTCACCACAAGCTGTTTCACGTGAAATGGCGATTTCTACGAACAGCTGGAAGGCGTCGCCATGGGTAGTCCTCTTAGTCCAGTGGTGGCCAACTTCTTCGTGGAACAATTCGAAGCACAGGCACTGGACTTGGCAATTTGCAAACCTAAGGTGTGGTGTAGATACGTCGATGATACTTTTGTTGTGTGGAGCCATGGTGAAGAACAGCTCGGTGACTTCCTAAGACATTTGAACAGCCAACATAAAATTTACCATGGAAGGAGAAAAGGACAAAAAACTGCCGCTTCTAGATGTGCTGATCACAAGGGATGGCGAAAACCTGGGACACAGCGTGTATCGAAAACCGACACACACGGACCGATACCTGCACAAACTATCAAACCACTACCCGAGCCAGAAAAGAGTCATGATTAATACGCTCGCAACGCGAGCAGGACGAATATGTGAGCCGGAGCACCTCAGACGCGAAATGCAACACCTGGAAAGTGTTCTGAGGAGCAGTGGGTACTCCACAAATGATATTAGAAGTGTAACAGAGCCAAACACTCGGCGAAGTAAGGAATCAGAAAAAGGAAAGTCGGGTACGGCCTTTCTACCATACATTCCCAGAGTAACGGACAGAATCTGCCATATATTGAGCAAGAATGGCGTAAAGACGATTTTCAAACCGACAAGAAGGATCAAAGAGTGTCTTAGATCCGCAAGGGAGAAAAGGGACCCACTTGCAATGTACCGGCAATGGAGGGTGAAGCTTTGACAATGCCAGCCACTCGTGCTGGCGAAACGTCAGTAGAATTACTGGACGAACGTCGGCCGAAGAACCCGAGACAGAAGCCAATAGGCAGTTTGTCAACAAGTGGCCACGAAAGCCTTAATTTTGTAAGAAACAAAATCCTGAACTCCGATATCATTTTCCGATGGTACAATAGCATAACGTCCACATTTTTCCGAAATATTTTAATTAAAATTACTATATCTTACCAAGATTTTATTATGCACCATCACATTCAGAATAGTCCCCTTGTGACCAAATATACCAGCCCAACGTTTGGCCACTTTCGAAATGCGATCTGGAAATCTTCCTACATTTGGCATTAAAATATTCGCAGTTGCCAATATGAACAGCCATCAGCTGTATAATGGAATATCTATAATGAAAATTTGTGCCGGACAGGGACTCGATTCGGAATTTGCCGCTTATCGCGAGCGCTCGCCATACTTTTTGACTACCCGAGCACGACCCAGTGCCAGACCCAAACTTTCATTTGTCGTCGACAATCTGTCTACAGCCTGTAATCTTACATCCATTATATATATTCCCGTACAGGGAAGACAGTTTACTTGAATGTCGCTTAACCGATGTCGGCAGATAAATACTATATTGCAATGCCTGTGTTATTCAGAAAGACTATGAACAGTTTCTTCGGATATGCATATATACAGGGTGAATTTTTTACATTGTGAATTCCGCAAGAGTGTAACGCGGCGGGGTGCAACTTTGAAATCTTAAATAGGAACACTCCATTTTTATTGTACAAACGGATGCGTTTTCCTCGTTACAATACCGTCTTTTGACGCCAGTTTTCCCGCAGACTCCGAATCTGCAATATAGATGGGATGTTCCCATTTCCGATTGCTTAGCTGCCGCCCGCCTCACCCCCTGCGGGTCGGGACAGATGGGTCACCTCAGCATCGCCGGATAGCATTTTTAAAAATATTGAACACGTATTTTTCGTTTTTTAATCCGATAGACAGTTTGAGATATTTCGTTGCCTCATGATAAAAAGAACTTGCCTTGCATATTGACAGAACTCAAAGACGGAAATTCAGTGATCCCACTCTTTTCTAGATGTAATACTATTCGCGGAGTACAATTATATCTAAAATGGGGATTTTTGTGCTGCTTCTCCGGTTGTTGAATGGGCCGCCACAGTGGAAGCTTACGCCACTCTCCAAGGAAACTTGAGCTGCTGGTGAGCTGCCGGGTTACAACGCAATGTCATGCGAGGTCGTAAGTCCTTAAAAAGGTTTAAAAATGTTATATCGCTGTAGAGTTATTCAGCCGGCATTGGGAGATAGTGACTTTTTTTACCTCTCACAATGTTCAACAAATTATCAGATATCCTTGAGAACATCTGATACTGTGGCTGTTCTGTTTGACAATGTTGACAAAGTTACTGGAATTTGGGAGGTAAAATATGTGATTTTAAATTAAAATCAAATTACCTTTTCAATTTATTTTTTAAATGCTGTTTTATTTGCCCACTAGTAAGAAGTCGTACTTGAAAATAACAAATGAAACACGTGAAACCAAAGATAACGTCAAAAATAATTAAGACATTATCTGCTGTCGCGGGAAAGAAATTGTACATTAAAATAATACAGGAAATAAATGCAACCAAAGATTAATGAAGACATTACTATCCGCCATCACATTTTTGTTGGTGAATATTTTAAAAAGTGCGGTATTTACGGTGTCTGTCTACCGGAGCGTCGCGCGCCTCTTACGTCTCTATAGAAGCGCCGTTAATATAAGCCACAACGAGTCGCCATACGCTACGAGAGAACGCCGAATTCGCATCACCTCACAGCCTGAAACTGTGATTGGTCCGCGCGTCCCTTTAAGCCGTCAATCAGAGCTCTGTCTCCGATTGTCTTCAGATTATCCCCAGACTGCTCTCAGATCACGCTAGGCGCACGGGATACAATGCAGTGAGTTCTTACGAACCTAGCACAATGCCACATAGTGGGCCAACTCTTTTCAAAATCTGGACAGAACAGAAATATAAGATGACGCACGTCCCGATTTCAGTCTCACGAAATCTTGTGTAGACAGCACAGGTGCCTACTTGTCAAATGCCGTGGTGGCTTCCCTGTGAAGTCGATATGATAGGTGCCGTGACAGTTGCTGGTAAACAGTGAATTGAACGGCGATACATTTTCAGATAGTGTTTGTGTAATCATTTTCATATATGACAGCGATTCTGTCCATTTTTCAGGATAAAATAAGATGGGTAGTAGTCCAGCAGGCATGTTTATCAAATTTTTAACCGATGTGTTGACGTATATCGACTTAAAACTGATCTGCTACCGGTATTAACCGAAATCATTGACTATAACATTTCCTCTGCGTGGCTCCACTTTTGGAAATAGCTCTCGTACTACGTTAACAGTCTAGTTAACAAGTTCCAATACGCACTGAAGAGCCAAAGAGAAACCCCCGCGTGCACACGCAAGTGCAACAACACGACGCGACATAGAGTTGACTAATGTCTGAAGTAGTGCTGGAGGGAATTGACACCATGAATACTACAAGGCTGTCCATAAATCCGTAAGAGTAAGAGGGTGTGGAGATCATTTCTGAACAGCACGTTGCAAAGAATCCCAGATATGCTCAATAATGATCATGTCTGGGGCATTTGTTGGCCAACGGGGGTACCATTACAGACCCTTCACCAGCTTGAACAGTCCTCTGATGACATGCATGGGTTGATGAGGTTGTCTCCATATCCGTACACATCCATCCGCTGGATAGAATTTGAAACGAGACTCGTCCGACCAGGCAACATATTTCCAGTCATCAAAAGTCCAATGTTGGTGTTGACAGGCCCAGGCGACGCGTAAAGCCTCGTGTCGGCATTCATCAAGGGTACACGAGTGAACCTTCGGCTCCGGAAGCCCATATCGATGATGCTTCGTTGAATGGCTAGCACGCTGATACTTGTTGATGACCCAGCATTGAAATCTGCAGCAGTTTGCGGAAGGGTTGCACTTCTGTCACGTTGAACGATTCTGTTCAGTCGTCGTTGGTCCTGTTCTTGCAGGATCTTTTTCCGACCGCAACGACGTCGGAGATTTGATGTTTTATCGAATTGCTGATATTCACGGTACACTCGTGAAATGGTCGTACAGGAAAATCCCCACTTCATCGCTACCTCGGAGATGCTGTGTCCCATCGCTCTTGCGCCGGTTGTAACACTACGTTGAAAGTCATTTAAATCTCGATATTCTGCCATTGTAGCAGCAGAAACCGATCTAACAACTGCGCCAGACTCGTTGTCATATATTGGCGTTGCCGACCGTAGCGCCGTCTTCTGCTTATTTACATCTCTCTGTATATGAATACACATACCTATACCAGTTTCCTTGGCGCTTCAGTGTATTTGCGTGCGTATATTTGCGCGTTTTTGGTACCACACGGTTGACAATTATGATGCAGTAATACACAATATTCTAAAACGATGCACAATATTCAAAAATATCTGAAGACGTTGACAGTTCGTTTCAGCTGACTGATTCTAACGAAAAGCCATTTCGATGAATTGTGTCGAAATTGTGGATGAGGTGGAACCAGGATCGACGGAAACATTACCTATTGGACAATGCCAATAGACATTGGTTGGAAAGATCAAATTTGTGGTGAGTAGGTCCGCATTCTTTTACTGTTCATTGGAACACTTTGTGCTATACGTTAGTGTGACAGTTTTAATTTTCTGTTATACAATCGCTTGGAATAAGGATATCCGGCGTTACCGATATTTTATACGTAAATATTTCTTTGAGAAAACAATGTACGACGTATTCCATAGGCTTCTGGCATCTTCATATCTACCCCTCTCAAGTTTTCAGAAAATGACAGTTGAAGTAGATAGACGGATGCCACCTGAGGTAAAGGATTTGCTTTTCGAACCACCTCCCAGTTAGACAACTCGACAGTGACATTCTGATACCGATAATGACGGAAGCAGATAACGGAACAAAGATTTCGACTGAAAGATGTAAAATATCAAATAAACATCTCAATACGGCATTTCAGGCTTCTGACTCGTTATTATCTACCTAAAAATACCTTCTACCTGATGGTTTACTCCAATCCTTTAAGTCAATAATTTTTGATCCACCTTATTGTATCAATATTTTGAATTTTGTAATATCGACGTCGGATTCGTAATTATCGACAACAAAGATTGAAAAAGAACACTTTTTTGTAGAATTTTATACCTATTTTTGTATTATGCCCAGATTTGAAGCGAGTTAGCCCACTGTGACTTTACGAACCTAGCACGAAACGATTGCTGCTCAGACTGTTAGAGAATATTGATAACCAATATTACTGAACAGAGACAGAGACTGGAGAGAGACTACAGTATACAAAGACATCTTTGGTTTACACTGAATATACTGAAAAAACTTTGTTACTGTTTTAATCATTCTATAGTGTTTCATGTGTTCTAGAGCGTCCATCTACCTCGTTACACCGACGGACACAACAAAAAATTTTGTTCAAAGTAAAAACCATTTGCATCACCACACTCTCGTACACACTGCATTGGTAAAGAACGTATCTGGAGTAAACGCTTTTGACGCAACTGTAATTCGATCATTCTTGTCCTGCGTAGTTACCGGAACTTCCTTGGAGACCACGCGCTTTATGTTCCCCCCAGAGAAAACGCCCAACGGCCACAGGTCAGCCAATCGTACTGGAAACCTCTGAATTTAATTTTCTCCACCCATCTTCCAGTTTGAAAATAAGCGGTTTAATGTATGACTTGCTACTGAAGGACTATGGGCAAGACACCCATCATTTTGGAGCCACATCATTTGACGAATTGTCAAGGGCACGTTTTCTTATAACAAAGGTAAAGTATTTATCAAAACCTGTGTGTACTTTCCTCCGTTCAGCGTATAACCAACCAAGTAAGGAGCCATCCTGTGAACCGAAGTATGCCACGACACAAATTCTCGCTCACCTGTCCTTGGCTGAACAGCAGACGAAGCCAATATTCCGTTGACCGGTAATACATGTTTCTCAGATTGGCCTCATCAGTAAAGGATACTTTCTCCACAAAATTAATGTCTTTCAGGAAAACTCACGAACAGTATTCAAGAAGATATTGAAAATAACGGGGTTGCTCTTGATGTAGAGTGATATAGAACGGATGATCTTTATGTCTATGAAGAATAAGTAGAACGCTTCTTGGGCTGATACGCCGTTTTATTGCAGCAGAGGCGGCGGAAAGATCGGCTACTTCTACAGCTTCATGTACGGTTTCTTAGCGTCTTAGAGTAGAACAGCCAGACGGTGTAGTTCTTCTATCAAGCTTACCAGTAGAGTTAGTCATTCATTATGACACTCTTGTTAAGGCTACACAAGGGCATATATATATAAGTTGCTGTAAAACTTAAGATTCTTGTGATTTAATATGTTTCCTTATATTGCTACAGCTGTACTAACTCTTTGCGAGGATATTTATTGCCACTGACCACATTAAATTACCAAGCTTCTGGGGTATTCATACAGAATGCACCGGTGCCTGGTCACTTACTCGGAATTTTTTGTTCTTCACTCACTCATTTATTCTTGCTCTGAACTAGTCAGTCTTCTGTATGTTCCATTATAATCACAAACGAAACTACACTACTGACCATTAAAATTGCTACACCAAGAAGAAGAAATGCAGATGATAAACGGGTATTCATTGGACAAACATGTTATACGAGAACTGACATGTGATTACGTTTTCACACAATTTGGGTGCATAGATCCTGAGAAATCAGTATCCAGAATAACCATCTCTGGCCGTAATAACGGTCTTGATACGCCTGGGCATTGAGTGAAACATAGTTTGAATGTCGTTTACAGATACAGCTGCACATACAGCTTCAACACGATACCACAGTTCATCGAGATTAGGGACTGGCGTATTGTGACGAGCCAGTTGCTCGACCACCATTGACCAGACGTTTTCAATTGGTGAGAGATCTGGAGAATGTGCTGGCCAGGGCAGCAGTCGAACATTTTCTGTATCCAGAAAGGCCCGTACAAGACCTGCAACATGCGGTCGTGCATTATCCTGCTCAAATGTAGGGTTTCGCAGGGATCGAATGAGGGTAGAGCCACGGGTCATAACACATCTGAAATGTAACGTCCACTGTTCAAAGTGCTGTCAATGCGAACAAGAGGTGACCGAGACGTGTAACCAACGGCACCCCATACCATCACGCCGGGTGATACACCAGTATGGCGATGACGAATACACGCTTCCAATGTGCGTTCACCGCGATGTCGCCAAACACGGATGCGACCATCATGATGCTGTAAACAGAACCTGGATTCATCCGAAAAAACGACGTTTTGCCATTCGTGGACCCAGGTTCGTCGTTGAGTACACCATTGCAGGCGCTCCTGGCTGTGATGCAGCGTCAAGGGTAACCGCAGCCATGGTCTCCGAGCTGATAGTCCATGTTGTTGCAAACGACGTCGAACTGTTCGTGCAGATGGTTGTCGTCTTGCAAACGTACCCATCTGTTGACTCAGGGATCGAGACGTGGCTGCACGATCCGCTACAGCCATGCGGATAAGATGCCTGTCACCTCGACTGCTAGTGATACGAGGCCGTTGGGATCCAGCACGGCGTTCCGTATTACCCTCCTGAACCCACCGATTCCATATTCTGCTAACACTCCGTGGATCTCGACCAACGCGAGCAGCAATGTCACGATACGATAAACTGCAATCGCGATAGGCTACAATCCGACCTTTAGCAAAGTCGGAAACGTGATGGTACTCATTTCTCCTCCTTACACGAGGCATCCCAACAACGTTGCACCAGGCAACGCCGGTCAACTGTTGTTTGTGTATGAGAAATCGGTAGGAAAGATTCCTCATGTCAGCACGTTGTAGGTGCGCCACCGGCGCCAGCCTTGTGTGAATGCTCTGAAAAGCTAATCATTTGCATATCACAGCATATTATTCCTGTCGGTTAAATTTCGCGTCTGTAGCACGTCATCTTCGTAGTGTAGCAATTTTTATGGCCAGTAGTGTATTTGCATGCAGACAAATACTCCCATTATAATGTAAGTTAGTTCTTTGGAAACTTTGGCTATTAGAAGTCCCTCTACTTTCAGAGATGTTTGTTGAGTCAGCAGCGTCTGATCGACAACGTGTAATACGACATCGATTGACCGAGACAAGTTCCCTTACACAACTGCAAACAGTAAAGAGTTACTGTCAATGTTATTCAACTTCTTGAAATTACTGTTCGTACTCAGATTCCGATTAGACAAGGAGCTGCTATAAAAAAAATTGACCTTAAACTCATTGCACGAACTAATTAAAAAAATCTTGTTTGGCATGCACGACTGGCGAATCGGTGGGGAACATCAACTGCAGGGGTTATTTGGAACTCTGTGCGGAAAGCAGTTTACGCAAGCGGTGAATAATTATGCGGCTGACTGAAAGTGTGTTAATTAAAACAAAATCAGGTTTGAAATGGGAAATCGATGCGCTGCATACGTGTACGGACAGGTAGGTATCCTGTAGCGCGCTGCCGTGTGCGCATACAGCGCCAGTACACGCAGCCAGTCAAAAACATTACGTGTAGCTGAGACGACTACAAGCTCTTTTTTATTGAGAGTTCTGCTTAATCCTCTTAAATTAATACACAGAATAAAAATGTAACAATTTTAATGGATGCAACGATAACATATACGAGTAGAGGTGTCAACGGTGAAAAAATGAGATAAGTGCGGTAGGTTTCTGTGCATGATAAATATTGTTTCATAGCCTATAATAAGGAATTTCAAAAGAGAAACAGCTTAGTAGTTTGTAGCCTAAATATCTCATAATGGGAAGAAACCTGCCCTAAGCTTGCTGTCTGGCCCAATTCATTCACCGAAATCCGTGTCTCCTTTCGCGAAAAGTTTCATTGAGAACAATACGAAGCTATCCATCACGTTACCAGTATTGTCAAGTGATTTCGAAGGTATTAAAATGCTGAATTAATCAATAAAAAAACTAAAGCTGTTTCAACACGTATCGCATGTAAGCGCTTCGATCATTGAACATGTGGCAAAATGCTCTCCCCTTTGAGTATAGTAATTTGTCGAAAACACAGATACGTACTTATCTTACTGGCAAACAGAAGTACCGAGTTCGAGTCTCGATCCGGCACATAGTTCTAAACTGCCAGGATGTTTAATATCAGCTCACATTCCGCTACAGAGTGAAAAATTCATTCTGATTGCTTCAGTATATTCAGCCGTTCGATAAATATTCGTAATGACACGTCAGAGTGCTTATCCTATAAGCAGGATAAAATCCTTACCCCAGAAGTTTCAGAGGGTTTTCGGATATACAGACGTGGTGGTTCGTCACTCAGTGATTTCAGGTTGATGTGCTGGCCATGTGATGCCTTTTGGACTCTGACATGTACAGTTTAGCTTAAAAATCCAGTCGAAAAGCTACCCACTACATTTTAAAATCTGTAACAATCTCTGTATGGAACCAGCTATCCAAAACTTAGAATACAAATTAAATAGGCAATGCTACAACTTTCAAATACAGTACATACGTCTTTTTATACAGTACTGTAGAGCGTAGTTCACAAGTTTCGTACACCGAAGGATGTCGGATTTGCTACTGTCACTAAATTTGTACGTCAGCACTAAGAAATATTGGAAAGTGTGGTGCAACGATCTCTGTCTGTCGTGGTCACAGCAGTAAGAGAGAGACGGATGTGGAGACCGGAATCACATAATCAGTCACATTATAATGCTGACACTCAAAACTGGTGCTACTGTACAAAGGCGTTACTCTTCCCCGTGTTAGAGCGTGTCACTGTGCTGTGGTATTAAACTTCTCAATCTCACGCGAGTGAGAAATCAGCGTGCTACATATGGCGCACAATCTGCAGCGAGGTTTCTCGTCTGCAAATGTCCGGCGTGTGACGAGGGTCCCGCTTTAGAGCACCCCATTAAGCAGATGGCGCGGTAGCTCTACTAAAAGTCGATCTTTTCCATCAGCGACAAAATTCTGGCGCACGGGCAGAAAATAGCAAAGAAGGCCCACATATTGCCCTTACGTGCTTGGCACCATAACAGGCGCACTGCAACAAGAAGAAAAAAAAGTCCTCTAAGGGAAAAAGGGTAGTCCAACCATTATGGGAAGAAAAGAGACGGCATCCGATGAGGATGGTGTACTTATACTACAACCTGGAAGATAAGAAGTGACACTGTAGAGATGTAAGACAGAGTAACAAATGTTTTAGGCAGTTGCTATAAAGGCACGGTTCTTTAAATTGTCAGAACCGATATTCAACGGATAGTCATAATACCCGCACAATTTATTTTGTACATAAAATAAAAGCTTCGGGACGTAATAAGCAATTGACATTTGATTTTAATATGAAAGTCAGCATTCTGGAAAAGCAGAATAGAAATCCCTGTCCGGCCATAATGGTCGAGGTTTCCTGCGATTTCCTTATATCATTTAAAGCGGAATTGCTTGTATTATCAGTCATTGTCTTAGAGATCATATGTGTAACACATCAACATCAAATTTCTCGGTAACCAGCCACAGGAGACCATGGAATCTTTTTACTATACCACAAACTAAGCAGCACTCAACTTTTCAGAGAATTAAATTTCATTGACAATGTTCATGTCGACCTTCTATATAACATGTTCAGTACTTCTGTTAAACACACTTTATTTATTAACCAAAATCGGCTCTACTGGAACAGAGGTGTTCAGAAACATCAATGACAGGCATTAACAAGGCATTTTAAATTCTAGTAAATAAAGAATCAACACAGTGTTTGTCCAACAAATTGTTGATCTTCAAACAGTGGACAGCTCAGGTGAAGAAGGCTTTGGCCGAAGCTCAATGTGTAACAGTTTTTTCGTTGTTCCTGTCTGCAAGTCAACCTATCATCTTTACAGTGGGTAACAGTCTATGAGTTTCATAATTTATATTTAATGACGAACTACAGTGTCAAACATTGAAATTTATTCCTCAAATTCAACTTGGGACTGTGATAGGCATAGCTGTACTACCTAAAGTAGCATACGAAAATTTTTACCAGACCAGGAGTCGAACTTGGACTTTCCACTTATGACGGGCGATCACCTTATAACATAGTCTATCCTAGCACCCTCCCCGGACAGATCCAAATTCCATATGACACACACACCCCTCGTGATTGCCGTGTATGTTTTTAGAATCAAAACAACAAGAAATCATTGACTACCGTTGTCATTTTGATCACAGACGCGTCTTGACCTTATGTATATTTGCATTTGATGAACAACTACAGTTTTAAATATTGAAATTTATTACTGAAACTCAACTATAGTAGGGATATATTTAGTCTACTACCGCCAGCCGGGGCCAAAGAGGGGCCTGTGATGAAATAGACAACGATAGTCTATAGCTTCTCGCTGCTTTGATTCGAAAAAGCTGCACGGGAATCACCAGACGTACGAGTATTAGTAAATCAATTAATAACCAGTGAGAAGATGTAGATAGGTAAAATCACACTTGCCGGCCGCTGTGGCCGAGCGGTTCTGGGCACTTCAGTCCTGCTACGGTCGCAGGTTCTAATCCTGCCTCGGACATGGATGTGTGTGATGTCTTTAGATTAGTGAGATTTAAGTAGTTCTAAGTCTACGGGACTGATGATCTCAGATATGAAGTCCCATAGTGCTTAGAGCCATTTGAACCATTTGGTATATTCCATGTATACGCTCTATATTACAGACAAGAAGATGATAGTTACATCTGTCTAAACAGGATGTCAAAAATAAATACTTTATGCGATCTAGGCTATTGACTTTTTTATCAAATATATTTAATTCGCACAAATTACTATGTACACTTGACAACGTTTGCCGGTTCATCCAACTTCTGTGCTCTCTACGAGCTATTGCCATACCTGAATTGCCATCACTAGACACTGTTGATTATGACTTATGAGTAGATAAAGCTGTTGACTGTCTTCAAATTTGGTCCATCCAAGTGGCTTAATGCTTCTTGTCGTCCTAGGCAGGTGAACTCCTTTTGCGTAATATACTAAGATAATTATCTTGAGTGCGTAATCGTCCCTCTATGCAGTGCTGCATGTGTATATCTGTGTCATTGAGTTTATTCTGATGAAACCTCGAGTGATGTAGAGTTTGTATTCTTGCCTTTCATCGGAAGTGCTCGTAAGCTATGCAAACACGACGCCACTAGACCCCTCCACATCCTACCAATGGCCCCTCCACCGCCACCTCACAGCTTACATTCCACCACCAGTACCTCTCCCCTACCATCCAATCTGCACAGAAATCCTACTGCATATCTTGCGGAACTATCAGTCCTGGAAGAAAGCATATTGCCGAGAAAATGGTTCAGTCACAGTCTAACAGATCGTTTGCAGAATGAATGTTTCGCTGTACAGTGTTGAGTGCGCAATATCTCAGGGTGCTCGCCCCGAAAGGTATGCAGGAGAGCTTCTGTGACGTTGGAAGGCGGAAGTAATGCTGTAGGGGCAGGTAATCAGTCGTGCTTGATTAATTCAGCCAATAAGAGCTTTCCCCACGATAGGCAAGCGTCCGGGCCCGAGAGCACATCCGACACGCAGTTTTCGCCTGCCAGGTAATTACGAAACAGCTCACATTCCGCTACAGGGGGGAAAGAGTTATTCTTGACATTGTGGATAAGGTGGTACATTGTGCGCTTGATATTGCTACCCAAAGTGGAGACGAGATTAGAACTCACCTCACATAACAAATGCCTATCATCAGTTAACTGACCTGCCTCCGAAGTCGAGGTCGTTAGAACGCCACTATTGCACTAATAAAGGTATTTTATTTAATCTGCCCTCTTTTTCCATAAAAAATAAATAAAAGAGATGTTTATATACAGGGTGAGGCAGCTAAGTCATAACACCCCTTTTATCTCCCCAACAGTAATAAATACAAAGATGCAGTTTGGACACTGAATTGCAGGGAAAGGGGCTACTTGAATACATCACATTTCAAGTTTGTGCTATTTTTTATCACAGATATGAGGCCTTTTTTTAATGGAACATTATGTTAAATTTTAGGGCTTAAAAACACGGTTTCAAATATGTGTATGTCATAATATTTAGGCGAATAGTTTTTGAGACACATATGTTCTCGTATCGTGTTCGTTCTTCGAAGCGGCGTTGTCCAACGCGACCTTTCCTGTTGAGTAGAGTGCATGGTAAACTTCCCAAGTCCGCCCATTTTCCCGTCAATAATAATACATACTGCGATATTTTGCGCAAAAATTAACTGATGATGTCGCGCAAACATTATTCCGTTTATTGACAACTGTGATACCAAAAATAGTAGACAACATACAGTATTAAAATACTACAAAATGTTAACACATTTTAAGTAGCAGAAATACAAATGTAAATTGGAGGCCCTTATTAGTCACAATTATTTCGCACGTATTTGTTTTTTATTTGAAAATGTTCACTATTTATCACAATACGAAGCAAATACACACAAAGATGCAAAATACATATTGTACACGATATAAAACTTTACTGAAGCATGTGCTCAAAATGCTTACCCTCTGCTGCAATGCACATTTGTAGTCCCCGTTTGAATGATTTGTGAACGGTTGCGAGGGTGTCAAGTGAGATGTCAGCGCACGCTTCGATGATACGTTGCTTCATATCGTTTGGCGTAGTTGGTATTTGAGCACACCCTTTTTGTTTGATTACTCCCCACAGAAGAAAAAATCAAGAGAGGTCAGATCAGGAGACTGGGCTGGCCACTTCACTTCAGCCCGTCGTCCTATCCAACAATCCGGGAACTTTTAATTTAACAGATCTATAGCCACATGGGAAGAGTGAGGACAGCCGTCATGTTGGAACCACATGCACTGACGCGTAGTTAGTGGTAACCCTTCGAGCAAAATGGGCAGGAACTGTGCGTAGTTGCCATTTAGTATACCCGGAATGGCGTACGGCCCCACAATGACATTTCCGACGATGCCCCACCACACGTTAACACTCAACGGTAGCTGATGCTGTACCTGTCGAAGCCAATGAGGCCAGTAACGCATATTATGCAAATTCTCATCACCGTGGTTGGTGAAAGTCGCTTCATCAGTAAAAAGCACGCGTTGAAAAACCGTTGGATCATCTTGTAGGCGCTGCAGAGCAAACCGGTAAAATTCCTGGCGCCGTTCGAAATTCACACCGGAGAGAGCTTGATTTAATGAAAGGTGAAACGGGTGAAATCTATGCCGGTGCAATTAGCGTAAAACACTTCTCTGACTTATACCAGATTCCGAGGCGATAAGTCGCGACGCAACAGTAGGGTCGTTATGCGCCAACGCTGTAACGCCCTCTTCATGTACCTCCCCAGTTGCAGCTTTCTGCCTTGTCCTCTGTATGGCGTTCCATGATCTCGATTCAAGTAGTTTCCTGCAAATACGCGCAAGAAGCTGGCGCGTAGGACGCTCACGATCAGGATACAGCTCTCCATATCGCTTTATTATTCTAACAGTATTTCGTCTGCTTTCACCATTCACTAGAAACATATCCAACTTTTCTTCGTTGGTGTATATGTCTGCTCCAAGAAACTGTGACGGAAATGCGATGTCTCATTACCCCAGCAGCACATTTATACCTTTCTCTTCAGCTACCTCGTGCGTCACCTTGCGGCGTTATCGAGAAGCCGGAAAACAATGCCTTCCCTGTTAAGTTCCTCAGTGGTCAACAGGAAAGTTCACATTGGACAACGCCGCTTCGAAGGACGAATACGATACGGGAACATACCTGTGTCTCAAAAACTATTCGCCTAAATATGATATACACATATTTGAAACCTTTTTTTAAGCCCATCATGTTACGCTAAAATTTAACATAGGGTTCAATTTAAAAAACAGAAGGTGGCCTCATATCTCTGTGATAAATAGCACAAACTTGAAATGTGATGTATTCAAGTAGCCCCTTTCCCTGCAATTCAGTGTCCAATAGGCATCTCTGTATTTATTACGGTTGGGGAGATAAAAGGGGTGTTATGACTTAGCTGCCCCACCCTGTATAGAGATAGAAAGAGGGAGATAGAGAAAGAGGGAGATAGAGAAAGAGGGAGATAGAGAAAGAGGGAGATAGAGAAAGAGGGAGATAGAGAAAGAGGGAGATAGAGAAAGAGGGAGATAGAGAAAGAGGGAGATAGAGAAAGAGGGAGATAGAGAAACAGAAAGAAAATCAGAAGGGGCGGTTCAGGGATTGGAAGAGGGAGGCACCGTGGCCAGGCATCGGGTTTCGACCCCTGTCCACCTTGTCCCATCGACCTGAGGCTGACCGCTCTACTTCCTTAATGCAAAACACGCTTGTATGGTAACACCCAACTCTGAGGTAAGCCGGTTCTAGCCTGGTGGTGGGTGAAATTTTCACTGGAGAAAGGAGAGGCGGCGGCGGAAAGTTCTTCATCTCGAGCCTTTGCACAAATTTCTTGAATTAAATTGCAAACCTCTGCGCAGTGCCTCACGAACTGAGGTCATGTGACACTACTGATGGTGATGGGGACGTTAACACATTCAAGACGGCGTCAGAGGCTCACCGCTGGATAACAGTACCCGAGTGAGACTCGGACGCTGTTTTAGACAAAACGTATCATTTAGAAGAACTGAATCTTCATCGCAATTGTCTGACACCATCGCTTCTTTTCAGGGCTAATAATATCCCACAGTCACCCGGATCTTCATTCACTAGAAACATATTAATAATCGTCTTCTAACACCCCCGAAACTCTTTCAGATTCTCTCGTTTTCTGAGTAAGGCCCTCTCTGAAAGCAGGAGGATCGTCAGGACGAAAATAGTAGTTATCTGAAATATCAAAATACGCTCAAAATTCTAAATAAGCAAAAATTATGTGAAGGCAATCAAGTTTGACACGTTGACTACTGGTGTAGACACCTACATAGACGAAGTAATTAAAATGTATCACACTAGCTGACACCTACAGACAGCGTGTACGAAACAAGAGGTATGTCGATATCCGTCCGTAACGGACGGCGCGCGAACGACGAGTAAACTCGTGATTTGTCCGCACTGTGTTAAGCTGGGTGGCCCCCTCGGTGCTATTCAAGAGGAGTAGGCCGTGTGCTGGCATCGAGTTTCACCCTCTCCCTTCTCTCATCAACATCATATAACACAAACACAACACGAGAATATACACGTATCCATTACACTCACGTCCACACATTCGAAGCAACTCTCATATATCCGCAAGGGAAGGAGCCACCCGGCGCAGAGGAAGAACACCGTTTCCGACAGGTGGACGAACCGGCTACATGGGATAGCCTAGCCAACAGTGCAGTATGACATTTACATTTTTTCAGAACTCCAGTACCAGACTGGATACATCCTAAATCTTGACTGTACCTTTGCGTAACGCAACATTTTTCTCCATACCCCCTCCCCTTCAGCCACAGAACTCTGGAACAAAGAACGCTGTAACTTGCGTCTTATCCAAAAGCCCTCTGCATTCCAGAGCAGCTTAAAACTTTCCTTGGGGCATATCCCAGCTGTTTTCCTGCTGTCCTACAGTGACCCACTGTCTCTGTCACACCAACACTGCCAATGCTTCTCTCAGCTCTCTATGTAAGATTTTCTCCTCTCAGGGACTGGGTGTTGTGTTGTCCTAATCATCATCACTTCATCCCCATCGACGCTCAAGTCACCGGAGTGGCGTCAAATCTAAAGACTTGCACCCGGCAAACGGTCTACCCGACATTTGCATCTCTTCTACTATTCTTTCCCTATTATTTCTCACTCATCCTCTGAACAGTGTACTACTACTCTACATCTGATCCTTACTATCCTGCAGCCATACATTTATATTAAACTTTGATACATTCGATAAAAAGTAATGAAGAAATTGCATAACATAATATTAATGAGACTATCATTTCTTAAACACCCGCCTCTCTAGCCGAGGTCACTATCGCACAGCTGATGGGTGACGCTTAGCTCGGAGATATGCCAATTAGAATCCTGGAGGCGGATGAAAATTTCACTGCCACTATTTGACGAAAAACAGGACCAGAGGTGGTGGCATGAAGTTTCAGACTGCCAGTCTTTGCCCTGTGTCCTGGTATCATTTTCAAAGCCCTCTGCAGCGTCTCAAAGTGAGGGCAGGTGACATTGCTGACGGTGATCCGTCCGTCGGAGTGTGACATCATACTCAGCGGCCCTTTTGTGCTCTTCGAGAAAAGTAGGCTACGTGCTGACGTCGTGTCTCAGTCTCTACCTTCTATCATCATCATCATCATCATCATCCTCCCACACAAACATAACACTATACTATACATGCATCCATTACACTCACCTACATTCTACACCTACAACTCTACAACAAATAATTCTCTTGTTTCTTTAAATCTCTTATATTCATTACTTCCGTATGTTCATTACTACATATATATGTTTTTATTACTGTATAGAACACAGCAACATGTCTCGTATTATTCGATACACAGCGTGACCATCATTGAATTGTATGAAATAAAATCTTCATAACTTCTGAACGGTTTGCTTAAGAAGTTAAAACTGTACGGTTGGCCACGGGGTATGATGCAAATTAATATGTATATGCATGCGACGAAGCCCACATTCATTTGGATGGGTTCATCAATAAGCAAAATTGGCGAGTGTGGGGGCTGATAATCCGCATTTTACGATAGAAATGTCTCTTCCCCCTCAACGGGTGACTGTGTGGTGCGCAATGTCCAATCACGGAATAATCGGTGCGATATTCCTTGATGGCACGGTGACTACCGAACAATACATGAAGGTTTTGGAAGATGATTTCATTCCCATCATCCAAAGTGACCCTGATTTCGACAAGATGTGGTTCATGCAAGACGGAGCTCGACCCTATCGAGGCAGGAGAGTGTTTGATGTCCTGGAGGATCACTTTGGGGACCGCTTTCTGGCTCTGGGCTACACAGAGGCCACTAGCAGGGGCCTCGAATGGCCGTCATATTTTCCTGATCTGAACACGTGTGACATTTTGTGGGGTTATATCAAAGACAAGGTGTACAGCAGTAACCACAAAACCATTGCTGAACTGAAAACAGCCTTTCCGGAGGTCATCGACAGCATCCATGTTCTGGCACTTCAACGGGTCACGTAGAATTTCACTATTCATCTGCGCCACATAATCACTAATGATGGCAGGGGTATCGAACATGTCATAACCTAAATCCGAATATCTGTAGTGACGTTTACATGTTGATTAAGTGAGTGCTCGCCGTGGTTTGTAACTAATTTACGGTTTTTTTTTGTTTTTTTGTTTCATGTAGTTCAATAGCTGCCATCCTGTACATTGACTGGTTTCACTCGTCAGCGGCGAGAATACTCCGACGTTCATCGCGCAGGTGACAACATGTTACAAGTTAAAACCACCACTCGACACAACTAATTCCCCACACTCTTCTCCGCTTCATCCCTACGACTCTGGAACATTAGAGAGTAACTTCTTGGCAGGTCAAAACTGAGTGCCGAGCTGGTAATCCAACCTCGAACTTTGCCTTTCGCGGAAAATGCAAAGATTTTCAGTTGTGTTCACGATAGAGCCGAGTGGTGCTTTTAACGCGTAACGTGTTGTAACTAGGACAATAAATATCTCAAGATACTAGCTTCTGGTGGGTAAAAATAAATAATACTTGACCTGCGGCTGTGTTTGTATATTAATTCCTTTATCAATATCGAAATAAGAGACCATGGGATGGAAACTTAACAGAGGAAAGGCTAGTGGATCTGACGGAATGCTAATATAATTCTACGTAGACTGCGCGGAAGAACGTGCTCCTCTTCTGGCAGCAGTGTACGTCGCTGGAGGAGAGAAGCATTCCTAACGAGAGGAAAAAAGTGCGGGTCATTCCAGTTATCAACAGGAGTCGAACAGACGCACACAATTATAAGCCCATAACTCTAACGTCCGTCCATTGTAGAATTTTGTAACATGTTTTGTGTTCGTTTATTATGAACCATCTGGAGTAAGAAAATCTCCTC
Source organism: Schistocerca piceifrons (assembly GCF_021461385.2). Taxonomy (NCBI): domain Eukaryota; kingdom Metazoa; phylum Arthropoda; class Insecta; order Orthoptera; family Acrididae; genus Schistocerca; species Schistocerca piceifrons. Next base: position 235,462,664 of record NC_060149.1, on the reverse strand, counting down.
CATAGGAATCACCATGGGTTCCGAAAACAACGATAGCGTGAAACTCAGCTCACCCTTTTCGCCCATGAGGACCAGAAAGCTATAGACACTGGCGCCCAGGTTGATGCCGTGTTCACCGACTTCCTGAAGGCATTCGATGCAGTTTCGCACAGCTGCTGGATGAACAAAATACGAATGTGCGGAATATCAGACCAATTGTGTGATTCGACTGAAGGTTTTCTGGTATACAGATCATAGCATTCATCCTCAACAGAAAGAAACGTTTAGACGTAAAATGATGTTCGTTCGTACAACACGGGACTGTTACGGGACCGTTACTTTTGACGATATACACACACCATAAAACGTTTTGCAGCACCGCAGTTCCCAGAACTCCTGAAGACAGACGTTGACTGTGGATATTGTATCACAGACACAGCCTCTTTGACTGTACGGAGATGTCACTAAAAATAAAATGTCATGTGACTAGGGCCTCCCGTCGGGTAGACCGTTTGCCGGGTGCAAGTCTTTCAATTTGACGCCACTTCAGCGACATGCACATCGACGGGGATGAAATTATGATGATTGGGACAACAGAAGACCGAGTCCCTTAGCGGAGAAAATCTCCGAGCCGGGAACCGAACCCGGGACCTTAGGATTCCGATGTCACTAAACCCACCCAAAGATGTAAACAACCATGCATGAGCAGCGGCTATTAGACGGATAGGGTCCGACAGCCAATCAGTTCCAGTCATTCCACCAGGGAGGAAGTACACGGCTCCTGTTGTCTGTAGTTCAACCATACCTAGACTTCAATACCACGGTTCGATCGCGTCCGCATTGTTACTTTGTACCAGGAAGGGCTATCAGCAAGGAAAGTGTCCAGGCGTCTCGGAGTGAACCAAAACGATGTTGTTCGGACATGGAGGAGATACAGAGAGACAGGAACTGTCGATGACATGCCTCGCTCAGGCCGCCCAAGGGCTACTACTGCAGTGGATGACCGCTACCTACGGATTATGGCTCGCAGCAATCCTGACAGCAATGCTGCCATGTTGAATAATGCTTTTCGTGCAGCCACAGGACGTCGTGTTACGACTAAAACTGTGCATGATGCGAAACTCCACTCCCAACGTCCATGGTGACGTCCATCTTAGCAACCACGACACCATGCAGCGCGATACAGATGGGGCCAACAACATGTTGAATGGACTGTTCAGGACTGGAATCATGTTCTATTCACCCATGAGTGTCGCATATGCCTTCAACCAGACAGTCGTCGGAGAAGCGTTTGGAGGCAACTTGGTCCGACTGAACGCCTTAGACACACTGTCCAGCGAGTGCAGCAAGGTGGAGGTTTCCTGCTGTTTTGGGGTGGCATTATGTGGGGCCGACGTACGTCGCTGGTGGTCATGAAAGCGTCGTAACGACTGTGCGATACATGAATGCCATACTCCGACCGATAGTGCAACCATATCGGCAGCATATTGGCGAGGCATTCGTCTTCTTGGACGACAATTCGCGCCCCCATCGTGCACCGTTTGTGAATGACTTCCTTCAGGATAACGACATCACTCGACTAGAGTGGCCAGTATGTTCTCCAGACATGAACCCTATCGAACATGCCTGGGATAAATTGAAAAGGGCTGTTTATGGACGACGTGACCCACAAACACTCTGAGGGTTCTACTCCAAATCGCCGTTGGGGAGTGGGAAAATCTGGAGCAACAGTGCCTTGATGAACTTGTTGATAGCATGCCACGCCGAATACAGGCACGCATCAATGCAAGAGGATGTTCTACTGGGTATTAGAGATACCGGTGTGTACAGCAATTTGGACCACCACCAATGGTGGTACAACATGCAATTTGTGGTTTTGATGAACATTAAAAATGGCGGAAAGATGTTTATGTTCATCTCTATTCCAGTTTTCTGTACAGGTTCCGGAACTCTGGGAACCGAGGTCACGCAAAACTTATTTTGATGTGTGTATATAAGTTTTAACGTCGGAAGTTCCATTACGCTTCCTGCGGATGATGCAGTTGTATAAAGAGAAGTTGCAAGGCTAGAAAATTGTAGCGAAACGCAGGAAGGCCTGCAGAGAATCGATTCTTGGTAGAGGGATTAATAACTGACCCACAAGATAAACAAATGCAACATGTCGTACATAAATAGGCAGAAAGGCCTGTTATTGCATGATTACACTATTGCAATCCTATCTCTAGGAGCAATCATGTCCATTAAATATCTTCAGGTATGTGTATGGAGCTACTAACAGTGGAAAGACAACATAAAACTAATGGCAGATAAAGCATAAGCCAAATTGAGATTCAGTGGAAGAATCCTCAGGGAATGTAATCCACCCACAAAGGAGGTTGCTTACAAACCCAGCTTTCGACCAGTACTACTGTGATAAATACCGATAAGCTTTATAGAAGAAATAGAGAAGACCCAAAGAATAGCAGCGCGTTTTGTTACAGGTTCAGTTAGTAAGTGCAGAAACTTCACAGAACTGCTCAGCCAGCTGCGATATCAGACGCTGCAAAGAGACGTGTTCAGCATGACAGTGTGCTTTACTGTTCAAGTCACGAGATCGTACTTTCCTAGAAGAGTCAACCAATACATTGCTTCCTCCTACGTACATCTCGCGAAAAGACCACAAACGTAAAATCATGGAGTTTAGAGCTCAGGGCTCCGCAGCAATGGATCATCCTGCGAACCATTCGCAGCTGTAGCAGGAAAAGGGAGAAGTGACAGTCGTACACAAAGTACCCTCTAACACACAACTTAAGGGGGTTTCGGTGTACAGATATAAATAAAGAAATTGTAATAGTCGCTGTGACTCTCCATTTCCTAAAATTATATTTAGTATTATAATTAGTAATACCTATACTTCTCGTGAGAAACACGTATTGTAATGTACTCACTATGGGTGTCTGCCGCTAGAGGGCTTCGAGTTGTAGCCTACGACATGGCGGTGTGTAACATAATTATGACAGTGCTTGAGAAACAGTGTGCTTTAATCTAGTTCCTGAAAGCACGAATTCAAATGGTTCGTCCACACATGGAGCACCCTCTCCTTCGCCATGACAATTCCACTTCACACAAGAACGGTGCGACTTTTGCAACAACCCGGCGCCTTTGGTTCACTGTCATCAATGGTCCTCCATACATTCCCTACTTGACCCCATCTCATTTTCATCTGATTCCAAAACGTAACGAACAATTTCGAAGACTTCACGTTAATAGTGACGAAGCTGTGCAAGCAGAGATGAGGCTGTTGCTCTGTCGACACAAACGTTCTACAGTGGCGGTACCAACAAATTGATCTCTCGTTGGCAGAAATGTAGTCATTACAATGAAATCACCACCCTTACCTGCTTACAGGCGTTGACATACTGTACGTCAACGGGGACAGATGAAAATGTGTGTCCCGACCGGGACTCGAACCCGGGATCTCCTGCTTACATGGCAGACGCTCTATCCATTTTTTTTTAAATCTCATTTTGTTCGCTTTTGTTCGTTACATCTGCTCGCGGCGGACGTCGTAAGACATCCGTTTTAAGTTCGTTGTTGATCTATTAGCTCAGTTTTTTTTTTTATTACAGAGGGCTGCTAACCCTCTGACCGAACATGCTGAGCTACCGCGCCGGCAATCCATCTGAGCCACCGAGGACACAGTGGATAGCGCGACTGCAGGGATGTATCTCTGGGACGCCTCCCACGAAACCCACATTCTTTACGTATTGTCCCGCACTACATTCGTAGTGCCACGCCCATTATATTCATTACTCGCGGCGCGTTGCCGATTCCCGTAAGAGTTCGGGCACTGTTTGTGCATTCGCACAGAAGAAGAAGGTGGTCAAGTGGCCGGTGAGCCTTAACTATATATATACTAAGATGGTATCTGTTCTTTCGGACATATCCGAAAGAACAATATATATATATATATATATATATATATATGGTCGTCATCAGCGAGACTATGTTGAGAAACAAATATGTATATATGAAGACTGAAGATGCAGAATGTTAATAAAGTTCGTTTTATTTATGACTTTGTACGTACTACTTGGAAAGAAAAACTGGGAGGGGAGTATAAACTACCAACCTCTCACTCAGGTGGGGGGTTGGTGTGGAGCTGATAAAGGGGTGATGGACATAGAGGTGGGGGAGGGGAATGGCTATACACAGATGATCAGACAGGGACAGGGGTGAGGAGTGAAACTGCATGGAGAGGGACGGGATGAAGGGATGGACAGATAGAGGTGGAAGGTGGGGACAGAAGGAGGGAGGGGGCGTAGGAGATGAAATGAGAGAGGTGATAGGAGAAAATGGACACACAGAAGAGGGAGGAGGAAGTGGACAGAGAGAGGGAGAGAAGCATACTGTGGACAGACATAAGGGGGATGGAGTGATAGGTGAGGAGGAGGTGTATAGAGAGAGCGGGGTTTGAAGAAGAGCTCGACGAGTACATCGCAGCCAATAAAGAATGGGCATACGCTCGGATTGCACTGGGGTGGGAAAGGAAGTTGGCCGTGACCTCGTGTCAGGGACCATGGAATGTCAGAAAAGTTGAAGCTGACACTGACACTGTTTCTGAAATTTCCTTCATCGCTCTAATCGGAAACGAACCCGCCCGGGCCGGCCGCTACTGCTTCGGTGCTACACAGCGACCTTGGCTGTCACAATAAACAACACTTTAACCTGTCTGTCTGCACGTCGCACGGTGTACGTGTCGAAATGTCCTGCCACTGGCAGCGGGAATAATTGCGGCGGGCCTATCCGCGTGCCAGATTGGCTGATGGATGGGTGTGCGAGCGCAAGGCGCAAGGCGCATGTCCCTCATGCCCGCCGCTGGCCGCCGAGCCGCTTATCGATTTGGAAACGGACCCGCCCCCGCCCCCGACGCTCCGTGGAATTAAGCCCTGCCAAAAGCACGCAATAAGTCGCAAACGGTGTTGCAAACCTGGAGACAGCTGTCTGCGAGTCGCTTACCCATTACAGATTTCCGCGTCTGGGGCAGACAACCGAGGCAATGCCAAATCTTCTGCTTCAATATCCAGTCCGTCGAGCTGTTATGAATAGCGTCTTTTCCACGAAACGTCGCTTCAGTTTTGCTGTACTGTGACAGTTTAATTACCTAGACTTATATTTACACGCGGAGAATCTTCAATGTTGCGCAACATATATTTAGGCGTGAGGAAACACGATGTCGAGCGGTAGGATAAATAACTGCTTGGAATCCATGTTCTGTGGACATTAATTAAAAAAGAATGTGTCACAGCTATGTCTCAACGTGCACAGCGTTCTACACATGGAACAGGAAAAGACAACTATTTATTACTTACCGTTTGCATTTGGGCTACAAAGTAAGCGAAGTCGTATGGCCTTGTTAACAGGAAGGCCAGAAACGGTAGGTTCAGCCACTTAGTCGGAAAGGGTGTTCTTCATCCACACAAAGTGGCTCCTTTCCTTGCGCGTATTTGAGTATTATTGTATGTGTAGAGCGAAGGTGAATGTAAGGGATGCGTGTACAAGGTGTACTGCCGTGTTTGTATTGTATGTTGATGATGATGATGATGATGATGATGATGATGGAGACGGTGAAACTTGTTGGCGGCTCATATCCTACTCCTCTCGAACAGCACCAAGGGGTTCGACGGGCTTATCTTCCCCATCCTACGCATGGGTCACCGTCAATATTGTCACTTGCCCCCACTTCATTACACCTACAGAGAGGCTAGGATTTTAATCTAGGATAATGGTGAAAGTTGTGGTGATCACATACTGGCAGTGAAAATTTCGTCCGTCATCGGAATTCGAACCGGCTTACCGTTAACGACGTCGGCTACGGAGGCGGGCTATGGCATCGCTGTGATACCAGCGTTATTGTCAGAATGGAGTGGGTAATATTGTCTCATTTTCTACATTACCGCCGTATTCACGGAACCGTTTCTATTTCCCTACGCAGTACATCTCATCCCTAAAATATGCAATTCGTATGTTTAGCTCTCCCAGCTTATCCCTAAGGTTTAATGTTCTCCGTTAAACTAACCTTGTCTCTCAGAAGTTTGTGTCCTGTTGAAGTCGGAGTAACAGGAAACGAAACAAATAACACTTCTTGTTGTTCCCATAGTGCTGGAAATTGCGTACATCAGCTAGGAAATATTTTCTTTTTGTTTCTGTGGAGAACTACTGTTCCACATAACTGTTTGTTTTTTAAATTCATTCGCAATCCATTTATGAGCAACTACGGCTTCGTCATCAGATGCCTTAGCATTTTTATCAATGTGACGTACCGCCGCAAGCACAAAGTGTTAATATAGCGCAGCATCATACACTGAAGCGCCAAAGAAACTTGTATAGGCATGAGTATTCAAATACAAAGATATATAAGCGGGCACAATAGGGCGCTGCCGTCGGCAAAGCCTATATAAGACAAGTGTCTGGCGCAGTTGTTAGATCGGTTACTGCTGCTACAATGGCAGTTTATCAAGATTTAAGTGAGTCTGAACGTGGTGTTATAGTCGGCGCACGAGCGATGGGACGCATTATCTCGGGGAGAGCAATGAAGCGGTGATTTCCCCGTACGATCGTTTCATGAGTGTACCGTGAATATCAGGACCCGGTAAAACATCAAATCTCAGACACCGCTGCTGCCGGAAAAAGATCCTGCATCAACGGGACCAATGAGGACTGAAGAGAAACGTTCACCGTGATAGAAGTGCAACCCTTCCGCAAAATTGCTGCAGATTTCAATGCTGAGTCATCATGAAGCGTCAGCGTACTAACCATTCAACGAAAGATCGTCGATGTGAGCTTTCGAAGCCGAAGGCCCACTCATGTACCCTTGATGAGAGCACTACACGAAGATTTACGCCTCGCCTGGGCCCGTTAACACAGACATATGACTGTTGATGACTGGGAACATGTTGCCTGATCGGATGAGTTTCATTTCAAATTGTATCGAGCGGATGGACGTTAACGGGTATGGAGACAACCTCATGAATCCATGGACGAAGCATGCCAGCAGGGTTAAAACTGGTGGAGGCTCTGTAATGGTTTGGGCCTGTGAAGATGGGGTGACATGGGGCTCCTGATACGTCTAGATACGACTCTGACAGGTGACACGTACGTAAGCATCCTGTCTGATCGCCTGCATCCATTCATGTTCCGTTGTGCATTCTGACAGACTTCGGCAATTCCAGCAGGACAATGCGACACCCCACACGTCCATAATTGCTACAGAGTGGCTCGAAGAACACTCTTCTGAGTTTAAATACTTATGCTGGTCATCAAACTCCCCAGACATGAAAATTATTGAGCATATCTGGGATGCCTTACAACGTGCTGTTCGGAAGGAATCTCCAGCCCGTCGTACTCTTAAGAATTTACGGACAGCCCTGCAGGAATTATGGTGTCAGTTCCCTCCAGCACTACTTCAGACATTATTTGAGTCCATGTCACGTCGTGACGCGGCACTTCTGAGTTCTCGCGTGGGCCCTACACGATATTAAGCAGGTGTACCAGTTTCTTTGGCTCTTCAGTGTGTTGTGTGATATCTATACGTCTCAAGGAAATCTATTGCAAATTAATTAAAATAATAAACTCAACTCAGTGGAAATGAAGTAAAAAGAGATCCAGTGGCACGGTATGGGAAAGATGAGCTAAGTAACCGGCCTTAACATTGTTGAACGAATCAACTCAGCATTCTCTTGAAAATATTTCACTGGAAGTTCTACATCGTAGTAACCTGATGGATATTTTCATCCTATTCCTCAGAAATACTAGAAATGTTTCTCAAAAACTCAACGATTTCAGTTTGGTTCGTTTAAGTCATTGACATAAACGCAGTAGCGCTGAGAGATTTGGAAAATTGCTTGCGTGCTATTTAGTCGATGAACAGACTAATTTGACCTCGGCAACACAGAACTATAAGTACGCGTTTATATTGTATTCGGTACTTTCCTACATAGTTTCCGAAAGACGCAATAAAAATTAAAAACTAATGGTAGAGCGTCTTATCTTTCATGAAAACTATTCGATTATGGCTGATGGTCAGCTCATTTCGATTAATGGTTTCACAACGACGAATTTTAGGGCAGCCACTGAATCGATTTGTTCAGTAATTTTGTTTCCTATCTGAAGAATAACTGAGTTACGAGTCGGCAGTGAGATGAAGGCAAAAAACAAGTACCGCACATCCAAAAACCTTTCCACTACTTTCAGTAGTGTCTCGACGCTTAATGTTTATCCAGCGTATCACCTGTTTGAAATATTTCAATCTACCAGACATCCGATATTACCCAATGTTCATTACATGTCCTTACAAAACCACATCGTATATTCTGTTGTTGCAGCAAATGTATTACAAGTTAATTTTATATAACGCCATATTGAACGGTACGATATTAGACATGCCTCTTCTGACAACGACCGTCACCGGAATCTACGTCTATATCTACGTGATTACTCTGCTATTCACAAAAAGTGCTTGGCAGAGGGTTCAATGAACCACCTTCAAGCTGTCTCTCTACCGGTCCACTCTCGAACGCCGCGCGAGAAAAACGAGCACTTGATTTTTTCTGTGCGAGCCCCGATTTCTCTTATTTTATCGTGATGATCATTTCTCTCTATGTAAGTGGATGCCAACAGAACCTTTTCGCAACCGGAGGAGAAAACTGGTGATTCAAATTTCGTGAGAAGATCCCGTCCCAACGACAAACGCCTTTGTTTTAATGATTGCCACCCCAGTTCACGTATCATGTCTTTGACACTATCTCCCCTATTTCATGATAATACAAAACTATCTGCCCTTCTTTGAACTTTTTCGATGTCTTCCGTCAGTCCCGCCTGATGCGGATCCCACACCGCACAGCAATACTCCAGAATAGCACGGGCAAGACCTGTTGCACCTTCTAAGTGATCTGCCAATGAATCGCAGTCTTTGGTTTGCTGTACCCACAACATTATCCGTAGATAATGTAGGTTATTTGTAATTGTAATCCGTAAGTATTTAGTTGAATTTACAGCCTTCAGATTTGTATGACTTATTGCGTAATCGGTATTTAGCGACTGTCTTTTAGTACTCATGTGAATAACTTCACACCCTTTCTTTATTCAGGGTCAATTGCCAGTTTTCGCGCCATACAAATATCTTAGCTAGGTCATTTGAAATTAGTTTTGGTCATCAGATGACTTTACAAGATGGTAAATGAAAACATCGCCTGCAAACAATCTAAGACGGCTACTCAAATTTTCTCCTTTGTCGTTAACATAGATCAGGAACAATAGAGGGCCTATAACACTTCCTTGGGGAACGTCGTATATTACTTCTGATGTACTCCGACTTACCGTCTATTTTACAGACCGTGACCTTTCTGACACGAAATCACGAATCCAGTACCATAACTGAGGCGATATTCCATAGATACGCAGTTTCGTTAGAAGACGCTTATGAGGAACGGCGTCGAAAGCCTTCTGAAAATCTAAGAATGTGGAATCAATTTGACATCCCCTGTCGATAGCACTCATTACACAATACCGAAATTATAGTCTCACTATATCGACTAGCACATCCCACGGCTTATTAAATTGTCACCCTCAGTAAATTCGCCTAGGTAGTCTGTTCTTGTTGACGCATGTCTCAATTTCTGCAAGGCGTGAGCTTTTAAACATGTCAAAAGGGACATCAACAACAGAGTCAGAGCTATTCATTTGTTAAAATAGTTAATAGTCTCTTAGGACAACATAAAGTAAATTACACAAGATGAACTATTATTAAGTGTTGTAAAAACTGATGTACAACAGAAAATATGTAAAAAATATTCTAAATGATAAATCTGAGACGGTGATTACGAAGTTTTTCTAGGTTTACAAATATATTCGATAGAAAATTGCAGTCGTTGCCACACCTTATGTAGCAATATAGATTTTGTAAAATTATCATTCACTTCCCATTAGGTCAAATATTATTATATATGGCATTTTGCAAATTTAAGATTTGTAGTAAGTAAAAATTAACAGCATAACAAACTATTTAAGAAATACACTTTGGTAGATTGGCTTAATGCTAAAATATTTACGTAGTTCTCTTAATGTTGTAAGGCTTATAGTTTGCTTCTCTTTGACAAACAGTTCCCAGACTAGTCTTGAACGTCTCCGTATATGAGAACTACTTGTGAACTATGATTTACGGCAATATTTTAGAAATGGTGTTATCGGTGGTGGTAAAATTATAACATCGAAACCACAGTTAATTCCAAGTTCGAAGGAATGTCGTCAATGAAGTACAGCACCTAGAGCAGAGAATACGTTTATTAATGACGCCAACGTACAGCCAGAACAGAGCTGACCTCTGGGACGGAGAGTGCAGCTATTTATAGAAACATCGAACATTCCAGAATGCTGGTATTTATGCCAACAACGAGTATTTCAGAATATACAAGCATTCCAAACATAAAATATTTCAAAAAACTTCCAGAAATGATAAAAACTAAATAAAAAGTAGTTCCTGGTCGTCGGGTTTAAACTGACATTCCGCAGACACGCCAGCCACTACGTTGCACCACATGTGCCACGGCTTCGCCAATATATTACCTAGCTTCAGTAAATCAGCGGTGGATGGCGAGCTGCAACTGATTTAAACTGGCGCTTTATTTAAGTATAAAATGCAAGCAGTCGATTTTTGAATATGACACGATTTATTGTACGATTAACTATTTTTCGAGCCTCTGCAGGCTCGTCATCAGCTGAAGATGCTACAGGAGCTTTATATCCTGGACCATGTGGAGCTGGACGCTAGAGTCGTCGTGATGAGATCAGTGTTTGTTTACTGGTGCCGTGCATTACAGCAAGCGTTACTTTTGAAATTTCGATTGCAGACATTTCGGAAACCGCGAAGAAACAATTACCGTCCTCGCGAACAACAAACCGTAGTATTACGATGGTAAAATCAGGTTTTCGCCTGTAAACTAAGAACACCTATAAAATAGTGAATATGTTTGAAATACAGTGTGTGTGTGACGCGTTTTTACATAAAAAGATAGAGTGACTCACGGTATTCACTGTTGGAAATACATTTAATTACCCTTCAATCCCTGGCTTGAACTGTGACAACTGTCAGAGGACGCTGAGTATGCTGAAACAGATAAAAATTTATGCAGAAAAGAACAATGAGACAAACCTGTCACTGTGTAGCGTAGTACACACCAGTGCAATGAAGTTTCTTTAGGGAATCTGTATAATCCGCCGTAAACGTGGCGCTCGACATTTAAAACTCCTGTGAAGAAACAGTTTTGTACTGACATGATTTTTCCTATAGTTTGGTAAGGAACATCGTGAATATAAGGCACTGGCGAACCCGGCAATGCTTCACAATGGCAAAATATGTATGGGAATTGATTTTACGTTCTTATCTCCGCCTCCCCGGCTCCTTGTCCATCTCATATACAGGGTGTTCGGCAATTCCCGTTACAGACTTCTAGGACTTATAGAGGGGAATAAGTACACAATATTCTGAATAAGAACCCACGACCAGAAACAACATCCAGCGACGCTATAGAGCGTCAAAGTTATAGGCACCGGCATCTGTAAATGTATGTGATACCGTGACGATGTTAAACTTTCTAGAATGATGGAGAAGAATAAATGTATCACCGGCCGGAGTGGCCGTGTGGTTCTAGGCGCTACAGTCTGGAACCGCGCGACCGTTACGGTCGCAGGTTCGAATCCTGCCTCGGGCATCGATGTGTGTGATGTCCTTAGGTTAGTTAGGTTTAAGTAGTTCGAAGTTCTAGGGGACTGATGACATCAGAAGTTAAGTCCTATAGTGCTCAGAGCCATTTGAACCATCAGAATAAACGTATTAGTTTGAGATAAGGGTCCCTGTAACGGAAACGAACAAGTCGTAAGTCGTAAGCGACAACCGCTCTGATGCCTCTGACAGTGGAATACATGTACTTGTGTTGTTTTTGCTTAAATTGCACGATAGGTAATTTTCAGAGGTGGCAGTACGGACCGGAAGAAGGAAACATGGACTCTAAAATGCATACCTGAAAAGCTGTGAGGACTCGTTCGTTTTCGCTAGCGCGAAACACATCCCCTCTATTGAACAAGTGTTCATAACTCTTACGGTATGCATTTTAGAACCCATGTTCACTAGATATTTGTTCTTGTTTTGGTCTATACTACCACCTCTGAAAGTTGCCTACACTACAATCTTAGCAACAACAGTACAGGTACATGTAGCCCACTATCAGAGGTATCAGGACTGTTTTCACTGATAACTTTCGACTTGTTCGTTGCCGGTACATGGACCCTTACCACAAATTTATCGTTCTCCGTCTACCTTGAAAATTCGTAACGGAAATTTTCCGAACACGCTTTATGCAGCCTACGTCTGTAAAAACATGTATTAGAATATACTGTAAAAATCTGAAGTAATTCAATCATGAACATTAGAAGATTTTTGACAACTACGTCTTTTTATAAACAACTGTATTACAAATTATGTCCGTCTGAATATCTACTAGAGTATTATGTGGAAATTTGAAGCAAATCAGTGAAGAGCTCTTCGAGGTTTTGCTAACAACATTTCCCATTTTTATACACACATCAAAAATGCTTTGCGTCACCTCGGTTCCGAGAGTTCCGGAACCTGTTCAGAAAATTGGAATAGAGATCAACATAAACATCATTTCCGCCCATTTTATTGCTCATCAGTACCACACATTGTATGTTGTACCGCCATACAGCGAGACCTTCAGAGGTGGTGGTCCAGACTGCTGGTATCTCTAATACCCAGTACCACGTCCTCTTGCACTGATGTATGCCTGTATTCGTCGTGGCATACTATCCACAAGTTCATCAAGGCACTGTTGATCCAGATTGTCCCATTCCTCAACGGCGATAAGGCGTAGATCCCTCAGAGTGGTTGGTGGGTCACGTCGTCCATAAACAGTCCTTTTCAATATATCCCAGACATGTTAGATAGGGCTCATGCCTGGAGAACATGCTGGCCACTCTAATCGACGATGTCGTTTTCGTTTTCCTGAAGAAAGTCATTCACAATATGTGCACGATGGGGGGGGGGGGGGGGTGAATTGTCGTCCATGAAGACGAATTTCTTGCCAATATGCTGCTGATATGGTTGCACTATCGGTCGGAGGATGGCATTCACGTATCGTACAGCCGTTACGGCGCCTTCCATGACCATCAGAGGCGTACGTCGGCCCCACATAATGCCACCTCAAAGCAGCAGGAAACCACCTTGCTGCACTAGCTAGACAGTATGTCTAATGCGTTCAGCCTGACAGGGTTGCTTCCAGACAAGTCTCCGACGATTGTCTAGTTGAAGGCATATGCGACACTGATCGGTGAAGAGAACGTGATGCCAATCCTGAGCAGTCCATTCGGCATGTTGTTGGGCCCATCTGTACCGCGCTGCATGGTGTCGTGGTTGCAAAGATCGACCTCGCCATGTGTGTCGTAACTGAGCAAGACTGTTGACAGGTTCAAAGAAAACAAAACCATACCACATTCAGTAGTACTTGGCCTAATGAATCTCTGTGATTTCGAGCTTAGGGGTACTTTTATTTTCCTGTTATAGACGTGGATAAAGTTATAATGATGAAACATAACTTTAGATCTATGAGAAATGTGAATTCAGGAAGAACTCTTATATGCTCGCCAGTGAGAAAGAAGACGTATACAAGATTTGGCCAGTACTTTTTAAAGTGTCAACAAATATTTCCTTCTCAGCTACAGATATAAATCAGCCGTGATGCTGATCACAGAACTCTGGAAGCAAGGTGCCTTACGCTCCACGGATGAGTTATACGAGAAGTGTATGCTTCTGTAGTATTCTTTTCCTGACGCAAAACATTTCCTGTGGAATTTGCAAAGCACTAAATGTGGCAAAACGACCTCTCAGGAAAGCTGTAGAGAAACGGTGAGAGTACAGATGGTGCACTGCAGGTCTTTCATTTAGCTATAGGAGAGGTCCGTGCTTTGAGCACACTTTATATCTGATGCCCGGCGTCGCGCAACCGCGCCTGGCTATTGCTCTTGCCCGCTCAACTAAACTGCATCCATGGCTGCCTAAATGTCAGGCGCTGCCCACAACACATGCTTTCATACTTGCTTTACTTTCAGTTAAAACCAATGGATGTAACAAGCACGTTGCGCGCTTTAGGAACAGTGTTGATTTATAAATCTTAATGTACGTTTTCCCGTTGCCGTTCGTGCTCTGTCGAATAAAAGAGACATCTAGCACGCATTTTAACTAACGACCCGATTTAAGCAGTGTTTACAGTAGTCTCCACAATTTTTGCAGAACTAGTTATTGTTAAAATTATAGCAATAATAAAAATATATTTTATCTCATTCACAAACAAAATCATGTAACAATTCCAAGAGGTTTTCTTGTAGAAAAACATTTTACAAGTAACTGACGAAACTTAATTTCAAAAATTTCCACGGCGCAGATACACGAAGTTATTAGCGAATGACAAGGTCTATTAACGGCGCAGAATCAAAGTAATCAATAAAATTAATATAATTTTTTATTTTGTGAAGCCTTTGCGTATTGTCGTAATGTTTCAACCATACTATGGTAAAATCATAAAAGTTAGGAATAGTAAGTGTTTATCAGTACGTTTCTTTTTTGGATGAATATTGATTTCCTTCGTTACTGAACTACCGCGTTAGATTGTCCAAGATGTACGAATGTTCAACTACAACGTGAACACAAGCAATATTGATTAGCCATGAATAATGTTAACTAGTGGACCGTACTGCTCAGTAGAAGATTCTTGTTTCTCAATTTATGGATGATGCAGAGCTTTTGCATGAGGCACCATCTCAGAAGTTGTGGAAAATGACTCGAAGCTGAACTGATGACATCAAATGAAGACGAGACACTTTCATGAACGATTAATTTCATGACTAGACTTAATGGACTTTGGGTTTTATTCATTTTTCCTCGATAATTCTTTGCTAACAGGGGAAAGCGACACCTGAGGTCTTATTACTATGTGATGGTGCAACAAATCCTACAGGACACCGCACTGCCACTATTTAAGACTAAAGAAATTGGGCTTTGTGATGTATGATTTCTTGGTCAGCTTGTATTCCTGCTGGAGTTGCGCTCTACCAAAAATGGGGTTTGGTAGTTTTGGTACAGTTCATAAATGACGTACTAAATGGAAGGAATAGCGGTTGTATTGGTAGAATTGGTAGGACAGAAACATAAATGAATGTGTGAGAGAAACTGGGAGCCAACGACTTCTCTTTCTTTTGTGTTTTTTTTCACATAATTAGAATCGCACGTAGTCCAGCGTTAGTCCATTGTGTTTTACATCCCTACAAAATAAAAACTATTTTATAAGTAATAAACCTTAGTTGACCACTTCTGTGCTTTTATGTAACCAGACAATTGCTTTTGAGTCTAGTACAGTTTACACGCACAAACACAAAAAGTCTGTATAATTATTGTTGTTATTCTGTAGTCAATAGAACTTTCATCATGACCAAAGGTAAGAGCTTTATGCTATTATTGATAAGTGGGAAAGTTGTTTAGCAATAACAAACATTTTTTTATATAAGCTCGCAAGGAAGAAAGGCAGGCAGGAACATTGGTATTCCCGTCGATATCTGGGTCATTTGAGGAAGAGCACAAGCTCTGATTGTGTCAAGGATAAGTGAGGAAATCGGCCGTGCCCTTTCAAAGGAACTGTCCCGGCTATCTGCCTGGAGTTATTTAGTGAAATCATAGGAAATCTTAATCTGGATGACCGGACGCGCGTTTCAATCGTCGTACTCCCAAATGCGAGAGCCACTGCGCCACCTCGCTCGGATGATGGTTGTGTTTGGTTTGCGCGGTCAGCAGCGCCCGTACACATTCCCAATCTGAACACAGTCTAATGTCGATACTTTCATGAATAATGATGATGATGATGGAATTGTGAGGACAACACAAACACCCAGTCCCCGGGCAGAGAAACTCCCCAATCCGGCCGGGAATCGAACCCGGGACCTCGTGTTCGAGAGGTAGCAATGCTAACCACTAGACCACGAACTGCGGACACCTCGCTCGGGATATAAGCTCGACGAAGTACTCAAGCGGTGTTCGACTTTAGTTTTTGAGGAAATCTCATTTTATAGCGATGTATGATAAACCTGTATATATTTTTTTATTTTTTTTATTTTTACTGCAATATCCCTGTGTTTCACGTTACAGATCTACGATTTTCGAATAAAACGTCAATTAAACATTAACAGATTCAACCTTGCTATAAATACTGTTTCTTCCTAAGTAGCAGACAGGAGGATGGCTATATAGGACAAAAATGTTCCTTAGGTTACGTGGCCCCTTGTATATCAGTCAGTTTCTAGACAGTCACCGCTTCCGTTTTCTAGGCGAATGTAGTAGACCACTGATCGCATACGCAAACAAAGCGATCGAAATGAGATAACGTCAGATACGTATGCAACATACCTAACGCAGAGGTAGCTTGGTTATCACCTTAACTGACCAAATCTTCTAGGAAAACTACCGTAGCCTACAATATTTTTACAACTAATGCCTGCTGCTGCTGTAGCAGCAGGCATTATGTACTCTTTGACCATAGTTTTGTTTACTTACTAAGAAAACTTCCAGACTCGTGAGACAATGAACAAGCCGTGTCGGCTGATGTTTGACAGAAAATATGCAGAACTGAAGCTCACTGCTTTAATCTATAAATAATGGTTCTATGTATTTTATTAGGAGCATTCATCTTACTGTTGTAAAATTATGTTATCGGTTAAAAGTCTACTAGAACAGGGGAAAGTAGATTTTATGCTTCGCTCTCCAATCTTTTAATTCCAAGAATGTGAAATCTAGTTAAATATTAGTGTAAGCCAATAGAACAAATTAATGAAGTCGAAAAGTATGTGCTTTCTGACAGTGCAATACATGCTATAGCTTCACCAACTAGTAATATTAACAGGAATGGTTCCCGTAATTTCAGAGACTGACACATAAGGCGAATAAAGAGCAAGGATTATAGTGGATGAGAATCAATGCTCCTCTGTGTAAACGTTATTTGTGTCGGCGACATGAGAGTACAGTTTATGTAAATGTGTTTTCGAAAAAGCGTTGTACAGTCACAGTGGACCGCAGTTGTGATTATAGTAATTTCGCGAAACAATAGGCAAAAGTTTTGGTGAATACGTAGAAGCAATTACCATTTTCACTAGCACCCGGAAGTAACGGACAAAGCAACGGATGTTTGGTTGTAGATGAACATCCATGTTAAAATAATGAACCATTCATTTTCCGAGGAGGACATAAACCAAGTCTATTCGAAGGCTTCTGTGCATGCAGCTACAACAACTGTAAGTCAAACTTTTTTATTTATAATCGGTTCTTAACACATGCGTACTGTACGCAAAATACAGGAAAACAGTGTATTTGATCTGATATGTTACTGGATTAAGGACAGTGTGATAGAGAGGAGCCATTGTATAGTTTTCGAAGAGGACATCCCCTGAAGGACAGGCAGTTCGTGCTCACGCCATGGAGTTGAAATATTCCTGTCAATAGTGACAACATTTACAAGTATCATTGTAAGTGTTGTTGCCACCTGCTTGGATGGTCCGTTGGTTGATTTTGGGGGAAGGAACAAACAGTGAGGTCATCAGTCCCATCGGATTGGTGAAAGATGGAGAAGTAAATAGACCGTGCCTACTCGAAGGAACCACCCAGGAGTCTGCCTGAAGCGATTTATGGAAATTACGTAAAAAATAAATCAGGATGGCCGTACGCAGGTTTGAACCGTCGTCCTCCTGAATTAGAGTTCAGTAAGAAACCACTGCGTGACCTCGCTCGGTCATTGCTACCTGCATCAGACTGTTTGCAGAAGACGCTATTGTACAGGAATGAACAGTATGTAAACTATTATGAAATCGGCAACGCCCAACAAATCGTCAAAGTTTAATACAAAGACTGACATCCCACGTTCAAAATGCGCTGGTGCATCTTACAGTTCAGCAAGAGACAACTTTCAGTCAACATTTGTGGAGGACTCTAGTGATAAATTACTTCAGTTATTTACATTACGAAGAAATATTTATATTGCCTTAAGTGATAAGACGGAGATATATCATGAATCTTTTAGTGGGAAAGTCATATAGCAGATTTTAGTTTAGTGGAGTAGCTTCTAAAACGACATGGCTATTGATTTTCATCACTTTCATTCTTCAATATTTTCTGATTCTCAGGAATGTTTAGGATACGCAGATACATAACCTCGAAATGAAAGCTGTGTAATATTTCAGCGGCACATTTAGTAAGCTGGAAACCGTCACAGAAATGCTCCATGTTAGGTTACTTTTTTTACGTTACGTAAAAGATCAACGTGTGATGGAACGTCTCAGCTGCCTTGAAGTCCTTGTGTGCGTTAGAATGATATTGACTATCAGTGTGGCAACATGGTGGATCCTAACCAAATATGATAACTGATAGTAACAATGCATCCCAAAAATTTCTGCTCGGAGCAGCAGCTAACTACAGATGAATCCTAACTTGCAAAATACATCAGTGTACGAGCAACAAGTGATCATAAATGAGACACATGAGCTCAATAGCGTGTTCGCTTGTGTGAATGAAAACGTCATTGTTGCGCCAAGTTTAACTAATGAACATTGAAGAGGCATCATAAGAAGTCTATAAATGAAAACATGTTCTAACCCATGTAAACGCCAAAAGAGTGAAATATCAGCATGTAAGGAGTTTTTTAGAAGCGGAAATACTTGCCAAGAAGTGAGTAGTATGTAGTGACGAACGATTTAACATGATAACGGCACGTGATACGTGTCAACTTGTCCGCATTGTCGTTACGGGCCGTACAGCTTCGTCCATAGTGTTGGCTCGATTATAGCACAGAAACCACTGTGGACCTGTTGGTGTCAACGGTTTGAGGCAGTTGGCAATGGGCTGTATTGGTAAGACGGTTCCATTACATCAGATTTAATTGCCTAGAAACAATAAGAGCCTCACACTGCAACTGACATTCGAATACCGTCGTTGGTGTACTGAACAACAAAATGCAGTGTTTTTGGACGGGTCTTGGCCTACACTATCCGACAGTGGCAGTCGAACATATTTTAGATGACAACGTGGTGACCGAAACATGCTTTGTTCAGCAGCATTGAGAGAAAACCGTATTTGATTGCTTTTAGTTGCGATTGAGTGCAACATACCCATTCCTACACACTGAGGGCATAATGAAAACCGTGCTCTGTATCAGTCTCCTCCCTTCACGCAAAGTCGTATGTGGAGGGGAATAAGAAAACATTCTGAGCAATGAAATACGCAGCGGCGTTATAGTATCACGTCTTTCTTCTTCAATGTGCCTTTAAAGTATCCCATACTGATACCCTAAAAACCTGTATTGAATCACGACTGTAGCATGTCACTTGTGGAAATTTTACTATTGTCAAAATGCCGATCGAACAAAATACAGACCGAAATCTTAGTCATGAATTCGTTGGAAAGAAAAAAGAAAGGTCAAAGTACATTATTTTCAATAAGAGAAGATTTAGGTCTTATGGTGGTCCTCTTAATAAAATCATGACTTGTCCAAATGGCTTCTCCAGGCACAAAAAAATTTCTGGATGAATCTCCAAAGCATTTTCAAGTCATTTTTCTTCTTCGTCATTGTTTCTCCACAAATGATATGATAAATAACCCGATATTTCGTAAGAGACGAAAATAAAAAAATCAGTCAATCGATCAGAACACGACCTGTAACTCTGAGTTCCTTTACTGGCTGTCATGAGATCGGATACAAATTTTGCGACCCAGTGTTTTCACGAACCACAAGTGTGAGCCGAAGTATGTGGGGTCTGATGTAGACAAGTGTTTAAGGGAATAATAATGATATTCTGATACGTAAGAGTATCTGTATTACTCTAAATGTAATTAATATTGGATAACTGGTGGAATCCGCATTGTATATGCCACACATTTAACTTCTGGACAGGAAGCTCCGTCATTAGTTATAAACAGCCACAGAGTCAAAAGCAAAGATGAGAAAGATACCTCGTACTGAGAGCTTCATGACTTGTCTCTTACCTATGAATGATATTTTTGGTGGATTCATTGCTTACCGCGTTGTTAACCCTAGCATCATCTACTGAGCTGTAACATGACATTCAGTGTTTCTCCAAAATATGCATTTATCTGTTGTTGGGACAATTATAAGAGATACCGGAGAGGGATGTTTGGTAGTGGAGGTGCCGTTAACAGTGGTTATGATTCCAGAATGAAATTCTCACTCTGCAGCGGAGTGTACGCTGATATTTCCTAACATTTAAACTGTGTGCTAGACCGAGACTCGAACTCAGGACCTTTGTCTTTCGCGGGCAAGGGCAGGAGAGCTTCTGTAAAGTCTGGAAGATGGGAGTTGAGATAGTGGCGGAAGTAACGCTGTTAGGACGGCTCGTGAATGGTGCTTGAGTGAGTCAGTCGGTGGAGCACTTGCCCCCACAAGGCTAAGGTCACGAGTTCGAGTCTCGGTGCGGCTCACTGTTTTACTCTGCCAGGAAGTTTTATGTCAGCGCACATTTCGCTGCCGGGTTAAAATTTCGCCCTGGAAACATCTCCCAGGCTGTGGCTAAGCCATGTGTCCGCAACATCCTTTTTTGCAGGACTGCTGGTCTTCCAAGCTTCGTAGGAAGGCTTCTGTGAAATTTGCAAGGTAGGAGATGAGGTACTTGTCGAAGTAAACCTGTGAGGACGGGTCGTAAGTCGTGCTTGGGTAGCTCAGTCGGTAGCCACTTTCCCGCTAAAGTCAAAGATCCCGACTTCGAATATTGGTCCTACACTTAGTTTTAATCTCCCAGGAAGTTTCAGTGGTGATGATGCTATTATCTTAAGTATTTCTAGCGGGTCGTCGATTTGGAAGCCTGATGATAAGTGACAAACCTGAGAGTATCACAAGATTTTGGTACGCTGTTGGGATGTAGTACGGTGTCATTACGTCATTTCCTGTCAATGTAGGGTTCGATGACATAGTAAGCGCAGAGATCTTTGTGATTTGGGAGGAAATGAACTTCTTTTGTAATTTGAAGGAGAGGCATAGCAATCATTATATGATGAGAAATGAGTAGCGAATGTAGCCTTTCCCCTGATACAACAGTGTAGTCGAGTAATACTGACATGTAAGAAAAATTAGTTTATCGGACACAAACTTTGTTTACTTGAAAAACAGTTTGATACACGAAGTCTAACATATTTCGAATGGATTTCATCAGTGAAGTTACATCTTCCGCATTTGGCTACCATCACTGTGCAACTTCACCGACATTTCCAGACAATGTACAAGGCCTGTATAACATGAAATTATTGTATTTATCTCTCGGCTCTCAACTGCAACGGATACTGTGACCATAATTTATAAACGTCTGTTCCACTAAAGGAGGAGTATTAAGGATACATGATATTTCTACAGTGATATTTTAACTAACATTTTAGGTAGTCAAAGTTTTAATTATCATCTAGAAAAAATAAAGTTACGGAATTAATTTTGTTACAATTTAGGAAAATGATAGATTGCTAGTCATCGTAAAGATAACACGGTGAATTGCAGACAGGCTCTACGTGAAACCTATTACACATTTAGCTTTTGGCCAAAGCTTTCTTCAGAAAAGGAAACACACACAGATTGACACAAGAAATCACACTTCAGGCATACGTGACAGCTATGTCCGGCAGTTTTTTATTTGTTTGTCTATAGTTCTGGTTCACAATGAAATAACCACGCCATACTAACGTTGCAGGGCTGTAGAGGAACAAACCAAAATGGAGCTGACCATTGATAAAGTGAGGTTCCTTTAGCGTTGTGCTACGATATTGTGGCGCGGAGATTTCAATGTATGCCACAACTGCAGACGTTTACCACCATGTAAAGAACGAGAAATTACGTAGCTTTATTTTTTAGAGGTGATAGTGACAAAATTTTCGCTAATCCTGATACTCTGTAAGCCACTTTACAATTTGTAAGGGGGGCGGCAGTGGGTGGGGAATGGGGGGGGGGAGGAGAATACTTTGAGTAGATCGCTTCCTCCTTTTCCTATTCTAATCGCGAATGGTTCCCGGGAAGAACGATTATGTTGGTAAGCCCCTGTGACAGCTCGAATCTCTCTGTTTTCATTCATGGTCTTTTCGTGAGATATGCTCGAGAGGAAGGAATTTATAGATTGACTCTTCTAGAAGTATACAATCACGGAAGTTTAACAGTAAACCACAACATGATGCAAAACACTTATCCTTCAGCGTTTGTGGGTGAAGTTGACCGACCACCTCAGTGACTTCCTGAGGATTCATCCAGTGAGTCTCAGTCTGCAGTCTGTCTTAACTGTGATTATTTTATAAGGGCGTTCCACTTTGACTGGTTCCGTATGCATATTTACCTGGTAAAAAGTGAAGCATTGGGATGTCAGCGTAACTTCGTGAAGTACATACTGTCGGCGGATGTGTGAGATTATATTTGCAGTTACCGGCGACGAGTGGAACGGCTAGTGTTATTCGTGTTTAGTCTGGTTACCAGTCCTTTTTAGGGAAAATAAGAGGCGTGAAGACCGTCAGATGATGTGAGATCACTGCGAACGACGCGGAGATGCCGCGTAGTCGTATGAGACAGCTTTATCAGCACCTCACACAGTTTGAAAGGGGGCTCGTTGTGGGTTTCCAATGTTAAAGTAGAACCGTGCAATATCCAAATTTGTGGGGCATTTGGGTGTGTCAGTGGTCCCATGTTGGACTGCATGGGAACCTGAGGGCAGGCATATTCATCGTGAAGGTTCCGGTCGACCAAGTCCGACCAACACTAGGGAGGATCACCGCATTGTGCATCAAGCACATCGTAACCCTATCACATCTGCGCTTGCCATCCGAGAACAAGTAATGGACTTCCTGCTGAAATCTGCTTCATCCCGTACCATTGGTCAGGGACTAGTTGTAACAGAACTAAGGAATTATCGTCCCATAGCTGGGCTGTCGTTAGCACCACAATAGAGTCGGTGGCTCGATGGGGAAGCATGGACTGTTGATTAATGGTATGAGATTGTGTTCGACGATTAATCTTGGTTCTGGACTACCCCATATGACCATCGTCGGCACTTACGGCGGCGACCTGTGGAGAGGTCCCATTCTTCTAATATTTTGGAGAGGCACAGCGGTGTTACTCCCGTGTCGTGGTGTGTGGAGTCATCGGGTGTGACCTCAGGGAACTGAGGGATCTCTGACTCCACATACGTGTGTCACGAACATCTTACGCCTTCGTGTGGTAGCACTGGTGCAACAGTATCGTGGTGCCGTTTTTCAAGAGGACAACGCTCGTCCATACATGGCACAAGTCCTAAGGACTGTCTGCGTGATGTTGACGAATTCTTGTGGCTATCAAGATCCACAGATCCATCACCAATGAAACATATGTGGGACCATCTTGGATGTCAGCTCCGTCTCAGTGCCCGTATTTAGCTTATTAAGGACCAGTTATAAATTGTGGAGCAGCTAGCCTCAGGGGAGGATGCAACGGCTCAACGACACGTTTCCAAACCGCATCAGAGCATGAATCCATGCCTGACGGCGTGCAACGTCGTAAACGTCTTACCAGTGTGGATATTCTGCAGCTGCTCAGGTAGTATAGTAGTACAATGTTTGCATTTTGCCTTATTTTCAATACTTTCTGTTAACTATGGCATGTCACATTCGCATTTCCATAATCATGGTCTCCTCTGATGATATTGCTTGGAAAGTCTTGTCTGCTCACGTGAGCTCTGACCAAAGCCGCAAGCAGTGTCCATCTTACCGGACGTTCACTCATTCTTTAACCTTCTTCTTCTTCTTCTTCTTCTTCTTTGCTGCTCCCGTTCTCTGCGGGGTGGGAGTTGAGGCAATATTACTTACAGTTGGTGGCCGGACGCCCTTCTTGATGGCACCGCAACCTCCCGGGGCGGACTTGGTGTACCCCATCAGTCAGCGTCTAGAGGAGGCTGGCCAAGATTTGTGCTCTAGGAGCGCACTCTCGTTCCGCGAGCGACGCCGAGTCTCCTCTGCGCTCCGGCTTCCCTCACCACTGCGCTATTCTGAGAAGGTGTGTGTGTGCGTGAGACGGCTGTATTCCGAAAATTTCACACGCGGGAAGCTTACGAATACCTGTTTGCAACACTGTGCAACTACTTCTAAGAGGCGAATATTGCAGTATACTTTTACAAGCAGGATTTTATCATGTGTGTTTACTTTCGACTCGTATTTCTCTGTTAGTACTTTATTAAATAAGCACATTAGATAGTGCTAATACGTTGAACAAAACTACGAAAAAGCTTTACACGCTGGCATTCAACATTAAGCTGAAGATGTTTCTAAATTTGTAAACGTTTCCATTTTACATTGAAGAGCCAAAAAAGTGGTACACCTGCTTAATATCGTGTAGGACCGCCGCGAGCACGCAGAAGTGCCGCTAAACGACGTGGCTTGGATTCCAATAATGTCTGTTGGAGGGAACTGACACCATGAATTCTGCAGTGATGTCCATAATCCGAAGACTACGACGGGGTGGAGATCTCTTCTGAACAGCATGTTGTAAGGCATCCCAGATATGCTCAGTAATGTTCTTGTCTGCAGAGTTTAGGGGCCAGCGGAAGTGTTTAAATTCAGCCACTCTGTAGCAATTTTGGACGTGTAGGGTGTCGCATTGTCCTGCTGGAATTGCCCAAGTCCGTCGGAATGCACAATGGACATGAATGGATGCAGATGATCAGACAGGATGCTTACGTATGTGTCATCTGTCAGTCGTATCTAGGTGTATCAGGGAACCCATATCACTCCAACTGCACACGCCCCACACTATTACAGAGCCTTCACCAGCTTGAAAAGACCCTACTTACATGCAGGATCCATGGATTCATGAGGTTGTCTCCATACCCGTACACGTCCATCCGCTCCATGCAATTTCAAACGAGACACTTCCGACCACGCAACATGTTCCCGGTCATCAACAGTCCTATGTCAGTGTTGACGGGCCCAGACGAGGCGTAAAGCTTTGTGTCGTGCAGTCATCGGGGTTATACGAGTAGGCCTTTGGCTCCGAAAGCCCATATCGATGTGTCGTCGAATGGTTCGCACGTTGACACTTGTTGATAGTCCAGCACTGAAATCTGTAGCAATTTGAGGAAGGGTTTCACTTCTCTCACGTTGAACTATTCTCTTCAGTCGTTGTTGGTCCCGTTCTTGCAGAATCTTTTTCCGGCCGCAACGCTGTCGGCGATTTGATGTTTTACTGAATTACTGATATTCGCGGTACACTCGTGGAATGGTCGTACGGGAAAATCACCACTTCATCGCTATCTGGGAGATGTGGTGTCCCATCGTTCCTGCGCCGGCTATAACGACACGTTCAAACCCGCTTAAATTGTGATAAGCTGCCATTGTAGCAGCAGTAACCGATCTAACAACTGCGCCAGACACTTGTAGATAGGCGATGCCGACCGCAGCGCCGCATGCTTCCTGTTTACATATCTGTATTTTAGTACGCATGCCTGTATCAGTTTCTTTGGTGGTTCAGTGAAGAATATGTAACATCTGGAACTTTGGTTCGTGGTACAGTTAAACACGTGGAGTTATCCAGATTAAAATCTCTTAAACCCGAACGTTCACGGGACTTGTTCGGTTACTTAAGAGAAATAGAACCATAAATTGAAATAACTTTCGCAGCTTGTCTGTGCAGTGGAGGATACTGTTCTTGGAGTAACATTTTATAAAAGTCTGGTAAATTCTTCGACTGGACACACATGTAATTGAGTTGAATGTTACATTGTGTGTCTACCAGCGCAAGTTGGAAGTAGTAAGGTACATTAACAGTCAAATAAATCGAAATCTGTCTTCAGTCGAGCAATGTTTTTGAACCTCTTTGAGAAATTATGATGAAATGTTTCAGTTACTGAAACGTAGTGAGTCGTGTCTGGTCCACAAATGACTGCCTTGCATTACGGGAAATGTTCCGCGTGAATAACTTCAAGCTGATTTTTCTACAGGATTACTTTTTGTTTGACAGACTCAAACTTTTCCGCCGTATCTGTTACCAAATAATGATTTTTCCGTCACGTTACGACACTTAATGATCAAGTAATTTATGGTGTCGACTACAAATTTTTTTTTTCAAATTACGTTCCATTAACAACGTGGAATGCAATCAACGACTGTGATGACTATGAAAATGATGCTGAACAGTAATCAGTCGTCCTTTCCTTTCAGGCTTTATGAAGGCATATCTAGATTTCGGCTAGTAACTATCCATTATCATATGTACTACTTGTATTTTTTAGCATTGATGATGACCAATTACTAGCCGAAACAACTGATCGCAAATTTTGAAAACTGATAAAAGAATTTGTCACCGCTCTTCTAACCTGTAACTCAGTTTTTTCCCTTAAGAGGGCCTTCTGTTCAGCCAGCATTCAACGTTGTTCGATAGAAAACATGTGCACCATATCGTCTTTGTGGCTACTGTGTTAATGACGCTCCAGAAAGTGGTATTCCAGCTCATAATAATGCGATGGCATATTAAGGACCTTTCAAGGCCTTTGAACGATACGAAAAGTAGGCCAGTTCCGGATCAGCATTGAACAATGACTTCTCCACTACCCTCATTCTGGACAAGTGCGTGGATGCCGTAGTATTTATAATGCAGAACATAAATCCGATTTAAGGCACGTAGTATTGTCAGCAGAGTGACTGGCGCCTGACGAAGCTTCTGCTCTGCTGTAGCGGCGTCCGGCTGCAGCCTTCATTTTCACCTTCCTCTTCACTCACTTGTCAGCCTCACTAGATGCTGCGCTAGTAGCGCTAAGCGGGAGTACGGCCGGAGCGCTCCCGGTCACGTAGCGCTATTTTGTCGGACCTCATTTACATTAAATCTCATATTTAAGTGTGTGAATGTTTTCTGAATGTTCCAGTATCGTGAATCTGAGGCGGAACGTTGAAAGTATCCCAGTATTTATCTAGTTGTATGTGGAAAATAGCAAAAATCAACATCCACGACGGGCGGCACATCAGTCCTCTACTGTAATCTGTGAGGCGGATTCGATCTTGGGTAGTCTAGCCCGTCCAAATCTCAGAAACGATGCGTTAATACTCTTTGCTGCCCGGGACTGCGCCTTCAACACTGTTATACACGAGTATACATTTAAACTACTACAGCCTAAGTCGTACTCCAGTAATATCTGATTCCACGTACTTAAAATGTGACACCAGGTGGTGTAAAATTGAACCAGTCATTCGAGTAAGCAGAAAAAAGGGAGAGGAACGTTAGCTGTTGGGAAAAAAAATTAGCAAATAAGTTTGTATGACCCTTTATCGCATTCTGTCGCTCATTTGTAAGCAATATCAAAGAAGAAAATGATAAAGTAATTGTTTGTGACATATCTATTTTTGTGGTGCTCTGCTGGTCATTTAAACATAATAAAACGATAGAAAACTGAGGTTATGCCTGTAGTTCTGATTTAAAACGGTAGAGCTCTGCTCTGCTGAAATCGTACTTGTGGAGAATTCGTTAATTGTACCGGTACGACTGAGGTGTTGAGGGCCATTACACAATAACTAAAAATGGTTTGTTTCAGCTGATCAATATAACGAAGAGAGAAAAAAAAGTAGAAGCAGGAGGATAGCGACGACGCTTAACTGGAACATCGGAATGGTGAAGTTGGATTTAGTGAAGCATGTAGAAGATATAATTTACCAAAGTCGTCATTTGAAGAGTTTAAACAAAACAGCAAAATGTGGAAGACCTAATGATATGACAGCAGAGATGGAAAATAATTTAGCGCAGCTTGTAATAAACTTCGAGTCCAGATTTTTCGGACTACGTATTACTAAATTAAGGAAACTTGTCTACCAAAGAACAAAAAATAACCGGTAAAATGGCATTACGGGCTTATGAAAGATCATCTTACTTCGTCCTTGCGAGTTCCCGAAGCAATATCGATGGCACGAAGGAAGGGGTTTAATAAAGAGCGTTTTAATGAGTTTTTCGATAAATGTGAGGAAATACTAGACCAACTTAACTTTACTGCTGACCAAATATATAACGTGGAGGAAACTGCATCATTCACAGTTCACAAAGTTAGACACTTTGCCCGAAAAGGCAAACATCAAGTGGGCGCAATAACAAGTGGGAAAACGATTCCTACAAAGACATGTGTATGTGCGATGAATACAGCAGGCGAATTCATACCTCAGATGTTAATAATTAAGAGCAGCAGAATGAAAAATGTCTTAAAATGAGGAGTTCCAGCAAAAACAGCATTTGGATGTCCGGAAAATGGATGGATAACATCGAAACTGTTTGCCGTATGGCTAGATCATTTTATTAAACCTAAAAAAGTAGAAAAAAGGGACTAGAAACAGCTTTTGCTTTTACTGAGTGGGCATAGTGCAAACACCGTAAGTTCGGAGGTAATTCAACTTGCTCGTGATTACCGTATAACCATGCTATCATTTCCTGGTCGGATGACTTATTGGCTACAGCCATTGGACAGATCGTTCTTTAAAACACTAAAAACAGCTACAATGAAGCGGCATCTTCGTGGTTACGTTAACACCCTGGCAGTGTCATAAAATATGACAACATTGCAGAACTCCTCGGTAATGTATTCGCCAGGTCAGTTTGTATGCATACAGCTATAAAGGATATTAAGACAACAGTCTTGTGGCCAAGCGACCAATTCATGTTGTCAAAGAAGTAGGCTTCGTAGCTACTACTTTACATATTTCTGACCAATCGGACCCAATAATCGGCAGATGGAACTGAAGCAACGACGTGAAAATCTGGAAGGTCACCTACCTTTGCAACACCATTCAATACTCAGGCTGGACTATCTACAATATATCAAGAATGAGGATCCGAAAACAATATTACAACAGTTGCCGAAATTAACAGACAACAAATATTCTGTGTGTAACAACAGTTACCAAGAAAAATACGAAACGACCTAACCCAACAATGGAAGTAACATCAAGTCTTTCCAGAAAGGAATTTGAATCCAAACAAAAGGCAAATAAAAAGAAATCTTTGTAAAACCCTATAAAAAAGGCACAGATGGATCAAAATTTGAAAACTTCAACAAGAATAAGAAATAAAAGACATAACGAATTGGTTATGTATACTGTGTAAGGAAGATAGAGAAAATGCATAATTCTATGTATGAAATGTAAAGAATGTGTTCATTATCTGTGTGCTGTTGTGGAAAGTAGAATTAAGAAATATTTCTATGATATCTGTGTTCAAACCAAATGAGTTTCGACATGCCAGTTGAAGCAATGTAATTCGTTGGGAATTCATATTTTGTTTCCTATGTGTAATTTCCTTACGTGTAACTATGGAATTAAGATTACGTTTATAGTATGTAATTGTTATCGTGACGTTTCGTTACATTATTCCATGTATTTCTTATGTCGTCGCAGACTTCGTATCCCAAGTAAGAGTTAGACCGTAGGGTGTACGGATAAGGATTTAATCGTACCGAATGTACAGACTTGAAAAATGTTGAAAACACATTTAGAGAAAAGATTTTGTATTTGTATGGAAGCTGGTTGATAGCTTAAAAATAAAGATTCAGTGTACGCAAAACAAGCTGTGTTATTTAAGTTACTCTACGAAATAAAAAAAATTCTCCCTTACGGGTACGACTAGAGTAACCTTATTGTACATACCGATCATACCTAATAAGCTCTTGGGCATATTTATATCTAAGATTTTTATGAAAGTAACAGAAAAACAGTACTCAAAGTAAAAATCTGTGGTTGGGCCACTTTTACATGAGTAACGACATCTGGAATTCCCAAGCCACCGTACGGTGTGTGGGAGGGATTTTGGGGGAAGGGGGGCGCGTATATGATGCAACAATCATTTTAGTCCCTGCACACACAATCCACGCAAAATGCGCTAGAGTAAGAACAGCGCGGTCGCCTCGCCCCTGCAATAGCGAAAGTAGATTGGATATTACTTTTAAGATGGACAGCAGGAAAATATAGCCAAGTTCTTAATGGAACCAAATACCTACGCCACTAGAACCTTACACAAGTTCTTTTTATAGTTACAGTCTACGCATGGAAAATTTACGTGAATTTAAAACCATTCTGAACTAGTGATTATTGAGAATCATGAAATAAAGGAAAATCATAATTTAGTATACCGCTAACAAACAAAAAAGTGGTAACCAGAATTTGAGGAAAGACACTCCTGAAATATGATATAAAGTAGAAGTCGGAGACAAAATACTGTTTCTGACTGCTAGAACTGTCCACAACGTTCATGATCATTAACCTCACAATTTAGCTGAGTTATAGTCGCCAGGTCCAGATGGAATCCCAAGTTGTTTTTCCAGAGAGCACTTTTCGAAATTGGTCGCATACTTAGCCAGCATTCATCGCAAATCTCCCGTCGAACGCAAATTCCCAACGACTGGAAAAAAGAGCGGGTTACTCCTGTACATAAAAAAAGTAAAAGGAAGGACCTAGAAAACTGCAGACTAATGTCCTTAACGTCGATTTGCTGCAGAATGCTTGAACACATTCTAAGTTCGAATCTAATGAATTTCCTTGAGACAGAAATGCGTCAGTCCATAAATCACCACGGATTAAGAATGTACCGCTCGTACGAAACTCAGTTTGCACCTTTATTACGCTTTAGGCTGCGAATCGTGGATGAAGGGCTACAGGCAAAATCAATATTCCTAGATTTCCAGAAAGCGTTTAACACAAAGATAGCTAACGAAGGTCAGAACATACGGAATATGTTCTCAAACACAGTATGTAAATGGCTCGAAGACTCCGTAAGTAACAGAATCCAGTAAGATGCTTGTCGATATATTTATTTTTCTGTTAAACATACTTCAGTTCAGACGTGAGAGGAAGAAAAACTGTATCCGCCGTTACTGTTGAAACTATTGATGGCGGCAGTCAAAGTACTAGCGTGACAAAGCCTTGCACTCGAGTTTGCATGTTCAAACCCGGCCGAGGTCAGCTGGAGTGATTTTTCACAGATACCTTATTTATACATCTATGCGGTAGAGTAGTCGCCCGAGAAAAATGATCAGATTCCTAGATTAGGCTGTGATGGCGACCTGGGTCCAATTTTTTTTGTAGAATACGACCGTAGCTCCGCTAGTAGGCGTAACGAATGAAACTGTTCACTAAATTTGTTATAGTTGGACACTTTTAGGAAAAAGGGTAAACTTACAAGTATTTGACATATTACGAAACCTGCTAATGTACTTCAACCTCACCTTTACGTATGTAACGTGGGTGAGAGCAAAACGGTTTGAATGAAACTTAATATTAGTAAGGAGGAGATGTGTTCCACACTAGCGAAGATGTACAAGTGCTCATAGCTCGTAAGGTATGCATTTTAGAGCCCATGTTTACTAGGCAAGATTTTCTCGTTTTGGTCCATACCACCTTTCTCCTATGATATGGGGAGCAAAAAGCAGTAAAAATCTTGTTTCGGAGTATCGAATATGAGGAATTCCTCGTACTCTTCAGGTATGCATTTTAGAGCTCATATTTTCCAGAAGTTTTTGCTTCAAATGATCGTTCCTGTCATATCCTTGAATACCGAGTATTCCACCTTTGACAACCTGTATAAGCCCACGAATGGATTACATCTATCAAAACCGAAACAATGGCTAGAAAACCAAATCTTATCAGACTATAACTAGATATTACAGTGAAACATGAGGGAAGCTGGAAACATTTGAGAAAGCAAGTAGAATATTGAGTAAAATTTTAAAACCAGAGAAAACTATGAATAGATTTCAAAAAGAGGAAAGTGAGGATCTGTAAAATAATACTAATAAGGCTCCAGATCGCATTACCAAACCCGAGTTGTATTTCGAAGAAAAAATACAGATAATGTTGACCAAGATCACTTCTGAGTATATTTTAGAATCAAATGTAATCCAATAATGTAAAAAAGAGGTTCAGAAAGTCGCAAGAAGTACTGAAACTACACCAAAGATACCACATAACAAAACTACGTCTAAAAATGAAAGTACTGATGGGGGATATGCTTGTCATTGAGAGCTCCAATGTCAGGCGGGTGATGGAGCCCCTCAGGGAGATAGCAAGGAAGGAAAGAAAGAATTCTAGTGTGCATACGGTATCTTTGCCGGGAGGTGTCATCCGTGATGTGGAGGACGCCCTGCCGGCGGGGCTACTGAGCTCACTGGGTGCAACCGGCTGCATGTTGTGGCACAGTTCGGCACGAATGACGCCTGCCGCTTGGGTTCTGAGGCCGAGGACGGCTCCCTTCGGCGGTTGGCTGCTTTGGTGCAGGCAACTAGCGACGCACGAGGGGTGCAGGTTAAGCTGTCTGTTTGTAGCGTTGTACCAACTGTTGATCGCAGTTCTCTGGTTTGGAGCAGAGTGGAAGGTGTAAACCAGAGATTCAGACGACGCTGCGACGGTATCGGATGCGAATTTCTCGACCACCGCTGTCGGGTGCAGAACTGTACGGTTACCCTTAATAGGTCAGGCGTACACTACACGCAGGAAGCGGCTACTACGGTACCGGAGTGCGTGTGACGTGCACATGGGGCTTTGTTAGGTTAGATAACCCCACCCTTGGGATCAAAGACGAATTGCCTGTTAAATCAGCCACAGCGACCTCAGAGAATCTTGGTCCTTGAAGATCAGAGATGGAAAAGATTAATACGATTTTAGGGGAGCAACCAAGGAAAGGTCCCAGAGTTAGTATCTCTTACTGAAGGTTATAATGCACAGATAGTATCGGGAACAGAAAGCTGGTATAACTAGACGCCAATGACAAGGAAATCCTAAGTTCAAATTCGAATGTTTATCATAAGGATAGGTTAGTCGCCAGTGGTGGCGGCGTGTCTATTGCAGTACAAAATTCGACAAAATCTAGCGAGGCTATCACGGATTCCGAATGTGAAATGGACTATCAAAGAACAGTCAAAAATGGTGATCGGATGCTTTTGTAGACCACCTGGGTCAGAATCGGTAGCTGTAGAGCGCTTCAGACTTGCAGAATATCATTAGTAATTTTCCTGATCATGCCATTGTAATGGGGGGGGGGGGACTTAAACTTGCCAGGCATCGATAGATTGGGAGTGTTATGCCATCAAAACTGGTGCCAGAGACAGGCAATCGTGTGGCATTGTTCTGGATGTCTTGTCCGAAAATTACCTTGAGCAGATAGATAGAGAACCAAGTTGTGAGGGTAACGTCTTAGACCTGGCAACAAATATACCAGAACATATCGAATCAGTTAACGCGCAGGAAGGTATCAGTGAT
This sequence comes from Schistocerca piceifrons, assembly GCF_021461385.2. NCBI lineage: Eukaryota > Metazoa > Arthropoda > Insecta > Orthoptera > Acrididae > Schistocerca > Schistocerca piceifrons. The sequence goes on along the minus strand of NC_060149.1, from coordinate 235,429,321 downwards.
CATAAGGCTGTGTGACAGCATCTATGAGGAGGGGTCCTACAAGGAATGTTAAGAAAGGTAGGAAGATACATTTGCTCAGCAAGGGTGACAGGATACAAATTTCAGAATATCTTAGCAGTCAGCATCAAATATTCGGTGATGAGGACGAAGATGTAGACAACAAATGGAAGAAAATTCAAAGGCGCCGTTCAATATGCCTTAGAAAAGCATTTTCCGAGTAAGGTTTTAAAGGATGGGGAAGATCCACCATTGTTTAATAGCCGTGTTAGAAATGCACTACGTAAACAAAGAGAATTTCATCTCAGATTCAAGAGAATTAAAAACCTAGCGGACAAACAAAAGCTGAACGAAGTGAAAATGAGCGTAAGGAGACCAAAGAGAGAAGCGTTTAAGGATTCTGAAAGTAAGACGCTGTCGATCGACCTAAGTGAAAATCCTCATTTTGGTCGTATGTAAAATCAGTAAGTGGGTCTAAATCTTCTATTCATTCTCTCAGCGACCACACCGGCACCGAAACCGAAGATAACAGAGAGAAGGCCGAAATATTGAATTCGGTCTTCGGAAGTTGTTTCACTGGGGAATATCTTAACACTGTCCCTCCTTTCAATCGTCCTACGAACATCGAAATGGCAGACATTGAGATAACCGATCGTGGAATTGCAAAGCAGCTACAATTACTTAGTAGTGGAAAAGCTTCAGGACCAGATTACATACCTATAAGATTCTATAAAGATTATGCGAAACAACTTGCTCCTCTTCTAGCAGTAGTTTATCTTAGATCGCTTGGGCAACGAAAGGTACCTAACGACTGGGAAAAAGGCGCAGGTCATTCCCGTTTTCAAAAAAGGCCGTAAGCCACATCCATACATTTATAGACCTATATCGTTGACGTCAAGCTGTTGTAGAATTATGGAACATGTTTTATGCTCAAGAACTATGACGTTTTTGGAAAATTAACATCTCCTCTATAAAAATCAACATGGATTCCGCAAATAGAGATCCTGCAAAACGCAGCTCGCTCTGTTCCTCCATGAGATCCACGGCACAGTGGACAATAGCGCTCAGGTTGGTGCCGTGTTTCTTTATTTCGGTAAGGCATTTGACACCGTACCACATTGCCGTTTAATGAAAAAAATACGAGGTTACGGAGTATCGGAGTAGACTTGCGATTGGATTCGAAACTTTCTTGCAGATAGAACTCAATACGTCGTTCTTAACGGAACTAAATCGACAGATGTGAAGACAATATCCGGAGTACCTCATTAGCCGGTCGCTGTGGCCGAGCGGTTCTAGTCCGGAACCGTGCTGCTGCTACAGTCGCAGGTTTGAATCCTGTCCCGGGCATGGGTATGTGTGATGTCCTTAGGTTCGTTAGGTTTAAGTAGTTCTAAGTTCTAGGTGACTGATGACCTCAGATGTTAAGTCCCATAGTGCTCAGAGCCTTATGAACCATTTTTGAAGTACCACAGGGAAGTGTGATAGGACCGTTAGAAAGCCTCGGATGCTCTGTAAGGCTATTCGCAGATGATGCAGTTGTCTGTACCAAAGTAGCAACGCCAGAAGGTAGTAAGAATTTGCAGAACGACCTGCAGATAATTGATGAATGATGCAGGCTCTGGCAGTTGACTCTGAACGTAAATAAATGTAACATATTGCGCAAACATAGGAAAAGAAATCCACTACTGTACAGCTTCAATATTGATGTCAAACAACTGGAGACAGCGTCTGCCGTAAAATATCTAGGCGTAACTGTCCAGAGCGACCTTAAGTGGAATGACTTTATAAAACAGTGGGAAAAACAGACACCAGACGCAGATTCATCAGAAGAGTCCTAAGGAAATGAAACTCATCCACGATAGAAGTGGCTTATAAGGCGCTTGTTCGCCCGATTCTTGAGTATTGTTCATGTATCAGAGATCCCAGTCAGACAGGTCTGATAGAGGAGGCAGAGAAGATTCAACGAGGAGCGGCGCGTTGCGTCACGGGATCGTTTCGCTGGCGAGAGAGCGTTACGGAGATGCTAAACAAGAGAGGCGTTGTGCATCACAGAGAGATTTACTGTTGAAATTTCGGGACAGCACTTTTCAGGAGGAGTCCGTCAACGTACTAATTCCCCCCACGTACATCTCGCGTATTGACCACGAGGAGAAAATTCGAGAAACTGGGCCCAATATAGAGGCTTACCGACAATCATTCTTCCCACGCACTATTCGCAAGTGGAACCGGGTTGGAGGGATCAGGTAGTAGTACCGAAAGTGCCCTCCACCACACACCATTAGTTGGCTTGCGGAATATGTTGTACATGTAGATGAGATCACTAAATTACAGAAGAATGTGCTGAGATATAGGGACAAATTAATATTAACCAAGGAAAAGAAGATAAAATACGAAAGAACTGAAGTCTTAAGAAGTCAAGAACAAATTGACAGGAGAAACTTAATGGTAGTGATATCTCGGGCTAGACCTCATACCAGTAAATAAAGGTAATTTTGCTCCTCAACCCTGTCTTCAAGCAGAAGATCCGTCATTTTTGGGATACAGACTCCATCACTATTTCGAACCAGCTGAATTCTCTGACTACAAGTACCAAACAACCTTCAGCATGTCTGCTAACAAAAAAAAATGTCCTTGATGTGTGGGACATGTTTCGCTCAATTTTAAAGTATATCCATTCGAAAGTCACTGTTTCCGGACCGATGACCTCAGCAGTTTGGTGCGATAGCAACTTACCACCACTGTCAGTTGGTTACCTACAAAGTGCAGTTATTCGTCTAATTCGCATCGTCAGTGACCAAAAATTTAAATTATGAGTAATATATAATTTCAACATTAGATGTAATTTCTCGATTAATTGACTACATTCCTCATTAAATTTCACCAACTACCAAGGCAAACACTGCCTTCCTCTGACAAGGTGAACCAACCATAGATAGATCTGACAGTCGAAACGTCACAGGGTGAAAGAAAGGTGAAAATGAAGGAACCCCAATTTTGGCTAATGCGTCGACACTCAATAGCTTCCGATAAAATGATTGTCACACTTTCGACGTGACTTTATCTGTCCGCTCGCGCGCCGTAAAAACTTTGAGTCGGTAGCGCATTGGCTAAGAGCTCAATTTACAATTTTTGCGTCCCATGTTCAAATCCAATCTTATGCCTTATGTTCTTTAGTTATCACGGAAAAATATGACATCTATATTTTTTGTAACGCCGCTAAATACAATTTAATTGTTGGCTATATAAATAAGCATTTTAAATGTTATTAAAAATTGAATTTATCTTAAAAATCTTATATAACTTTATAAAATTAACAGTAATTGTAAATGAGAAACATAAATTGTAGTAATTAGTAGTAATTCAATTTTTGCTTTAGTTTTTACTGTCATACTTCAGGAGAATCGGGCCATTCCCAAGAGTTATATCTCTCATAAAAACAAAAATATCGATAGGAAAAGTAACCTTATTAATGTTGCTAAATATCTCGCGATCTGGCGATAATTTCTTGCATACCCCGCATATCTAAATATTTTCTCGAAAACTAGAGCCTGCAATTGATAATGTATCAATGCGTGTATTTTAATTGCATCGCTTCTGCATGAGATTCACTTTGCTGTGCGATTAGAATAGGGCACTTTTGTAATAGGTGGATGTAGTTCTTCGCCTGTCGGTGAAAGTATAAGTTGCAGTGCCCACAGAACGGCATACACTTTAGTAGAATTGCTTTTAATAATAACGTCGATATTCCGGTTTTATCGAAAAGCTGTCCACAAGTCCATAATGTACAGAAACGGCTACATTTTTACCTAAGGTGCAAACTGTATCCCAAAACTTACGACATACTTATTTTGTGAACTTTGCGGGTATTTTGGCTGTTGCATAAACATTTTGATGTCGCTGCATTAATTGGTTTACGTTTTGGTTGACTCGAGGACCAAGTTTTCCACCGTCTTCTTGGAGACAAACAATACAGTTTTCCGGAAAGTGTCAATCCGTAAGGCTAGACTACGTTATAGCCCATTCTGAGTTGTTCTGAAATAAAGGAACTCAGCTTTCCCCACTGCGAGAGGAGAGCTGTGCTCTGCCTTTGTGGCGCAGCTTCCGCCGCTTCGTGCGGTAGCTTGCGTGCTTACAATGTCACAATAGGCGGCCGACTCGTATAACACAGCGCCGCAAAGTACTGCTACTCACGCCAACAAAAGTGCTCTGTATTCTCAAAGAGATGCCATCGAACCGCTAAGTATTCACACTTCCTCTGACCGACAGACTTTTCTATAAGACACTGTCGAAATCGGAATAGTATTTCGGAATTTGTTTTTCTCTCATTGAGACACGGTGGTAATTAAAATCAAGTGAGAATGTAACAGAACTTGCAGCTGCAAAACAAAAAGTTAATAATTTAAAGTAGCATTTCCAATGACGGAATAAAGTAATATAAAAGATCGAGGCAGATAATTAAATTGATATACAATACAGATTTAAAAAAAGAAAGAAAAAAAGCAGTTGAATATTCTTCAAGGAGTAGGAGAGCTGCCTGTCACAGAAGAAGTTGTTGCCAAATTTTCCTTGCTCGTCCATTGTCTACAATAGCATTCACTGTACTAGATAGAACTTCTTTTGGTATTCTTCCATCTTGCATTCTGAGCAGGCGTGACAGCCATGTGTCTAAATTTTCGCTTATTATATGTTCTATTTGAAAAATATTGAGTTCCTTCCAAAAATTGAACCTGGCCTTGGAAAAACTTCCACGGACCCGAGGAAAGTCATTTCTAATCCCTGTATCCTATTAAGATATTTATTATTCGTCTCCCATGTCAGAGCCGTACAACGAAACTGACACAGTTATCACAACATTGCTTCTTGTTTAGTGTTCCACGATAATGTTCTTCGCATTGTTACACATATGACCTGATACATACTCACTTCGTAACTGATACCGAGATAAATGTCGTAAGTCGTGTCACAGTGAAGTTATTAAAGTGCGACACTTCCTTTATTGATCTAGGGTTAATTTTTTTCTGATTCGATGTTTGGAGCTATAAGTCATTGTTTTCGTCTTCTGTACAAAAATTTTCGTGTTATACGTCGAACTGATCTGTAAAATATAATATAATATAATGATCTCTGAAGGTAATTCTCAGTTTTTTGAATAATAACCTGACCATCTGCAAACGGCATTGTATTTAAGCGTATTCTTTCATTTTACTTGGTTTCTGTTATCTAATTATAACATATATTTAAGTATTGTAAAAAGATGTGGGATATAATTTGCAGTCCTGGCCTACTCCTTAGTTGATACATATTTCATCTGATAGTATTTTTTTGTTTTCAGTGTTATTTGTGTGGCATGGCAAACATCACATCCACAAGATGGGGAAGATGTCCTCGTATAATTATAATGTCCCATGGGGGGTGGGGGTGGGAGGGGGGTATTTTGGCTTTACCAAAGGCCTTTTCGTAATCAATGCACTCGAGAAACGTCTCAAGGTTAAACTTTTGTCCAAGGACAATACACATTGCCGAACTTTTGTAAACCCAGTTTTTCCTTGAAACAACAAAATGTTGAGTTTCTAAGATATATGTATCAACGAAGTCAAAACAAGGGCAATGGAATGTAGTTACATTAAATCAAGCAATGCTGAGTGAGTTAAATTAGGCAGTGAAACATTAAAAGTATTAGAAAAGTGTTGTTATTGGCTAGAAAATTAACTGACGATGGTTGAAATAGATAGTATAGAAAATGCAGACTGGCAATAGCAAGAAAAGTGTTCCCGGAAAAGGGGAACGTGTTAATACTGAATGTAAATTTAAGTGTTTCGAAGTTTTTTCCTTGACGCATTTTTATGCAATGTAGCTTTGTACGGAAGTCCTACAGAAGAATGCCACTGATTAGATGGGTAGCTCGGATAGCTAGTGAAAAAAGAAGTTTCAATGAAATTTAAGGTCGGTTGACTGGATACATATTGAGGCATGAAGGAATCGTCAATTTCGTAATGGAGGGAAGTGAGGGCGTAGAAATTCTAGAGAGGAACGAAGAATTTATTTCAGTAAACAATTTCAAATGGGTGTAGGTTGTGGAAGTTACTCAGAGATGAAGAGGCTTGCACGGGATCGAGTAGTGTAGAGAGCTGCATCAAACCACTCTTTAGAATGAAGTCAACAAAATAACAATTAAATAAATCCACCTATATACTCTTCTTTTACGTAGCTTAACAGTTCAGTGCTCGTTGATTTTCGATCAGATTATCTCTATTTATATCAGTCACCAACTGATTCCTTCAGACCTACAATAACTAAATCGGTATATTTTTCGCTGAGTTTTATCGTAATTAATCGTGAACAAAAAATTCATCTTCGGTAACCGTCCATCCTAGCAATAGGTCTTACCGCCCTTTCGCTAACGCAAACCAGGTAAAATTCTACAACGATGAATTTTACTTCAAGAACCAATATGACGGATCGCACATATCAAGAAACACACATCTCTGCTTCTGACCTATTGCCATCTTTACAAAGCTGTTACCGGATGATGCTGCTCAACATCGTTATTAACTACACTCCTGGAAATGGAAAAAAGAACACATTGACACCGGTGTGTCAGACCCACCATATTTGCTCCGGACACTGCGAGAGGGCTGTACAAGCAATGATCACACGCACGGCACAGCGGACACACCAGGAACCGCGGTGTTGGCCGTCGAATGGCGCTAGCTGCGCAGCATTTGTGCACCGCCGCCGTCAGTGTCAGCCAGTTTGCCGTGGCATACGGAGCTCCATCGCAGTCTTTAACACTGGTAGCATGCCGCGACAGCGTGGACGTGAAACGTATGTGCAGTTGACGGACTTTGAGCGAGGGCGTATAGTGGGCATGCGGGAGGCCGGGTGGACGTACCGCCGAATTGCTCAACACGTGGGGCGTGAGGTCTCCACAGTACATCGATGTTGTCGCCAGTGATCGGCTGAAGGTGCACGTGCCCGTCGACCTGGGACCGGACCGCAGCGACGCACGGATGCACGCCAAGACCGTAGGATCCTACGCAGTGCCGTAGGGGACCGCACCGCCACTTCCCAGCAAATTAGGGACACTGTTGCTCCTGGGGTATCGGCGAGGACCATTCGCAACCGTCTCCATGAAGCTGGGCTACGGTCCCGCACACCGTTAGGCCGTCTACCGCTCACGCCCCAACATCGTGCAGCCCGCCTCCAGTGGTGTCGCGACAGGCGTGAATAGAGGGACGAATGGAGACGTGTCGTCTTCAGCGATGAGAGTCGCTTCTGCCTTGGTGCCAATGATGGTCGTATGCCTGTTTGGCGCCGTGCAGGTGAGCGCCACAATCAGGACTGCATACGACCGAGGCACACAGGGCCAACTCCCGGCATCATGGTGTGGGGAGCGATCTCCTACACTGCCCGTACACCACTGGTGATCGTCGAGGGGACACTGAATAGTGCACGGTACATCCAAACCGTCATCGAACCCATCGTTCTACCATTCCTAGACCGGCAAGGGAACTTGCTGTTCCAACAGGACAATGCACGTCCGCATGTATCCCGTGCCACCCAACGTGCTCTAGAAGGTGTAAGTCAACTACCCTGGCCAGCAAGATCTCCGGATCTGTCCTCCATTGAGCATGTTTGGGACTGGATGAAGCGTCGTCTCACGCGGTCTGCACGTCCAGCACGAACGCTGGTCCAACTGTGGCGCCAGGTGGAAATGGCATGGCAAGCCGTTCCACAGGACTACATCCAGCATCTCTACGATCGTCTCCATGGGAGAATAGCAGCCTGCATTGCTGCGAAAGGTGGATATACACTGTACTAGTGCCGACATTGTGCATGCTCTGTTGCCTGTGTCTATGTGCCTGTGGTTCTGTCAGTGTGATCATGTGATGTATCTGACCCCAGGAATGTGTCAATAAAGTTTCCCGTTCCTGGGACAATGAATTCACGGTGTTCTTATTTCAATTTCCAGGAGTGTATACAAATGATTAATTGAATAACTTAAATTTTTCCATGTTGTATTGAATTTATTGAAGTCAGTGACAGCATTCTAAATGTCTGAAATAATTTTTACTGCTTCAGCCTCTCTTTTCTAATATTTATTAGCACGACGCGTTTCGGCAGCGTTCTGCCATCATCATGTTATTGTAATATACTTGATGACACTATGCCGCCGAAAGGCTTCGTATTAATAAACGTTAGTAAAACGTGACTAAGGTACAATCATTTCATAAAAGCATTGTCAATAAGGCCATTACTAATACCACATAGGCTTCACTACGACACAGCCTTTCAGAAAGGAAATTCTATAAAATAAACTGTATATAGCATTTCAGCGCAAATGTAGCCACATCCAGTAATTTACTAAATTCTCTAAAAATTGTCTTTAATGTCTGAAGAGCAGCAATCTAGCTGCTGTCAAATCCTCGTTGGGGGAATGCAATTAAAATTAACGGAAAATGAAAAAAGTAGGAAAACTGTAACTGTTACTCATGTGTTTGCTGTACTTACATCGTTTGATCATTACTAGAAGTACTAAGATACTAGCCATTGTCTAAATTACTGGTCTAGGGTCAAGTAGGCGGAAGCGAAAATAATGAACTCTATCGAATATCTTTCGGAAGCCAAGGAACAGGCTACGAGCTGGGTATCTCAAGGTCTGTGTCTCATCCACGTTCATTCCTGCATGTGAAATCCCCGTTCTTCAAATAATTCAGCATCCAGTATTTAAAAACTTTTACACATTTATACCGGAGACTAAGTTCAAAGTTCTAGGTTTATGATAATGTGTATCAGTTCGACATCTTGATAATTATCTGTACATTTTTCTGATCTCTTAGAATCTCTCGTTGCTTTCTGCAGTCTTGTGCAGGTATCTTACCAGAGCCAGACGTCTCTCTTCTTATACGCAGATTTAGCTGTATTTCAGTTTCACAATCACTTATCTCACCATCTATAGTCACTGCATTCATAGGATAGTTGAAAGGATGATACGGATTACAGTTTTCCAGAGCGAAAACATTTTGGTACACCTAAATCCGTATTTTCGCCTTCTCTGTTGTCTTCTATTTCGGTGCCGGTATGAATACAAAGCGACTGAATATCTGATAGAGAACTGTTTGCACAAATAATTTTAATGATGTTCGCTCATAACCATAAAGCAATCCATACAACTAATACGTTCTGTGACCCATATTTTAGCACGTATTACTATAATTGCATTAGGAAAATGGGACAGGGGTGGGTAAGGGAATCGGGCACTACCTTTTCAAAGGAATCATCGCAACATTCGCTTCGAGAGGTTTAGATGAGCCACAGAACAACTGAATCTATAGGGCATGACGGGGAGTTTTTTATCCTGGTCTAACCCAACTGTTAAAACAGCATAGGTGAACACAAATATTGTGCAACGTAAAAATTTTATTTTCAAAATTAGTTTCCGAAAGTGAAAAGATTCATTAGTCGTCGCTCACTATGTGATCGAAAGTATCCTGACGTCGCTAAAAACATAAGTTTTTCATATTAGGTTTATTGTGCTGCCACCTACTGCCCGGTACTTCATACCAGCGACCTCAGTAGTCATTAGACATCGTTAGAGAGCGGAATGGGGCGCTCCGCGGAACTGACGGACTTCGAACGTTGTCGTGTGATTGGGTGTCACTAGTGTCATATGTCTGTACGCCAGATTTGAACACTCCTAAACATCCCTAGGTCCACTGTTTCAGATGTGATAGTGAAGTGTCATGGACTGTGCGGCTCGTCCCGGAGGAGGTTCGAGCCTTCCCTTGGGCATGGCTGTTTGTGTTCGTCCTTAGGATAATTTAGGTTAAGTAGTGTGTAAGCTTAGGGACTGATGAACTTAGAAGTTAAGTCCCATAAGCTTTCACACACATTTGAACATTTTTTATAGTGAAGTGGAAACGTGGAGGGACACGTACAGCACAAAAGCGCAGAGGCCGACCTCGTCTGTTGACTGACAGACGGCCGACAGCTGAAAAGGGTCGTAATTTGTAATAGGCAGACATCTATCCAGACCATCACACAGGAATTCCAAACTGCACCAGGATCCACAGCAAGTACTATGACAATTAGGGGAGAGGTGAGAAAACTTGGATTTAATGGTCGAGCGGCTGCTAATAAGCCACACATCACGCCGGAAAATGCCAAACAACGCCTCGCTTGGTGTAAGGAGCGTAAACATCGGACGACTGAACAGTGGAAAAACGTTCTTTGGAGGGACGAAACACGGTACACAATGTGGGGATCCAATGGCAGGGTGTGGGTGTGGCGAATTCCCGGTGAACGTCATCTGCCAGCGTGTGTAGTGCCAACAGTGTAATTCGGGGGCGGTGGGGTTATGGTGTGGTGGTGTTTTTCGAAGAACGGGCTTGCACCCCTTTTTTTGCGTGGCAATATCACAGCACGGGCCTACATTGATGTTTTAAGCACCTTATTGCTTCCCAGTGTTGAAGAGCGAATCGGGGATGGCGATTGCATTTTTCAACACGATCGAGCACCTGTTCATAATGCACGGCCTGTGACAGAGTGGTTACACGACAATAACATCCCTGTAATGGACTGGCCTGCACAGAGTCCTGACCTGAATCCTATAAAACACCATTGGGACGTTTTGGAACGCTGGCATAGTGCCGGGCCTCACCGACCGACATCGATACCTCTCCTCAGTGCAGTACTCCGTGAAGAATGGGCTGCCATTGCCCAAGAAACCTTCCAGCACCTGATTAAACGTATGCCTTGGAAGAGTGGAAGCTGTCATCAAGGTTAAGGGTGGGCCAACACCATATTGCATTCCACCATTACCGATGGAGACGCCACGAACTTGAAGTCATTTTCAGCCAGGTGTCCGGATACTTACTATATGTAAGTGCAACATTTCATGAACGTTAAGAAGTAAGAGTGCTAGTTTCAAATTCCTGCTGGGTTTTCACGTGTTGACCGTTTGTATGCTGTCGGTACAATATTTACAGAACTTTAATGAAAACTAGAAGCTAATTGCCTGCATAATGACAGTTACAGTACGTCATAAAAAGAAACGAATAAAATTCTTTTAAAATACGAATAATATGCAAGTGTGAAGCAAATAAAACAGAGCAGAATAATTTTCAGAGGTGATTGGATCTGTTAATGTGGACAACTTCATGAAGGGGGGCTACCGACCAACTGTCGCTAATAATGTTTATATTAACAGTTTTGATGAAGAGAATTCTGTTGCAATATACTGTGTCGTTGTGATAACGTTTCACGAACTCACGGATGGGTTTATATCGTTAAACATTAACGTATAAATGGACATGTGGTTTTTGTGCAGTAAACACTGCAATTAATAGCTAATCATTCAACACGATGTTGAAAAACGTAGTGTTTCTGCCGCACAGCAGTAGTATTTACATACTTTGAAAGTTAATTATAAATTGCCTCTTTCTGTTCTCTCCTTCTACGTCTTTCTCTTACGAATGCGAACGTATTTCGTTGGTTAAGATTTTTGCATGTAAGAAACTTCACTTTTTTGTAACCTTGTTGTTTCATATTTGTTCCATAGTGTTGAATTATAAGTTCAAATTAAGAGTCTCCACACTCCAAGAGGCAACTTTTGTTGTTTTTCACAGAACTACAGTTTGATAAAAAGAAATGTTTTAGTGGCTGTGTTGTTTACAACTACATCCCATACGTACCTAACAAATACAGTGCATAGTGGAGGGTACCATGTACCACAGTCATTCTCTTTCCCTTACCGTATGCTTCCGCACGAGCAATAATTTCTCTTATCTTGTCTAAACAGTCCTTACACGGCATGCATGATGGTAGCATTAGGATCATTCTGCAGTCTCCCGTAAACGACGGTTCTCTGAACTTGCTCAATAGTATTTCGCGGAAAGAACGTCTTCCCTCCAAAGATTCCCTTTGAGTTCAGGGAGTACTTTTGTAATACTCTCTGGGCTATTGAGCCTACCGGTAACGAATCTAGTAGCTCGCCTTCGAATTGCTTGATTTCCTCGTTTAAATCGATCTGAGGGACATCGTAAGCTCTCGGGCAGTACTCAACGACGGGTCACTCAAGTTCTCTTTATGGAGTCACATTTATAGATGAGCTACAATTTCCTACAATTCTTCCAATAAACCGAAGTCGCTCATTCGCCTTCCCTGCAACAGAACTTAGGTGCTCGTTCCATTTAATGTCGGTTTGCAACGTTATCCCTAGATTTTCAATCGACGTGGCTGTGTCAAGCACCACACTCCGTTAATACTGTCTTCTAAGATAACAACACTGTTTATGCTACTCATGTACATTAACTTTCAATTTCCCACTTTTAGATCAATCTGATTTTCATCACATCAAACAGAAAATCTGTCTGAGTCATCCTGTAACGTTCTATAGTAACTCAAAGACTGCACTTTCCCTTACGCCACAGCGTCATCAGCAAACAGTCGCAGAAAGCTGCTCACTCTATCCGTCAAATTGTTTATGTTTGTAGAGAACAAATGCTGTCATATCACATTTCCCCGGGCACTCCTGGCAATAGCCTCGTCTCAGATGAACCCTCTCTGTCCACGACAACGTACTACCTTCTATTACTTGAGAAGTATTCAAGCAACTACTGTATCTCGCAACTTATTCTGTGTCTTCGGTCATTTTTTTTAACTGACTGCATTGTGACACTGAGCCAAACGCATTCTGTAAATCTAGAGGTATGGAATTTGCCTGTTGCTATTCATCCATGGTTCGCAAGATATTGTATGAGAAAAGGGCAAGCTGAGCTTTAGACGAGCGATGCTTTCTACATCTGTGCGGAATTGTGGATAGAAGCTTCAGTCTTTCAAGTAAATTTATGATATTCTATCTTAGAATATGCTCCAGAATTCTATAGTACAGGACATTTAGCATTTTCTTCCGTTATTTTTAAAGTCCGTCCTGCCATCATTCTTATATTCCGGGATCATCTGCGCTTTGTTAGAGTAGTTTGTGATTTTCCGCTAGGCGATTCGATACGCATGGGGCCAAAACCGAAGAGACTTCTCTGTTACACTGAATACTGCTACAGTGGGAAACAAATAAATAGTATGTAGTTGAATCATTTACGGGATAGAATTAAAATTAGACTTAGCAAATAAGAGGACGCAGTTTTATGACATTCGTCTCGTATTCCGGACGAGTAAGAGTCAGATCTCCATGTAAAAATCTTGTTATAGGTTTTCTGTGGTTTTCCTCCGTCACTTAAGACGAATGCCCGTAACCTATAAGGTCGATAAACTGCCCCAACTTTGACCACCTCTGTTAGTGTTATATCTCAAAGAGTTCCGACGCTTATGAGATATGAAAAAATAACCTATTTTTCGTCTGCCACACGCCTGCAAGTGAATTACACTACAATTAAAAGGAATACTGGTAATAGTTCGTCTACCTATACACGTAACGTTAACAACACGTTGCCTTTTCAAGACTGTCTTTTGTAAACAGAGACACATAGTAGGTCCTAGATGGGAATGTGGCTTCCAATGAGCGTACCTGCCTCTAGAAACTGTACAGGTGAAATACACATCCATGAGCGTCGGGAGTAAAAGAACCAAAGACGATTTGGTGAATTTCAGTATAAGTTTTCTCTCTAGACATCTATGGCCTTTATTAAGAACGTGTTTCGGCAAAGCTATCTTCACATACTGTAACAAAAAAGTGAACTGAATTACAACATGGGTATTGAAACGTTAATAAAAGATCACATTTCTTTAGCTTAAATGGTCAGGCAGTACACTCACCCAACAGAGCATAAAACGTGGATTACAAGTTGTGAGTAAAGTAGCTTCCATGCAGAAAGTGTGGTGATAGATGATTAAAACAATGAAGTCAAAGAGGTAGGGTTAACCGCCACTAGGTGGAGATAGTGGGAGGCAACAAATTTATGCAGAGGACACAGCTAATCGAAACGAGTGGATGCCATGGTAAAAGTACGGGTCGTAATAATAATAATAAACAATAATAATTTTCTTACAGTACTCACCCTATGCGGAAATGTCACCTGATCTCCAAAATTTAAACTTTTTCGAAAGCTGGTGGCTGTAATCTAACTTCTGATACGTCGCTCGTGAGGATGTTACATGACAACAAACAGCAGCATATCTGACTGCAGAATGAACCATATGCACAGTCTTTCTATATAATCCTGTGGCAAAACTACACTTGTTCATGAAATTATCACGTAGACGTGTTGGACGAAACACTGATTTTGTGTGTGAAAAAGAGAGCATATCCTGTCATCTGGACAAACTGTTTTAAAATCATTTAACATGATTTCTATTTTAACGTCAAGCTACCGTGCTATTTACATAAAATGGGAAGTCTCGTGGAACACATTCCCTACACACGACTGAACTCTCATACACACCCAACTGCGTCACAAGGAGTTACTGCAATGCTGAAGTCCACTGCATGCCTGCTATAGAGACTGATCTGTTCAGTTCATGTGCTTACTGCAATTGGTTCTCCGCTTTTTAAGTTCTCTAGATGCACCTGAATCTTGGATCGATCTTCTTAAGAATAGCTACCTAGTCTCCATCGCTTTTCTTAGAGATGTTGGTCCTGAACCTTGAGTAAATTTGTCTTCTTACTATCTTTCCTTTCATGGCGACCACTTGCATTAACGCACCTATTGCGAAACAATCAGCTAGAATACCTGCCTTCCTTCTGCGCTACTTGTATTGTTTTACATTGCGAGGTACCCTTAAGACATCTTGGCTGGGCTTAGTTTGTTTATAGCCGCCTCCAGTAGGAAGCCAAACCACCAGTAGCTCTGTACTACGTTGGAATGTTATTCAGAACCCATTTACTTCAAAATCATAAAGATACGGAAGAAAGAAATAAGCACAATACACATACAATTTCATCATCATCAAAGATGTTCGAGGATTCTCACGATATTCGTGAGAGGCGCACGTAAGTTTTACACAGATGGTAATGATGTATACATGATGGTTAGCACTGGAGGCAGCCACTGACATGTGTTGCCTTTCTTAGCGATAAAAACATTGTTATAGATGGTTCCAGTACGTAATAGCAAAAAAGGCATAACATAGAATATGTGAAGAATAAGCGACAAATAACGAGGTAAATATTTTAACAGGAGGAGACAACCTCATGGATCCATGGATCCTGAATCTAAGTAGGGGACTGTTCAAGCTGTTGGAGGCTCTGTAATAGCGTGGCTGTCTGATGACCTTCATCCATTCATGTCCATTGTACATTCCGACGGACTTGGGTAATTTCCCCACTATGCGACACCCCCACACGTCCATAATTGCTACGGAGTGGCTCCAGGAACACTCTTCTGAGTTTAAACACTTCCGCTGCCCATCAAATAACCCAGACATGAATGTTTTTGAGCATATCTTGGATGCCTTGCAAAGTGCTGTTCAGAGGACATCTCCACCCCGTCGTACTCTTGTGGATTTATGGACAGCCCTGCAGAATTCATGGCGTCAGTTCCCTCCAGCACTATTTCAGACATTAGTCAAGTCCATGCCACGTCGTGTTGCGGCACTTCTGCGAGCTCGCGGGAGCCCTACACAATATTAGGAAGGTGTACCAGTTTCTTTGGCTCTTCAGTGTATAAATTAAAACCCTTATGGTTGGGAACTCCTCTTAGTCACAGCTCAACTACTAAATACCTAGGAGCTATTTATGATTGTAGTCCAATATTCAAGGAGAAATTTGATAGTGTCATAATGAAGGTCGCATCACGAAATAAAACGTTAAGAAAACTCAAAAACACAAGTTGCGGAGCAAGTCCGCATGTGTTTCGTGCTTCGTTTCTAGCCTTGTGCTACTCTGCGGGAGAATATGTTTCCGCCTGTGTGGTAGCGATCCCGCCACTCTAAATACTGACATTACTCCTCACTAAACTTGCCGCCTGGTGACAGGATGCCTGACACCAGCTCCAGTCGAGAAGGTCCAGGTCCTGGCCGGAATAATACCACCGGAAGTCAGACGGATAGTAACAGTGAAATCCGAAAGGAGCAAAGTCGATGGTAGACACTCACTTCATGGGTATGAACCTGTTGCTCAAGGTCTTCAACATTGGCCGGACAGAGCTAACCGTGATTGGATACCACCAAAGGAGGGGCTACCCCAGGAAACAGCTTGCCACGGCCAATATGGAGATCACTCAGTCGTCTTCGCGTGGAAATTCACCGAAGTAAAAGTGCCACTTTAAAATGGGGACCCCGCGATAACCAAGGCGTGTCCTGTGTTTGTGATGCTGAGCAGACTGTAAACAATTTCCTTCACTGCCCCGTTTACTCCACCTGCACAGACATTGTGACTCAGAGGACCTGACATCAACAAGCCCCAATAACATTAATAAAAATAGTTTCATAGTAAGTCTTATCCAAATGCAGATCAAAATAATGTCAACCACTGTATATTTAAAGCTAATAGTATCTCATAAAACATTGCGTTAACATGAATAGTATATATTGCTAAGCTAAGATATAAGTAATCTACAATTTTTTATATTTAAGACTGTGGAAGCTTAGAAAATAATGTGATCTAGTTTTGCATGCTGTGGTGTGTGCATTAAATGTTTGTAACTATGGTCTGGTGGAATTTCCACGTCAGTCGCTAGTGACAGGAGTTCCACCTGTACACCCGTGAACATGCGTTCGTACTTGCTGGCTAAGTATCGTGGTCTAGCCCACCTTACCTACCCGTGTACTTCCTCCAGTCGATAAATGTCTTGACCACACTAAATGGCCTACCAGTACACGTTAAGTACAATAGCACCCCTTTTACATTTCCGAACTGGAATACTGTGATCCCACTTATATCCCGTGCAGCAGTACTTCTAAACGAACTGGCGCCAATTTTTTCTAAGGCTGGTTGAGAGCTCACGGCTTGAAATTCGTTCCCCTAAGTACTCTACATTTAGCGTTTCCCGCCAGAATTATGTGACACGTTGATACCCAAGCTCAGAAGTTTCAAAGTTACCGTTTGCGTGTCTTGGAACGTACTTTAGTGTGCGATTCCTGTACCTGACCCTAGGCTGCTAGTTTACCTTCCTATTCCTGAGGTGGAACATAGTTTTTTCTATCTTTAGTGGAATAAGCTGTATATGCCATTATATGAAGTGACTATCCATCTACTGAATAACTTAGGACAGCGCGTCCCCTGCCTCACTGAAATCTGTTCATTGTATTGCGAGATTGACGTTATCACTATGGATGAATTCTCGAGGTGCGATTTATGGAAGGTCATGATAGCAAAAATTGAAAAGAACTGGGGACAAGACAGAATCCTATGTTTGGCAATTTTTAAGTTTGTGGAATCTGGTATAGGCACGTTCTGTAAGTAATTCGAAAAATTTATTAGTAAGTATATAGTGTATCACAGAGATGATGTTGCGACATGGTACAGCCTTAATGAGTTTCAGAAGACGTTCTTTCCGAATGGTGCCATTAGCAGCCGAAAGATCAAGAAATATAGCCAGTTTTCAAGTCAAGGCAAGTGCCTGATTACTACAGTCTCGACCGTTCCGGAAGACAGCTTTCCCAGCTGAGATGAGACATTGAATTGCAGTTTATCTAGAAGTTTATAATTTACGCTTAATACAATTCTGAGATACTGAAAAAACTACATCGTATTTTAGGTTCTGATGTCTCTTTCATGAAGGTATTCGAGGACATGTTCAGAGAAATACAGGGATATAACGCTCATTAACGACTATGGTGTAGTGGCAGTGTGCTGTTCCGACAACTCGTCCTATTACATTTACCACTTGTCCCAGTTATTTTTGTGAATGATTTCATAACAAAACAATTAAGATCTTTACATCATTAGGAGTTCTCAAACGCCGATAAAAGAGGACGTGACGGGAGTAACAGGTTGCTACTTTGCGAGTTTGTTTGAATTGTACAGGGTGTTACAAAAAGGTACGGCCAAACTTTTAGGAAACATTCCTCACACACAAAGAAAGAAAATATGTTATGTGGACATGTGTCCGGAAACGCTTACTTTCCATGTTAGAGCTCATTTTATTACTTCTCTTCAAATGACATTAATCATGGAATGGAAACACACAGCAACAGAACGTACCAGCGTGACTTCAAACACTTTGTTACAGGAAATGTTCAAAATGTCCTCCGTTAGCGAGGATACATGCATCCACCCTCCGTCACATGGAATCCCTGATGCGCTGATGCAGCCCTGGAGAACGGCGTATTGTATCACAGCCGTCCACAATACGAGCACGAAGAGTCTCTACATTTGGTACCGGGCTTGCGTAGACAAGAGCTTTCAAATGCCCCCATAAATGAAAGTCAAGAGGGTTGAGATCCGGAGAGCGTGGAGGCCATGGAATTGGTCCGCCTCTACCAATCCATCGGTCACCAAATCTGTTGTTGAGAAGTGTACGAACACTTCGACTGAAATGTGCAGGAGCTCCATCGTACATGAACCACATGTGTCGTACTTGTAAAGGCACATGTTCTAGCAGCACAGGTGGAGTATCCCGTATGAAATCATGATAACGTGCTCCACTGAGCGCAGGTGGAAGAACATGGGGCCCAATCAAGACATCACCAATAATGCCTGCCCAAACGTTCATGGAAAATATGTGTTGATGACGTGATTGCACAATTGCGTGCGGATTCTCGTCAGCCCACACATGTTGATTGTGAAAGTTTGCAATTTTATCACTTTGGAGTACATACTGACGAACGGAAAATGAGCTCGAACATGGAAATTAAGCGTTTCCGGACACATGTCCACATAACATCTTCTCTTTATTTGTGTGTGAGGAATGTTTCCTGAAAGTTTGGCCGTACCTTTTTGTAACACCCTGTATAGAGAAGGTTGTGGCGACTGTCTGTACAGTACATTATTGTGTTGTTTTATCTGATTATGGAAATGAAAGGAATTAGAAGAAAGCAACTCATTGGTGTCGCAACTACTGTTCCTCTCAAACAAGCAGAGAGGGTAACTTGAGTAACATCGGCATGTGCTCCATCCGTGAGACAATGCAGAAAGTGAGTAATTAAGGGTTGTTGTTTAACACGGGATACTGGTACAAACTCCAGTGATTAAGAACTGTGCTTCTCTGCTGACCAAATACTGGAGTAGAGTATTTCTGCCGTCAAAATGTTTCGAACGGAAGTAAGATTAGAATACAACGTCTCTGTCAATGATGAACGCATTATAGACAGGGAATAAGTTAGTACTGGAGAACAACAGGGCATGACTTAGGCCATGGTCTTTTCAAAACAAAATCACCGAAATGAATTCTCTAAATCACTGAAACCATTAGCATTAGTTACCTCAGAGATGAGCTTATCATACTTGCGTTAGTCGTCGTTTTTGACGGCGGATGAAGATGCCTGTTATGGTTAAGAGTCGCTATGTTCGTATGTTAGCCCTTTTGTTTCTTTGCATAACATTTTTTAAGGTAACGGTTTTCGTTTCTGATCGCAGTTATCTGCATCTACGTCTAAAGCCACTTTACGGCGTGTGGCCGACAAATGCAATCAACGAAAGCTGAGAACAGTCAGGAAACTACTTATAAACAAGTTAGTCTATTTGCTTACTGACAATATATGTAACACATTTTCCTGGCCTGTATAGAAAGCCAGTTCCTGCCCTTTAGATAAGACCTGTAACAGTTACCTGTGCAACACTAGTTTCATCAAACGCATGTTGCCAGCCACCGTGATGCGCGGAGGCAAGACAGTAACTGCTTAACATTAACGTGAGAGCCTACGGCGGCCGAGCAGTTGGCGCGGAAGCACGGGGGCGTTATCGTGCTTTTGAGCGGGTTGCGTAAGAGAAACGCCGCACGCGTGCCGCCAGCTGTCGAGTGGATACCCGGCTCCATCCCAACATACCATCGTTTGTTTTTGTTGGGGGGCGCCACCGGTCGATACGGATGGCAGCGTTGTGGCTGTGTCCCGTCTCGTGTTCCAGTTACAGGTCGGCGTCTTCTCATGCGGAGAAATCCTCGTGTGTCTGACACGCCCTTCAATTAACACTTCGTCCCATAATGGACGGAGTACCACCCTGCGTTGCTAACCGGCCCACACATTTTGAAGAAGTCTCGTTTGAAGATTTTCGCGCTTTTAGAGACTTGTGCTTAGGTGTAAACTCCTTATTTCGGTACGCCCTCTGTGTGCGAGCCACAGATTTCGATGTGTCACGTTACTCTCAGAAACGTATCGGCAAACTACTAAATAATCAGGTAGCTGATATAATGGAAATGATGAGTGGCATGCTTTTAGTTTTAGAATACAACACGATACGTACAATATAGTCACCACCTGATCCAATGACTTTTTTCTACACAACGCTACTTTTCGATTTTTACTTACGTTAAACAGATGGCAAAGTATAATTTGTTTCTATTCAGATGCAAAAATATGCAGTGAAAAGCTTTTCAAACAGAAGAATCCAATAGTAAATAATTTTGAAAAATATTTCACAATTTTGAAAAACACCTGCAATGAGTATTATTATTACTATTATTTCTATTTTTCTCAGACCTTAGGTCTGGTTAAAAATGGAAAGTGACGCGGACCTTGATCAAGCGTTACTTCCATTTAACTGTACGGTATATGTTACATTGTATTTAGGAACTTTCGGATTATTGAACACGTATCAATAATTACGGATTTCTGTAGTTGTATATATACGTTTGGATGTAGCTGTATTGCATTGATGTACTGGTGGATATTGTGTGGTATGACTCCTGTAGTTGATAGTATAATTGGTATAATGTCAACTTTATCCTGATGCCACATGTCCTTGACTTCCTCAGCCAGTTGGATGTATTTTTCAATTTTTTCTCCTGTTTTCTTTTGTATATTTGTGGTATTGGGTATGGATATTTCGATTAGTTGTGTTAATTTCTTCTTTTTATTGGTGAGTATGATATTATTATTATTATTATTATTATTATCATCTCTACAGCTTTTATGATCACTTATATTTTTAATGTCTTATCAAAATTATATATTACACATAAATTTGTCTTTGTTTATGCATATCGACCTCAGACAACATCTTTGCGTAACTAAATATATTGCTAATATATTTGCCTATTGGCAAATTTTCAGTAGTTGCGACAGGGGTTTTGTTGAAGTCGTTGAGAACTGTCTGCTGTTACCCTATGCTGTGTTAAGACGGACAGTTTTATAGGAGTGTCTTTGTAATTAAATATTTTGTGTGTGTTAAGATGTGTTCTTCAAAACATAGCATTAAAAGAGGTAAGCAATCACAAGAAAAATTTACTCTACAAACCAATTCTAAAGTTAACGCATAACCAAAATCATGGTCCTGGATCTCTCCTCTTTAAACACGAAACAAACATACTGCGTCAATGAAAAACATTGAGAAAACTATGAAGAAAAGAAAGATAAGTAATAAAAAATTATACGTGAATTACTATAGAACACAACGCTAATTCAGTACCTTTTTCAGTATTTCAAGGTACTGAGAATTATTCGCGCAGACCTCACCAATATTCATCACTGAGGTTTTTTGAACAATTTTAGATATTAGTTTTATCACAATGTAAAAGAGTAGGATGGACTGAGGCACACAAGAATAGCATCTTAGATCGGTTCAGCAGAGGCATACGTCACGGAGGCTCGCGTACTGTTTTGGTCTTCATTGGTTATCAGACTATAAAATGCTGGTCTCAGATTTAGGTAAACAGTGACTGCATTCGCAGTCCTGTCATCTATGTATCCTTCCAGCGAGCCGGGTGGGTTCTTATGAACAATTTGGCTCAATTTTACACTATCTTGATATATTTTTTGCCCTGATATTGTTTCCCACTTTCTCCTCTAGTCGTGAGATCTTCCCTAACATGATGAGCCATCTTCTAGGTCGTCCTGTCTTTTTCCCTGCGCATTCAACCCAAGTATTGTTTTGCAGGCGGCTATCCTCCATCGTCTTCACACGTCCAAACCACTTGAACCCTGTAGTACTCAGTCTCTCAGTCCTTGACAGATCCACTTACATCTCTTCTCTGATCTCTTCATTTCTAATTTTATGTCTTCTGGTCTTCCGCAAGGATGAGCGCAGAAACTTCATTTCGTATACTTTTAATTTGCTCAAATATGCCTTGTTAATTACACAGCACTCCAAGCTGTATGCCGCAATCGGCGGGAGGTACGTTTTAAACACGGTTTGTTTGGCTCTCGCAGTAACTCCCTTGTCCCACACAAGGTTCCGCTCTTGATGGAAAATGCAACAGATCCCTTCCATACTCTGTTCTGTAGTTCTAGTTTGACAGTTCCATTCCTTGCTGCTGTACGTACCAGCAACTGAGAGCTTCCATACATTCAATTGCTCTCCATATATCATCAGGTTGCCCTGGAAAGATATCCTGCTCGTAACCATTGCAACAGTGTTGCTCTTGCTTGGGATCAACTGGAACTGTTTAAAGTTGGAGTTCCATTCATCCAATCTTTACTGTACATCTAGTTCCGTTTCTCCCCAAATAGCTACATCAGCAAAGACTAAAACATTGAGATCACCATTCACTATTTCCGTGATTGCCTTCACAATCACATTCACAAACACATGGAAAACTAATGGGGAAAATGCATTTGCACTACTCCGTTGTACTACTCTGTTGCACTCCTCTCTCTTTCCTGAACAAATCCGACCTGTAATTACCCATTTGTACACAACTTTTGCAGCCTTCAAATAGCATTTGAACCTCCCTTATTACGGAGTTTGGAACCAGTAGTTTTTTCTAAACACTCCCAGATCTTACACCTTGCCACACTGTCATACACTTTTTCCGATCCAGGAACAGGATTGAGGTTTTTAACCTTCTCCCAATACCTCTCTATTAACCGTCTTAGGGTAAGTATGAGGTCTGTTGTTCCTACGCTGCTTCTGAATACATGTTGTTCCTCTTCAAACTGGTTTTCTAATGATCTTAAGTCTCAATCTTTTCCAATATCTAAAGACAGGTGTGATAACAGGAAGATTCCTCTATAATTAGAACACTTAATCCTACTTTGTTGAACACTGGTTAATAATATCCATCTTCCAATCATCAAGAAGTTTATTTTCATTCGAAATGACTCAGTGTTCGATCTAGGAACTGTATTCGTTGGATGCCTGCTGACTTGATGGTGTCTGCTGTCAATTCATATGGCCAGGTTGATTTGCTTCCTTTTGCCTGCTTCATGGATTCTTAGTCTTTGCCGAGATGACAGGTGGTTGTTGCACTTCAGGTTTTGGTAAATCCTTTATTTCCTATTCCACCTTTGTTATCTCCTTGCTATTCAGCAGTGTGGAAGTATTTTTTCATATATTCTCTGATCCCAGACTATACTCTCATTTTCCCTTTCTATCGCTTTTATGCTTTCGCTATCTGACCTTTTGCTTTTTATCAATCCTCATAGTATTCACTTGTTTCCATTGCTGTCCTCCTCTAGCTTTTGGGTTAATATTTCCCAACTTCTCTCCTGTCATTAATTCACAATTTTTTCAACCCTAAGTTTCCTGTCCCAATATGCTTGTCCCAATGTGCCTAGTTTATGGGCATCTACTGGTTTGATCCCGTTGGTTTGTTTATGTTTCTCTACTCTCTTTCTAATATTCCGTCCTTTAACAGCTTCCTTCACCCTATCATGTCACCAGGCGGTTTCCTTCTGTTTTACGTTACCAGTTGTTTTACCACAGCTTGTACAGCACAGTTTACTAACGTTGTCTTAAATTCTTCCCACTCCTCATTTACTCGATCCGTTTCATTTGTTGATAATTTTGCGTTTATCAGACTGATTATTGTTGTTCTTTTCTGCTAACACAGATGAGGATTTTTTTGTTGAAATGTACTTCCTTAGCCTTTGAAGATTCCTCTGCTCCACAGAGCAGCGGTGTCCTCTTCCATTTAACTCCAGGGAGGGTTGGTTGCGAATTCAGCGGTCTGTGCCATTCCGAAGGTCTCCTCCTCTGCACCTTTGTGGTTTTCGTAGTCCAATCTCTCCCTTCCCCTTCCATTCACTCTCACCCTTTTTTATCGTTGCAGGGATCAACTGCATCGCTACAACAGACCAACAGAGGGGTGCCACCAGAAACTTCCGGTTATATTATCAGAGCCCAGTAGATTTTACAGTCTTGAGGACATTGACATTTGTACTATTTAATCATGCATTTCTGGCCATTAAAACTGCAACACCATCAAGGCGACATGCAACAAAGTGTGAAGTGTACTGCATACTTGGATATGCAACTGATTATCTTTCCAGAACAACCACCAAAACTAGGTGAGTCACACATCTACATTTTGTGCATAAAGCACGAGTATACAGTAGGTTTCTCAGTTAAAAATCGTATTAAAATGTTGTCCGTTTGTAAGATCTTGTAATGCCTCGTGAAAGAGGAAGAAACGCCAGCCAACACGTATCGGAATCCAGCAGAATCGTGGATTATGGAGAGTGAGGTTTATCGTTCTGATATATTGCTGCTCCCGTTGGTTGCGACCCTAAAACTGTCAAAAATATGTGCGCCATGTAAGATGTCAGCGAACTCACAATACTAGCGCCCGGTAACACAGATATATTGTTCGCTCGGCGGTGTAGGATCGTATAACCATGTTATGTGGGAAACTGGGCTTGTTTGCCGCAAGACTAGTGTCCACACAGTCAATACTATTATTTCTTATTTGTTTCTGTGTTTATTCAACCCGTTTCCTGGTGATTTAAAATAGTTTGAAATTTTCACTTTGAAAAAATTACGTTGTACAAATTGCTTCATTTCTTAGATCAATTTACAGCTTAAAGTACATTTCCACAAGGAGAATGTGACGATATCTGGAGCAGCACGTACTGTGAGCGTAGAGACCACTGTTGCGCCTTCCCTTGATGGAGGAGCAGGAGAGACGCGCCTAGTGTTGTGCGCCTGATCTACCTTGATGGAGAACGTCTTCGACTGTTTCTCTGGACAGCATCGTCTCCACACCTCGCACTAATTGAAATCATCTAGTCGTGTACGAGGAGGACGCACTAATCATCAATCAATACGATTGATTGACATTAATTTAAAGTAGCATGAAATGATTTTCGGCTCGATGCCCCTTTTGTATAGAGCCATTGTTCCTGCTAGAGATGGCACATCTGTGTACTAATTGTCATATCCTATACATCCAATATCACCTAAAAATGTAATCATATATTCTTCCTTTTATAGTGTGTTCACGCAATAGGTAAAACATTATTAGCGATCCTTGCTTGTTTACCATTTGGATGGCGAGCTGTGCATTTTCTTGTTTCCAATACGACAGCCTTTTCTTAAAAGTTGTGAAGACTTGGACAATGACGAGTAATCGGTTCATAATTTCTATGAAGTCTAGCGCCAAACACACATGTCCAGATTATGTTGCAGTAGACTCAACAACACGTCGGAACAATGGTGCGCGACAAGAACATTATCGGAAGGGTTTTTCTGTCGTATACTCTAAACCAGCGTGAACTGCTTGTGAACCAATGGATGAACTCATGGAAATAATGCGAATGGTCTTCAAAGACAATTGTTGATTGCTTCTCAGTCATTAAACCTGTTTTCTTGTAAGCAAGATACCAGTCTGTACAGATCCCTAATTTTGGTGAAGCATGTTTTTGGTTAACATATTTTTGCACTCAAATAATAATTTCCATATTTTAAAGTACGGCATTGACCTTGCAGCAGTGGATATACCGGATCCCGTGAGATCACCGAAGGTAAGCGCTGTCGAGCGTGGTCGGCACTTTGATGGGTGACCATCCAGGCCGTCATGCACTGTTGCCATTTTTCGGGGTGCACTCAGCCTCGTGATACCAATTGAGGAGCTACGCGACCGAATAGTAGCGGCTTCGGTCAAGAATACCATCATAACGACCGGGAGAGCTGTGTGCTGACCCCACGTCCCTCCTATCCGCATCCTCCACTGAGGATGACACGGCGGTCGGATGGTCCCGGTAGGCCACTCATGGTCTGAAGACGGAGTGCTTTTTTATATTTATGAAGTGCTAGAATATTTACAATAATAAGCACATGTTCTACAGGACACATTTAAATTTTGGGGTTAAATAACGGAAGTGACAATTCTGAACTGAGTAACGTGGAATAGGAAACCAAAGATTAAACCGACCTGCTTAGGACGTGACATGGTTGGGGATAGCTACCAGGGTGCGCAAACGACTTTATCAATAATTGTTAATGTAAGTTCTTTCACTTTTCTTAACACAGTTTTCGTGCTAGCCATTTTTCTAGATACTTGGGTAACGGGCTAGTAATAAAGGAATCAATATTATTCAAATTCCACGGTAACATTTCTAGAGTAAACTGGACCGTATCGTCGTTCGCCTCAATATTATTTTGATGTCAAAATCGCCGAAATGTAGGAAAAAGAGCTTAGTTGCGCTGATCATATTTTGTGACGCGTTTCTTATTTGCTCGGGTCGGAGGTGGATGCCAAGCAGTCTGTGTGTTGTGTGACGAAGTCAAAACAATGAGGTCCACACGTAGTGTTTAGTAAATGTTCTTTTGTTTAACTTCAATACAAGCAAGTTTAGAATACAATCCGCTGAGTGTACTTGAGGTAGGCAGGTTCATAACAACAACAGAGGCTAACTAATAACACTTACAGTACACATGCAGGATGCAGAATACAGAACGAATGCTGAATGCAGAATGAAGGTCTGCTCGGAGCGGCATCCTATTACGCTGGTACCGTGGCTGCGCTGGTCGCAGAGTGTCTCTTTCGGAGACAGCCACGAATTGGCGGTGCAGTCACATGGATTACTGCTAAATTCTTAATACACAACTATACGAACAGGAAATGGAGAAATTTTTGTCTCCTTAATTTGACTGGCAAGAGAGAGAGAGAAAATTTTTAATGTTACGTTGTATTATGCCGTGAGGACTTACGAGATTGTTGGTGATAATCCATCCGGCGAATTGGCAGGCTGACCTCGTTGGTCGTCTTTCCCCCTTCCTGAAAAGTAAGCTATGTGCCGGTAACGTGTTACATTTTCTTCACCTTACGTTTTACACTCATCCACAACAACATTAACTGAAACGCTACACAGACCAAGCATTGATACTGTTGGCACATCATATAAAGGTTGGAGGAAAGAAATGGTGAATCGCGTGTACTTAGACTTTAAGACGAACGAAACGTAGGATTAAGTAAGGACAGTAGTTGCCAAGTAGAATAGTCGACCGCGATTTATTGGGAGAATTAAAAGTAACTGCTACGATCCATTCTATAGTACTGCTCGAGTGTTTGGGATCCTCACAAGGTCAGATTAAAGGAAAACATAAAAGCAATTCAGACGTGGGCTGCTAGATTTGTTACCGGCAGGTTCGATCAAAGCGCAAGTATTACGGAGATGGTTCTTGAAATCAAATGGTAATCCGTGGAGAGAAGACTACGTTCTTTTCGCGAA
The DNA here is from genome assembly GCF_021461385.2 of Schistocerca piceifrons. Taxonomy (NCBI): domain Eukaryota; kingdom Metazoa; phylum Arthropoda; class Insecta; order Orthoptera; family Acrididae; genus Schistocerca; species Schistocerca piceifrons. The sequence goes on along the minus strand of NC_060149.1, from coordinate 235,401,880 downwards.
ACACTGTTGCGACAATTTAGAGAGCCGGCATTTGAATTTGACTGCAGAACGATTTTACTGCCGCCATTATACATTCCGCGTAAGGATCACCAAGATAAGGTAAGAGAACTTTGGGCTCTTACGGAGGCATACAAATAGTCCTTTTTCCTTCTCTCTATTTGCGAGTGGAACAGGAAAAGAAATGACTAGTAATGGTACAGGGTACACACTGCTGTGCACCATACAGTGGCTTGCGGAGTATGTATGTAGATGCAGATTAATGAATTGCTGCGAAAATTCAGTAATAAGTACGCGAATCAGACATTAGCTTTTTTCTTGTCCTGATGAGTGTACAAAAAAGATTCTGTATGTCACTTCCTCTTGCAATAGAGATTTCCCGTTGTCGTAAACAAAAATATTTTTATTGACCAGAACGTTTTATTGTATAATTCAGTTATATAGAATACTCTTCGAAACAGCTATCTTAAGTAGTATCAACGGAGTAATATTGCGGATAAGATTGGACAACAGACTAATGGACAGCATGGAATCAACGATTAGATGTAACATGCTTTTGCAACGTTTCACTGAGGAGAAATGTGAATGCTAATCAATGGGGCTGGGCAGGCGTCCAAACACGAACTATATTCAAAATCTATATCAAATTTTGGTTTAGCACCCTCAAAAAGGATGTATATATCTCAGCATATATTCAAGCAAGTAAACGTACTTTGGTTTACTACTGCTTTCTATAACTAAGGTAATGCCGAATAGGATATACACTGACATAACTTTAGCTGGATGGAAGCTTGTAAAGAAAGTATATAATCGAAGACTACATCCAGAGGTGCAGACCAGCAACGATAAAAAAGCACTGGCTGTATGCGAACGGATGTCTTTGTCAGATCAGAAATTTAGTTTTGCAGGTAGTGTGCATATGTGGCAATCTCTGAAGGATTGCTAGTGCACAGGTCAAAGCAACAACGGAAATCGTCAGACGTATCCCGAAACAACCGAGGTGTTATTTTGTGTCTCAGACAACTTTGAAAGTAAGTATTTAGTACTGCTACAGAAACCGAAAAAGTAATCACGCTTTTCACCTTGCAAAATCAGCTTGATACATACGCCCTTGCTCAAGTATTGGAGATCTTGAATTCGTCGTTTAGTACTAGTGTAAAGATGATTAAACTTCTCAGAAACTTTGTTTACCAGAAACTGTGATGCGAAGAACCAGTGATGAGGTAGAAGCAGTCATGGAGTAAGGTCTTTTAGGCCACTGCGGTAAGTGCAGTTTAACGACTGTGAACTGGCTTTCAAAAAGTGGAAGTTATTCAAAGACGAGTGAAAAGCGGAGTTGTTCACAAGTAAACGCAGCCACAGAAAGTTCATCCCTTTTGCTCACTGTATAATTAAACAAGCAACTCAGTTCCAGGAAGCCTTAAAAATTCAAATAGGAGAACATCAATCCAAACTAACAGCAGTCGTTTTTAGAAAAATGGTCTCGATGCTCGTGGTTCATGTCCTGTTTAAATCACGAAACTATACATCGTTCGACGGAGGATCCGTAGAGTGAATAAACTCGTGTTTCGTTTTCCGAATTGTCCTAGTTCAGTGTTGAGCCTCACAATCGACACCTTTACATTTGGAGAGAAGGTTGAACACGAAAAATCTATACGTAAGTGCTGCAGTGTCGTAGTGAAGGAGTGTTGTATTCAGCTCGGCAGCGAACTTTCGGTCCTTCACGTCTACCGAAAGGAATTTATGGTGGCTGCACAAAGGCAGGTTTCTCTGAACTTTTGTTCAGCCCATTGTTCCGCTGTTGTCATTGGCACTTTCGATTTATGGTCAATACCCTTACCCATACAGCTCGTGGACGATGTGCTTAAAAAAAAATCACTCGAATAAAGTACTCAGCATGCTCTTGGAAATTTAGCCTTCTTGCACATATTTATGATTGATTGGGAATACAAGCGCCTTTAGGAAATTGGAAAGTTCTACGGTTTAATAGAATAAGAAACAGTAGTTTAAAGTGTAGAAGTCTCGTTGACGAAAAGGTAGTTTGATACGTATCATGGTCACAGGTGGAGAATGATGCTCGAAGAATGATGGCGTGTAGTAATTCACGGAACCGTCTGTGCATCCAGAACTGGAGACAGTTCGTGTTAAGCCGGATCAAAATATCCGCCAAGATATCGCCAGTGACCTCAATGATGCTCGTAAGGAACGTACGTAACAGTGTTAGATCTTCGCCACACTCCATTTGATGGAACGGTAAATATGATTGCTCCTCTTTTGCTGAACTACACTGCTAGTGCAACGATTTTTCTTGCACATATGGACTCGTATGGACAAGAGTGAACTGTATGATTGTCGTTGTGAATTCAGTCTGAACACCAGGTTTGATGCAGCTCTCTACACTGGTTTATTCCATGTGAACCTCTTCATTTCTACGTAACTACTGCAACATACAAAGATTTGAACCTTATTACTATAGGCTAGACGTGGAATTTCTATGCAATTTTTACCCCATACACTTCCCTCCACTACAGAATCGACAATTCCTCTAAGTTTCAGGAATCGTCCCATCAACCGTCCCCTCCTCATAGTCATGTAGTGCCACTTCATTAGTTATCCTACCTACCCATCGTATCTTCAGCATTACGCTGGAGCATCACATTTAGAAATCTATTTTCTTACTGCCTCAACTGTTTCATCAAATCATTGTCTTCATTTGAATGTACTGTGCTCTCCATTGGCGCCTTCTGTATTCTTTTTGACAAGACTTCAAGCTCCTGTATTCTCTTTGACCAGACCTCAACATGACAAAGTTACAGACATTTTAGCAGATCAGATCTAACGATTACAGCCCCTCCGATGTCATTTCAACACAGTTTTCCGCGGAGAAAATTTCCTGGGGAAATGCCCTTTACACAGAGAAGTGTAAAAGTTAGGACACGAAGTTTAATTATGCAGACGTTCCTCTCAAATTGCGTAGCATAGCGCTCTGACATACTCAGAGGTTGTGGACGCACCGCAATATAAAAAGTGTTGTTAGTAAAGTGCAATAAAGCGGTTAGTGTTCTCAGTTAGGGCAGGGCCACAGCGACGCACCTGAGGCGACCTGGTTGGGTAGTCCAGGCAGCCGCGCTGACGGCATTGTCTACGCCTCCATGCTGACAACCTGCAACACACAAGTAGCATTGAAATTGCACACATGAACCTAGGAACTTTGGCTTTAATCGTCTCGTCATTGATTAAAATCAAATGTTTCTTCTAGTGTTTCAAGATAACTCCAGTGAGTACCTTGTACATTATAGAGACGAGGCTAATACGTTTATTGTTTTCTGATCTTACCTGTCTCCGTTCTTGTAATATAGTAAAAGTAAATCACTGTCTCAGAATTTGATAAAACGTTCCCACAAAGCTATTCCTCAAGATGATTGCTCTATGGGTACTAGCAACTGCACGGCGTGAATGTCTGGATCGGTCATTGAAATAACTGAGTATTACCACGGTTGGTTCCGTTGATCGTAACTAGAATTGCACACGTATCTAAAGTGGATGTCCAGCTGAGGGAGACAATGCGAATAATCTCGGGAACACTCAGGGTCACCCCCTGTGCATGGCTTCCTGTACTAGCGAACATAGAGTCACCAGAAATCAGGCGATCACAGCTAGCCCTAAAAACCTACAGGAAAATTATAGACAACCCGGACCTCCCTATCCACCAAGATGTGACACCGACAAACAGGCTTAAATCCAGATCACCTTTTTGGAAAATCGGTGAAGAACTACAAGCCTTCGAGCCGAGAACGGCCTGGAACGAAGCATGGTCGGCAAGTGAATTTAAGAACAAAAATTTAGTACACGATCCAAACAAGACGATTTATGGCTTCAACCTGCCAAGAAGAGTGTGGACAGCTCTAAACCGGGTCAGAACGAGTCTTGGGAGATGTAAACACCTAATGAACAAGTGGGGCATGGCCGACGGTGGTGTATGCGAGTGCGGTGAAATACAGACAATGGACAATCTACTCGTGTGCAAAGTGTATGGCTATGGTGGTGAACTCATGGACATACATAGACTCAGTGACTCAGCCATAGAGTGGCTCAAAAACATATCTAATATAGTGTAGAATTATATTTTTTTCTTTTTTAGTACATAGTGAAAAGAATATTGTAAATTATGCCTCTGTGATGCCGAACGAGTAAGTAAGCATTTACATTATCTCGTCTCAGATTTTAGTAGTCTCTTTCTGCAGCCAACGTGCTGTAATACTGATATAAAATGATAAATGCAGAAAATAATAGTCATGCGAATTCAGTAAACGATATCTCAGAAGATAGCTGAAAGCTGTGTACCCGTACCTATTTTATTTATTGATTATTTACGTTTTTATAGTTCTTTTAGCAAAAGTTTGTCAGAACATACTATCCTCCACAATAGCACGGCAACTGAATGCAGCATGAATAACTCATTTTTTAACATACTTGTGTAGTTATTTAATGACTATTTTAATATTTTCCCAAGAGCTTTATTTATATATGATTAGAACTGATATTAAAAATCGAGGTGATTTAATAGCGGTCAGTTGCACGTGTTAGCTGGACACACTTTTCGAAAGTGTACCCAAGACGCTTCTAACAAGCAGACTTGATTGATTATGCAATATTTAACGACATTTTGATGCCATTTAACATAACTGCATTTGCGCAATAATAGTAGCTTATTTATTTATGAACAAACTTTTATTTAAATTTAGTATAAAAGTAAGTGTGTCAGGAAGGTTACAACATTTATTTAATTAGTGTTATAATATACTAGTTTAGGATGGAATGTGGTCAAAATCATGTCTGTAGATGCATTTTTTGTAATAACTATCTTCAGCCAGTGGGTAAGTAGGCAGTGGGGGAACACTGCTGGAGCTAGGTGGAAAAAATTTTTGAGCGGTGTGCTCAAGGGATCGATTCTGGAAACTTCTAGTTTAGTACTGGGAGAAGGCAGACATGCCTGACAGGACAGAACGTGTAAGATTCGTTGGTGCGGGTGACTGAGCGGTGAATGGCTGCTAGAATACTTTAACTTTTGAAAGGACTCAAACTTTCATAAGGTCTGAATGTGCTCCAGTGAAAACTTTATTTCTACCGCTTGCATTATGGAATTAAGAATAGACAGAATACAACTTTTTAAACATTATCTCTCGTGTATTACTGTACAAATCGTCGTGCTGAGTTCTGAATTATTTTGCGCTGACGAATATTTCGTGTATTGTGGACTTAGTTTTTTGTACGTCTCGAATGGCTATTTAGTTTGGGGATTTTGCTACTATTCTCGTAACGCTTTCAAAGCAGCTTTATTGTATTCTATAAAAATCTATTTCTGTCTGTGTTATGACCGGTTATCATTTGACCACATTCCGTTCATTCGAGATTTACGTTCTTGAATAAACATTATTCAACAGAATTCTCTCATATCGTCTACATCAATTACATACACTAGAACAGGACCATTTTTATTAATTATTCATTTAACTTTTATTTAATATTTCTATTTGTTTTATTGATCCGCAATTCTACCCAATGCATAGACTATTTGCCTACAGTCTCACAGCTACAGACGTGTGCTGCTCGAACCTGGGACATTATCGAATTATTGTTTTTAAACAGAGCTGTGCATAGCCTAATTATCTAAGGTACGAGCAACATCAGGTAAAGCTGGAGTTGGTTCGCTCGCATGGAATGCTGGTTATAAGGTTACTACTCAGTGGAATATGCACAAAGTAACGTTGTAATTGGAGTTTTCACTTACAGGGCATAAATCTAATCCCGTCAGAGCTGCAACTGCAATTCTAAGACTTTACAACATTGTGTGATAAGGGTTCCAAATCTATTGCATGAAAGGCAGTTTGCATGGGGACTCCGAGCGTGTGGGATATATCAAAAGCCGTGAGTATTTCCTAACAGAAGTAGGCCAGTTTGTCTTTTAAACAGAATGAGGTAGTGTTGGTAGGAACGATATTAGTGGGGCAGACAATCTGAAATCAGTGAAGAAAGATAATGTGGCTGATTCAGTGGCATCGTTAAGGGAAGTCCTGAGAAACTTGAAATTTAGGTAGGGGCTCATTGAAAACGCAGCTAGTCACTAAAGTTGAGAAAGTAGAGGCAACTGCAGAAAGTGTAAAACAGGCAAGTGTAGAACGTGTTAAAGATGGAGTCGGAAACATAAAATCGAATTTTGAAGGTGTATGGTTCAAAATTAGAGGCCGTAAGGACTGATGTGGTAACTTTTCTGGGGAGGTTGGCCTGATTAATCCGAGATTCGATTTAGTGCAAAAATATTTTGGGGGCAGGTCGGAAAAGATACAGGGCGAGCTGGGCAGCGATGTCATTAATTGCGTGCAGAGGCAAAATGCACTTGAGGAAGTGGCCAATAAAGCTATCTACAAATTTTCGAGTAGAGTGTGGGAACTTGAGAAGAGGTAATTAAAAAAGACAACGTTTTGAATCAGGAAAGAATAATGAAACTTTCCAGTGGAAACAGCAGATTAAAGATGTATGGGGTAGAATTAAATTATCTAGCAGCAAATCAGGCTACTATTGCATTACATTTTCCCTAGGTTAATTTAGGAATGAAAGTGTTCTACAAATGATGGAAAATAATAACCAGTTGATTTCATTGCTGCATGTACAGATGTTTCATGAGAGGAATGTCGGAAGCGGCTACAATTAAGTTTGTAAAGCTGCATACTGAGGACGACGCACAGTCATGGACAAATTTAATAAAGTTTTGAGAGTTGTTCCCTGAATAAATTATGGAGTGAAACGAAACAAACACGACTTCAGAATGAGTTCCTAAACGGACCAAGTTTGAAAGAAGGAAGTGGATTGATGTGCAATGTTTGGGTCCATGAACTAAGTTGATGCACATAAGTCGTACGCTGGAAATGTTAATTGAATTCAATACTCTCAATTGACGCTTATCCGATTACTTTCTGTAGCGTCTTGTGCACAGTACGACAAATTCCATTGATGAGTTCTTCGATTTTATTGAAAAATTAGAACAGGCGTTGAAATTCAAGCCACATAATGGGAACAGTGGACACGGAAATGGGTATTAGAGTGGGAACCACAATAATCATCAAAATAACCATCGTGATCATAACCAAAATAACTGTCAGCGATGAATTTCGTTAGGTATCGGCGGAGGTGGATGAGATATTGTTAAAGGGAGGTAAATGTGATGTTTTAAGTGCTGAAGTTGCGAAGGTTGAAGTGACTGATTTAGATATCTTGGTTGAAGGAATTTTTGCATTTATTTCTATTGATTGAAGTGAACCGATGGCTCTCGATGAAATCGTGAATTCTGAGTGGCTGTTGATGGCTTAATGTGAAAATAACGGGTTAGGTGGTATGTAAAGGCATATGAGACATCTGAGAGGAGAGAAAATATTACAGAGGCAGAGGTAGATCCGAATTTGGTAGAATTTGAGTGTACTGTGAATTCTGATGTAGTGGTTGCATGAGCGGAAATTTGTGTGATGTATCGGTGAAGGTTGATGGAGTTATTGATGGTGATTTTATAACTCACCGAAGTATGTGAAAGAAGTTTTAAGTAATGAAGCTTATGGGATATCGTCGGATGTTAGAGGAGTTAATTGTAATAAACTTTGTAGTGTTTGACGGAAATAAGTGAGGTTTTGTGTAAGGGAGATGCAGTTGTAAGTTGTATGATTAATTGTGAGGAGCTTGCAGTTATTTCGGGGGAAGGGAACAGTATATTAGATGCTAAAGAGGATAGAGAAACACGGGTTTTGAGTGTGATTTTAATCCTACAGATGATTTAGAGGTATTTCGGGAGAATATGAAAATGAGTAACGGGAAACTATTGATTTACAAGATGATGATAATACTGAATGGCACATTAAAGAAGAAAGTGACTGCTCAATTAATGACTGGAGATGGAATGGAAAAATATTCATTACAAGCTCGGTGGTCGGCACAGGAGAAATTTTAAAGTGACAAGAGGTCTTGATGGGAGGAAAGATGAAATCAGGGCCAATATGAGTTTAATGAATTGTTTGTGGGTGATAATGAGATTGTGGGTTGGTCTGATGATATCTGTACCATAAATATGGAGGAAAAAAGCAAGAGACGTTGAAAATAATCTTTTGAGGTAGCAGTGTTTAGAGAAGGGTAAAACTGAAAATGTGTAGTCTATAAGTACTATGATCGATGTTGATAACGAAAGTATGTCTGAGTTGCTCATATTTAAAAGTTGTGTTCAAGCGATAGTCGAAAATTTTGATGTAAACGTACAAGTCCTTTTGTGAACGAGGAGACAGGCCTCGAATTTTAGCGGCTCAAAAAACTTAAAAAGTGAGATTCAAAAGATACATTGGTGAGATAAATGTTGTAAGGGGCAACGGTGTTAGTGTTGCACCTTGCAAAAGAAGAACCTGGCGTGTGTATTAATATAAGCATGTATATAAGTGTATTTTCTTGTGCAGTTTTTAAGAAATTTGGAGGTTATTTGTACTTTGGATAAGGAATAATTTGTGAATTTAAACTAAATGAAGTAAATTATGGAGGCACAACTTCATACAAGGAGTGAGCTAACAATGTATGCATAAATCATGGTGCGCGGAGGTTGTCAGGACATAAATGATTTCATGAATTTATGAAAGAGAGAAACAATTTCTACTGCACTTAAGATTTGGGTGGAAATTTCAAAGGTTTATTTAAATATTATATTCCTAATATTATGGGTATATTTCTAATGTGGTGTTTGTAATTTAATTATAATTATTGTCCGTAATCTGATGTGTGGAGCTCATTAAACAATTTAATTGCTTGTGAGAGTAAAGCATAAAGTTATGTGCAAAGAATAATGCAATATTTTGGGGGTGTATTTGGTTATGTTAATTCTAAAATATATTCTACTTTGCAAAAATCTTGAACATGTCTCCATGAATATTAGACGAATTTATAATGCAGTAATCTACCGAGTTAAAAATCAACGTTAAGTAGAATAATGCTGCTCGGAGTAGTTTCTGATTAAATGTGGTAGGAAACATGAGAATGAATGAAATGTTTATTGGCTTATGGTGTCGAAAAAAGTTCATGGCATGAAAGACATTTTCTTGTGGGAATACGGACAGAATACTTGAACTGTCGAGCTGAGTGAAATGTATTTTGCCAAAGCCATAAATCAATTTTTGCTTTGCTATCCTGTTTTTGAATGTATCGGTACTACAGGCAAGAGCGTTCAGTGTGTGAACTGTTAGGATTGGGGAATTCTTATTACTGGTAACCTCACTGCAGTCGTATTTGGACCGCTATCGTCCTTCAGCACTGACAGTGGCTGCGAATTGACGAATATTTTGGGGCAGTAAGTGACGCATAGAGCCTTGAATTTCTGCAGAGGCTGCTGGACTGCAAACGGTCTAAATTTCGACGCCAGAACAACGATTGTGTGCCATGTTAACAATAGTAATAGTGAGCCGCTACGGTGAAATGGTGAAAGCACAATAATGCTACCAAATGAGAGCAACAGTGCTAAGAACTTTTGCTGAAAGTGGAGCTGACTCGAAAATTTATTGTAATTTGTGTGCTTTCTGTTTAGTTTGGTATTTATTTAATACCCGTGATTATATAATTTTTATTAGCGTTGGAAACCAGTTTATGCTGATAATATACGCTTGAATTCGAACTTCCATAGGATAATATTACGCAAGGTGTAATTAACAAATTAGAGTTAAAGTAAATTAAAGTCCATATGTCTGAATTAGTTGTTTGTTTTAGACCTGTGAAAGACTCATGACCAGTTTCGCAACTTAAAGGTGCATTTCTATATAAAAGAATTACAATCTTGGTGTAACAAAAATTCATATGATTTATTTGAAAAGAACCTTAAAAACTTTTTGACCACAAATGCTATTCTGTATTGGTACTGCTGAAAGCTGTTGTCTTACATAAAGTTTAAAAATTTTGTTACAAATCCAGTATATGATACCAATGATCGTCAATTATCATATACGTTTCTTACAAGTGCGCTTTATGCCTGATGAGGATTATTATGTTCCAAGGTGCAGCTATAAACGAGTGATCCTCAACGATTGTTATCGGACTAAATGGTTGTTAAACACCGATGGTGGGCGCCCTAAAAAAAATCCGTAAGCTGAGGAAATGTGGATGTGGAAATTTTTACAATGAAAGAAGGCGGTCAGTCAAGAACCAAGAGTCGTTTATTAAAGCGATTCAGATAATTGGTCAAATGATCCGCTGTTCTTGGGATCAGTATTTGTAGGGTACGAATGAAAATGTAGATCATCAATAAGCGGAAGGAGTGCACACTACGGTTCGCAACGCGTACGGTTAGTTTAACAGCAATGCGTGTACAAAATTCGATAATGACCTCCTTCAGCTGGATCACATCGGCCCTTGGAGAATCTGATGGATCCCTATAGCAGAAATAGACCGTGGTTAGGGTGGATATAGATCCAGATATGCATCTAACGTGGTGACAAAGTGCCGTCGGAAGAACAAGATGATGATGGTTGGGCGAAAGCTCATTTACCGGAAATGTCATGCGCATCGAGTGAAGATGCCCCAAAATTGTGATGTAGTGGATCTGCTATAGTGGTTGGTATCATGGCAGCAAGCGTGCTGTACGTCCGCGGGCCGAGTGCATCCCTGCCTTGTTGATGGGTCACTGACCTGGATTAAGACGGTTGTGGGCACATGGATTACGGAGGAAGTGCCGGACATGCGAAGAACGAACTGAACTGTAATCTTGTGGTCATTTCGTGAACAACTGGACCTTGGGGATCGTATTACAGCAGGTGTATAAAGTGCAAATATATTGTCAAAGTTTGCTACTTTACCTTAATGACTATTTCTAACACCATACAGTGGATGCTAAATTAAAATGATTCACAAATATCAGAAAGATATTAATATAGTTATATATAATCCTAGATCGGAGTTTCTCTCCTGTCTTATAATGTATTAGATCAATTGAGCCTGTAATACTGACGATTAAATGAAATATTAAAATTAATAAACATTTTTTGTGAAACAGTAATAACTGAAGTCGTTAAAGTATCCAAAGGGCCATACTCTTTCTGCGGCTGCAAAACCCACATGGGAGTAAAACTTCATAATATGACCAACTGACAGAGCTTAGATACTCTAAATTAACGAGGAGCCACAACGTCTCATTTCCGTTTGATTGTTCGAAGTATGCTCGGGCACAGGTTTTACGGATTCCATGTTTTGAATTTCTCCAATACATTTAACATGATCCTCTTGCTCTCCTTAAACAGAATTCCCAGATTATTTTCTGAACTTGTTAAAGTATATCCAGTTTTTTGTAAATGCGCCGTTATGGCTGACTCAGACTTGGTCAGTGGTTGCCTCACCTAAAGAGTAGTTTATGAGAATATACTTAGCACAGCAAGAAGGTTCAATTTCAAGTTTTTAAATCTTGGTAAATCGTTGGTTAGAATAACATGAATATCCATCCCTACAGAGCACTCTCTGATAGTGTATGTTATGGCATAACCTGGGAGGTACATGCGGTTTCACACACCAAAACAAAGACACACACACTATTGTTCTGACACGAAATTAGTGAATTATTTTTACTACGTCATGTATTTTATTTATTATATTGTGTAATTACGGTAACTTTGATGCTACTTAATGAGGGTAATAGCAAGCAAATTAGCCACATTAAGTGAAGGTGTGTAACGTTACACATACTTAGGCGTGCAATTCGGCCGCCTCGAACTGGTATGAGGTGAATGAATTTGTTGTGCGGCCGAACGCTGGCTGGTGGCCCCAGGGCGTGGCAGATCCAGGACAAGCGACTGTTGCTTATCACCACAGGTACGAAGACGGGCAGTGCTTGGCCAGAAACCGGTGAAATCCAGAACGTTGAATTTGCACGGTGGTTGCTCGCTTAGCCGAAGAACAGACGATGCACCAGAAATGTCGAAGTGTAAGACAGTCTGAAATATGGCTACTTACAGCTCTTACAAATTCTATAATAAATCACAGTTAAATAATACAGCAATCTGTGTCATGACAGTTGAACATCCCATGGTCCACCGTTCGAAAAATAATGCGAACAATTGTGAATTGGTAAGTCTAGTGCGGTTGCATACTTTCGAGAATGCAGATTATCGTCACATTGAGAAAAGTTTGCAGCCTGGAACGTAACGTGATTCGCAATTGGCAAATGTTACCCTCTCATGTGGACATTAAAATGTGTTTCTTTCAATGCTTTATTCGTTATTTCTCTTCATTTCGTTACAAATGTTTTCACAGAGTTTGTGTCCTTCGATCACTCGTTTTTCATGCGGGTCCTCTGAGTCATTGAAAGTTTGATTATAACCACGCTGTATGTATCTCTTTTACAAATTTAGTTATGGCCTTTATAATATTTGCAACGACTGTGGCTTAAGACATTTACTCTGCCCCTCCGTACATTATAGGCAATGGATATTTACTTCCACAAGAAGAATAAAAGTATTTCATATACAGGTTCCATTTATTATATAGTGAAGAGGCTGATGACTACTGCTCGCGTTCACCATTCGCCCTTAGGTATACCTCTTAGAATGCTTGTTCTGTTTTGCGGAGTTCACTGATTCAATCATAATGTTACAGGTTTTCTACTCTTTTTTATTGTCCTAATAATATTGTAATGTAAACAATAATGATTATATAATGCTCGTTGTACATTTCATTACTACTGTACTACTCGTGCTTTCAACATTGTTATTTTATGGAATTGCATGGAGGTTCTTTAATTTTTAATTTTTTAATTTTTTTTTTATTTTTGGTTTATTTTTTTGTCGTTCAAATGATATGTAATCAGATTTCATTGACATTTGTATTCCTGTCGTAGTGTTCTTAGGTCATCATTAGCTACCACCTGACTGCCCTCAGACAGTCCACTCATATATCACACGCCATTATACAGCTTCAGAAATGCAAATTTGCATCATCTTCTTGGTATATAGTACTGATTACATTTGACCGTATCTACACCAGCATATTGATCTGTTTTTTACTTACATTATGTACGATCTATTATTTTCGAAACTTTTTGAACACTTTGGTGACTAATAGCACTGACAATTACACACCAGCGGCACCTACTTGAAACACGCACACACAACTTTTTACAGCTTTGGCTTTAACTAGTACTTTTTTTAATTTTATTACACGTTTGATACCCGAATATTTGTTAATCAGTAATGTAAGATGCTCAAAAAATGTAAATTACTATTGTAATGCCAAAACATTATACATCGTAATAGCCATGCGATTAGTACCATATGGCGGACTTGTTTGGTTAAGGCGTAAGTGAGCACGTTCTTGCAGTTTGCACCTACATCCATAAGAAATTTTGTGTCATATATTCGGTATGCGTTAATTTTCATTCGATTGTACTGGTGTATATACTATTATTTGATGTTATCACCTGTTTCTCAGGTAAACCCATTTTACTGTAGATCTTTTGAAAATGGCGTAATGCCAAAACACGTAAGGTGTAACGAAGTCAGTAAAAACTGTGGTCAGCACAAAAGTATTATTACAGTACAACTAAATGACAGCGACATCTCACAAAGCATTTTAGTAACATATCCTGGATACGAGCACTGGGACAGGACTGACTTCCGAGCCGGTCCCTCACGTGTTCTATAGGGCACAGGTCTGGGGATCTTGATGGCCACAAAGCTAATTTATAGAGACAAATACCATTTGTCAATGAGCACTGTCCTGTTGGCAAACGGCACCACGGTATTTCGAGTGAGAGCTAACACATGAGGACGTAGGATGACCATGACATACCGCTGTTACGTCAGATCTCCGTCAGAGCTCCGTCAGTCACTACCAACTGTGACTTGAAGTCATACCCGATGGCTACGCACACCTCGACGCTAGGAGTAACATCACTATGCCTCTCCAGAACTCTGACAGGATGGAATTTTCCACTGGTCACCTTGATATTCCCCAACGATGGTGACCGGAGGTAGAGCAGAAAACGATTCATCGCTGAATACAATAAGACCTCATTCGTCAGCATTACATGCTTCCCCGTCAAGGCATCACTCCAGACCCATCCTTTCACGTTGTGCTGTTAACAGCTTACACATGGGACAGTAATTCCTTATTCGAAATGCAACTATTCGTCGATCAAAGGTGCTGGATAACAAAATTTTTCAGGGAGTCCATTACTACTTCTGTGATGGCAAGCGTTGATGTGAAGGGGTTACGATGTGCTTAGTGCACAATACGGTGAACATATTTTTCTCAAATGTGCTCGACCGAAACCTTGACGACGAGAATGTCTACCCTCAAGTTCTCATGCAGTCCAACATCGGTCCACTGTCCCAGGGCCGCACAAATATTGGACGATTAAACCGTCCAGCCAAATGCACATCCACAATAAAGGCCACTTTAAACTCTTTTAGGTGCTGATAACGCTGTCTCACGGGAGTATATGACATCTCCGTTTCCTACTTATCACTCAACGTATGACACTTTTCACGCCCCATACACATCCTATCAGGCTTGGTAACAACACTAAACATTTACATACACGCCAATGGTGTGTACTTTTACTCTGTTACACTGACACTCGACCATGTCTTCGGAGTGCTTGACTATTTTTGTTCATTCTGCGTAGCTTAGCTGCTGAAAGGATTAAGGAATCGTTACGGAAATCGTGTGGCTGATCCCATAATATTCATCAAAATATTTCTGGAGGAACTTAATAAATTTCACTAGAGATGGGTGTACAGACAAACTAATTCGACTTTTAGAGTTAGTACTGTTGTCAACAAAACTGTTTTGGCTGCCTCCTTCATACTTAGAACATCGCCATTCTCTTTTTCCGAAACGTTATCCTGCCAGTGAAAACAAGCAACTTTTTATTATGCTAGTGAAGAGCTCTTGTTTGCTATTCAGAAGTAAAGAATACGCTTAAAAGAACTCTAGTTGCATCTCGTTGGATAAAAACATTACGAGCACTGACCATAAAAAATGCTCACTGCCTGAAGTAATCCCTGTTGCAGAAACTTTAGTTTGATACCTTACACAGTTTTCTAAATAGTTGTGAACGGGGTGTGTGACATATACTGTACAATTTTCGTAAATATCTGAAACCCGGTAAGAAGGGCTGATATTTTCCACTGAAATTGCCCGTCAGTTGTGTAGAACACACACACACACACACACACACACACACACACACACACACACAATTCCCTTTACTGAAGTAGGAAGGAAGTAAATTGATACCAGTGTCAAAGTACAATTTGATGACCGCAATGACCGCAACGGATGACCCGGAGAAAGAACACACCCAGTTTAAGCCCAGTTAGAGATAGAAAGACGTGTCTCAGAAATGACCCTTGCTGCAGCATGGAGAGATAAGCAAAGGCTGGCTTTTTCTGGCTACTGTCTATCAAAGCTCATCCCGGAGTGAGCACGTGTTTCTTCCCTACAGCTTGTTGTTCTGCTAACACAACTTCATTCAACGCAATGAACAGCAACTAAACCGTTATGCATAGCTTTCGCACCATATGGAACCCCCATACAACCAGACTTTTGAAGATTATCGTGGAAAATTCTCTCTTTAAAACTCTCCTCTGGAAAGATATTTAGCAAATATGTGAGATGGGATAATACTTGTGTTGATGTTGGCAGGAAATCAAATGTGAATATAGAAGAAAAATCTATGTAAGGATAGTCTTTCCGTGGTTACGTGTTTGATTTTTTACCATTGTAGCGTTGATGATATTTACATTCAGGTATTTTAACATGAAAACCTAGTTAAACGTGGGCTTATCACCTTTCATGATAATTTCTTTTGAAATTAAAGACAATTGCAACGAAAATTCTCCGGCTGTTGCTCTCGTGGTCACCATTCTATTTTGTGTTGGGAGCAAATCCACGAAACTCCTCCTGGAATCTGGTGCATGTCGTTAGAGGTAGTATGTATGCAACAAGGGACAGAATCACCATTTTAAACAGTCGCGAGGGAGAAAGAAACAGGTGACGTGCTTTCAGCGGAGACGCATGGTTGTGCAGCTTTAAAAATTACGTCTCGGGTTGTCTGAAAGCGTCGCCACAGATTTTAGGAGCTGAAAAAGACTTCAGTTCTTTTCTCCGTACCGCAGTCTACGGTGTCCCGTATTCTGTGGCATATAGTAATTTGCTGCTGACAAAAAATGGTGCAAAATATTCAACGGTTTCTATGGAGCTTTCATAGATGTTTGACTCAACCTTTCAGACGATGGGACTTAATCCATGCATGTGTCACCGATATGTATTGTCCCTTCATGATTCAGTAGTTATCACAGGTATTTTTGTATATCAACTCTCGGAGGTTATATATGGTGTAATAGTACTGTACTTTCAGTTGATAAGTAACTACTCCTTAGCTTCACGGTGTAGCTGAAGACCACTTGTGGTAATATTGTTACTAAGATATGATACATTCAGGAATGTAGTTTTACGCCTGTCACATGACTTTTGCCTCTATGATCTCAATTTTTTTCCCGGGAACTGACATGCTGAAAGAGAGAACGTCTGCTTTACTGTCGTGATTTGTTATCCACTTTGCATTCAATGATTACTCGTATTCTAGAAGGCATGCCTGTTGCTCAGGTAACTTACGAGGACTGAAAGACGACGATTCCCATCCTGCTTTCAGACGTTCATATCCAGCCGTATCTGGAAGACGGTGGTCGATAATGTAAAACTTTCACCGGCGTAAAATTATTAATCACCAATGGAATGAAGCATTTCGATCGGGAAAGCAATTGAGGAGCTATTATTGGAGCCTTGCTATCGCTACTGAATTTGTAGCCAGATGTACTATTTAATCATCAGGAACAATTATCTAATGCCAGCGACAAGGGAACACTTTTAAAACGTAAATTTCTCTTCAAAGATGGCGCTTCCTCACTTCTGACATCGTACCATTACCAAACACATAAGTTTGTGTATGGAAATCACGAAGTGTGATTTCATGTTGTATCTCTCACCAGTCAGCTTTGTAACTAGTGGGAGCCAGTGAGAGTTTGAATGCTTTATTATTTTTCTGTCGTAGTTTGTTTTCTGTGGGACGTATGAATTTGAATTAAATGTTCAACAAGAAATAAGGAAAGGGAGGAAGATTACAGTTAAACGTTCTTAAGCGGCAATGTAATTGGAGACTGATGACAACGTAGGATAAGACAAGTATGGAGAATAAATATGGTCACTTTCTTTTCAAGGGAATCATCCCGGCCTTTGCATTCAACGAGTCAGGAAAATGCGGATGACAGGAAGACTGACTTACTGTGCCGTCATGCTCGGTTTAACAATAAAAGCTGTAGTCAGATCACTCAAAGTTTTCAACTTGACAGCATAGTCTCATTTTATTATTTTAATAGCGACTCAGATCGTCTTCGAATGTGTAGCGTTAAGTATCTACGGCCGTAAGACTTGACTGGCGTAGCGTATTTTGTTTGGTGGCCATGAATAAAATTATTCACGGAACAACGTTGAGTAATTGAATATAATCACTTTTATATAACTTTAAGCGATGTAAGAAGCGCACAACAGGAAAGATCTTTGGAGGCATGAATGTTATGCGTTCCATGTAGAATTGGCGTTTGGAATGACATACTCGAATTATAACAATGATGGGAGAACGTCGTGATGTAATTAATATGTTTACAACCAGTGTAAATATTGTACACGAGTGTGTGTGTGTATGTGTGTGAGACAGAGAGAGAGAGAGAGATATATATATATTCAATATGTGTCAGTGGCTGGCTGAGGAAACACTAATAACAGAAAAATTTTAAAAATACGCGTGATTTACATGTTTAGGTCGTGTTACAGCTCACTGCTTGCGAAGCTTAGTACACACTGATGTATTGTTGAGAATCACTGTCGCACTTATTTTTCGTGGACACTTTATGGTAGACCTCTTCACCATGTTACGCAAAGAATTTTGTTCACATTTAGGTTTGATTCAAGGACAGCAGACCGCTGAAAGCTGAGTAAACTCCAGTGCTGGTTTATGATTGTACTGGATGTAAACGACGTAAAGTTTTTGAAGTAGTTTTCTGGAAAACATTTTACTTGAAGCATGAAAAATAAAACCTCACAAATTCTGAACCCATGTTTTTTTCTCTATACAGTTGTCGACAGGATAAATAGAATGTTAGGAACTGAATGCTCCACGTTAGAGCAAGGTAAAGGTGAATATTAGCAACAACCAAATAACGTGAATGAATGTGGGAGAGTGAATGTAGTAGGGAGTAATGCGCGTATTTATGCAGATCGAAATTCTGTGGCTTCACAAGTAAGAAATATTTCTTGCAACTGTGATGCTAATTTTGGTGTTTATGTTGCTGTTGATTTTTTTTTTGCGCTAACATTGAAGAGGATAACAATGAAGTTATTAATGGTGGTGTTAGTAGTTATTCAGATAAAGATGTAGCTGATTATTTTGAAAATGTGGAAAAACTTGATGGGGCTGAAGTCTTTCTGGCAGTGAGATTAGATAGAACAGCTGAGGAAAAGTATACAACACTGTGGAACCAAGGGTGTTAATATTAAACATGGGTACGTCACTGGAAACTGTTACACAATGTCACGTAGGTATTGGAAATGGGAGATAAGTTTGTTTACATGGCCATCATCCACAGCAAGCAGAGATATATTCGTTTTGTAAATAAAAAGCGCTTTTACTTGTTGCAAATCCTGAAATAACGCATTCAACTTAGCATCCAGTTTAATAAATTTAGTTTTTGGAATGTCTACGTATTTTTCTTTTTTTCTGACAGCAATTCATTTATATTTTGGCAGCCCGTTGTCAGTGGCATGTTAGAGTGAATGTGATCGATCAGTTTCATGCGTGAATGAGTAGTAAACTAGATGCTAATTAGGACTCGTTTGTATGTCAAACAAACTGAGGCTTTCATGAGTCATGTAACTGTAGGTCACAGGGAACATTCAGTCATGGTACAGTGCATCCAACACTGAAGAACAATTAACTGAGTGTAGTAAAAGTGATGATGTAGGAATCTGTTTCTGCAAAGAGGCTTTATAATTGGAGTTTATGCTTCTCATAATAATTTTTTAGTCATTGTTTGAAACAGAATTTTTCCTCTAAAATTTGTGTAAGATGGTATATTTATTACTGTCATCGTTGATTTGAAGACTAATCTACAGGAAAATATCATTAATCTGATATTCCATAGGGTGTGTGTGTGTGTGTGTGTGTGTGTGTGTGTGTGTGTAAACTAAAACTACTGGTATTAAACTAATCTTTCATGAATGTTATGTAAATAGTTATAAAGTGAATGTTTATTGTTTTTTACTTTGATCTTTTAGTAGTTAAGTATCTTCTACATATTATTATTATTAACACTAGTATTAATAATGGTATTATAAGTTTCAGTTTGTTCCCTGTGAACATTACTGAAAATTTTATTTTGTTTTGTATTTCAAAATTACGTATATTACTGGCAGCAGCCACATTTAAAAAAATTCGCTATTCATATTATTCGTTTCAATTTTTTTGCGGTGGGAGGTATTGTATTGTCAGAATGCAAGCCACTGTGACCACTTCAATATAATAAGTAGTGGTGTTACGTATGCGGCCAGACGGATATTGTAAACTGTATTTATACAGTTTGGAAGTGGTGGATGTAATGTCAGGCAATGGGTGAGGGAGGGGCATCGGGAGCAAGGAGCAGATATTCTCTTGTTGGTGGCCGAGAGCGCAATATGTTTCATAGTACGAAACTAGAAAATGTTTCCATAAATGTGTTTTGTAAGAGTACAGCATTTATTGAAACCATCACAAAAATATTCAAATATTTAACACTTATTATTTTATGAACGTCACTAGAACTTCATACTACAGTACTGTACCAAGAAACAATTAGAGAAAGAAGAGATGTGTTAGAAATGACATGAAATTAGTATTTCTGTGCACGGTATTACAGGATAAAATTATCGCTGAATTGAGATAAAGGAATAAAACTTTCTTCAATCTACTATTAGAAAACTGTTAATCGCTCTTTTTTCGAAATACATGTTGGTAGGGATTTGTAAATGAGTAAAATGTCGTATGAACTTAACAGTGTACGAAATAGGCTCACTGTCGATGAGTTTCAGTTTTAGGCTCCTAGAAGTTATCATCACATCCGCTGAAAATGACAGTTAAAACGAAAGACTGATAATATGGGAGACGACTCAACTTACGTTTACTGATAGTTGTAGCTAATTATTTATTTCTGTCACTGTAGCAACCTAATACAGGATGTTATCAGTTTAACGTCATTATAGATGATGTCCTGATCTTTTAAGATTAGTTACAATGTAACGTGTGAACTTCATCCACATGTATGGACGATTCAAGATTGAAATACGTTAACTGTGTATATTGAAATATTTATCTAGATTATTTCAATTGTTTATGTCGTCAAAGAAATGGGTATTCAATAAGAAAAAGCAGTTCTTGGAAGGAAAGGAGGAAAATTAACGTCCCGTTGCATTCACAGCTCATAAACAATGGAACACTAAGAGGAAAGTAAAAATAACTGTAGTTTTGATTTACATCATTTCGCTGAAGTGCTTTGCGGATAACTCGATAAACAAGTCAAGCTGAGTATTCGAACTCTGTGCCATCGAACAGTAGTCCCTCTTGTATGGTACAACTTCTCGTTTAGTTTGGGAATTCGGGGTTAAGAGGACCTAATGCTATATCCACAAGATAAAAATGAGTTGGGTTTCGAAAGAAAGATATCGTTTACATATCAATTTATTGTGAGTCACTTGCTGAATGGTACTGAGTTCAAGTGCTGAAAATTTAGGAACCGCGGATCAAAAGTAATGTATTTAGAGTAAGAGATAAAAATTGTTAACAACGTGCATATCTTTAAGAAAGATGTGTTTTTGGCTACGCCACTTCCAATTTGGAAATTGGACATTTTCCAATCTGAATTAATTAGCGGATTTTAGAATTCGATATAATCGTCGGCGTACAGCCTCGTGAGGAAACAAAATACAACAGCACAAAAGAAAACACTGATGTTTTAAGTTTACAGGTGCTTCTATTCAGTGCAGACGCACTTCTATACCACCATCTGAGTGTCTTGCAAACTGCACGGTGTTGTTGGAAATCAGTTAAAGAATAAGGTAATAGATGCAGACGGAATTCCTTTTATGCTTTACACTAAACAACCCGCTCAGTTAATTCCTTCTGACAAAAACAGTGATATTTGGCAACACTATACACATAAACACACCAAACCAAACACACTGAGAAGTGAAAGCGAAGTGTTATGGCAAAATGTGTTCGTAAAACGCCCAATATCGGACATCTCGCGTATGCAGACCAACGAAGTACAAGTAAAAGTACAGGACTACACATATGCACTCATAAGATCACGTATCGTAAGTATAAACAAATATTAATTCAACCTTATGAAACAAGAGAATAATAAGACCTATAATGTAGTAATAAATTTGTGATTATTATATAACGCAATTGTTATATACGAAAACGAACCTTTATTACAGGCCACTGAAGATGCTTCACAAATAAAAAGAAGCGAAACACGCGAGGAACAATACAAACATTCTTTCATTTAGTTCCATTAGACGAACCACGTCTGCAAGAAAGAAGAAATGCGGGAGTGTGGGTGCCTTCCACCTCCTCCCCGAAACTCCGTAGTCTGCAAAGATCATTCCTAGTAAGCGTATATGAGATTCCTCCGTGCGAGTCATGAGTCTCTGGGCCCAACTATAATAGATTAGTGTGATACGTTGACAACAGATGAACAGTCACGATCGGAGTGGCTCACCAGTGGTTTCACTGTCTCGTGGAATCCACGTCATAACGCTTCCTACAGGGCACTGGTGGGGAATCTGGACTTACAAGCTACTAAGTTTGTATCTCTGATTAATTTGTTAATAAGTGTATTCCAGAGGCCTGGAAAAATATTTGAACTGCTAGCCATATGAACTGATACAGGAACCGAATGCCTTAGCTTACTGACGACAAAAAGTACGAAGCTAACACATACCAAATTTTATGATTGGTAATCGATGTTATTGAACGGCTAACCCGAGACGCAATCACAGCTGCACGTTGCCTATCTAACGGCTTCCAGAGGCAACAAAAATTTGATTTCATCTTTTCAAACAGTTATTGACCGAATTTAAAAATTTAAAATGCTGTCATAATCTACCCATTAAGGGCGATAATCTTATGTTAAAGCTTTAAAACAGTAAGTCAAGTACTGCAGTTAGAAACTGTGTTTATGTCTTGGAGCAGCACAACTCACGGCGTGCAAATTTCCCAGACTATATGCATCCAGCATTTCAGCACTTACTTACATCCAACAAACTTTACACATAATTTCAAACTTTACGAAACTTTCTCTAGCAGACAGCACTTACAAAAAGATGAAAGGAAAAAAGTTTATTGCTTACTTCATTTTCGCTGTTCATGTAACAGAACTCCAAAAACAGGCGCGACGTTTTAATTTGTTACTCCTTTAGTATTAAGTCTATTTGCAATAAATTTTGCAGACAGTGCCGAAATATGTCATTGAAATTATCTGCAAGATTATATCAATTTACGACATGTAGTTCGGGAGACATGACGTTTTATACGTGGGAGCTCAATGCCTTAAAGAATCGGGGGTGAGGGTTTACTGGTAGATACTAATCCGCTGCAAAAGGGAACATACTCGCTCTAAATCACAGTTGGTGAGCATCGTCACGGTGTTTATTTTTTTCTACGAGCTCCAGCTGGAAAATAATTTCTTCTGGAGAATCGTTTCTGCTAAAGTTTTATAAGAATCCGTTTTTACTTTTTACCGTTTGCTTGACATCTTGTCTCCTTACCTTACAAATAGTGCCGCATCCGCATATCTATCATATAATTATTGTTCTGAGGGAAAATTTCTTGTACGATTTTGCACAGAGTGTACGTCAAAGTAGTGGGGGAAATCTGAATTGCAAACGCGAGCTGCCATTCGGCTGCAAAACAAACCACCACTTCCACCATCGCAACATTCGCTACAAGGATTGTGGATCAATGTCTGACCAAAACTCCAATTCACAATACCTCTCCCTCCACTCACAAATGTGGCGAGCACAGAAAATTTCAGCTAGAAACTAGTAGCTTGTTGAATATTCTTCGACGACAGTAAAGAAGCAGCTTGTGAAACGTAAGAATTTCTTATACAAGACACGGAACTGACTTTTCATACGTATGATTCTGACACTGATATTTATAAGTGTTAATTTTGAGAGGGAAAATCATCTACGATAATTTTAGCGTCATTGGAACCGAGCAAGCTGTTTTCCGAGCTACACGACCTGTTAGAGGATGCAGATTCCCATAATTGTCATATACAAGTGAACACCTAAATATTATACTGAAACTCGTCGTAAATCAAGTATGCTATTATTTAACTTCTTGTTTGTGTTGTCTGTCATGAACGCACCCACTCCTTAGAACTACTCAGATTTGAAACTTCATACTATCCAGGAAATTGACAGTATTTGTCTGACATACCGGATATTAGCTTTACTCCACGGAAGTCAGATAATATGAGACCTGAAGCTTAATATGCGTATCTAAACGAGTTGCAGCTACCTACCGAGTCAAACGCCACTCATAAAATTGATTTACGACGTGTAACACAGATGGTGGCACCCACATCTGTCCTGTCCTCTCCTTTCCACACACACACACACACACACACACACACACACACACACACCTGTACAGTGTCTGGTAACAGCAACAGTTCTAGAATTGATCGACATGTCGTGATGGTTTAGAACGGAGTTCATTACTGTGAGGGCAGTATACCTAATACAACCTCATGTAATACCTCTATTAATTTCCTTTTTCTTTTCGCTTTTGTACCACAGTGTTTCGTATAATCGAAAGTAACACTCGTTCCGCAGTTTCCTTCTAAATACTCTATGATATTTAATTTTTCATGAGAAGGATTAACTTTTCTTACAGGAGAGAGAAGGCTTGACGCATTTTTACTCAACGGCTGAATTTGTCAAAACATGCAAAGTTTGTCGAAAAATATCTCGTAGGACATTCTAATCCCTGATGTCCATGGGCGTTTAGTCTGCTTTGGCGTACAGATCAATCAGCATGTTAAATGAATGACAAAATTGTACGAGAATTAGTCATTAAGTCTCAATTATCAACTTGAAAAGACAGACTGCTGCCATGAAACCTTGTGATGGTGTCAGTCGTTGATTACATATTCGCTCTTCAATGCGACGTAGTTTTACCAATGACGGATGAGTTGGCAGAGGCCTTAGTTGTATAAGGGACAGTCGAATGAAAACCGAATAGTCGCCACAACGGGACCATGGAATGGTTCCATTCAAAATTAATTACACACGTTAAGACATTTATCCCACTGGGAGACCAGACGATCAATTCGTGTTACGTAGAGCATGGTCAGCTACTGACAGATTCACAGCCACACTCACTTTCGCACTTCCTTGTCCCACTGAAACCGACGTCCACGAATGGCTTTCCTCAGGTAGCCAAAGACGCGAAAATAGCAAAATAGAAAGATCTGGGCTGTGTGGAGGATGTTGCAGTGTTTCCCAACCAAATAGCTGAAGCGTAGCATTCGTACAATTGGAGGCGGGCGTTATCGTGCAATAGGATGTGTCCGACGGCGCCCCTGGGTGTTTTCACTTTATGGCGCGTCGCAGTTTCTGCAAAGTGCCTTCATGGCGCTGCGCACTGATTGTGCTTCCACGTTCGAGGAACTCGACGAGCGAAGAGGGCCCTCCAATCGAAGGAGTAGTTCATCATTACCTTATCGGAACAGCTTTGGATTTCTTTGGCAGGGAGTGTGTGTGATGTTTTCACTGCCCGCTCTGCCGTTTGCTCTCGTGCTGTCGGAATGCTGTCGTACGGAAGCATCGTATTTCACGATAACATTCGCCTCCAACTGGACGAAGACTACGCTTCAGCGATTTGATTGGGAAATACTACAGATCTTTCACGGTGTGATTTTCACATCTTTGACGAACTGTAGAAAGACATGCGTGAACAGCGGTTTAAGTCGGACGAGGAAGCTCAATAGTGGGTGCCGTTGTGGATCCGTCAGCGGCCGACCGAGTTCTACGAAACGAGAGTTCATCGTCCTATCTCCCAGTGGGATAAATGTCTTATCGTGTGTGGTGATTACTTTTGAATGAAATCATTCCATGGTCCAGTTGTCGCGAGTGTTCGGTTTTAATTTGACTGTTCACGAAAATTTCGATATCGAAAATTATCTCGTCACTGAGTGAGGAGCGGAGGGGGAGCATGGGAACAAGTCGAAATTTGATATCACAAAAATGGGGCGTGTGTGAGTATCCTGTGTAGAGTGCTGGAGCAAAAGCACCTCGCAAAGGTTCGTCCGACAGGCTTCTGAAACATCAGGGGAGTACGGTAGGATGCACGTGTGTTGGTGGACCCCGTAAGACCATACTCTTAGCACCACTCCACGGCAGTCCCAAGAAAGACTCAGCACTACCTTGCGCTATTATGATTGGGTCTTCGCCATTTTCGGAGGGCCCGTAGTCACATTTTCACCGCTTTTTTTACTCTTTTGTCTCGTCACAGACACACCCAGCACTCGTCCATTGCGAGTAGATGTCTAAAAGTGTCTGGATTGGCCTGACGTATCTGCAAAATTTCCACGCTGCCTCGGTTCGCGGGCCTTTGGCTCAAACGGCTCTGAGCACTGTGAGACTTAACTTCGGAGATCATCAGTCCCCCAGAACTTAGAACTAATAAACATAACTAACCTAAGAACATTACACACATCCATGCCCGAGGCGAGATTCGAGCCTGCGTCCGTAGCAGTCGCGCGGTTCCAGATTGTAGCGCGTAGAACTGCTCGGCCACTCTGGCCGGCTTACGTTTTTTATGTGATTTCGCATTAGTTATTGTTAACTTTTCATTTATTTTATTAATTTTAGAGTTATATTAACAAGCTTTGCTAATTGTAAATTGCAGGTACGTCGTCTGCTTTCGTCCCTTTCGCGGTTACTGGTAAGATTTGACGGTAGTCTCCAGAGAAGGAAACACTAGAGCTGACTACGTGACTATTGTTCTTACGCAGATGTCTAACTGTTCTGTGGAGCATTTCAATGGGTATTTTATGGTGCACTGGAACCTCATTCCAAACAGTGGACGTGCAATCGTCCATCAGCTACGAGTATTGCTTTGCTTAGAAATTACAGATGCTGTGTTATCCGACAACGATGCTTTCTTACTTGGCTTCCTGTGGCCGTTAGTAAGCAATACGCATCGCACTGTAAATGATTTCAAGTCGGTTGTGCATTATTGTCAAGTGGTTCAGCGTGACTTCGTGAAATATCACGATAGAAACGCCCGATAAGCCTACCAAAGCGCCCTCACACCCAGGGACAATAATACTGTGGTCCACTACTACGTGTTGTAAGCTTAGACTGTCAGGGTGTATGTATAAGTAGAATAAGCCGGCTTCGCGCGTTTTCACAGGCAGAGGATTTCACTTCATCGTAGCTCAGCTAATTATCACGAAATATTTTTGGATTACAACGAAAAATTTCCTCTTGAATCACTTTACTTCTGAGTGAAAACCAGATCAAAATCTCTACAGTAGATCCGGACATTGACAGATTACGAATCAAATGTAAATTTGTAATTGCAAAAAAGAAATATTTTTATGTGATATAATTACAGATTACCAATTTTCGAAATTTTTCCCTTACTTGTACTGTGAAATTTTGCTTCTTGACAAATTTCAAGATTGTAGGTCAAAGGTAAGTACCCTTTATGATCTGATGAGTGAGTTTACGAGTATCAAAAAACCGCCTTACGTTTTTATTGCATTGACGTTAGAGGTTAAATATTTTACACCGTCCAGGGGCCATATACCTTAGTATGTGACACAAATTTTAACTGGATACCTCTAACAGTTGCTGAGAAAAAGGGTTCTTAAGAGTCGTACAGACAGAGGGAGGAAGGAGGCAGGCAGGCAGACAGACAGACAGACTTACAGACGAACAACGAAACGATTCTGTAAGGGTTCTGTTTTTGTCGATTTAGGCACGAAACCCTTAAAAGAGGAGTAATGAAATGTTAAAACCGTAGGTTTCCTTTATAGTGTTATTGTAAAGCTTGTTGGGCAAATAATATATTTCAGTGAATTAACACTAACACACACGGGACCGATAACGCAAACAAAATGAAACATTGCGTAGTAAGTAAGTTCCATAGATCATTTGAACGCTTGTTTTATCAAAAAGAAATTTCTTGCTACCAGATTTTAGGGAGAAATTCGTTATCTGAATAGAAGGAACTCTGCTGGAGAAATCAATTTAAAGCAGATTTAAATCTTGCTTCGCCACCTGTCAGACATTTTATGTTATTGGGCAAATGATCACAAACTTTTGCTGCTACGTATTGAACTTCTTTCTGAGCCACTGACAGCTTCAACAGCGTGTAATAAGGCTCATTTTTTCCCTCTAATGTTGTTGGTATGTACATCATTGTTCGTCTCAAATTGTGATGGATTATTGATCACAAATTTAACTAGCGAATAAATGTATTGTGGCGGCGCAGGTAAATTGCCAAGCTCCTTGAAGATGTACCTACATGAGGTCCTTGGGTGAACACACATTATTCTCACTGCTCGCTTTTGTGAAGTCAATACTTTCTTTTGAAGTGAAGAGTTACCCCAGAAATTATACTGTACAATATTATTGAGTGGAAATAGAACTTGCAAAATATGCCAAGTCACTGTTTCCAAAGTTAGAAATTTTACGAAGAGCAAAATTAGATGAACATAATTGTATAAGCAGCTCAGTAATCCTCTTCTTCCACGTCAACTTTTCATCAATATGTACACCAAAAAATTTGACGTTTTCTACCATATTCACTGACTCTTGCTGATGTGCTGCATGAATTGTTGGTACGACTGTATCTGTTGTTCAGAACTGAATGTAGTGTTTCTTTAAGTGCATTTTCAGGGAATCAATAATTCTTTGGTAAATGTCTTATCACCTCTTCTGGTGCTTTCTGTCCAATGGGATTTATTACAACACTAGTATCGTCGGCAAAAAGTACCAGTTTTATAATATTAAGTGGAAGGTTATTCACTTACTCAAGAAACAGGAGTGGATTCAAAATTGAACCCTGTGGAACTCACTTTGTGTAAAAATAGGACGAGAGCTCCATTACAGTTCGACTGCACCCTTGACGATAGTTCATTGCATACAGTAAACCGTAAAATACCCAGGAGTGTCTGTTTAGAGCAACCTAATCTATATTCTCTGAAAACCAATGTGATGTGTATGACATAGGGTACTTCCCATTGTACAGTTATTGGAGCTTCTTATGATCCTATTCACATATGGAGCGCGGGAAGAATGAATGCTTAAACTCCTCCGTGTGCGCTACAATTTATTTAATATTGTCTTCGTCATTCCTATGGGAGCGATTCTTCTGGGGATTATAATGTACTCCTAGATTCATCACTTAAAGTTGGCTGCAGTAACTTTCGAAGTTCGGTTTCAGGGGATAGCTTTCGTTTATCTTCAAGCGTATACCAATTCATTTCTATCGCTATTTTCCCGACAGTCTCCCACGTGTCAAAAAAACATGTGACCATTTGTGCTCCCTTTCTTTGTATCCCTTTAATATCTAATGTTAGTCCTAAATGGTACGAATCCTGCGGAATCGAGCAATATTCTAACGTGGGTCGCACGAGTATTTTTTAAGCTGTCTCCTTTGTAGACTCATTGCATTTCCCAAGCACTCTACCAATGAACCGCTGTCTGCCTTCTGCTTGACCTACAACTGAGCCTATATGATCGTTCCACTTCATATCACTACAAATTCTTGTACCGAAGTATTTCCGAGAGTTGACAGATTCCAGCTGTGACACATTGATACAGTGGTCATAGAATGTAATGTTTTTCATTTTGAGAAGTGCACAGTTCTACGTTTCTGAACATTTAAAGTGAGTTACCAATTTTAGCACCACATCGAAATCTTATGAAGATATGGATGAATACATATGTGCAGCTATTCTCAGATTGATAACTGTTGATATTGTTGATAATTGTATCTTCTGCGAAATGTTTTAGGTTACTATTAATGTTGAATGCAAATTCATCAACGTCTACTTAATGCCTTAAGTCCAACTACTCCATTAAATTAATTGTAAGAGAATCGTATATTAGGCTGAGTTTCATTGGAAGAATCCAATTGTACTGTACTTCTTTTACGTAAAGTGAGTTAAAAACATTTTTTCGATGGATTCGTAGGTATTCTTCGTCAGTGTGGAACCCTTACCAGGTACGAACAACAGAGCAGATACAGAATATACAAATAACAGCAACGCGTTTCGTCACAGGTTCGTGAAACAGTTATGGAGATGCTCAACCTCTGAAGCATTGTGCATTCCGGAGAGTAGTTGTGATTAAATTCTGAGATCGTACATCCAAGAAATGTCAGATGTCAGGCGATATATTACTTTCCCCAATTTACATCAGATAAATTAAAGCCTATACAGAAAGCTACTGACAGTCGATCTTCGCACACACATTGTTCGAAAGGAACAGGGAAATGGAGGAATCGATAGTCGTACCCAAAATACCCTCCGCCACACACTGTAAGATGGCATGTGTGGTATAGGAATAGATGCAGAATAAGTGACGCCTGGTATGCCGAAGCAGTATCTATGTAGCTAGGATACAGCAGGCAAGCAGTTTACTAAATCACAACATTTGTCTTTCAAGTGCAGTACAAGGCTTGAGGGCATTCCATTTCGGACACCAGTCCGCAGTAGAATAATAACTTATCAGCGCGGAAATTGATGGGAAAAGTAATAATGTTGCAGAAATTTGGCTAAGTTATTTTATTTCATTAATAGTATTTCATTTCATTTGCATTGTTCGATTCCATTTCTTTAATTTGTAGTAAGTTATTACACTCCGTATATCGTTAAACATGTTGAGATGCCGCTAATAAATTGGCAAATTGTTTCATACGGTTCATACGAGAACAGCTACCTGCTTGAGTATTCCAAAGACAGAGCATTATTTGGCAGGCAATTACTCTTAGCACTTTCATTAATTTGGATAATTAAAGAGCAGCTGACAGGAGCCAATGAAGGAACAGCCTCGTAGCAGAGCTGTGTCACCTGGATTTGATCATGGTTTAATAACGATGATGGTGGTGAGTGAATGAACGACTTCATAATCTAATATCTGCAAACATTACTGAGGTTATTACAGCGGAGGCATTATTATTAAGTTAAATTAATGACTAGCTGCTCTAGACTGATGACGAACCACTGTATTTGCATCTGACAATTACCTGATAATATTTTGTAATGTACTATAATGAAGAAACAGAGTAATTTCAATGATTCGACAGATTTTGGCACTAATTTCTTCTCAGATTGATAAACTTCAGCAGCTCTCACTATCTTGTCCATCTTTTCTTAAAGGGAGCGAGGTGGCTCAGTGGTTAGTACACTGAACTCGCATTTGAGAAGGCTACGGTTCAAATCCGCTTCCAGCCATCCAAATTTAAAGCTTTGTCATTTCCCAAGTCACTCCAGGCAAATTCCGGGATGGCTCCTTTTAAAGGGCACTGCCGACTTACTTCCCCAACCTCAAAACATTTCGAACTTGTGATCGTCTCCAACGACCTCTATGTCGGCGGGACAAACGCTTATCTTCCTTCCTTCCATTTTTTCGTTCTATTTTTAAGCTGCAAACTACTGCAGAGCAGTGAGCTTAAATGAACAGCAAAGAAGGTGCATATAAAAAGCTTTGTCAAAACAAATAGTGGACAGAATAAAAATAGACGAATCTTCGCTTAAAAAAGGAACACGGGACGTAATATTAACAAATGTAAATCAAAATTTTAGATCTCTGCAGATGAATCACGTAACAAACAGATGAGTCTAAGTCAAAATAAATTAGCGCGGTCTGCTTAGTGTTCTCGTCCAGCTTATGGTAAATATTTGTAACTTTTCCAAACAGAGCACTGGAACAAAGATCGAGAGACTTGTCGGAAGTGGCTGGTAACAGAAAAGGGAATAATGGTACCAGTTCCTGCAAAAATATTCTGTAAACATGATAAAGTAAACTGCTGCTATTTTATTAAGTTCACATTCTAACACACAAGAAAGACTGAAGAGTACTTGGTAAAATAAGGTAAAGTCTACGACAAAAAAAATTACGCACCACGAAGGAATTATCCGAATGGGACAGAAATTGATAGATGCGATGTACTTGTACAGACAAATAAATGATTACAGTTTCAGAAAAATTAGATGATTTACTCAAGAGAAAGAGCTTGACGAACTGAGCAAGTCAATGGCGCGTTGGTCGACTTCTTACACTTATGCAAGTTGTTATTCGGCTTGGCATTGATTGATACAGTTGTTGGATGTCCTCCTGACGGATATCGTGCCAAATTCTGTCCAATTGGCTCGATAAGTAGTCCAAATCCCGATCTGATTGGAGGGCCATGTCTATAATGCTACAACTGTTCTCAATTGGGGAGAGATCAGACGATCGTGCTGGCGGAGAGAGTTTGGCAAATGCCCCAAGGCAAATAGTAGAAACTCTTGCAGTCCTGTGGGCGGGCATTATCTTCCCAAAATTGAAGCCAGGATGGCTTGGTATCCCACAGCTCTCAGAGGAGTCTCCAGACATATCCGCTGCTGATCGGGGCTCACTTCGAAGAGGGACTCATCACTGAAAGCAATTTTACTCCAGTCAATAACGTTCCAGTCCGAAGACGTGTCTGGAGACTCCCGGACAACTATGGGATACCAACCTCATTGTCACCCACCATACAGCACGACAACCGGGAACGATGGTCGCGGGTGAGATTTGTTTTCATAGCAGGACCCCTTTGGTTGTCATCCACCGTACACTTGTAGCACAGCGGTGCTTCGACTATGTTATGTGCTCCATTTTGTTGCCTTCTATAGCAAGCCGTCCTGCGTTTACACATCAGCAAGATAATGCCCACGCGCACACGACGAGATTTTCTACTGCTCGTCTTCGTGCTTGTCAAACCCTTCCTTGGATACCAAGATTACCTTATCTCTCCGCAATTGAGAATGTTTGGGCCATTTCGGGCAGGGCCATCCAACCAGCTCAGGAATTTGACGATCTAACATGCCAATCTGACGTGATATCCCTTAGGAGGACATACAGGAACTATCAATCAATTCCAAGGGGAATAACTGCTTGCGTAAGTGCCAGAGGTGAAAGAACACGTTATTGAATTGCGCAATTTTTGAAGCTCTTTCTCTTGAATAAATCACTCAATTTTTCTGAAATTATAATAATTTCCTTGTTCTTATATGATAACCACATATACCCCTTCAGTCTTATTCGGATAATTCCTTCGTGGTGCTTTCTTTTCCTTCTTTCTTTCCCTTACAGTGTAGATTTATACCGGATTCATCGAATATGAAGCTAAATTACGGCATTACAGTCAGAAAACAGCCGGTTTCAATCCTCATAATCCACATGGTATAATAAATTGTCAGAGCCAAAGCTCTTATGGGACTAGGCGTGAAGGTGGCAACATGCAATTTCACTTTGACAGATCGTACAATACCATATTGCGTTAAGTTCATAGGTAATCCACAGTGTCTCATGAAGCCATGGCATGACATTGTCTGTTATTCGTCCATTGGAAAGTGAGTAGGCTATGCGCCAGCATCGAGTTTTCCGTAGTTTTCTGGTTTCATCCTCACGGGAGTGTCCTACGTGAACGATGTTAGTAGCGCTCTGTCTCTTCCACAACAACGGCCCACGATTGAATTCAAACTTGTTTCAATATAGCCGCTGTAGAACGCGCATCAGGCATTGTCACGAGAGTCCTCGTAAATGTGTTGCTAATCAGCGTACAGTTGTTTGTTGTTGTTGTTGTTGTTGTTGTTGTTGCGGTTTTCGTCCGAAGACTGATTTGATGCAGCTCTTCATGCTACGCTATCCTGGGAAGGTTTTTCACCTCCGAATGAACACTGCAAACTTCATTCATCCGTACCTGCTTTTTTTATTCGCCTCTTGGTATCTGTCTAAAATTTGTACCCACTGCACTTCCCTTAAATAAGAAAATTATGTTTGCTTGATGCCGCAGAAAGTGTCCTATCAACCGATCCCTACTTTTCTATTCAGTACTTCTTCATTAGTTACGTAACTTAAGATCTAATCTTGGGCATTCTTCTGTAGCATCACATATCAAAAGCTTCTGTTCTCTTCTTGTCAGAACGCATTATTGTCCACGTTTCACTTTCGTACGATGCTACACTGCAGGCAGATACTTACGACAAGACTTCCTAATATTTAAATTTATATTCGATGTTAACAAACTTCTCACAATCGCATTTTTGGCCATTGTCAGTCTACGTTTTATATCCATTCTACTTCGGAAATCATCAGCTATTTTACTGCCCAAATAACAAAACTAGTCTACTACTTTTAGCTCGTCATTTCCAAATCTACGTTGTTCATTCACATTAATGTGAACACCTGTAAGAAGCCAGAATAATCGCCTTTTGCAGCGCTGACTGCTGCAAGATGTGCGAGAAGAGTCAGTGAGGTTCTGACAGGTACTGGGTGGGATGTGGAGCCACGCCGACTCCAGTTCTGTGGCCAGTTGCGCTAGGTTTTTCAGTTGACGATCCACGGCGCGAACGTCCAGATTGAGGTGGTCCCTCAGATTCTCGACTGGGTTTAAATCCGAGGAGTGACCATGGGTATACGGTAATCTTATCCTGGTGCTCTTCGAACCACGCACGTACACTGCTAGCTGTGTGACACGTTGCACTCTCCTGCTGGTAGAATCCATCTTGCCAAGGAGAAATAAACTGCATTTAGGGATGGAAATGGTCCCGAAAGGTAGATACGTAGTTATGTCGATGAACTGTGGCTTCCAGAATGATACACACAGAATTCCATGAAAAGATTCCTTAGACCATAACGCTCCTTCCTCTGACCTGGAACCTGCCGACGATTGTTCCAGGGTATTTGCTTTCAGACATTTTACGTCGTACATGCCAATGGCCGTTTGTTCGATGGAGTAAAAAACGTAATCTGAGAAGGCCACCTGTTGCCACTCAGTGGGTGTTCAGATACATTCGTCACCAATAAACAGCGATCAGCACGGGTGGATGAACCAGGCGCATGCTGCCGAAATCCGTGAGTAGCAACGTTCGCTGGAAGGTCGTTGAGGAGACGCTGCTGGTAGCCTCTTGGTTCATGTAGGCTGTCAGTCGTTCGACAGTTGCACATCTATTGGCCGTGCTCATCTTCGCCACCGTCCTTTACCCCTGCCATCCATGACCCGTGGTGTACCGAAGTTGCCTCGGCGCCGGTTCCGGATATCTTATTTTGTTATTCACGATGTACTTTAACCAAACAACCAGTTTATAAAATTAGTCAGTTCGGAAATGCTTACACTCTTAGCAAGTAAGCCAACTATCATGTCCATCTGGACTTTAGGTAAACTGTTCCGTTTCCGCAATACGCCAACGATGCACCGTTTTCTGCGTCACACGCTTTATATACCCTCCTCTCGTAGTGTTTCTACCGACCGTCTGTCAGTGGTTACTGCACGTTGACGTCGAAAATAGGCGGTGGTCACATTAAGGTGACGGGACCGTGTAATGACCTCAGCACCACCTGACTTAATTCGACTACATTCCATTACCCTTGTATGTCCATCTTGTACCATCCTTCCAAAACACTGGTGTTTCCGTTCAGGTGCTCTTCAAAGTCCTCTGCCGTCTGACAGAATTACACTACCATTGGCAAATTTCAAAGTTCTATTTCTTCTCCCTGAACGTTAATTCCATCTCCAATTACTAATGGTTTTCTTTACTGCAATCTCAGTGTACAGGTTGAACACCACCGGAGAGAAGCTATAACCTTGTCACACTGTCTTCTCAACCACTGTTTCCCTTTCATTTCCTCCGATTCCGTCGTCTGTTTTCTTCTGGTTTCTGTACGAGTTGTATATAACATTTCGCTCATTATAATTTACCCCTGAAACCGTCAGAATTTCAAAGAGTGTATTGCCGTCAACATTCTCGAAAGATTTGTCTACGCCTACAAATGCTATAGACGCAGGTTTGCCTTTCTTTAACCTGTGCTCTAAGGTAATGATAATTCTGATATTAACGCATGGCACACCCGATCGATTGAAATTTGAATTATTACATTCTGTGTAAACTCTGAAGGTAATTCGCCTGTCTCAAACATCTTACTCACCAAGTGCAACAGTTTTGTCTGGCTGGCTATCCCACAGATATCAGTGGTTCTATGGGAATGTCTTTCTCCAGAGGTCTTGTTTCGACTTAGGTCTTTTGGTGTTCTGTCAAATTCTTCTCGCAGCATCATATTTCCGATCTCACCTTCATCTACTTCCTCTTCCCTTCCTATGATATTGCCATCAAATTCATTTCCCTTGCATAACCCATCTGTAGGAGGGCGTGCTCTAAAGCAAAGCCTCCGAATTTTTTATTCTATTCTCAATATCAAAAAAATGGCTCTGAGCACTATGGGACTTAACATCTATGGTCATCAGTCCCCTAGAACTTAGAACTACTTAAACCTAACTAACCTAAGGACAGCACACAACACCCAGCCATCACGAGGCAGAGAAAATCCCTGACCCCGCCGGGAATCGAACCCGGGAACCCGGGCGTGGGAAGCGAGAACGCTCTCAATATCGATTGATGTATTAACTGTCATGTATATTACTCAGTTGACTTTCAGACTCCGCTGACTCAAGTTGCAACTCTCTGCCGCTAGAGAGCTTCGAACTGTCTGGTGCAACATCCCTATGTTTCACGTAACTATGTCGGTGCGTGAGAAACGGTGTACTATAATCGAATGCGTAACTGTACATGGAGCGCCCTCTCACTCAGCATGAGAATACCAGGCCAGACACGAGTGCTGTGACATCTGCAGCAATCCGACGCCTTGGGAACACTGTCATCGATTATCCTCCATTCAGCCCCGACTTGGCCCCGTCCGCTTTTCATCTTTTTCCAGAACTTGAATATCATCTTTGAGAACTTCAGTTTCATAGCGATGAAGCGGTGCATGCAGATGTGAGATTGTGGCTCCGTCAATAAATTCAGCATTCTAAGTGACCTTATCAACAAACTCGTCTCTCGTTGGGAAAAATATGTTCGTCGCCAGTGTGACTACGTTTGGGAGATAAATATGTAGTCATGAATAATAAAGATGTAGAAGTTAACAAAGTTCGTTTTATTAAAAAAAATTAAAGAATTTTGACATATAAAAATTCGGAGGCATTCGTTTCAGTGTGCCCTCCTATATTCCCTCCATCTTTCAACTTTCCGTTGTTTGTTAAGTGCTGATTTTCCAACTGAGCTCTTTATAGTTGTGCAGCTGCTTTTTTTCTCCAAAGATTGCTTTAATTGCCCTATAGGCTGTATCTGTCTTCGCCCTAGTTACATATTCTTCTATAGACTTGTATATGAATTCTAGCCTTTTCTGCTTAAACATTTTGCACTTTCTACCAATCTCGTTTTTCATATATCTGTTTTCTCTTGTGCCTGTTTCATGTTATGCAGATTTATATTTTCTTCATTCATCAGTTTAATTAGATATCTTCTGTGATACACAAGAATAGCTACTATGTCTTGTCTATTTTTAGATATTTGATCCAGCGCTGCCTTCACTAACGCATCTCTCAAGGCGACCCACTCTTCTGTATTCCATTCCCCAGTTTCAATCGATCGTTGCCTAATGCTCCATTTAAAACTCTCAACATCTCGTTTTTTTCAGTTTATCCAGGTCAGGTCGTCGTCGTCGTCGTCATTGCAGCCCTTGATGAGCCTTGGCCTCCGCAATTTTCTTCCATAGATCTCTGCTCCCATTTTCTCTTCGTTCCTCGGTTCTCCATCTTGGTAATGTCAGCCAACAGGTTGTCCAGCCATCTAGCTCTTGGTCGGCCCTTCTTTCTGGTGAAATACAATCTGCTTTTCATAATTCGTCTGAGAATCCTGTCATCCTCTCCATATGTCCTAACCATCGTACTCTGAGGTATAGCAAATTTCACTATGTCTTTCCATTGTACAAGCTTTTGTATTTCGTGGTTTTACGTTACTCCCCAACCCTCTGCCAGTCTGATGAACCCATAAATTTTCCGGAGGATTTTCCTTTCAGATACCCTTAGGTTGTTGACATCATCTTTCATACTCCGCACTTACGACCCGCAATAACAACTGGTGCACGAGACATACTATATTCTCAACTTGGATGAACTTTTAATTAGAAAAGTCTTGAAAACCTGTAATATTGCCTATCGTGAAAACTTATCCAGGTACCATCTGCTTAATTTCCTATCTTTTTTCAGTTTATTTAGTTTTGATATACAGGTAATAACAAATTGTCAGAATCGACATCTGTCCGTGGAAATGTCTTACAGTCTAAAGCCTGGTTCCGAAATATCTGTGTTAGTATTAAATAATCAAGCTGAAACCTTCCGGTGTTTTCAGGTCTCGTCCATGTATTTTATACAACCTTCTTTCATGTTTCTTAACCCAAGTTTTAGCTGTGATTAAATTACGCTCTGTGCAAAATTCTACCAGGTAGCTTACTCTTTCATTCCTTTCTCCCTGTCCACATTCATCTATTTTTTCTCTTTTTCCCCTATTATTGAATTTCAGTCACCCATCACAATTAAATTTATATCTCCCTTGACTAGCTGAATAATTTCCTTTTATCGCATCACACAGTATTTCGGTCTCTTCAGCGTCCGTGGAGCTGGTTGACACTGGTTGTTGATGACCTTGTGTGTGTCTTGGCTACGATAAGATTTTCATTATGCTGTTATAATTAGCTTACCCGCGCTCTTGTTTACTTTTTCATTTGTGATTCTTGAAATTTTCCCGGTATAAGAGTCTTCCATTAAGTTTCGGGATCGCAGCCGGATGATTTCTTGACACGATATTTCGGCTGACAACCATTCAGCCATCCTCATGTGAATGTTTAGCGCTGGAGACTGCTAGTTCACATAGTTAACTTCCCGTCTAAAAATTGGCCCGGAGACGGAAGAGCAATGGCAGCCGCTAAGTGAGCGACCTCTGTCGAGTTTCGCACCCTCTTCGAATATTGCTCTATTTACGGTGTGCAGCTGCATGCATAACTACGGTACTACATGCGCGCTCTGTGTCGGAATGCGGGCCCGCGGAGCTAAAATCACAGGTCAAATTAATAAAGTTAGCTGTCGGTACATGTGTCGCGAGTCAAAAAATATTTGCTTTCTGTAGATGTTAAAGAAATCACCGGATCCCACGCCTTGTCCAGTTGAAAGCCGCCGTTACTTCCATCGATTCCTTAATAATTGAATTCCAGAAGGATCTCGTAGAGACAAAGGTTTCCGTGGCAGAATACTCCATGGAATGTCTTGCGGAGAGACAACGCTCGGATATGGCTCACTTACTGGGTTGCGAAAGGCGAGTGTGGCGATCATGTTCTACGTACCTTTCATGCACTGTGCGCGTTGTCTGACCAATGTAGACTGCCACACTGCAGAGCATTCTCTACATTGCAGCCCTCCGGAATCCCAGATCTTTAGCCGAACCGAGAAGTGCAAAAATCTTCGTAGATGGGCGGAAGATTACTTTGGCATAATATTTCCTTAAGATTCTGCCCGATTTCGACGAAATATGGTTGGTATATGGGAGGAACGCTCTGGACTAAGAGCTCCTTCTCCTCTTGATCTCGTGGGTGGTCACGCTTCTTCCTCCTTAAAGCTGTACAATCTGCTGTGGACAACATCTATTCTTGAGTACAGGTTGTAAGTGTTCCAGCTCCTTTGCGAGGCTGTCTCAGTCAAACACGACATGTACACCCGCTGTACAAATGTTGGAAGGAACCCATAGTTTGTGATAGCTGATGGCAGCCAGACGCGTGCAAATACACGTCCTTATATGTAGGCTTACGGTAAACGGAATGTGTCAATGATCCATTTACTTTCCGACTGACCAAGGCATCTAGAAATGGCAGACAACCGCCCTTCTGCACTTCCATTGTAAACTTGATATTCTCGCGGATTGTATTCAGGTACTGCAGAAAGCGGGACAATTCATCTTCACCGTGAGGCCAAACTACAAAAGTATTATCTAAATATTGCCAGAAGAGTCTTTTATTTACGTTCTGCCAAGTGAAGTGCTCTCACCTCAAAGTCTTCCACAAAAAATGACTCGCATTCGGGAGGACGACGATTCAAATCCACGTCCGGCCATCCTGATATAGGTTTTCCGTGATTTTC
The DNA here is from genome assembly GCF_021461385.2 of Schistocerca piceifrons. Classification (NCBI taxonomy): domain Eukaryota; kingdom Metazoa; phylum Arthropoda; class Insecta; order Orthoptera; family Acrididae; genus Schistocerca; species Schistocerca piceifrons. The sequence goes on along the minus strand of NC_060149.1, from coordinate 235,362,492 downwards.
CTAAATCGTTTCAGACAAATGCTGGGACGATTCCTCCGAAGGGGCACGGCCAATTTACTTCCCCATCCTTCCCTAATGCGATGGATCCGAGGACCTAGCTGTTTGGTCCCTTACCCCAATTCATCTTACCTTCCATAAAAAAACTACAGTTCCAGAGGGGATAGAGGACTACCCATGGCAACACAGTCAATTTGCTTAAAATAGAAGTGCGTTGAGAATAGAGCTTGATGAAATAGCAGTGTTATATCGGCCGAGTAAGTCAGTAATAGCCGAGCACTGTACCTCCACAGGACATTCCATTGTTGATTCTGACACGGAAATGTTGCTCTAGACGAGATCTTTCAGGGATTCAGTTATTAAGCAACTGGTGGCAATAAGTTTGGTGTAAGATCTTATTGTGATGGGGACTTTCTACTGGAAAAGGCGTGGGACCCGGTGAATTCTTCAATATATACAGAAAGAGAACACATAATAAGTGACACGTCTGGGCACAACAAATTTTATTAATTTCACATCTGAATTTTAACTCCACAGGCCCGCATTTCGACAGAGAGCACGCATATAGTATCATCGTTACGCATGCACCTGCACGCCATAGATGAAGCAATATTCGAAGAGGGCGTGACATTCGACAGCGGTCGCTCAAGCTACGGTTGCGTTCGTAAATGTGTCTCCAAGCCTATCTTTTGGTATAAAGTTAGCGATGTGGACTAGCAATATCCAGTGCTAAACATTCACCTGAAGATGGCTGAATGATTGTCAGCCGAAATATCGTGTCAAGTAGTCAACGTTATCCCGCTGCAATACCGAAACGCCAAGGAACACTTAGTGATTATTAGACCTACTCCTGCATTACCCTGTTAGATTTTGTATTTACATCCTGTAATCACTTAACAAGAGGTCCTTTTCATCCTGCCACTGAACTTCACTAATTCCCACTACATGTAATATCAGCCTGTCCACATCCCTTTTTAAATTTTCTAACTTTTGTGCCCTATAAAAACATTTAATATTCCAGGCTCTGAATCCGTTGAATGTCACCTTTGTTTTCTGATGACGGCATCCTCCAGAGTTTCGCTGCCCGGAAATTTGAATGGTGGAGTATTTTAGTTTGCAATATTTTACCCAAGTGGGTGCCATCAGCACCAAGTCATTTCTTGGATATCTATCGCCCAGGTACTGACAATTTCCTTTAAATATTTTCCGGAAGTTCCCAACTGTATCTAGTTTCTTGTAAACATACATTTTTAAGCAGTCAGCGATGCGTCCAAGATATGCCAGTGCCCTCAAGAGTTGCCATGGTTCAAAGTTTACTCGTTAGAGGTCGTACTTTTACGTTCGACTTGGAGACTTCGTTCATTGTAACTATTCTCCACTTTTATTCATTCCAAATAATTACTTTCAGCTTTTACTCGAAAACCATGTAACTGTAATTCTGGAACACGTCAGAATATAACTCTTAAGCTAATGCACGTTAACAGTTTTACGGATTGTACGTCTTATAATTGTTGTTGTGGTCTTCAGTCCAAAGACTGGCATGTTGCAGCTCTCCATACTATCCTGTCCAGTGCAAGTCTCTTCATCTCCCAGTATCTACTGCAACCTACATCCTTCTGAATCTCGTTACTGCATTCATCTCGTGGTCTACCTCAACAATTGCCTCCCCCGCTCCCCACCACAATTCCCTCCAACACTAAACTGGTGATCTCTTGATGTCTCAGTATGTGCTCTATTAACGGATCTCTTCTTTTAATAAAGTACTGCCACAAATGTCTTTTCTCCCCAATTCTATGCAGTTCCTCCTCATTAGCTACGTGATCTATCCATCTGATCTTCAACATCCTTCTACATTCTAAAGCTTCTATTTTCTTCTTGTCTAAACTGTCTATCGTCCATGTTTCGCTTCCATACATCGCTGCACTCCAGACAAATATCTTCAGAAAAGAGTTCCTAATATTAACATTACATTCGATGTTAAATTTCTCTTCTTCAGAAACGCTTTTCTGGCCATTACTGGTCTACACTTTGTATCCTCCGTACTTCGGGCATCATCAGTTATTTTTGCTACCCAAATATAAAAAAATGTGAACTACTGTGTCGTTTCCTATTCTTATTCCTTCAGCATCAGTTGATTTCATTCGACTACATTCGATTATCCTTGTCTTGCTTCTGTTGATGTTCATCTTTTTTTCTTCAAGACCCTGTTCATTCCGATCAACTGCTCTTCCAAGTCCTTTGCTTTTTTTGCTGTCTGACGGATTTCCTTTACTGCTTGCGCAACGTACAGGATGAATTACATCGGGGATACGCTACAACCTTGCCCCAATCTCTTCTCAACCACTGCTGTCCTTTCATGCTCCACGATTCTTATAGCTGCCGACTGGTTTCCGTACAAGTTGTAAATAGCCTTTCGCTCCGTATATTTTACCCCTGCTACCTTCAGAATTTCAAAGAGGGTGTTCCAGTTAACATTGTCAAATGCTTTCTCGATGTCTAAAATTGCTATAAACGTAGGTTTGCCTTTCCTTAACTTCTCTTCGAAGGTAAGTCGAAGGATCAGTATCGCTTCGCGTGTTCCTACATCTCACCAAAATCCAAACTCATCTTCCCCAAGTTTGGCTTCTACCAGTTTTTCTATTCTTCTGTAATGAATGTGTTATTTTTTTGAAACCATGATTTATTAAACTGATAATTAGGAAATTTTCACATCTGTCAGCAACTACTGTCTTTGTAATTGGAATTATTACATTCTTCTTGAAGCCACAAGGTATTTCGCTTGTCTCGAAAATTTTGCACACCAGAGGGAAGTATTTTTTCATAGCTGGCTCTCCCAAGTCTAGTAGTTCTGACGTAATGCTGTCTACTCCAGGTGCCTTGTTTCGACTTGGGTCTTTCAGTGTTTTGTCAATTCGTCGTGTAGTATTTTATCTCCCATCTCATTATCATCTACATCCTACTCCATTTCTATAATACTGCTTTTAAGTTCATCTCCCTTGGATAGACCCTCTATATACTCCTTCCACCTTTCACCATTCCCTTCTTTACTTAGTAATGGTTTTCCACCTGAGCTCTTGATATTCATACAGTGCTTCTCTTTTATCCAAAAGTCTAATTTTCTTGTAGACAGTATCTATTTTTCCCATAGTGCAATATGCTTCTATATCCTTACATTTGTCCTTTAGCCATTGCTGCGTAGCCAACGTGCACTACCTATCAGTTTCATTTTTTTAGACGTTCGTATTTCCTTTAGGTTGTTTCATTTGCTGCATTTTTATATTTTTTCTTTCATAAGCTAAATTCAGTATTTCCTGTTTCTTCCAAGGATTTCTACTAGACCTTGTCTTTCTACCTATTTGACCCTCTGATGCTTTCACTATTTCATCTCTTAAAGCTGCCCATTTGTGTTCTCCTGTATTCCTTTCTGCTGTTCTAGTCAACCATTGCCTAATGCTCCCTCTGAAACTCTCATCTGGTTCTTTCAACTTATCCAGGATCCATCTCCCTAACCTCCAACCTTTTTGCAATCCTTTCAGCTTTAATTTAGATCTCGTAACCAATAAATAGTGGTCAGAGTCCAAATTTATTTGTAATTATTTTTAATTACGAAACACCTGTTTCTCTCATGACGTCATTGAGTGCAAAAAATTTCTAAATCTACTTCACTTCTGCTGTTTTATCGTTTACTATTAGCATTTTATCCGAAAAATATAGAATGTAATTTTGAAACATATTAGATAACTCTTTCTAAGCTAACAGTTTCAATGTATCGGATTTTACGGCTTTTGTAATTGCGAAATTCCCATTTTCCTCATGACGTAATTGGGCTCGAAACTGTTTTAAATCCGTTTCAATTCTACTGTTTTTTCCCATTTGACGTTTCAGCTCTGCAGAACAACTTAAGTTATATATTATTTCTGCACTTTTACTGTACACATATAAAAATTATCGCTCATCTCCCATTAGTAAAAACTAAATGTATATATTCCCATATTATTATGTATTAACATTTAACAGTTCCATAACACTTGATAACGACCTAATTTAATGGCCGACACACAGCATGTGAATTTGATAAGGTTATAAAAAACAACTGGAGTAGTTTTCCATTAACTATACACCAGATTTGCATGCCTTTGGGAAAAATGTAACATCTGTAGTTTCGCCTTGGATTCAATCGTTTGCAGTACCAGCACAGCAATTCTATCTTGGCTAATGTTACAAAGCCAGATCAGTCAGTCATCCAGACTGATTCCCAGTATGACGACGATACTGATATCCGATGTGTGCAAGAGACGTACTTATGGGACATGAAGCAAAAGAATTATCACAATAGGTTTATATCTGATCAAGAGTGGACCGCTGTGACCAAGGCAGTGGGACAATAAAAAGTATTATTTGTAATTACTTAATTTCTTTTTAGCCAGAATATTACAGCTGACGCTATTCCTGCATTTGATACAAGTTGGTCTATTTCTTCACGCTATTATAGTTCCTGTACTTATGTCCAACTCATTAGAGACTTTTGTTGGTGTTTTGATTGTACGCGTGTAAAAAAACAAAATGAATTATTCGTTTTTCCATGTCCGCCACTGTAGCTGTGGGGTCAGCGTGGCAAACTGCCATTCACAGCACACTCTTTCACTTCCCAGTAATGCCAGGGATTTTTTCTTGGTGGGAGGAAACGAAAAGGGTCTACTCAGCCTCGTGTTGCCCAATGAAGAGCTACTTGACTGAGAATTAGCGGCTCCAAGGTTTGGAAAGTCGACCAAAGACTGGAGAGCGGTGTGCTGATCCCATGCCGCTCTACACCGCATACGCATAACGCCGTATGGCAGAGGGTGACAAGACGACCGGTAGGTATCTTGCAGGCCTTGGTACCGATCACGGAGTCACCTTACTTTTTTCACCAGTTTCTTAAAACTTTGGTAAGAACTACTTCCAAGAGCAAGTATTTGTAAGACTTTATTCTTTGTGGATAATGAGATAAAACACGTGCTGTGCTGAAGGTAAAAGTTACGTAGTGTCCTCCCTTCCCCTACATTTATCACAGTTTATGTACTATGAATGTACATAATATGCACGCTAGCATGTGGGGAAAGAAATTAATGTTTCTGAATATCCCGTTTACAGAGCAATATAGTATTATACAACTAAGGATTTTTTCGTATGTATCGCCAGAAACACATTCCGCTTTTGTTTGAGAGTGTTTTGTAGATACAAATAAAGTAACTACTAGGAGTGGGAATAGTAGTGTCACTCAGTGTTCTTGTATAATCTGATAGTTTATATGTTGTGAACCATAATAGGCTCTCAATTTACGCTGATGAAGACTGTAAGTATACTACATATTAGTATTGTTTTAACTAACGCAGAAATGTTTTGAAATCAATGTAATATATAGTTATACACCTAATGATGTGGGATGATAGCTCTGTTTCATTGTTTACTTCACCGCTGCATGTGTGGGATAGTGTGTGAATACTGAAACTATGTCTTACATGTTTAATGCCTGAACACTATTCTGTGAAATGACTCATTTCGTTTTTGTACTGTGCTAGTATAGGCAGCAATCCAAAGAGTTAACTACTTTCCAAATGCACAAAAATTATTAATTCGGATATATTTGGCAGAAGTGTATGGTTCAGTTTCACTTCTAATTTACTTCTCTATTATTTTTGCTGATGTGCAACAAATGGAAATTGTTTGACGTTGGCTAATGTTTTCAGGTATGCTGTAGTCACATTCAATACCTCTACTATTAGCGCAATTAATGCATTATATGTTTATTTCCATATTATTAGCTTTACGAATTCTGACTAGTATCTTTCGAACACTTTGTCTTCCTTTCACTAAAGACCGTATTTTCACATTCCTCTGTAAAAATTGTAAATTATTTCCAAGTACTTAAATCTCTTCAGTGAGATGTAGTGGTTTAAATTTGTGCCATATTGGGTAGCACAGGGAAATATGAAATATAACTGAGAAGTCACACAAAGGTTTTAACTACACACACATATACATATACATGCTTCTGGTTCCAGAGGATGATGCAAAAGGAAAACCAAAGTAATTAAGGGTTACATTTAGAAGAAAGCTAAAGATGAGACCAAAGCTTTCCTTACGGCATGCAGCTGCTGAGGGACACAGAAAATGTGCTACTTGGACACACTAATGTTGTGAAAAACATTAAGACACGCAGGGAGAGATGCTGTTACATGCCCTTCTAAATTCCCACAACGCAAACATCAAAGGGGGTCTCAAGTTACACTGAGGTATCGGAAGTAGACTACAATCCACATAAAAATGGATGCTGTGCTCAATTGGGTTCAAAATAAGGAGGTGTCCCATAACAGATGAGCATTTTCCTGTTGTTGACTCACCAACACCAGCACCACCACCACGATTAAAACCACCAAAAGCAGCAACATTTTTATCGCCAAGGAGGAGGAAGAAAATGCCTTAGAGCAGCACCTTCGAGAAGGGGAGTCTCGAACTGGAGGCAAAACAAAGAAACAAATGCTAGAAACTGCGCTAGGGTGTAAGGACACAAAGTTAATATTGCATTTATATTAACCCTCAGGGAACTAGGTACTGTGGCGCAGGTAATGTTTTAGAAAAATAATATATCAGACAAAAAAATAGCACAATAAGTGACCGTTTCTCTCACTGAAATGTGTGTTTTGAAAATGCCAAAATTTATTTGTATCACTTGTCAAGAACCTATTACATCTATCATAGTTTGCATTTATTAACTTTTACAAAAGGTGATTTGTTATGTGCCACTGAAACATAAGAGGGCTTAAATGATTACATTGTAGTTTTGTGTAACTGATGTGGTAAGAGTGGTACATGTATGTTTAGCTGAAACACGATACGGAAGTTTATCTGCTGAAAGACCAACAAGTAGTAGTATGGCTCAGAAATTTGTAGAACTTTTTACATGAGTGTACTGGGCTAGCTTTGTGTACATTTCAAGGCAAGTGACGGAAGCAGTATCTCGGTAACACATTACAAATATTTTTCACTTTTATGTAACGCACATGGGAAGGAGGAAGAATATTAAATTAATCTGATACCTAATTTGAAGTTGATCTGTTTGAAGATTAACAAGTAGAAGACTAGCTCAGAAAGTGCAAGCAATTTGAAAATTAGTAGGGTAACAGAAAATCTGTATGGGTTGAAAACTTCTTTGGTTAGTTGAAACACTGCTGACGAATTGTGTTCCAAACACTTAAATATCAGTAAAACTTCTTGTTGAGTTGTTCATTATATAAGTTAATTAAGAATTTACTGTGAATGATTTATAGGGACATGCATGTGTACATATGAAGTAAAAGGGATGAAACTGTATCTTCGAAAGAACTTAAAAATATGCTTTGAGATGGATATGCAGTGTATAGTGAGTACATTGATAATTAATATGGCATTGTGACTGTGTGATACTGACATGTCAGCTAAAAGCTTTGTTGTTCAGCATTTCATGTAAAATTTGCCTTTGTTAAGAATTAAGACAGATAACAGTTTCAATGAATAAACCATAATATATTTGTGATCATGTACATTTACACATAAAGTACTAAGGAAAATATTTGACGGGCGTTATTAATGTTATTCTCTAGATACACTTCTAAATTAGCTTTACTGTAAGTTTTCTGTTTGTATACAGTTAAAATTATCACAGTAAGAATTTATAACACTTCCTGTCTCTCATTGCGAAGATTTTAAGTTCATTTAGAGACTTAAATTTTTTATCACAGTTACTTCATTATATACTACGTTAAATGTATGATCGATAACATTATTATGTAAAACTGTTATTGCAACAGCATTTTGAACATCAGTAGCAAAAGGCTTCAAGAAAATTCTCCACTAACCCTTTCGTGGTTGACGGGAACATACGTCCCAATAAAGTAATACGCAGTTTTGAGCGGTGGGACGCCTGTATCTCGTAGCTTTCTAGTATTACGGTGTAGTGGGATGCTTTTGGAACTTTGAGAAAAATGCTACGAACCACGGGATGAATATATTGACTATGAGCGATTAAGTGGAGCGGCGTGTGTTTATAGATTGCACAGTAAGTCTGTTTAACGAAAGTCAGATCAAATAACCTCCTTCGTTCTAAGAATGCCTGAAGTAACTAATTGTGTTATCGTATACATCAAGGACGTTAGTTTGTATAATTACTACACACCTCAGTAATTCAGCTGGTTTTTACACAGTGTGTAAGTTGTGGGACGTACATGTCCCGGAAAATTTCATAGAATGTAAAAAACATTGGTGTGGGTATGTAAAAGGCATCTTCAGATGTTATGTTGTAAATTTCTTACGATATTTCATATTTTCATTGTCAAGAGAGTAAATGTGTTTTGGCACTGATTTGTTGTATTTTCCGTAATTGCCATCCTGATAAAAACATTTTAATATTAAACATTTTACTTTGAAAATGAAAACATGGACCTAGTTAGGTTCGTGTGACATTTGTCCCCACCGATTTTCAAAATCCGTCAGCTTCAAATTTTTTTGGTAGTGAATGTGTATTATTTATCGCAAAGGAAGACAGTTTTGGACCTCATTTTTCAGATTTACGTGAAATAAATTTTATTCGTGGAAAGGTTAATGAAAGGATACGAAATGAACATTCGACAAACATTCTCCCTGGAGAAATTCTCATTAAATACCTTTTTTCTGTTGGCAAATTTCTGGCTTCATATGGTCGTATTAAGTATATGCCTAACGGGAATACTTCATCACCTAGAAACACATACGGCACTTTCATACCTGGGTTTGGTAGGAATGAATACCAAGATTAGGCAAGTTGAAGTGATTCATTTGTCTTATGAAAAATAGAATTACGGAATAGTCCAGCGTCATATTCTTTCTCATATGCAACTCTATATCTTGCGTCTATTACTGAAAGAAGAACAACTACAAAATAGTTTTAAAGCTCAGGTGTTGACATCCACAGTCAGAAGGGTTACGAATCCTTCCAATCAAGACTGCCAATGCAGTTTGGAAAATGCCGTCTCTCTTCAAACTACGTCTCAACTGTATAAAAGTGCTCTGTTGCTGGTTGTGGCGTATGTGCTGGCTGAAAATGTGTCCATAGATCTCTTGACATTTCTTTCCCAGTATTTGCCACCATTGTGTTATCGATTCAAAATAAAAATTAGAGTTGACGAAATGATGCTACTGTAGCGTAATACCTGAATTAAAATATTTATTTGCACACAATTTTAGACTTGTAAAAGTAGTGTGTTTTAAAGTGGAAACCGTAACCTGTAATAGTAGCCTTCAGCTCCAGAGCGCATATTTCTGATTTTCAAACCAGCAAAACAGTCTCCGCTGCAAATTTATTAAATTTGTGTTTTGGGACTAATAACACCTAGAAAATTGTTATTGGCCTAACTTTCCACAAAACTACGCTAGAACTGATTTTAAATAACGCATTCTACATATATATCTACATAGGTACTCAGCAGTTCACCGTACGGTACGTGGCAGAGGGTACCCTCTATCACTACTAGTCATTTCCTTTATGTTCCACTCGCAAACAGAGCGACGGAAAAACGATTGTATATTTGCCTCCGCATGAGCCCTAATTTCTCAAATATCATCTTCGCGGTCCTTAGGCGCAATATATGTAGGCGGCAGAAGACTCGATCGACAGTCAGCTTCAAACTCTGGTTCTCTAGCATTTCTCGAAAAGAACGTCGCCTTTCCTCCAGGGATTCCCATTTCACTTCCCGAAGCATCTCCGTAACACTTACGTGCTGTTCAAATCTACCGGTAAGAAATCTAGCAGCCCACCCCTGAATTGCTTCGATGTCCTCCTTCAATCCGACCTGTTACGGGTCCCAAACACTCCAGCAGTACTCAAAAATAGATCGCACCAGCGTCCTATATGCTGTCTCCTTTACAGGTGAACCACTCTGTCCTAAAATTCTCCCAATAAACAGAAGTCGAACATCTACTTTCCCTACCACAGTTCTCACATGCCCGTTCCATTATATATCGCTTTTCAATGTTACGCCAAGATATTTAAACGACTTGACTATCAGGCAGGGCACTAGTAATACTGTACCCGAGCATTAAAGGTTTGCTCTTCCTAGTCATCCGCATTAGCTTACATATTTCCACATTTAGGGCCACCTGTGGTTCATCACACAAACTCGAAATTTTGTCTAAGTAATCTTGTCTCTTCCTACAGTCACTCAACTTCGAAATCTTACCGTCTTCCGGAACAACGAAAAAATACCTAATGCTAGCCACGTTACATGTGTATACACAGTAAAAATTTAGTTACAACTTGGGTAAATAACTTGCCTTAATGCAATGATCAGAATTTCTTCAACGTTTATTGACTGCTGAAAGATGATGGTCAAAAAAGGAACGCTGCTCTCCAATCCCTTGAGGGAGTCGAAAGTATCCATGTTCATCCTTGCGTTTTCGAAGATTTTGCTGCTTGGAGATCTTCGTGGCTGGTGATACAAATAGTGAAATTCGCAGTGAAGATGCTTCTGGTTGTATATTTCATGTAACGCGTTCCCTGTTCACCTCATTTTCTTCATTAAGGCTAATGTTGGTGCCATACTTTTGAGGGACAACATTCATCGTTATCGCATCGCTATTTTAAGTCAGCTGTATGGCTTAAATTGTAGCTGGAGTTGCATCTCGCACACAGGCCGGACATCCGTAGATGTTGGTCGGCTGATGCTGCTTCTTGTAACTGGAAAGTAATGCATCCGGATGCCGCGCTGTCGATCGCTTCTGTCGCTGACGTCGGATGCGGCCTATCACAAAAATGTGAAATTATACGCTAATGATGGAATTTTCCTTTTTCTCTCAAGAGGCAGGTGTTCCTTATGATAAACGTACTGCATAGTTGCAGGCGGTAGCTTCTGTTGCATGAATTCATCGTTTATTGATAGTATGATCTTAGCCGCTTGCATCTTTCCTGCATATGGACTCTGAAAGGAGCGTATATCTAGAGAACAGAAGCCATAATTAGGTGTCAGTAACACTCCCGTGGAGTACACCCCAAGTTACGTTCTGAAGATTTCTTTCCTTTGTGATTGACCTGCTGGATGCTTTTTGTTGGAAACTCTTCATTCCAGTCATACAGCTGGTCTGATATTCCGTACTCTCGTAGTTTGTTCAGTAGGTTGCAGTGCAGAGGTGTATCGAACACCTTCCAACCTGGGCGCCGATATCTAGAAGAAGTAGACGGATAGAGCTAGATAGGTTTCACAGTCATCATTCGGAATCAATTTCGATTCATAAACAGGAGATTTTCGGTTCCCAGAAATATCATCATCATCATCATCATCATCATCATCATCATTATCAAAATCTCGTTGCGCTCGTTTCTGAGCGTCAGGACATCACGAGGCAAGCGTCTCCATTCTGGACTGTTACTAGCCTCTCTTATAGCCTGATCAAGTGGTAAACCCGAGATCATCTTGATTTCGTCCATCCGCTTGTTCGCTTCTCTCTCCCTCCATCCATGTTTCCTTCCATCAGTATTTTCTATAGATTTTCTCCATCTCTTCTCTCGTAAGATCTTTAACTTCATCACCACCACTCTCCCTAGCGTGATCTGTCTTATCTCATATTCACAGCTCTCCGTGTCGTAGATGGTTGACCCACAATAGATGAAAGAATGAACGGTTTCCAGTTCCTTTAATCGATCTGTGAGTGGGACCTTTGCTCATTATCACGAGTTTGGACTTGCTGAGACATATCTAATCCATATCATCATCCATATGATAAGCTAAGGTCCTTTACTTTTGTGAGCAGCTTAGCAAGTTCATCTTCGCTGCTGGCTAAAAGCACGGTGTCTTCAGCAAATAGGAGCTTGTTAATAATTCTTCCACCAATTCAAAGGACTTTAGTCTACCCATCAAGAGCATTCCTAATAACGTGTTTTTTGTAGATGTACCGTTTGGGAAAGGACCCAACGCTGACTCCTTTTGATACTCTGAAGACATCAGATTGCAATGATTTCTGATCACTGCCCTCAGATGTGGTTAGACACTGAACTCTACAAGTACCTGCGACTACTTTTATCCAAACACAGTCAAAGGCTTTCCTACAATCCAAGGACCAGAGGAAAGCAGGAATACAGAACTCTCGCGCTTTCTCAATTATACGTCGTGTGTTAAAGATCTGTTTAGGAGTTCCTTTTCCTTCAACAAAACCTGCTTGTTTCGTGGATTTGCGAGGCTGCATCTACGACTCCAAAGGCTGGTTCAAGATGTAGAGGAAAATTCTCCTTGTCTGAGATATGAGAGCAATAGTTCCACAGTTGGAACAGTTTCTTTTGACCCTTTCTTGTGTGGGAAGATGAAGAGAGATTTCGACCAGTCTTCTGACCATTTCCCCGTTTTACAGATTTTTTTTACACAATGCAAGCAGCACACGAACACTTTCCTGCCGCATTTCTTTGATGATTTTCCCATTTACACCGTCTACACCAACGGATTAAAAATTCCTCATAGGGCGTTTACTGTTTCAGATTGTGCGTGCCATTTCAATTTGTTGAAATGAATGATTGTCCACACTGTTCTTTCCAGAGCACAACTTTTCACAGTACTGTTTTCACCTCGCGAAAATGTCTTCCTAGTCTCGCATAGGATTCCCATTCTCGTCGTCTACGACCCACGAACGAAGATTAAATACAACCGTGACGCTGCTGAGTTTCTTGAAAAGATCACGTTCTTGACTGTGATTATGATGTTCTATCTAATCACAGATACCGTTAATGTCCTCTCTAAAGCTCTACAATTTTTACAACACACCAGCGTCGTTGATGTAGGCCTATGGTTGCAATATTTCTGATAATTATAAATTGCGAAAGAATGTAAGACCCACGGCAGGAGGTAACAGAGCCCGGTGCGCCTGTTGCCGTGGTACCGTGTATCAGCTGTCTGCAAGCGCGCCAGCAGTGGCTGTATTTGCGCAGCGGCGCTCACCGTGCTGATGAGCGTCTCACGTAAGCTGGACCATGGCGCTAAGCTGCGACTTGCACGAATGTAAGCACTATGCAGCCCACAGAGACCACGCGAAAAGTGCCAAAGACACAACAAACAGTGGCACTCTGAGGTCACGCACAGGTGAAACAGAAAAACAGAACTAAACAAAAGGGACGAGAAATGTAAGCTGGGCGGTGGAAAGTACGAACGTCATCGTTAATAAGGTGATGATTGTTTTCTTCACGGGTTGTGTACTTAATGGAAAGAGGTCAACGAGTTACAAGAGTGAGAAAGCGAGTACAGAGATGAAAAGATAAATATACATAGCGATTCAAATAAAGAAAAGGTTATATGATACTTGGGCTCAGCTGTTACGTCTGAAACGGGAAATCTAAACCAGGTTAACACGGACAAGGATCTGAAACCTGCACCTCAAGACTTCAGGACCTTCGTCTTAATCAGTGCGCATTTTGTCGCAGCGATATGAACCACTGAAACATGAACACTTGCATTCTTAACTAGCAGAGAATATCAAAAATGTTATTCATCTGGTTTTTATGCACAATGTGAACGTGTAAAGGCAGATTACAGTTTGTCGTACTGTTGTTGAGTTAATTAGAGATGGATAACAGATCAGCAGGACATGGAGAGGTGGAACAACTGGCTGTAGTCTTGCTGCAGTCATAATTTTGACATTCATCTGAAGTAATTTAGAGAAATCGCAGAAAACTAAAGAACGATTAATTGAAGGACAATTTAATCCCACACGTTTTGAAAACAAATCCCGTGGCTTGCTCGTTATCACTGCGGCACGTCGCTTGGTCTTACGTCATCTAAGTATATTTCTACGACCTGTTGCTGAATTCGGGCTCAAAAATTATATAGTTCTCCATTTGGAGAACAATACACACCGTAAATTGTCCGTTCTATTACATCGTTTGTTCTATTGCAACATGGATGATTTACGACATAGTATCTGTTTTCCCGCATCTGTAATTAGAAGTGGGCACAGATTTGCTACAACGTGTTCCTGCTTTCTCACTTGAATTCAAGTACCTCGCAGCACTATACAATTTTAGAGGTAACTCAAATAACGGAAAGCCATTTACAAAGGTGTAAGAATACCCTCGAACGTAAGCAACATTTTTTTCAAATACAGCTGCCCTTTGATGTTACCTGAGGATAAATCTTACGACAGGAATGAGTGAGTGACTAGCAACAGCACCAAAACTGTTTGTTTACCTTTGTTCTTACAGATCTGGGGTACATGTAAAACTAATTCCGAAAGGAAGAGATGGAATAGCAGTTTTGTTGTCTCTAACACCTGTATCACCATTCACATTATTTCCCTAAATAGGTATTTGAAAATGCCGGGATGGTTCTTTTGAAAACGGAACGGTCAATTCGCACACCGAGCTTGTGCTCCACCTCTGATGACCGCGCTGTCGGCGGGAATTTAAACTGTTATCTTTTTTTCTTTTTCTTATCAAAGACGGTGCGGAACTTCATATTAGGCAAGAATGAGAAACGAATCAGCAGCAGCCTTTTTGGGTGAGACAGCGTGGAGTGATACTGGGACATCAAGGAAACTTACATCAAGGTCGTACGGAGACTAATTTCACTCCCCCCGAATATCTAAACATTGTCCTTACCGTTGCATCACGGTTGACGTTTCGTATTTTGAGTGTATTACGCTATAAGAGGCATCATATAACAGGGGCAATTGTGAACGTTGTTCAAAACACTTCAGATTTTAAAATGAAATTACAAGACTAATTTGTGGACTAAAAACATTATTTCTACAATCAATTTGAAAGTGAAACTTTCTGCGTTCTAGCGCAACGCACAACAGAAGTGAAGCAAAAGCAGGGGAGAGTAAAGTTAAATCAATATAAAACAGTGTTTCAAAGAATGTGAATGAAGATCTATAAGATCTATCGTGATGCATCAAAAACTAGTGAAACCGATGAAGCGCTTAAGCATCATTGTAACTCAGTGACGACGTCAAAGAAGTACAGACACTCTGAATAAAGATTTCAGCGACTGATTTGACACGAAGTATGCCAGATTTACAACCAACAGTGTTTGTAACGTAGTAGAAAGATTCAGGATAGTGGCTACCCATGGATATAAGCAGCTTTTACTTGAAAAATTTCTCGAAATGGAGTTGGAGAACAGTAGAATAAAGGGTCCATATTTCAGGTGGATACTTAATTTCGGGTAGCTAAATATTTCCCTTGTTTGCTGCTGTACTGTGTAGCTTTCTCCGACAGAAACAACCCCCAGGCTATGGCTAAGCCGTGTCTCCGCAATATCCTTTCTTCAAAGAGTGCTAGTTCTGCAAGGTTTGCAGGAGAGCTTCTGTGAAGTTTGGAAGGTAGGAGACGAGGTACTGGCGGAATTAAAGCTGTGAGGACGGGGCGTGAGTCGTGCTTGGTTAGCTCAGTTGGTAGAGCACTTGCCAGCGAAAGGCAAAGGTCCCGAGTTCGAGTCTCGGTCCGGCACGTAGTTTTAATCTGCCAGGAAGTTTCATCCCAGCATTTTCCTGAAGCGATTTAGGGAAATCACGCAAAACCTAAATCAGGAAGGCCGGACGCGGGTTTGAACCGTCGTCCTGCCGAATGGGAGTCCAGTGTGCTAACCACTACACCACCTCGCTCGGTGCATATTGCCAACAATATAGGTCGACAATGTTGTCAGGCAACGTTATAGCCACACGAATTGCAGCCCCATGTATGGCAAAATTTCCGATCACTGTTGCCCGGCAATGTTTGCAGCAAAATATTGACAGGCCAGGAGTGTTCACACGAGCAACGCAATGGCCACGAAACGGAAGAGAGCGACATAGTGGTAAGTGGGTGTGGCTCTCCGATATTTTCATTCCGCAAGGAAGAAAATTATCATAACAAAGAGAAACTGGGTATGTGTATGCGATCTTTTTTAAGTAAGCGAACAGCTTTCGAAACTTTAGCTCGTGAACTGATAATGGATACATACCTTTCTCAGAACGTTGCACGATTTTGAATATATCATTTAAAAGTAATTCGTCAGAGAACTGTTAAGGCCAATACCAATACGAACGACGGTGTACCTGTTAGAGCCATACTGGCGATCACACGTCAGTTTTTGGTTAGTGGTGATACGCAAAGAAGTCTGATGTACCACTTTAGAGTGCACTTCTCCCCTATATGCCACATGGTACAATGCGTTTGCAATGCTTTGATAGAAGGACTCAAGGAATTCATTACAGTAGTTTGAAATAACAGTTAATGTTTTATTGAGGTTCACCAGTACAGTTATGGAACCGTTAACTTCGTAAGTCTGATACCTCTACGACTAGAGTTAGCAGTCGTGAAAAATAATGTATTCTAGTACGGTAACAAAAAAAAATGTTGAGAATTCTCGCTTATAAAAGATACGTGATGAGCTAGATTAGTGCATGCATGTCCGAAGGGACGTTTCACGCTTTTCAAATACAGACCCAGTGTAACGGGTTTCATGCCAAAGTCAGGGCAACCTGACGAGAAACCAAAATAAGTCTACCTGTGCGGAAACCACAATTTTGCGAGCATTATGGGAAGCAGACACTGCGACATATGGAAGTTTGGGTCTCTCCGTGAAGCGAGCTCTGATAGCCGAAGAGGTTTAGGTGACTGATCACGTGAAGCTGGAAATCCGGGTTCGAGTCCCAGTCCGGCACAAATTTTCATTTGTTTCCAGTAAATTCCATAGCTGTGGTAGCACTGAATTGGCAGTTTGTGAATGCTTTTCATGACACTTGCTGAGACTTCAAAAAAGTTTAGTCGTCTTAAGTACCAATGGACAGTGAAACAAGTTCACTCAGGTCTTCCAAGGCGGTAGAGCGAGAATGTTATTTATCAGATTTCGATCTTTGTATATATTTTATGCATTACATAACTCTGGTCGTAGACGTATGTACATTACGTGATCGAAAGTATCCGGACACCCCCAAAAACGTACGTTTTTCATATTAGGTGCATTGTGCTGCCACCTACTGCTAGGCACCCCATATCAGCGATCTCAGTAGTCATTAGACATCGTGAGAGAGCAGAATGGCGGGCTCCGCGGAACTCACGGACTTCGAACGTGGTCAAGTGACTGAGTGTCACTTGTGTTATACGTCTGTACGCGAGAATTCCACACTCCCAAACATCCATAAGTCCACTGTTTCCGATGTGATAGTGAAATGAAAACGTGAAGGGACACGTACAACAGAAAAGCGTGCAGGTCGACCTCGTCTGTTGACTGACAGACCGCCGACAGTTGAAGAGGGTCATAATGTGTAATAGGCAGACATCTATCCCGACCATCAAACAGGAATTCCAAGCTGCATCAGGATCTACTGCAAGTACTATGAGAGTTAGGTGCGAGGTGAGCAAACGGATGCCCGGTTAACGTCATCTGACCGTGTGTAGTGCCGAAATTAAAATTCGGAGACGGTGGTCTCATGGTGTGGTCGTTTTTCATGGAGGGGGCTTGCACCCCTTGTTGTTTTGCGTGGCACTACCACAGCACAGGCCTACACTGATGTTTTAAGCACATTCTTGCTTCCCACTGTTGAAGAGCAATTCGGGGATGGCGATTGCACCCTTCAACACGATCGAGCACCTGTTCATAATGCACGGCGTGTGGTGGAGTGGTTACACGACAATAACATCCCTGTAATGGACTGGCCTACACAAATACCTGACCTGAAGCCTATAGAACACCTTGGGATGTTTTGGGACGACAATTTCGTGCCAGGCCTCACCGACCGACATCGATACCTCTCCTCAGTGCAGCATTCCGTGAAGAATGGGCTACCATTCTCCAAGATACCTTCCAGCACCTGATTGAACGTATGCCTGCTAGAGTGGAAGATGTCATGTCATCAAGGCCATGGGTGGGCCAACACCATACTGAATTCCAACATTGGCGACAGAGGACGCCACGAACTTCTAAGGTATTTTGAGCCAGGTGTCTGGATACTTTTTATCACTTAGTGTATCAGATTCATGGGTTTCATGGTCTTCTCGTTTGCCCACTTCTAAATTCCTGTAGACAACAACCAAATCGATTGCGTCTACGTACGCACGCTTTCAAACTGAAGCGAAATTATAGTGTTTCACGGACTTTACACTGCAGCACTGCTGGCCTGAGAAAGAGGAAGCGAGAGAGAGTGAGAAGGAAGCATTTACAGGCATAGAAAGAGAGAGATATGGCGTGGCTATACGAAACATTCTCCACCCTTGGACAACATCGGCAACGGGTCGACATCTACCTGCTACTACTCGTCCCATTACCAGCATTGCCCCACCATATCACAATATTGCCATGTATTGCAGCTATATTGCAGCAACAATGATATCAGTATTGCGGCTTCGTATTGCCGTAAAATATTACCCGTGTAAACGCATTTTTATACGAGACAAAAATGATAGTGTAACAAATTCTTGTAGTACATATGAATTTACTTTTACGTCTGACCAGCAGAGTGTATCGACAGTTTTTCGAACATGAAATGGGTGGTTTGCTTCATAATGTCCGACTCGTTACACGAACCAACTTATGGTTTTCCCACGACGGTGCCCCTGCACATGGCAGCCGAGAGGCAAGATAGTATCTCATTGTTGCTTATCCTGATAAATGGATAGGTCGTGCAGATCTCTGGATCTTAACCCCTTTAACTTATACTTTTGGGACCATCTTAAGAAGCTCGTGTACGGTGTTGCAACTGAGAAGGTAGCACAGCAACAGCAGCGAACTTAAAATGGCTGTGCAACTGTGCAAATGAGATGAACGGAACCTGCAACATTCCGAGAGCGGTAAGATGTCGAGGCCGTCACTGTCTTCATCTACATGGACATCATTTTGAATATGTACTGTGGTAAATGTACAGTACGTGGTTATGTTGATTTTCGGGTCCATTAGAGCCATTGCTTTCTGAGAAGATTTTTTTTTTGTGCTGCATTTGTGGTCCCTACTCTACTGCATAACTCTGAAGTAAAGCAATTTTAGACGAAACTAACATTTTACTCATATTTTGATGCATGCATTACATCCACAAAGAGTGTACTGTTACTTTTGAATCACCCAGTATAATGCAGTCAATGGACACATTAGATGTGTCATATGAAAATGAAGTGAATTGCTCTCCTTGCTGAGTTCCAGAGTCTCTTGTAACATTTGATGGGAACATACAGGAGTTGGACGAAAATACGAAAACGCCAAAGACATCACATTAGCATGCCTAATATGTTGCAGGGAACTCGTTGGAATACAAAGTAGCTTCTAGTCGTCTCGGAATGGACCCTGTATGGTGTCCCAGGAAACTTTTTACCGTTCTTCTCGCAAAATAGTGGCACGTTCTGTTAGCGATGATACAGGTAGATAGTGATCACGCACTCCTCTTTCCAAAGTATACCATAAAAGGCTTAATTATGTTGAAACCTGGTGAATGTGAATGTCGTGTGACTAGGACCTCCCGTCGGGTAGACCGTTCGCCGGGTGCAAGTCTTCCGATTTGACGCCATTTCGGCGACTTGGGCGTCGATGGGGAGAAATAATGATGATTAGGACAACACAACACCCAGTCCATGAGCGAAGAAAACCTCCAATTGAGCCGGGAATCGAACCCTGTCCCTTAGAATTGACATTGTCGCGCTGACCACTCGGCTACCGGGGGCGGACTTTAAACCTGAGGATAGTGGTGGCGACGGGAGATGCAACAAACCAGTCGTGGGCGATGCGAGCGGTGTGAACAGGGTCTCTGCCATCTTGGACTACAGCATCACCAGTCAGGAACAAACACTGCACCATGCCATAAACCTATCACCAAAAATGTCCACACACTTCTTGGCAGTAATGTGAAGTTGAGAGTAACAACGGGGCCCACGGGATGTCGCGATATGGCTGTCCAAATCGTCAACGAATCTGTGCCATAATTGACTATTGGGACATAAACTCGGTCAGCAATTGGAAACAGAGTGCAACAAGACTCATCCGACCAAATAACATTCTTACACTGCTCCGCAGTCCACGTTTTATGGCTTCGGCACCACGTTTTCCATTTACGGGCATTTGCAGGCCTGATGACTGGTTTTGGAATTGCACCTCGCCGTGAAGTTCGCTGTTTATGGAGCTCCAGTTCGTGTTGTGGTGCTGACAAGGTTCCCGAGTGCGACGTTCAGTTCTGCAGTGACATTTGCAGCTGTCGTCCTCTCAATTTTCGTCACACTACTCTTCAATGACCGTCACGATCACTCAACACACACACTTTCGTCTGAGTTGTTATTTAGCGAATGTTTTTCCACTTTCCCTGTATGAGGTATAAATTCTCGACGCAGGTCCTCTTAAAACACGGAACGCTTCAGTTCCCTTGATTACGACAGCACCTGCTATTCGAGCATCAACAACTTTTACCGTTCGAATTCACTCAGCTGCGACATAATACACTGACAACTACACAGAATATTGTTCTCAGCACCACTGAGGTTTGCAACGTATTGAGGATATTTCGCAGGTGCAGTTCGCGGTCAAATATAACAGCACAATCTGCAGGCTTGGCTAACCTCTGCATTTGTCAAAATATGCAATAAATTACAGAGAACCGTCAAAGTTGCAATATCAGTTTCTTTTATTACTTGATAACTAGTTCAGAGCCAAAGCTCCTTATCAAATCATCCTACAAAACAGAAACCAAATATTAAGCACTTTGTACATAGCAAAACTGTCGCATAGTACAAAGGTAACTGCATGTTATTGTGCACCAATAAGCTACGCAAGAACATACATTACGAAAACCACATGAATTTTCTTTGTAGTTAAACATACGTTTAGTATAAAGCAGTACACGGCTGAACATCATTCACCTAACTGAGATACGGACGTGTGGAAGAAATTAGGAAGAATAGGATAGGGGCCGCTTATCTGAACTGCGCCGTCTAGGAGTAGCTTTGTTTTAGATATATCTTTCCTCGTATTACAGTTTTTTATGAAGTGGTTGGCTGCACATGCGGTAACAAGCATTACAAAGTATGTATTTCAAATACAAGCAAAAATGTTTATAAAAAGAAATTTAATTTACAATACATAACGAAAGTAAAAAGTCGTCTATATGTTATCACGGCAGCGTCATACTCGGCAAATTGATGAAAGATTTTGAACGCCTCGACAAAGCTAGTAACACGAAAACAAATTTCCGGAATACCAACAAGTAGAATCATGGAAAAACTTAAAAGACAATTTATCAGGGCATGGTGAGATAAGAAAATCCAACGTAAATAAAACCACGCAGTCAGGTGTAAAACCATGACACAAAAGTCAGATATAAAATAGTGGTAAAATCACACAGACAGGTATAAAACCATTACATACAATCTAACAAACTAGAGATACATCTGCATTTAAAGTCATAGTAATATAGTCATATACTCACAAAAAGGAGCGTATATTCACAAACGTTGTAAATTATCGTACGTAAACGTGAGATTTTTTCACAATGTGGAGCTCCTATTTTTTACCTCTCAAAAATAAGTGTAGAGCAGAAATCAGTAATAAAACAATGAAATATTAATGTAACAGCATTTTCCTAACAGAACTTTAAAATAGTGCTTCACCCCTAAAATAATTTCATGTACATAAAAACTGAGAACGTCAAATGTTGTAAAACCAAAATTCTACATGATATTGACCATAAATCAGAATACACCACTTTCGCATTATTTACTAAGCTTCAAGCTTTCCACAGAAGAAAATTATCAGTTTTTTTTCTGAAGCTAACAACAGTTGTGTGTTTTGGGTTTATGGTCAATATCATGTAGAATTTTGGTTTTACAACATTGACCTCATCAGTTTTTATATCCACGAAGCTGCACTTTAAGGGTGAAGTACTATTTTAAAGTTCTTTTAGGAATATGCTGTTAAATTAATGCTTTAATGTTTTATTGTTTATTTCTGTTCTACACTAACTTTTGAGAGGAAAAAATTCCACACTGTCGAAAAGAAACTTACGTTTATGAACGATAATTTACAACATTTATGAAAATATGATTTTTATGAGTATAGGTCTTCGTTACCACGGTTTTAAAGGAAGATGTACCTCAATTTTATGTCCGATTCTATATAATGGTTTTATACCCGGCTATGTGGTTTTACCACTATTTTATGACTGACTTTTATGTAATTGTTTTATACTTGACTGGTTTTATTCATGTTGGACTTTCTTATTTTGTCATGTTGTATTACATCTATTTTACGTCTGACTTATGTAATCGTTTTATAACTGTGTGGTTTTATTCATGCTGGACTTCTTATCTTACCATGTTCTCCTAAGTTGTTTTTCTGACTTATGTAATGGTTTTGTACCTGACTATGTAGCTATTTCTTTCCATGTACAAGTTTCTTGTCCTACGATGTTATCGTAAGTTATCTTTTAAGTTTGTCTATGAGTGTTTGTTGGTATTCTGAAAATTTGTTTTTGTGTTAGTTTCGTCAGATGTCGAAATTTTGTTACATAGATATGTCGAGGATGATACTGCTATGATAGCGCATTGAGGTCATTTTGCTTCCGTTCAAATTGTAACTCGAAAATCTTTTTGTAAAGATTTTTGCATGTATTTGAAATACTTATTTTCCGATCCTTGTTACCACATGTGAGGTAAACCACTTTATAAGAAACTGAAAAAGAGATGAAGTATATGTAAAATAAAACTGCTCCTAGACAGTGCTGCTCCGATAAGCGTCCCCTATCCTACCTAGTTTTGCTAATACTTCCACACTTCGATATCTCAGTTACGTGAATGAAGTTCAGCCCTGTAATGCTTTATACCAAAGATAAGTTTAAGCACAATGAAAATTCGCATGACTGTCGTAATGTATGTTACTGCATACTTTACTAGTAGGTACTAATTTTCATCAGTTATCTTCGGACAGTGGCACAGTTTTGTAACACACGAAGTGCTTAATATTTAGTTTGTTTTCTGCGTTGATTCGATAAGGAGCTTAGGGTCGAAACTAGTTATCATGTAATAAAGGAAATTAATATTGCAACTTTGACCGCTCTCGGCGATTTATTGGATAATTTGGTTGACCAGAATAGTAGCTGGAAATTAGTAGCATTTATGTTCCAGCATGCGTTTCTAGCTGTGTTCCCAATTTTTGACCAAGCCCTGTGCTAGAGTAAGGTCGCATTTACTATACGATCTAGCAGCGAACCAAGTGGATGCGACACACACACACACACACACACACACACACACACACACACACACTCACACACTCACACACACATACACACAAACACACAAACACACACACACACAAACGGGCGCGCGCGCCTACTGATGAAAACCACTAGTGTGTGTCATTCACATAGGCTATCGCCTATATTCAAAGATAACAGTCCACTTTGTGAGGATTTATTCATTTTGCACCAGGCTTCTCTGCAATATACAGTTTAAACGCTTGCCCTCTAGGGAAACATGCTGTTCATAGAACGGTAATATACGAGAAAGATACATTGCGCTGGATTCCTAAGTGTATTCCTGGAATAATTTTCTGAGCGCTTCCAAGAACAGATCGCCGCAACGAGATATGAGAATCTGGAGCATGTGGCTGACTTCACGTTCTCTCTTTGCGAATGGAGAGAGAAGTCACGCAATTAACGCCGGCAAAAAACGCTACTTTGACCACTAAATAACGATTTTAGAGAAACAACTTCACGTAATATCTATCTCACGTTGGCGAATCGGATTTATCGTGAAGCTTGGAATCTGCAAGGTGAAATGTCACTATTTTATTTCAAAATGTTACAACAACTCAGTTTATTTCGTAACAAGCAAGTTGGGTTTTTAGAATATCTTCAATTTTTTACGATGTGTCACGTGATTGTTTTGCAAGCAATCTACTTGTCTTGTAAGTTTTATTGTATGTATACTCTACCGTTGCTGCCATCGATTTACTGTCTTGGTTGTTGGTGCTTTACTAAAATGTTTTATTAATGAATATTATGTTTCAGTCATGCGTAACTAACTTATCAACTCCGCTGTCACGCCTCGGGTCTGTGAGAAGACCGGCAACCTCTGCTTCACCCTCCCTATGAGGAATTGTACGGCAGTGTTCGAGTAACACGTTGTTGTCAAACTGCCACCGTTGTTAATGTCAACCCTCAGAACAAGAGCTACAAATTTTCTTTCAGGTATTCCTCAGTTACCTTCACGGAGCTAAAATGACTGTTTCAGGCCCCACAGTGAGAAAAATGTTTTTGGCAGTACTGGTGATCGAACACTGGTATTCACTCTGGTCGTCGGACATGCTGAACGTTCAGCTGGGGAAGTGCACTGCAGAGCAGTCATAAACAAGACAATCAAATAATTTAGTATCTAAATTGCGATGGTGGCACAACTCTTCAGTCAATAGATAGGAACAAATGTGTTGTAATTTACGCCTTCCGACAGTTTAAAGCGCTTGTGGTTATAAATCTTCTGTACATGGCGTCCCGCCATAAAATCGCCTAAAATGGTGAGTTTGATTCCACCCATTGAATAAAAATTGCAAGCCTGAAATTTAATAACTGTAGGGACATCAAAGTGCTCCGAGCCAAATTACAACTCTTTCACCAACTTCTCTGTTACGTAAATCAACAAAACAGACTGTCCTATCTCCTCCTCTCACTCTCTACCTTCTCTGTCTCATACAAAGGCTCGCAAAATCAGGAGCCAGTCGATTGTCGTAATCCACACTGCTTAAATTATATGTTCAGCAAATGTGGGAATACTTAGGAACAAGATACTTAGCTCCGCATATACAGGGTGTAAACGAAAACTTTACGACGTATAACGGTGGTGTAGAGGAAGTCGAGACGAACACTTTGATACAGGACACTTGTGATCTATCAGGCCGGGAAACAGCCTCAAACTGAGATACAAAAGCCATCTAACCCTGTCGGCTGTATCGTTAACATTACTGAACTTTCCTGTGAGGATAATGAAAGAAAACATGTTTCCGTAAACGTTGTGCAGAAACTAATTACAATTACAATTCTGTCTAAGCTTAAACCTTAAAAGCAGGACAGTTTCGTAGTAAAAATCCCAGAGAAGCAAAACGATTTAATTGTTAATTTCATGCTATAAAAATTCGCAATATGTCACGTAAAAGCTACACAAACGTCAATTGCGCATTTTGTAAGTGGCATAACAAGGAATTTTTTATAGTTAAGGACGATTTTATCCAAAATCTCGAACGGCGCGAATGCATTGCAGTTTAAGTGGGCCTTGAAGGCTAGTTTGAGGCTGTTCCCAGCTTGATAGACCACAAGTGTTCTACATCCTCGTCTACACGGATACTCCGCAAATCACACTTAAGTGCTTGGCAGAGGGTTCATCGAACCACCTTCACAGAATTCTCTATTATTTAACTCTCGAACCGCGCGCGGGGAAAACTAACACCTGTATCTTTCCGTACGAGCTCTGACAAGAGTTCCCTTACTTTATTACGATGATCGTTTCCCCTATGTAGGTCGGCATCAACAAAATATCTTAGCATTCGGAGGAGAAAGTAGGTGATTGAAATTTCGTGAAAAAATTCCGCCTCAACGAAAAGTGCCTTTACTTTAATAGTGTCCATCCCAAATCCGGTTTCGTGACAGTCTCCCCCATTTCGCGATAATACAGAACGTGCTGCTCTTTGAGCTTTCTCGATGTACTCCGTTAATCCTATCTAGTAAGGATCCCAGACCGCGCAGCAGTACTCCAAAGAGGACGGAAAAGCGTAGTGTAGGCAGGACATTTAGTAGATCTGTTACATTTTCTAAGTGTTCTGCCAAAACGCAGTCTTATCACATTGCTCGTCTCGAACTCGCCCATTCCACTGTGATACGTTCTAAACTGTTATCGTTTACACCGTGTACAACACTTAATTATGACGTGCTTCTCGGGCACAGTGGTGTTTGAGTGGGATTATGCTTGTTCAACCCTATTTACTAAAGTACTCCGCGGTTTCCCTAAATCGTTTGTGGCGAATGCTAGCACCGTCGCTTCAGTGAGACAACGGACCATTTTTAACTCTTTCTTGACCATCTGAGCTGTTCTTTTCCCAAACGATAATGTGTCAAATTACGGGAAAAGTAACAGCACGCCTATGTCACGGATAGTGTTATAATAGCGATTTAACGCAGGGTCCACGGATGGTATTGTAAAAGTGATTTAACAGAAGGGTCGTTGAAAACTTAACAGGTCTGTAGCCCAACTGTAATATTTATGGGCGAAATTTTGTTCTAAACCTGATGCCTTATTTAAATGTTTTGAGTTCAAAGCCTCGCTCATCACATTTATGTATAGTAAATTACGGTTAACTTATTTGTTCTGAGATCAAAAGAAGTATTTTGTGCCATGTCTGCACAAATGTCGAATAAAATAATTCGAGAGATATAGAAGACTGCTACAACCATCGTGATTTGCAAACATCAAACTATGTAACACCTCGGGAACTCCTCCCGTAACTGTACAGAGTTCTAAGTACGACGCTACAAAATTGAGTTTAAGGCTTCCTGCTTCGCCTACGTGACATGTTCATTTGAGAGGAATGAATGTGGAATTATATGTCCACAAAGACCAAACGCGGAGTAGGGGTGTTCGGGATAAGGCAGGAAGCAAGTTTAGAGTAATGTTCCGTCGACAGAGCCGTCAGACGGAATGGCGTTCATTTGACATACGTAGTCTGCCTGATTACTACGTCACTGCTGCACTTCAAACGTGATATTTAAGGAATAATTACTGTGTATGTTTCGGTACTGAGAATTTGTTGCGAATTGAAAATGCGCTCCATGCACCAGTCAAGAATGGTAAAGAACGTCTGTAGCTTTGCCTTTAGTTGTTCACTAGCAACCCGCCCCAGCTTCACAATGATACTTGTATGGAGTACCCATAAATTACGTACACAAACCTTCCTCGTGACAAAGTCTATTAGCGAAATTCGTGTACAAATACCCACAGTAGCGCCTGAGATTAGCTTTCACGAACAGACATGGCGAGGGACTTTAATTTATAATATACATTTATGTATGTCTCTTACTTGTTTACTGTGTCAGAATATAAATAGCGTACGTTCCCATAATTCTGAATTTTTCGTTTACGAGTTTTAGGTAAGGTATTGTCATCCTGTCATGGACAAACTAGCTTAGATTATTCTAACAATACCAGTACAACGCCTGCTGCCTACTATGTAAGCTGCGGATTAGGAAAGTGTCACGAGGCACCTCATGACTCCAAGAGAGCTCGACCACGTAGCGCCCGCAGACAATAAGTTTAGTAAGTTGGATACATTGTTTACTTTCATAGACAACGTGATTTAAGTAACAGAAGAAAAAGCATTTTCCTTCCTGCTCGTATGTCGTTTCCTTTTCATTGATTATCATAGAATATTTCAAAACAATCAGTATATCAGTCCTGGCAGAGAGATAAGTTCGCTGTTCATTCAGCAAACCTGGCGCAATAGCAGGGTCGTTTTAATTTGTTATTTCTTCATTACCAATTGTATTCACGACACATTTTGCACACAGTATTCACATATGAGACCTTAACTTTTCCCGGCGAATTGAATGTTCAAATAACTTACGGGTTTGCTTCAGAGTGACGTCGTCGACCGCCGCCGCTATGGCAACAGGAGCACACCCTGCCATTCTCAAGGCACAACTGCAAGGAGGACGCAATGTGCAAGGGAATTTAATAACTCGGTTCACAGAGGAGAAACAAGGAAGATACCACACACAGGACAAGTAACCGTAGAGTCAACACACAACCGAAGATAACCACATCAGAAATATCGATAGTGACTATTAATCAACCGGTGGGGTAGCACTAATTCTGTCCCTCCGTTTTTTGATGAGAGACAAAGCCGGATACCAAGCAGCATTTAAACAAAACCCACCATCTCTGTTTATAAGGTTGCATGATAGTTTATTTCAACAGCTTCCTTAATAACACTATCCCAACAGCTTGACGTGCGAGCCCCAGAATCTCCGTGTTGTTGTATTCCATAGGATGACCGGTGTCAAGGCAATGTTCTGCAATAGCGGATTTGCTCGGCTGTTGTAAGCGTGTGTGACGCTTATGTTCAATACACCGGTCTTCCACAGTCCTGATTGTCTGACCAATATATGATATGCCGCAACTGCAAGGAATACGATAGACACCAGCCTAACGCAAACCAAGATCATTGTTCGTGAAAGGATCCACTATGCTCGCCGTCAATTAGATTTTGTTTCTAAGGAATTATTTCAGCTTCATTTAATGATGGTGTTTAATGTTTCTGAATTTTCTTGGGATTGGGTGGACGGTGCCTCTTGGTCGCAGTCTGACTGGGAATTTCAATCTGTACCTGCTCGTCATTCGGCGAAGTTTGAACGTTTCCTTGGCTCAATGTCTAATTCTAATTTTAATTCTCGACGTTCTGTGATCAATCTCACGGAGAAAACGTTTGACGACGCAGCTTTGTCTATGCTGGGGAAAGGTTTGGATTTCGCACCGACGCCTAAGAGTTTGCCAGTCGTTGATTTTATTAGTTCTATTGAACAGGCTGTTTATAAACTACCTTCCGAGGCTGCGGAAGGGGTTAGGAGGGAAGCTTGTCGTGTGTTGACTGGGACCCGTCCACCCAAGTGTAACATTACAGCAGCTAAGGCGGCTGCTTTACGTTCACTCAGAATGGATCCTGATATTGTTACTTTACCTGCGGACAAGGGAAATGCCACGGTTTTGTTGAACAAGCACGATTACATTCAAAAGAAGCAGTGTCTACTTTCTGATTCGGCGTATCCCAAAATCGGTGCTGAACCTACTAAGAGTGTTGAGAGAAAGACTAATAACCTCCTGAAGAAAGGTTCTTTGTCACAGGAGACTATCAAAGTCTTAATTCTTACTGTGCTGTACCACCTAGATTATATAGCCTCCCTAAGGTCCATAAAGAGGTTGTCCCGTTGAGGCCTATTATTTCTAATATTGGTGCTCCCACATATCGTGTAGCTGAACATCTTGCTAGTTTGTTGAGCCCACTAGTAGGTAGGTATGAACACCACATTAAGAACTCTGCAGATTTCTTACGTCGATTGCAGGGATTGCGTTTGAATGATTCTGATATTTTAGTCAGTTTTGATGTGGTTTCTCTTTTCACTCGCGTTCCTCTCTCTTATTCGTTGCAGCTAATTGAGGGTAAGTTTGGTGCCGAGTTAACAAATTTGTTTCGACATGTGCTGACTTTCACTTACTTTTTATTCGATGGTCAGTACTACGTACAGACTGATGGAGTTGCAATGGGAAGCCCGTTGTCACCTATTGTGGCCAATTTGATTATGGAGGACTTTGAGGAACGTGCATTGGAGTCAGCGATCATGAAACCTGCGTGTTTTTTTTAGATATGTAGACGATACTTTTGTTGTTTGGCCTCATGATAGTGATAATTTAAACCGGTTTTTGGAACACCTGAATTCAATCCACCCTAATATTCAGTTCACTATGGAGGTGGAAAAGAATGGACGCCTCCCCTTCGTGCCTTGATTCATAGGGCCCATGTTATCTCAGACCCTGAAAGTTTGTCAGCTTAGCTATCACATCTCGATGTCACCTTTCGTCAGAATGGTTATAGTGAGAGGCACATCAAACGTGCGTTGCCCTATCAGCCTTCTGTGCAACGGGTGAGTGACGATAGCAACGAAGTGGCACCTAAGTCTACGGCCTTTTTGCCTTACGCAGGAAGCATTTACAACAGGATTGGCCGTATTTTGTGGAAATATGATGTGAAATGTGTTTTTCGACCACCTTCTAAGATTAAGGCCCTGTTGGCGTCCGTAAAAGATGATCTTGGTTTGCGTAAGGCTGGTGTCTATCGTATTCCTTGCAGTTGTGGCATGTCATATATTGGTCAGACAATCAGGACTGTGGAAGACCGGTGTATTGAACGTAAGTGTCACACACGCTTACAACAGCCAAGCAAATTCGCTATTGCAGAACATTGCCTTGACACCGGTCATCCTATGGAATACAACAACACGGAGATTCTGGCTTGCACGTCCAGCTATTGGGATAGTGTTATTAAGGAAGCTGTTGAAATCAAACTATTAAGCAACCTTATAAACAGAGATGGTGGATTTTGTTTAAATACTGTTTGGAATCCAGCTCTGTCTCTCATCAAAAGACAGAGAGGCACAATTAGTGCTACCTCACCTGTTGATTAATAGTCACTATCGATATTTCTGATGTTGGTGATCTTTGGTTGCGTGTTGACTCTGCGGTCACTTGTTCTGTGTGTGGTATCTTCTTTGTTTCTCCTCTGAGAACCGAGGTAATACATTCCCTTGCACATTGCTTCCTCCTTGCAGTTGTGCCTTGAGAAAGGCAGGGTGCGCTCCTGTCGAAATATCGGCGGTGGTCGATGACGTCACCCGGTAGCAAACCCGTAAGTAATTTGAGGATTTACATATTCCACTAAAGGTACTTGCAAAATTATATGATTGCACGAGACGTAGTTCATGAGATATGACCCCAAAAACACTGAGATGTTTGTAAATCTTACGCATCGCGTTTGTATTGATTACTTCTTTGCTTCTAACTCTATTAGCAGCATATTTGACATACGGTATCCACATATGCCTCTGAATGTACCTACAAAATTATATCATTGTACGCCTCATAGTCCAGGAAATATGGCGTCATAAACATAGAGCTGTGTGAAAACTGCACGGCAGGGCAAAATTTTCTAGAGATGCAGACGAAACATGTACAGATATGTGTGAAATATATTAAATATATGTGAAATTGACGTATGCGGTCAAAGCTGGGGTAAAAACTCCTCCTAAACCCCTGAATCGATTTCACCCAAACTTGGTATACATATTACTATATGGAAAGGAATACTTGGAGGGGGGAGGCGGGGTAAGAGCCAGAAACCTACTGGGGGTAGCGGTAATAACGTGGAGAGCGAAGAGAGGAGGAACAGAGGGACAGACAGAGGGGGAAGGTCGACATGGTCACACATATGAGGGAGGAAGAGATGGACTGAGAGAGGGGAGGAGAAAATGGACAGAGAAAGGGAAGAGAAGATGAACAGAGAGAGAGGAGAGGTGGAGGACTGAGAGAGAGGAAAGAAGAAATGGACTAAGAGAACAGGAATAAATACATACCCGCACAACGCAGGGTACTCATCTAGATAGCTGTAGTAGAGACGACAATGAACAGGTATAGAAATTTCCAGTTACCAGTCTAGAAGTGCTTCAGGGATCTCAGAACCGATGAACGCTCACGGGAAACTATCGATTTGACAATCCAACAGAACGTGATTTGTTGAGTACAATGCATCATTCTCGTTGTTACATATGTCCTCCCGCAATGATTGTAAACAAAGCTATGTACCACGGAAAATTATTGGGAATGATAAGGAACTTCACTTGTGGAGAGTTGGTGTTATATGTTTAAAATGATTACTAAATTACAACAAACAGAAAATGGAGTTGGCAGTAGAGGGATCTTGTTGGTTGCGTGGAAACAAGGGGTAGCAGTCCCTTGGGCCAGGATACATGTCGATGCGGATCGTAAAGGAGCTTTTTCGAGCTTTCATTTATTTTCACATTGAGTAATACATATTCACCTGCATAACGTTTCTATCGACTGCATTTTGAATGCTGCATCTGCCTCTTGTTCCTCAGTTGGAACATTCAAAATGCAGTCGATAAAAACGCTATATGATGAATATCTAAATCTCCTGGGTAACTTGAAGATGAAAGAGCAAAACGTGTCCTTACACAAAACAAAGCTGTACAAAAAAAGTGGCTCGTTGCTCTGTCTCTTCAAGTAATTGAGTCTACAACCAGCAGCTGGCTATTATAATAATCAGTGGGTCTGCGTTTCACAGATGTGCGCTTTTGAAACAGCTGTCTTTATTTTTGTTAATATTTTGCTTTAATTTCACAGTAAATTGTAGTGTCATAAGTCTTATTCTTTTATTCCATGCTGGCCGGAGTGGCCGAGAGGTTCTAGGCGCTTCAGTCCGGAACTACGCGACCGCTACGATCGCAGGTTCGAATCCTGCCTCGGTCATGGATGTGTGTGATGTCCTTAGGTTAGTTAGGTTTAAGTTGTTCTAAGTTGTAGGGGACTGATGACCTCAGCAGTTAAGTCCCATAGTGCTCAGAGCCATTTGAACCATTTTTATTCCATGCCTAACTTGAATCTAAGCCTACAGAAGTTCGTAGATATGTAAGTGGTGTGAAAATTTTTTTGAACAGTTTAAAATGTAAATAATTTTGCAGTTCTCTGGATAATGGTATCCTTGATGCTCATAAAATAAATATGCTGTAAATTTATTCGACAAAACATCGTTGTCGACTCTTATTGGGATTCGTGTTAAGATACATGCAGTTTCACGTATGACACAAATGTTTACTGATACGCAAAGAAATTTTCTTACAAATGCTTAAGATTAGGGACAGGCTCTTAAACGTTCTGTATCAATTACAGAATCAAATTTATTTCAGTTTGCTCCTACGTCTACCTCCCAATGAGGCTTCGTTCTATACTGAGACAATCATCTGCAGCGTCCTAGAAACACGCTAGTTTTCTCTGAGATAAATAAGACGAAACGCTTCTAAAATGTATCATAACTAACCAAGACATGTCACCGGCTTTCTGTTAGTGTTCTGTATCAGCAAAATAATACCTTCCATGTATTTCTTCATTACCTCCGTCTATTTCGGTAAACGCTCTGCGCTATAAGTAGACAATGCCTTTGTTAATGAATTAGTCATAAGGCGAACTTAACTCTCGGTAATTAGTGTTAAACAAGTGTGCGTCAGCTTCGTTCCAAAGCATCTTATGCTCTGTGTGCACTTCGTCGGTTTAGAAGATGGAAATAGGGTGTTGTAGAATTCGAGCGCGTATGTGTGTTGGATACAATTTTCCCTGGTTTTTTTATTTGATTGTTTTTATTTCACGTTGAGCGATACAGAAGAACATCAGTAATTCATTTTAACTTTGAAGGAATCTCGGAATACGGCGTACGCTATGGTGCATGGTCAGAACCGGCTGGCGGAAATGAGCATACATCACACACTGAGGACGATAACTTGGAAACAGTAACACTAGACATCAAGAAGTAGAACCTTGTCACCAATGTAGCAGTCACTATTCTGTAAAACAGAATATGTTGAAATCAGTTGTGCAACTTTCAAATGTATAATAAGATGGGAAAGAAGTTGTCACATCCGGCAGTAAGGAGAAGTCACGTACTTATTTCTTTACGTGGACGAATCTGAGCTATTTGTCCGGTGAGATAAACAGCACTCCCACTTACATCACATCGACAGCCTGCTCATTAATCGTACTGCGTGACGTACGCAAGTGGAAGGATTCAAAGTAATATCAACAAAAGCTACAATACAAGATATGAATTGAGCCCATAATTTTTTCTGAACGCTTCAGTGCTGACATCTTCCTCACGTAAAACGGTATTTTCCAGCAGGGCTATGCCAAAGCTGGATTTCATCTGGTTACTTGCTACTGACAAGTACTAGATATTACGCCTATAAAACCAGAGCTCATATTGCTGGTTTAAGCAACTCTTTACTTACCTACATGTGATTCAGTGAACCTTTTTCATACTGCTTACAAACTAAATGTCATTACGGCATGTCAGCCTCACGAAATATTTCTCGAATGTCATTGAGCACGACCTCTAAGAACAAAACGCACGCATCGTAATCTATAGCGTGACGTGTTTGCTTCGGCCTTGGATTCTTCGGCTGACGTTTGTTTAACGATTCTCCCTTACACACGTCGGTCGTAGCCAACAGGCAATACGTGAACTTTAAAGAAGTTTACGTCAGCCATACACCAGAGCTTGTTGATCCCATGCCTTAGTAAACTGTACCGGTAAAGTATGCTATTAAATGAGTGACAACAGTACTCTAACTGAACAATATAAATTTTTTGCATAATTAGGCCCGCAGCATGAAACACATCGTACTATCTTCCAAGTTAGCTGCCAATAGTTGCATTACCTTTCGTATAATAGGCCCATTTCGGCAATATCATCGTTAAGTACACCTGCAAATATTATAGTTGGCAAATTTCGTTTACATTTGCGATGTTTGTATGTGGAGTTGATTGTATATGTGTACTTCTCACGTGTAGCTGAGCGAGACGTACGTATTGCATCACTGATGAATCCTTTTGTCAACTGTCGCTATTTTTATGATTCTAAAATAAAGTCGCGTGATGATTTCTTAGATAGTTTACAGTTCTTAATGATGCTGTATGTTTAGATAGTGATTATAGAGGTACTGTTTGACTTAGAAAATTTAGTTGTTTGGGTAATATTTGGTTGTTAATTGTTTTATCCGCTGTCATGTTCCAGAATGTAAACAAATTTTTTTAGGTAATATTTATGTTTAACTAGGTCCGTTCGTTTAACGTGTTGTGGGGATAATTTTTCATTTGTATATAAGTTTCCTATTATTCCATTATGTTCATGGCTAGCCCTTTTCCTATTATGTATAAGATTTGAAGTGCAATTTCGAGTTTGTCGAATTTACGGTTTTGGTTCTTTAAATGCTTGAAGAGACTGTATAGCCTGCTATCACTATTTCTAGCATCTTACCTAAATCTGATGTAAAAATTGCGCCCTGACTGTCCGGTGTAAAATTTATTACAGTTGTCACACGTAATTTTCTCTAAGTCTGGATTAGCCATTGCCGATATTTTAATTCTACCAGAGTGGAGTTTCATGTTCAGATTCTGAATGCTAGTTTAATGGGTTTATTTTTTGTATATTGTTCGTCTTATTTGACAGTTTTCCTATACAGACCGTTGATACTTATGTAGTACTTTGTTTGGTTGTGGTTTCTCTTGTTAGTGTTGTTTTACTGTGTATTGGTTGGTTTGTGGGTTCTGTTTTATCTCTATATAACTTTTGTTCTATGTTTTGGTTGAAATGGTTTTTGTGTTGGAGAATAGTTATTTCTTTCTATAGTGCTGGTTGTTCTAGCAGGTAGGCTTGCAATTCTGTTAGTCAGTGAGTGGAAATAGACGTATTTTTGCCATTTTGGTTGACAAGAGTTTCAATTAATTATGGTATCGGTTGTAGTTGGTTTTCTATACACTTCAAAAGTGTTTGTTATTACTGTTCTTAATTAAGAATGTCAGTAATTCTGAGTATGTTCGCAGACAACAGCGCTACCTACAAAGAACTGTATTCGACAGGAAAGTGCTGCGAAATAGTTCGAGAGTTGTAGGTAAATGGCAGTTGGTGTAAAGAGTAGTAGCTGGCTCCTCATGTAGCTAAACAAGTGCAATATAGCGTGAATTAATAGACGATCAACTCCTTCAATGTAAGGCTACACCATCGGTGATTGATCTTTATTGTCAGTGATACACTGAGATGCCACTGACTGGAAGCATTTTACAAGCTGAGTCACTTCTACATCTACAGCTCACACTGATTAACCGCCGGCCGGTGTGGCCAAGCGGTTCTAGGCGCTGCAGTCTGGAACCGCGCGACCGCTACGGTCGCAGGTTCGAATCCTGCCTCGGGCATAGACGTGTGTGATGTCCTTAGGTTAGTTAGGTTTAAGTAGTTCTAAGTTCTAGGGGACTGATGACCTCAGATGTTAAGTCCCATAGTGCACAGAGCCATTTGAATTGATTAACCAAAACATGATGACCACCTGCCTAATAGCATGCCCGTCCATCTTTGGCACTCAATACAGCAGCGATTCTGCGTAGCACCGATTCGACAGGTCCTTGGTAGCTTTCCAGATGTGTGTGGCCACATATGTCTACGCAAAGGTCACGTATTCCCGTGAATTACGGCTGGTTGCTTACAGGCGTAGAGCAAGCGTCCGATGGCATCCCAGATGTGTACCGTAAGTTCAGATCAGAGGAATTTGTTAGCCTAGACAGCAACGTGAAGTCACTAGCATGCTCCTCAAACCACGGCACCATGATTCTGACTTTGTGACACGGACTGTTATCCTCATGGAAGATGCCTTCAGTCCACGGATCAGCACGGATTTAGAGAGCATCGCTCGTGCGAAACTCAGCTTCCATGTTTCTCACATGGCTGAAGGGCAACAGGCAGATTCCATATTCCTAGATGTCCAGAAAGCATTTGACACGATACCCCACAGCAGACGGTTGACGAAGATACGAGCCTGTGGAATAGGTTTCGAGATATTTGAATGGCTCGGAGATGCCTTAAGTTATAGAAACCAGTACTATGTCCTCGAAGCGAGTGTTCATCAGAGACAAGGAGTGCCTTATTATCTATACAGACGATCTGATGGAGAGAGTGAGCAACAATTTGCTGCTGTTTGCTGACGATGCTGTGGTGTGCGGAAGATGTCGTTAGTGAGTGCCTGCAGGATGATACAAGATGACTTAAGAACTTTCTAGTTGATGCGATAATGGCAGCTTGCTTTGAATGTGGAAAAAATGTAGGATATTGCATAAAGTAGCAAAAAATCTTGTAATGTTCGAATACAACAATAGTAGTGTACCGTTTCACACTGTCAGGTCGATCGAATATCGAAGCGAGCGTAATGTTGGAAAGTTACATGAAATGGAACGAGCACGTAAGGACGGTAGTAGTGTAGGCAAATGGTTGATTTCCGTTTATTGGGAGAATTTTAGGAAAGTATGGTTCATCTGTAAAGGGGACCGCGTATACAGCACAAGTGAGACCCATCCTTGACTACCGCTCGAGTGTTTGGGATCCCCACTAGGTGGGATTAAAGAAACACATCGAAGGAATTTAGAAGTGCGCTGCTAGATTTGTTATCAGTAGGTTCGATCAACATGCAAGTATTATTGAGATGCTTGGTGAACTCAAATGAGAAACCTTGGAGGGAAGGTA
The DNA here is from genome assembly GCF_021461385.2 of Schistocerca piceifrons. Classification (NCBI taxonomy): domain Eukaryota; kingdom Metazoa; phylum Arthropoda; class Insecta; order Orthoptera; family Acrididae; genus Schistocerca; species Schistocerca piceifrons. The sequence continues at coordinate 235,325,626 of NC_060149.1, read as the reverse complement.
ACGTTGTTTAGAAGAATACTACTGAGAAAGTCTAGAGAACTGGCATTTGAAGCTGATTGTGGAACGATTCTATTGCAGCCAACGTATATTTCGCGTAAGGACCACGTAGATAAGACAATAGGAATTAGTACTCATGCAGTGGCAAATAGACAGTCGTTTTTCCCTCGCTGCATTTGCTGGTGGAACAGGAAAGGAAATGACTTGCAGTGGTACAAGGTCCCTGCTACCACATATCATGTGCTGGCTTTCCGTGTATGGCTGTAGATGAAGATGCCATCGCCTTTGGGGGAGAGGTTAAGTATGAAGGTCGTCAGCTATAATGTTCACGTAGTCCACAGCTGTTACGGTGGCTCCGATTACTACCACAGCTCCCATGGAAGCCCAGGGAATGTCCACCATACTACTACACTGGCCCCACCGGCCTGCGTCCGTGATGCGGTGCATTTTTCGGATGGTCATTCACGAGCATGACAGTGTTTCGGATACGATCATCGATCTGGCGTAACGAGACAGGTGACATGTACCATTGATCCATGGTCTATTGGGTCGTAAGTGATGACGTTGTGTCAAACAGGCAAACACGTGTGGATTGTCTGCTGCGGAGCCCACGTTCAACAATGTTCACTGAACGGAGTGCTCCGGGACGCTTGGGTCTTTAACAGCATTGTAGTCTGTCGTTAGATTTGCCTTAGATCGCCACCTACTCTGCTTTACAGAGCGAGCAAGCCTCAGACCTCCACGTCCTGTCATTGCACGTGGACGTCCTAAAACTTGTCTTCTGTTTATTGTTTCACCGTCCTTCAACCACTTTCCATAGACTCTCAAGACAGTATCACACAAACAACCGATTGGATTTAGCATTTCTGAGAAGCTCGTTCCCAGTCGCTGGTTGGTAACAGTCTGCCCTTCGTCAAAGTAATTCATGCCAGTGCATTTCTCAATTTGCGGCCCGTATCTTCGCTGGAACGATTCCCCTTCCGTCTCTACTGCGCACATAGTTACTTACAGGTTGCACAGAACTTTTGAACGATTATTTAGTCGAAATTAGGTATAACGTGTCAGCTTACAGGATATGTATACATTATTATTGTTAACATTGATGAAAACATTTTTAGTCTCACTAATGTAACTATTCAATCTTATTTATTTATTTTTATTTTCTATTTTTTTTTTTTTTTTTTTTTTTTTTTTTTTTTACTTGGCGGCAATCAGTTTTCTGGTGGGCAGTCGTCATACTGATGTTTTTATCAATTACATACATCTCGTTAATCTTCTTTCCTCTAAAACTTGAGATATTCGATATTAGGAAAACTGGTTTAGGTGTAGAGGTTGTGTTCACTAACAATACTGTTCTCCAACCAAGTTTATAGGTGGAAAAATATTATTCACTTCGTTTCAATGAATAAAAAGCATTAGCAAAATAAAGGAGAGTTCGAGTTTGTCTTGTCGACGACGTCGTTATAAGAGACGATGTACTAGCACAGTTCGAGAATGATGAGTGGAAAGCGGCCGCTCCTAGTTTAGGGAATCCTCCCGGCATTTGGCTCGTGTTATTTGTGAGGACCACAAAAAATGTATATCAGAATGATCTAGAGGGGAACTGAACGTAATGGTGCCAATTTTGCTGCTTCTGGTATTTCTATTTTACTATTACACTGTTCGAATTAAATGTAGACACTTTGATTTGCACAACGGAAGTTCAGTCTCGCGGAAAGTTCTTCGATTCAGGGCTGATTTTGCTTGTATGCCTCATTTTTCTTCTTTTTCGGTTTAATATTTTTATATCGTTATTTCATTTAAATTTGTGAAAAGTAACACGTTATTTTTATTTAACTGCAGATTGTAGGTATACAATATAGGGACCGGCGATAAACAAAAAAAAAAAAAATTATGAAAACAAAACATTGCCGTATTCTATTGAAGATATTCAATAAAATAATTACTACAGCATTATGAAAAGAATGTTTCATTGTATGATGCATTTTAGCTAAACAAACGTGATTATACCAGTTATACTCTGAACACAGTATAGAATTTTATCTGAGTTTAATATTCGGTAACAGATTAGACAGTATTGCTTAAATCATGATCACCGTATTAATGATTTCAGATTTTTTATCCTCATAACGCTTAGATAAACATTTCTTAAAGATTTAAAACGTTATTAAATTTAGTATGGTTACGTCATCAATGTACGGGATATCAAAATGAAATCGAGAAGCTCCTATGAAAAAAGACTTTTTGATATCGAAGGAGGGAGTAAAATTCGTTTAATTTATGCTGTTATATCTTAGTACATTTAATTTATGTAATGAAACAATAATAAATATTATTACTAGAAATAATGAAAAATTGGTACATCTGTAGCATTTCACTTTCTGAAAATGATTCGACCTATTTTCCAAAAATGTCCCGAAGAAACATGTAAAGTGTATTCCCATTGTGTGGAGATTGATTAGAAAGCAGTGACACGTCTGTTATTTCAGTGTCCAGTTGTTACCTGATAACAACACAGACCCTTAGCAAAGCACTATTAAATGCGGATACTCGAGATCATTTATGCACTTACATTTGGTCTGAAACTGAGGGAAATAAAACTCCATCCCCACGAGAGAAGAACAGGAGGTGTGCTACCAACTAAGAGACGGCGGATTGTAACCGGATTTGGTACTTAAGAGGCACGCAAACCGGCAGTCGGCTGGCGCCGATTAACTAATAGCCCAGAGTCGACAATTTCCTCCCGGCCCCTGCTCAACCAATTGTCTCTGGCAGAGCACTCGTTCACCACATTTCATTCCACTGCAGCTCGTGCCGTGGCTGCACAGACTGTCCCACCAGTAAGCCAATACAGAATATAGCGATGTACTCACTCCACTAGCTGTTTTGACGCTAAAAATTACCCCGAAGCTGCTAAAAATAAACTACAGTTTGATATTTTATATCTAAATTATCGAGTTCGTACATCCGTAAAGGCTTTTAGAATGAATTAGTGGAAGTTCGAATCATTCCATGTTATTGCTACAACAAAACGTTTCTGACATTAAGCTATAAATAAATTTTATTCCTCGCTCAAAGTAGAAATACATTGCCCTGCATAAATTATGGAGAAACAATAAAACAGGAACAGCTAAGGAAAGCAGAAAAGCAATTTCTGGGCAGATCCAAACGAAATTTGCTAAGGCCAAACGACTGAAAACAATGAAACTATGAAAAAAATAAAATTGAAACTTTTGTTGGGTAGTCACTACATTTAACTTGTTAAGTTGTTGGATGGCACAGTAACTAACAAAAATGAGAAAATTTGTAATATTATTGCCAGATTATTTTAAATATTTGTATTCGAGATGAACTGGAAGATACCCACTGGAAGTTATGTGAGACGCGAAGTATAAATCCATTGCATGTATAAAAAGAAAGGGTGTCCGCAGATGATGTTTCAATAGGAATGATTTAAACTGGAGGAAATGTAACACAAAGAACTATTACAATTATTTACTGAATGAAGCAGATAACTCCATCTCCCTAGATGAATCTGGCTAAACGACGAACGTCCTCTACATAAGCTGCTATTCTGTTACAAACAAAGGCTTATACAGGGTGTTACAAAAAGGTACGGGCAAACTTTCAGGAAACATTCCTCACACACAAATAAAGAAAAGATGTTACGTGGACATGTGTCCGGAAACGCATAATTTCCATGTTAGAGCCCATTTTAGTTTCGTCAGTATGTACTGTACTTCCTCGATTCACCGCCATTTGGCCCAATTGAAGGAAGGTAATGTTGACTTCGGTGCTTGTGTTGAGATGCAACTCATTGCTCTACAATACTAGCATCAAGCACATCAGTACGTAGCATCAACAGGTTAGTGTTCATCACGAACGTGGTTTTGCAGTCAGTGCAATGTTTACAAATTCGGAGTTGGCAGATGCCCATTTGATGTATGGATTAGCACGGGGCAATAGCCGTGGCGCGATACGTTTGTATCGAGACAGATTTCCAGAACGAAGGTGTCCCGACAGGAAGACGTTCGAAGCAATTGATCGGCGTCTTAGGGAGCACGGAACATTCCAGCCTATGACTCGCGACTGGGGAAGACCTAGAACGACGAAGACACCTACAATGGACGAGGCAATTCTTCGTGCAGTTGACGATAACCCTAATGTCAGCGTCAGAGAAGTTGCTGCTGTACAAGGTAACGTTGACCACGTCACTGTATGGAGAGTGCTACGGGAGAACCAGTTGTTTCCGTACCATGTACAGCGTGTGCAGGCACTATCAGCAGCTGATTGGCCTCCACGGATACACTTCTGCGAATGGTTCATCCAACAATGTGTCAATCCTCATTTCAGTGCAAATGTTCTCTTTACGGATGAGGCTTCATTCCAACGTGATCAAATTGTAAATTTTCACAATCAACATGTGTGGGCTGGCGAAAATCCGCACGCAATTGTGCAATCACGTCATGAACACAGATTTTCTGTGAACGTTTTGGCAGGCATTGTTGGTGATGTCTCGATTGGGCCCAATGTTCTTCCACCTACGCTCAATAGAGCACATTATCATGATTTCATACGGGATACTCTACCTGTGCTGCTAGAACATGTGCCTTTACAAGTATGATACAACATGTGGTTCATGCACGATGGAGCTCCTGCACATTTCAGTCGAAGTGTTCGTACGCTTCTCAGCAACAGACTCGGTGTCCGACGGATTGGTACAGGCGGACCAATTCCATGGCCTCCACGCTCTCCTGACCTCAACCCTCTTGACTTTCATTTATGGGGGCATTTGAAAACTCTTGTCTACGCACCCCCGATACCAAATGTAGACTCTTCGTGCTCGTATTGTGGATGGCTGTGATACAATACGCCATTCTCCAGGGCTGCATCAGCGCATCAGGGATTCCAAGCGGCGGAGGGTGGATGCATGTATTCTCTCTAACGGAGGACATTTTAAACATTTCTTGTAACAAAGTGTTTGAAGTCACGCTGGTACGTTCTGTTGTTTTGTTTCCATTCCATGATTAATGTGATTTGTAGAGAAGCAATAAAATGAGCTCTAACATGGAAAGTAAGCGTTTCCGGACACATGTCCACATAACATCTTTTCTTTATTTGTGTGTGAGGAATGTTTCCTGAAAGTTTGGCCGTACCTTTTTGTAACACCCTGTATAAAGTTGTCGTATTTGTGAATTAATGACGTCTGCTCCGTAAGCTATACATGATCTTAGGTGACCAAAATTGGTGAGCAGTGAAGAACATCAGTAGTTTCCAGACTTTCTTTGAATTTTGCGAAATGAGAGTTTCGAAGATGGAGACGCAGCACTGTTATAAGAATTTTAGTTTAGCAGAAACAATGGCGGGCTGTGATGGTGGAACACTACAGAGTATGTTACACTGAGCAAGAATCTTGGCTTAACTGCATGGATCACTAGGACGGTTGTAACATTTATTATAAATCCTTCACCTATGAAGCGAGTAACGCGCTGTGGAAGTAGCTGTGGGTTGACAACAGGTATTTATTCATGTGCGATTTTTGACGACGATAATATTTTCGTTTTCGCACACAGTTCGAATGTCGTCAGACGGCACCGGAAGAAGCAAGTTGCACGGAACACCACGAACAGTAAGCCACGCTACACTGAAACACGAGACCCTCACACAGCCCGCAGAATCTTACTGTTACTATGATTCACAGATACTGCAGCATCGTAAAACCCAATATTCTGATAGAAACACTCACGAATATGCAGAGCCATGTTCAACAGTGTGTAGGGGAGGTGGTGGTAATATGAAACAGGGTTGTAACACGAAACATTATAGTATTTGCAGACTAATGGCATAGGGCGACAGCTTCAGTTTTCACAACCGTGATGTTCTGTTTCCACCACTAGAAGCAGCAAGGATCAATATCACGTAGTTTATGGCCGAGAGCAGACATCTTTGTTTTCCAAACTCCTAAACTTTTGCAAAGTTACATTAAAATATTTTTCTGTTACCTTTGTTTACAAATTAACATACTGTCTCTAATTTATGATTTATTAATAGAAATATATGGCCCAAGAAAGGGGAATATGACAGAAACAGTGCTCAGAAGATATGGTTCAAGCAATAGTGGCTGCAGGCCAGAAAGGATGTACATGTAAATACTTCAACGCACGAAAACTTAGGTAGAAAACTTGTTCTTCCCCAAGAAATTGCATAGGACCTAGTTGAATGTTGCCTATTGATGGAAAAGAAGTTTTATTGACTCACCCGTAATGACGTAAGGAGAATGACTTATCTGTAAGCCGAATACACTAAACGGTTTTATCCTCCTGACCAGATCTTCAGTTGATGAGGCGAGAGGAAGAACAGACATCAGGTCCATCTGTAGGCTATGTCAAGTCACAACACATCTCTCCAGTCTCAAGCGCAAAAAATAAAACAGCAACCAGAGGTCGGAAAGCACTTTCGGCTACGGTCCCACCCAATTCACTCTATGAAAATGCGTTATAGTATTCCACAGACAAGAAACAAAGTGAACAGAATTTATAGGAGAAGAACGAATCAACTCAAAAATCTTCCTCTTATAGGCCTAGTAAAGGTCCCCGAGATCAATCAGGAACCAGCAAAACGTCAAATAGACCAACAAAAGAGAAGAATGTTCATACTGGGAAATGAAGACTGTTCTCGCCAAGAAAAAGAAGTAAAGATGAAAGTTGTAGCGAGGAAGAGTAAATAGAAAGACTATCTTCTGGCAGTTCAAACATCATGAAACCTGTTGGAAAAGAAGTTCTTGAAAACGGTGATCCACACTGTCTGTTTTGTGGCACAGCATTTAAAAAGTAAAAATCTTGAGAACTTTGCGTTCAGTGTGCCAAGTGTCGGAAATGGGCTCATATGTTGTGCATTGGGGATGAGACTAAAGTGTTCATTTGCGGCTTTTGTTCAAGAATAACTTTAAATTGTTAACTATAATTGTGGTTTATACCTCATAAAGCAACTTTACTACAAATTTACACTGTAATTTGTACTTTTCTTTGAGATAAGGGCTAAACAGTATTTAATAATTTCATTAATAAAAATGTAAACTGGCAATGTTTGTTTCATATTACTACCCCACTTCAAAATGTTCATAATTTACAGTAAGTAAAAAAATCATTGTAATTATCGAACGTGTTCATTTCACATTAAATGTATTCGTAGTTACAAATATGGACAACCATCAGCTGCATAATGGAATGGCGACAACGAAAATTTGTGCCGGACCAAGACTACAAATTGGATATCCCTCTTATCGCGAGCAGTCACCTTACCATATGGCTGTTCGTGAATGACTCACAGCCAGATACAAACTTCCATACGTCGTCAACCATGCGTCTACAACCTGTACTCCTACATCCATTATGTATATTCTCGTACAGGTGAGACATTTTACTTCAAAGTCGCTAGCTCTGTGTCGGCGGATATTGCAGTGCCTGTGTTGTTCTGAATTACGATGTAAACTTCCTTTGGACATGCTATATTGTCCTCGGAAACTACAGGTTCGGAAGGCCCAACGGTACCGACAGACCGCCGTGTCATCCGCAGGCGATAGTCGTCACTGGATACGGATGTGGAGGGGCATGTGGTCAGCGTACCGCTCTTCCGGTCGTTGACAGTTTTCATAACCGGAGCCGCTACTTCTCAATCAAGTAGCTCCTCAATTGGTCTCACAAGGGCTGAGTGTACCCCTTTTGTCAACCGCACTAGACAAACCCGCACGGTGACCCGTCCAAGTGCTAGCCAAGCCCAACAGAGCTTAATTTCGGTGATCTGACGGGAAGCGGTGTTACCACTGCAGCAAGGCTATTGGCTGTCAGGACATATTTACTCGTTGAAGACATATTCTAGGTGTCGTGTCATAGCTGCCTCAACGTGTATAAGAATACTTAGTCAAAGTATAATCAAATAATACACTAATGTAGTCAGTACGCAGTTAGACGGCGTTGTGGTTAAGACATTTGGGTCACGGTCGAAAGAATCGGTGTTCATTTATATATCGGTCACCCTATTTTATTTTACGTGGTTTCCATAAACCAAATGTCAGGTTGGTCCTTCCAAGAAGTACACAGCCGATTCCTTCTCCCATTCCTCTCAAGCTGAGCTAATGCACATGCTCTGGCTAGTGGAAAGTTAGCCAGAATTATTTAGGCAAAAACACTCAGTTCAACATCTTTTCTTGGTATCAGCGTTCTAATGAAAACTCAGGTTTTTCGGTAATGAGCCGTCAGAACCAACTCTCATATCTTATGAAAAGTTCATAATTGTTCATAATAATAGACAGTAAGCAAATAGCAACAAGACACAGATGCAATATGTAAATAAGTTATGGACAACTTAACGTAAGTATATCTGTGACGATATTCCAAGTAAACACCCACCTAATTGGTGACAACGTAAGTATACCTGTGAACATATTCCAAGTAAACACCCACCTAATTGGTGACATATATCTACATCTACATAGATACTCTGCAAATCACATTTAAGTGCCTGGCAGAGGCTTCATCGAACCACCTTCACAATTCTCTATTATTCAAACCTCGTATAGCGCGCGGAAAGAATGACCACCTATATCTTTCCGTACGAGCTCTGATTTCCCTTATTTTATCGTGCTGATCGTTCCTCCCTATGAAGGTCGGTGCCAACAAAATATTTTCGCATTCGGAGGAGAAAGTTGGTGATTGGAATTTCGTGAGAAGATTCCGTCGCAACGATAAACGCCTTTCTTTCAATGATTTCCAGCCCAAATCCTGTATCATTTCTGTGACACTCTCTCGCATATTTGGCGATAATACAAAACGTACTGCCTTTCTTTGAACTTTTTCGATGTACTCCGTCAGTCCTATCTGGTAAGGATCCCACACCGCGCAGCAGTATTCTAAAAGAGGACGGACAAGCGTAGTGTAGGCAGTCTCCTTAGTACGTCTGTTACTTTTTCTAAGTGTCCTGCTAATAAAACTCAGGCTGTACTAAAAATTGGCAATAACGCCGAAATAAGCTTATAGTACGAAATAATAAAACTCTAAGCAGACAGCAGAAATTAACTATTCATTAAAATGTAATACTCAAGTTTTTAGTCGTTTGTACTGTAATGTTAGTTCTAGGTCCCTGCAGGGACATGCAGTAAGTCGCAATCGTACTATACACAAACAACGTTTAGCTTGAGGCTGCGCCGTTCTGGGCGATATCTTTCGTAGTTACTATTTAACGGCTTCAAGTACACGATAGAGCAGATGGCAGGTCGAACCGACACATTTAAGAACTTCTTCTCTCCGTGAAAGAATGGAATGGTCGAAGGTGCCGTGTAGGACTCTGCGATTTGCCTTACGGCATGCATAATGTATGTGAAATGAGATAAAGATCGGTGTTCAGCGGCCATGCACGCCACGGTGGGACTCACGAAAAGCGCCGGGAGTGGTCAGGCCTGGACGCGAGGCCATGGCGCGGGCCTTCAGCCTCCACGAAGCTTCCCTCACGCAACGCTCAATAGCGGTCACTGCCACCAGCCCTGTCGTCGCTCACCAACACTTCTCTCCATAATCTCCATTACTGACACACAAAAGACACGCGCGGATTCTTGTCGGATTCTTGTAATGGGCTGAGTAGTGTAGGCAGCATGGGATCTTGCATGGCCTAAGGTTCCATTGCCCGACATAACCATGCCTAAAAAGGTTGAAGCAGGAGCAAGTTTGGCTGTATGAGAAATGGACGTACTCAATCACTTCTACTTTACACTATTTTTTCAAAGACGGCCGTAATGTACGATGCAGCCTCAAATAATAAAATAAAAGTAAATACCTAATTTTAAAAGTTATGTCTTTGGCGCAAGCCCTAACGGAGTGATTGGTCCGAGCGTAGGTAGGTTACGGCCTTACTTCGCATCGACACTAGGAGGGTACGGGCGAGAATCCCAGTGACGCGACCGTCTTTTACCCACGGGAAAGACACAGGGAAGATTCATTTTATAGCACCTGGAGAGGACCTAGGGCCTTTAAGGATGGCCTGGAACCAGGAAAAGTCACCTCCCTTGTCCTAGATTGAAGCCGGAGCTTTCAGAAATGGAGTCTAATTCTTTTCCCAATAGACTACCACGGCCACAAGTAACTAACAATAAAAAAAGAGAAAAATGTGTATAATTTTATGGACCTAAATTACTTTTGGTTTATACAGGGTGATTCAAAAATGCATGTAAATATTTCAAGGGTGTATTTGTGAGGTAAATATAAGACAAAAATGTTCTATACAATTTTTTCCATACTTGGCTTATTACAGAGTTATGAACAAAACAGGATAATACATTCAATACAACGTAAGGTATTTAATTCCCAGAGTTCACAGTTTAATTACAGTGCATTTGGACTAACAACGCAAACTGATAAATAAACGTGACGTAACAAACTGAAACAATTCCTCGCGAACACTGTTTTAATTTAGGTCCTGTTGATTGAACTACAGCAATGCACAATAACTAAGGAAAATTGAAGCATTTTACAGACTGTACTGTACTGTACTGTATTTGCACAAATCTTAATGCAATGCATGTTCAAAATGCTGTCCCTGAACTTGCAGACAGACCCGTGCTCGTCGCATCAATGATCTCTGCACATTACACAGTCCGTTCAACTCTCCACGAATAATTTCACAACCACCTTCAATTCTTTGTTGTAGCACTTCTCTGTTCGGTACTGCAGAAGAATACACCAATGTCTTTAGTCGGCCCCATAAATAAAAGTCTAAAGGGTTCAGGTCAGGTGATCTGGCTGGCCAAGCAATTGGTCCTCCGCGACCTATCCATCGATGTGGATACGCAGAATTGAGGTACGCCCTTACGTTGCGGCTGTAATGGGCGGGAGCACCATCGTGCATAAACCACATGGTGGCTCGTGTTGCAAGAGGGACATCCTGTAACAATCCAGGCAATTCTCCCTCCAAAAATTCGCAGTACGCGTGCCCATTCAGCCTTGGAGGCAGAACATGAGGTCCGAGTAAGTAATTCCCCACAATACCACACCAAATGTTTATGGAGAATTGATGTTGATATCCACGCACAATTCTCGCGCCAGGATTCTCGACAGCCCACTGGTGCATATTATGCGAATTGATTACACCCGCACGAGTAAACATGGCCTCATCTGTGAATAATATCCGCCGAATGAACATTGAATCATTCAAATGACGCTCTTGTAACCACTGGCAGAATTGCTGACGGCGAGGATAGTCTTCAGGTGTCAATTCGTGCACTTTTTGCAGGTGAAATGGATGCAACTGTTGTCTCCGAAGCAGCCGCCATACAGTAGATTGTGGAAGTCGTACAGCTGCACTAATTTGTCTCGTACTGATAGATGGATCTTGGTCTACCAGGTCCAAAACATGTTCCTCGACGTTCACTGCATGCTCAAGTGGTCGACCTGAATGTGGCCCAGGACGAATGCCATACTCCCGCATACGTCTGTCCACAGATACAAACGTCTGATGACTTGGTAACCGTCTTCCTGGAAACAGCTCACTGTACCTTCGTCTTGCTGCAAGTGCATTTCCATCTGCTGCACCATACACAAGGTGCATATCAGCATACTCACTGTTTGAGTACATCATGTGCACGAAACCTTTAGCCTTCCGACGATGAATGAACGACAGGACGTACTTTTCCGTTACCAACAACATCAGCGCCATCTTCCGTACAGTAGGAGTAAACATCACGTGCAAACAAAAACAAACACTATTCATGCAGTTTCGAATCAACTGTTGGGAGATACGTATGTGAATTACGTACCAGAATATGGCGTCCTGCTGCTTGCACTGCCGTCGTTTTGATACGGACATGACTTTCGTATTTAACGATAACTCTGGAATTAAACGTTTATGGAAAAACATTTATAGAACATTTTTGTCTTATATTTACCTCACAAATACACCCTTAAAATATTTACATGCATTTTTGAATCACCCTGTATAGCTGGTTTCAGAGAGTGTCTCCTATATTTTAATAAAAACAAGTTAGCATGCACACTTATCACTGTTTTACTCTTCCTTTGTTTCTATTACGTATACTATTGTAAAACCTAAATGAAAAATGATTCAAAAATGGTTCAAATGGCCCTGAGCATTATGGGACTTAACTTCTGAGGTCATCAGCCTCTTGAACGTAGAACTACTTAAACCTAACCAATCTAAGGGCATCATACACATCCATGCCCGAGGCAGGATTTGAACCTGCGACCGTAGCGGTCGCGCGGTTCCAGACTGTAGCGCCTAGAACCGCTCGGCCACTCCCGCCGGCCCTAAATGAAAATTCAGGTCTTCTTTAATGTAATGTGTTTTCTCTTTCTTAAAAAATCATGTATTGAATATCAGACATTACGAAGCACGCTGTTTCATCTATGCATGAATACGTATAGAAGCCAAAACCATCTATCTGCAGCAATAAAATTGTGACGTGTACAAACTGTACACAAAAAAATTAACGATAAGATACGTTCTGTGTTGAGCAGTGGGAAAAACTACTACGTTTGCACGTCGAATCTATATTACTAGTAGAGACTACTTAGATCTGACTAGTAGGTCATTACATTTCTTGTAATATAGTCATTATTTGTACTATTTCTTTTATATACTGGATGGTCAATTGATAGTGACCGGGTCAAATATATCACGAAATAAGCATCAAACGAAAAAACTACAAAGAACGAGACTTGTCTAGCTTGAAGGGGGAAACCAGATGGCGCTATGGTTGGCCCGCTAGATGGCGCTGCTATAGGTCAAACGGATATCAACGGCGTTTTTTTAAAAATAGGAACCCCCATTTTTATTACATATTCGTGTAGTACGTAAAGAAATAGGAATGTTTTAGTTGGACCACTTTTTTCGCTTTGTGATAGATGGCGCTGTAATAGTCACAAACGTATAAGTACGTGGTATCATGTAACATTCCGCCAGTGCGGACGATATTTGCTTCGTGATACATTACCCATGATAAAATGAACCGTTTACCAATTGCGGCAAAGGTCGATATCATGTTGATGTATGGCTATTGTGATCAAAATGTCCAACGCGCGTGTGTTATGTATGCTGCTCGGTATCCTGGACGACATCATCCAAGTGTCCGGACCGTTCGCCGTATAGTTACGTTATTTAAGGAAACAGGAAGTGTTCAGCCACATGTGAAACGTCAACCACTACCTGCAACAAATGATGATGCCCAAGTAGGTGTTTTAGCTGCTGTCGCGGCTAACCCGCACATCAGTAGCAGAGAAATTGCGCGAGAATCTGGAATCTCAAAAACCTCGGTGTTGAGAATGGTTCAAATGGCTCTGAGCACTATGGGACTTAACATCTATGGTCATCAGTCCCCTAGAACTTAGAACTTAGAGAAAATCCCTGACCCCGCCGGGAAGGTGTTGAGAATGCTACATCAACATCGATTGCGCCCGTACCATATTTCTATGCACCAGGAATTGCATGGGGACGACTTTAACGTCGTGTACAGTTCTGCCACTGGGCACAAGAGAAATTACGGGACGATGGCAGATTTGTCTGCACGCGTTCTATTCAGCGACGAAGCGTCATTCACCAACAGCGGTAACGTAAACCGGCATAATATGCACTATTGGGTAACGGAAAATCCACGATGGCTGCGACAAGTGGAACATTAGCGACCTTGGCGGGTTAATGTATGGTGCGGCATTATGGGAGGAAGGATAATTGGCCTCCATTTTATCGATGGTAATCTAAATGGTGCAATGTATGCTGTTTTCCTACGTAATGTTCTACCGATGTTACTACAAGATGTTTCACTGCATGACAGAATGGCGATGTACTTCCAACATGATGGATGTCCGGCACATAGCTCGCGTGCGGTTGAAGCGGTATTGAATAGCATATTTCATGACAGGTGGATTGGTCGTCGAAACACCATACTATGGCCCGCACGTTCACCGGATCTGACGTCCCCGGATTTCTTTCTGTGGGGAAAGTTGAAGGATATTTGCTATCGTGATCCACCGACAACACCTGACAGCATGCGTCAGCGCACTGTCAATGCATGCGCGAACATTAAGGAAGGCGAACTACTCGCTGTTGAGAGGAATGTCGTTACACGTATTGCCAAATGCATTGAGGTTGACGGACATCATTTTGAGCATTTATTGCATTAATGTGGTATTTACAGGTAATCACGCTGTAACAGCATGCGTTCTCAGAAATGATAAGTTCACAAAGGTACATGTATCACATTGGAACAACCGAAATAAAATGTTCAAACGTACCTAAGTTCTGTATTTTAATTTAAAAAACCTACCTATTACCAACTGTTCGTCTAAAATTGTGAGCCATATGTTTGTGACTATTACAGCGCCATCTATCACAAAGCGAAAAATGTGGTCCATCTAAAACATTCATATTTCTTTACGTACTACACGAATATGTAATAAAAATGGGGGTTCCTAATTTAAAAAACGCAGCGCCATCTAGCGGGCCAACCATAGTGCCATCTGGTTTCCCCCTTCAAGCTGTACAAGTTTCGTTCTTTGTAGTTTTTTCGTTTGACGCTTATTTCGTGAGATACTTGGCCCGGTCACGATGAATGGACCAACCTGTATGCTCCAGAAGGTCTGAAGATGGCTAATGCCAAAACCTTTACCAATAGTACAGTGCGCATGCGCTCAGTAACTAAAAATACCTGTAATAGACTTTAAGATGCATTTCCAATTTTACTGTCCTCAACATCCAGGGGACAGGAAACTCTAATGTGTGACTGTCGCTCGTGGCAATAACGATACTAGTCATTAGTTTGTTTCCAAAAATTATGAATTCTTAATGTGTGTTCCATCTGTAATACTGAAGTTCATTTCGTACTCTTTCTCACCACAGTATGTTAACAGGATAACTGTGCTATGTGGGTGGCTGTGATTAGAGATTATAGAATTTTATTTGTAGTTTATGACCCTTCATACACGTGAAAGAGTACATTCTTATGCCAGGTAACTGTTGTGGAAAGCTAACAGTGAAAGGGAACTTTACTAAAGTTATGACGATCTGAAATTGATTTGTAAGAGCTTCAGTCCCCGGTTCGGTTGTCGGCTACAGGTTACCTTAAGTCTAGATATTTTTCTGAGGTTAAGCATCAAGTTCAGATACTGACAGAAATGCAATCGGTTCTTCCGTGTACTCGCACATAATTACCCGTCGGTTACTACACAAACGTTCCGCACGCTCTCAAAAACATTCGGCGCTTCGGAGCAACTGTTTGACGAAAGCATTTTGTGGCGGAACGCGGTGGATCGATGAATCGACGCGGAGAACTTCAAGGGCGTGACGCTGGTCTCAGCATCTGTTCTCCTTTCGATCTAGTGATAGAAATGAAACAACAGAGTAATCCGTGGTCCAAAGTCAACATCAAAAGCTATAGTATGTAGCTTATCGCACTCCAGCATATCGAATCTAAAAAGTCGTTCCCACGACGTTTCAAGACTTAGCCATATTTGACCGAATTAGACAGAGATTATCTTTTTCCGAAAGGAGCTTGACTGTGACTGCTGGCCTCTTGTTTTCTGGAATAGCTACGTTTCTTAAGTTTCTGTGGAACTCAGTATTTTAGACCTGACATAAATAACTGACTGCAAGTAATCTAAACTAAATCGGGTGATGTATAATCGAAGCGAAATTTGATTTCCGATTACGTCATGCACATGGAGTTTATATGTAATCTATTATACAATTCGTAACAGAATTTAGAACTCCTTTAAAGCAAGATTTATACGTAATTCTTTTAAATTTGCTTCAGTATCTCCAACATCTCACCTATCTTATCTTATGTTACTGGATTGTAGTAATGTGCTGCATTTGAGAAAAGGAACACTGATTCGAATTAAAGCATAGATGTCGGCTGACAAGGGCAGTATGAATTGAAGCAGAGATTCCTTTAACACTGATTTCTTCAACAGTGCTCTATTTAGTAAAGAGTTAGATTCGTAACACGTCAGACCAGCTTACTTTGGTAGAACGGAGGGCAGACGCACTGCATGACATACTGCATCTCTGATGCGACATCACTGGGTCTGGGAAGAATGTAGGCTACTTCAGCTATTTTTATAAGTAAATACGCATCATGTATGCAGTTACCTGTATCGCTTGTAAAACAAAACGGACAGCTACTGAAAACAAAACGTTGGTGACGCAGCGGTTTGGTGCTATCGTCTACAAATCAAGAGGCTAACAGTTTTCTTTTGAGATGGGAATCATGATACCTCTCACCGAAAATTATAAAGCCACATAACGTGTATCGTAGTATATTATCATAGGTTCTTAAGCTACCGTACATTTGAAGTTCAGTGTAACTGTTACGCTACGCGACCAAAGCTATAGAGTCGGCGAAAGAAGACACCTGAGGGTTGCAATGGGCTTGGCTTGGCTGTTTCACGAGTCTACCTCAACCACTCACTTTACGTGATACTGTATAAGTATCTACACACATCAAAAAAGTTTTGCATCACCTCGGTTCCGAGAGTTCTGGAACCTGTACAGAAAATTGGAATAGAGATCAACTTAAACATCATTTCCGCCCTCTTTATTACTCATGAAAACCACACATTGTATGTTGTACCACCATACAGATAGATCTTCAGAGGTGGTGATTCAGATTGCTGTACATATCGGTACCTCTAATACCCAGTATCACGTCCTCTTGCAGTGATCCATGCCGGTATTCGTCGTGACATACTGTCCACAAGTTCATCTAGGCATTGTTGGTCCAGATTGTCCCACTCCTCAACGGCGATTCGGCGTACATCCCTCAGAGTGGTTAGTGGGACACGTCGTCCGTAAGCAGCCCTTTTCAATCTATCCCAGACATGTTCGATAGCGTTCATGTCTGGAGAACATGCTGGCCACTCTAGTAGAAGGATGTCGTTACCCTGAAGGAAGTCATTCACGAGATGTGCACGATGGGTCCGCGAACTGTCGTTCATGGAGACCAGTGCCTCACCACTATGCTGCCGATATGATTGCACCATCGGTCGGAGGATGGCATTCACGTATCGTATAGCCGTTACGGCGCCTTCCATGACCATCAGTGGCGTACGTCGGCCCCACATAATGCCACCCTAAAACAGAAGAGAACCTCCACCTTGCTGCACTCGCTGGACAGTGTGTCTAAGGCGTTCAGCTTGACCGGGTTGACTCCAGACACGTCTCCGACGATTTTCTGGTTGAAGGCATATGCAACACTCATCGGTGAAGAAAACGTGATGCCAGTCCTGAGCGGTCCATTCGGCATGTTGTTGGGCCCATCTCGACCACGCTACATGGTATCGTGGTTGCAAATATGGATCTCGTCATGGACGTCGGGAGTGAAGTTGCGCATCATGCAGACTATTGCGCACAGTTTGAGTCGTAACACGACGTCCTGTGGCTGCACGAAAAGCATTATTCCACATGGTAGCGTTGCTGTCAGGGTTCCTCCGAGCCGTAATCTGTAGGTAGCGGTCATCCACTGGAATAATAGCCCTTGGGCGGCCTGAGCGAGGCATGTCATCGACAATTCCTGTCTTTTTGTACCTCCTCCATGTCCGAACAACATCGCTTTGGTTCACTCCGAGACACTTCACTTGTTGCGAGCCATTACGATCGAACCGCGGTACTGACCGTTTAGGCATGGTTGAACTGCAGACAACACGTGCCGTGTACCTCCTTCCTGGTGGAATGATTAGAACTGATCGGCTGTCGGACCCTCTCCGTCTAATAGGCGCTGCTCATGCATGGTTGTTTACATATTTGGGCGGCTTTAGTGACATCTCTGCACAGTCAAAGGGGTAGTGTCTGTGATGCAATATCCACCGTCAACGTCTGTCTTCAGGCGCTCTCGGAACTGGGCTGAAGCAATACTTTTTTTGATGTAGGTATAACAACACGTCATTGTTGTGACACCTGTATATATTGTTCTATATAGTTCTTAAAACTAAACAGTATTTATAACAAACTCTAAATTGTCAATATTTAATTCAGGTTTTATTCGAAAATTGTTTGTTTGCAACGTGAAACAGAGAGGTGTTGTAAAAAAAATTTAAAAAATGCAGATTTATCATATAGCGCTAGAAAACTTAATTTCCAGAAAAAAGGTAAAATTTAAAGAAGAACGCAAAGGGAAACATATAAAACATCAATTCAATACTTTGTCGAGCTTATATAAAACTTATTTCTATTATTCATAAACAATTTTTGCACTTATCAGCAATAACAGGAAACTCTTGCCCTTGGTCATGAAGAAGAACGTTCTATTGAGTACAAATTCACAATAATGCTACAGATTTTTTTGTGTGTGTGCATGTGTGCTGTACATGCATCAAAAGTAATTGCTTTCGTTATAGAAATGCGATTTTTGCTTATAAAATCCTTTTTATATTTCATAAGTATACACAAAATAAACAATGGACTAACAATGAACGATGTGCGTTTCTAATTTTTGCAAAGTTAACAACGAAACAACAGAAATCGAAGAGAAGTCTTCAGCTCGCAATCTGTCTCTTACACATTCTATTATCTTTGTTTGCCTGCCAGTGCAACCATTACTACCGAGAATCCTCCTATGTCTTTCGTTACTCATGTACGGTACCAAAACCACCGAACTTGTTCTACTAAGCTAATGCACACGTACGAGGAACTGACATACGCAGTCCAGCACATTACTAAGACCACGGACTATGTCCGACGTCAGCGTGCAATAACCAGCCACAGACGGCTGGTAACAGCACCAGCAGTAGACGGTATATAGAGGGTGTCGGTGGAACAACGACGGCATCCCAAACATACTACTCAGAAATCTGCCTCCGGAACTTCATCTTCATCTGGAGGATATTTTCAACCAGATTCTTGTTTCGGGACTCTGTCCTTACGTATGGAAAAATGCGGAAGTGGTGGCCATCCCGAAGTAGGACAAAGACCCCCGGTTACCGTCTACCTACAGGCCCATAAGCCTTCTACCATCTCTCTCGAAGGTATTCGAGCGGCTATATGCGAAGCGTCTTCTTCGAGACGTCAACCAGGAACATCTTCTCCCTGATGAGCGGTTCGGGTTCCGTGGCTGCCACGCCACGTCCCACCAGTTGCTCCGTCTCGTGGAGCATGCGATGAGGGCATTGGAGACGAGGGAATACCTTGGCGCAGTGTTCCTAGATGTCTCCCGTGCCTTTGACTCTGTGCGCTGCGATGGCCCCTGGACAAGTTAATTGTGCACGGGGTGTCGACGTCGCAGAGTCCTCCTGAGGTCATACCTCTCTGGCAGGACGTTCCACGTCCAGGCAGACCATGGTACGTCCACCGTCAGGCCCATCAGTGCTGGTTTGCCGCAGGGGTCCGTACTTGTCCTCCTGCTTTACTCTCTTTTCACGGCTGATGCACCGCGAGTGGACAGAGTTCGTCCTCTATGCTGACGATACTGCTCTGCTCACTCGCAGTATAAATGTGCATCACATGGGACGCCGCCTCTAGCAAGGCTGTGAAGCACTTGGTGCTTGGGCCACGAGGTAGCGTCGTAAGTTTAATGCAGGGAAGAGTCAGGCAGCTACCTTCACAGAGCGGAAGATACCGCCTAATGTGGAATCCCTACACATCGCGGGAGGCCCCATCCCGTGGTCAAAAACTGCCACATATCTCGGTGAGCGATTGTACCAGCAGCTCACCTGGGTCCCACATATCTTATGGGTGAAGAGCAGTGCCATAGGGAGACTTCGCGTCCTATACACCCCGCTAAATCAGGAGTCGACCTTGTCTCTCCACCACGCTGTATCTAACACTGGTGCGTCCAGTGTTGGAGTAAGCGGCCGTGGTGTGGGGCAATGCAGCCGACTCCTGGGATACTCTGCCTCTAATGGGTCCAAATCAGGGCGCTTAGGCTCGTGCTGCTCTTCCCCCGGTTTTACCCCTCTCATTTCCTCCATGAGGATACTGGCGTTCTGCCACTGCGTGACCGTTTTCGGGTTACGGCACGTCACTTCCCAACACTCCCAGGGGACACCCCCATCACTAGAGAGGACCCCCATGGCCGATAGGACACTCCCCCTCCCACACAAAGTTAGGTGCTGTAGGCATAGCACGCAAGTGCTTATCCTGCCCCCACTCGTGCCTTAGGTCGGAACTTTAGTCAGCCAGTCAGCCAGCCAGCAACGGAAACAGTCCAGACGTTGTCTTAATGCGGAAACGGAGCGATTTATCTGTCGGCCAAAAGGGCGTTATTATTGGCTTTCTAGCCAAGAGTGAAGAGTGGAATCATTCCCGAAATGGCTAAGTCTTTAAACTGTTCCCGTATCGCCGTGGTTAAAGTATGCCGAGCATGGCAAATCGGCGCCATCAAAGCTGGCGCCGTGACAACTGTGGTGCACCACGGTTCATAAACGATAGGGGTGAACGACGGCTGCAGAGAATTATACGGATGAAACAACGTGCAACTACAGAGTAATTAACCGCCCAGATGAAATAAGGGGCTACCAGCAATATATCCTCAACGAGCGTTCACCAAACATTGCTGCGAATGGGCCCCCACAGCAGGTGCCTGTTTCATGCACCCGGGCTGACTGCTGTCCATTGGAGACGAAGGCTGGAATTTGCTCGCCAGTACTGCAACTGGATGCTACTGGTGGCCTTTTCAGATGAATCACGTTTTACTCTACATTGGAGAGATGGTCGTTGGAGTATATTGGCCTACCACAATAGTCGGAAGCGTCCAGGCTGCAGGAGTGAGCGTTATGATCTGGGTAGTGTTTTCGTGGCATTCTCTGTATGATTTCGTCATTCTGGAAGGCGCAATGCATAAATAATAAACGTCTATCGATGGGCCCCATGTCCAGCCCCAAACACAGTTTGTTATTTCCTCGGCACTGTGGCACCTAGCAGCAGAGTAATGCAACGTGTCACACAAAAAAATTTTGAAAATTTGTGGTAAGGTACTATGGGACCAAACTGCTGAGGACGTCGGTCCCTAGGCCTACACACTACTTAAACTAACTTAAACTAGCTTACATTAAGAACAACACACACACACCCATGCCCGAGGGAGGATTCGAACCTCCGTCGGGGGCAGCCGCGCGAACCGTGACAAGGCGCCTAGACTGCACGGCTACTCCGCGCGGCAAATGTGTCACACAGCTCTCAGTGCACGATTCGAAGAGCACCAGGATCAGTTTACCGTACTTCCTTGGCCACCAAACTCACCGGATTTAAGCGCAGTCGAGAAACTGTGGGACCATCGCGATCAGGCTGTTCGTGCTCAACCGAGAGATCTACGGCAGCTGGCCACAGCATGGCTCCACATCCCTGTCGGTATCTTCTGGAACCCGACTGACCTTCTTCCTTCACGACTAGCAGTGATCCACGATTCAGAACGCTATTATTCCGTCTTTTGACGGATGGTCACATTAATATGATTGGACTGTGTAGAATTTTCACTGGTTTAAGGAACTTTTAGTATCTGTTGACCATTCTCCTATTAACAAACACTAAGAGCCCAACAGCAGAGGATATCAATTAAATATTTTAAAACAGCAGTTATTTGGGAATGGAAGTGGAAAATGTTCCAAGTGCCAAGTCTCACACCTGCCAGGAGAACCGCAAGGCTATGTACCTATTCTTATTCGTAGCTTATTTGTATCCAAAATACTGAGAAGCTATTCTGATTCCACATATTTATGCTGCCCACCTCATTGATACAAAAAATAATAAATTTGAAAATAAATAGTTTATTAATAACGTTCTAAGTGCCAGACCAGGAAACTGACTGGTTCTAAGTGTCAGTAAGAAAGTTCTTGCTCAAACTGTCATTAATACAGAGGAACTATGGTTTATTTGAGATAATACAAGTACAAAAATACCCCAAAATTATTTAACTTATATAACTTTAGTCGACAAAAGATTTCTCATTTATTTTTTACAAGAGAATAATAAAATAAAGTTCATGAAAAAAATCTCTTAGTAATGGCTTCTGTTCCCTACATGGTTCCATTCTTGGGATCAGATGTTGAAAAAGAAATAATTCAAAAGCGAAGATCCCTTAAAGAGCTTCCGACGCTTTCTGCTAGATCATTTATATATATTGCAAACAGCAACGTCCCATCATGCTTCCCAGTGGTATTCCGGATATTACCATTACATCTGTCGATTTAGTTCCGTTAAGAACGACGTGTTGAGTACTGTCTGCAAGAAAGTTTTGAATCCAATCGCAGGTCTGCTCCGATACTCTGTAAGCTCTTTAGAATCAAAGAAATCAGGTGTATGTACCAGAACGGCATTTGAACTCCTGAGGGAATCACTTCTCAGCACAAAGACCATGCACCTTCTAGTAATGAATATCTGAAACACATGCTCCACACTGACACTTAGAACAATTCTAGGAACATACAGCAGACAACCTAGAACCCAATAACACTGAAAACTAGTTCTTTTATGGGACTTTGAACATTTTCCATTTCTACCCTTCACTTGGCGACAATGTCCTTTTATTCAGCGGTTTAACTGAGTTAAACCAGTAGAAGACAATGCTGTTTTGTACGTGAATGCTCATATAACGAAAACATTTTCAGAATAACACTTTTACATTCATTCAATGCTGTTTCGTACCTGAACGCTCAAAATAACATTTTCAGAATAACACTTTTACATTTGTTCTACCATACTATATTTGTTATGTCACTATTATTAACTTCCCTATTCTATTAATCTTCCCTTAGTAATAAATTGCTATCTATCTATCTGTCTATCTATCAATCTATCTATCTATCGCTTGAGCCTTGTCCCGCAGTTACGCAGGGTCAGCCATCGTTAGTCGGATTTGGCATGTTAATGGTTAAGGGGTGGCCGGATGCCCTTCCTGCCGCCACCCTGTACCCCCGGGACGGAATTAGTGTACCCCAACTGTCTGCGTCGAGTGTAATCCGTGGAATAGTGCGAGCCATGTAACTGAGGCGGAACATGGGGACCAGCCCGGTATTCACCTACCGGGATGTGGAAAATCGCCTAAAAACTACATCCAGGCTGGCCGGAACATCGGCCTTCGTCGTTAATCAGCCGGCCGAATTCGATTCGGGGGCGCGCGCCTACCAGAGTCCAGGAAGCAGCGCGTTAGCGCTCTCGGCTACCCTAGCGGGTCCTTAGTAATAAATTACTGCCACTATAGAATTAAAAGTTTTTCATGATGGTACATCACATCTCTTTCTAGTGTTCAGTTATCCAGAAGTTCGTTCTCTTGGTGAATCACAAACACAGGACGTTTCAATATTTCAGACGTGCGATAGACGACCCTTAATTCCTGTACATCCGAGCTTCAGATGTACGGTTCCTCAGCAGCTAATGTGCCTTAGACACTGCCCAGTTCCGTTAGTGTGACTACCTGTCATAAGCCTGAATAACAACTTTCGCAGCGCAGCCCACCGCGAGACCTGCAGAAAGAGGGTCAGTAAGGTTCTTAAAGGTACCGACAGGGATATGGAGAAATCCTGACTGCAGTGCTGTGGCCAGCTTCGCTAGGTCTCTCGGCTGAGAATCCATGGCAAGAACAGCCCGATCGAGGTGATCCCACAGATTCTAAATTGGGTTTGCATCCGGGTAGTTTGCTGGCCAGGGGATTGCGGTTAACTCATCCTGGTGCTCTGCGAGCTGCGTGACATGTTGCATTGTCCTGTTGGTAGATGCTATCGTGCAAAGGAAAAACAATCTGCACATAAGGTTGGACATGAACCCCAACGATATATGCATACCTGGGTCAATCCATGATGCCTTCCAGAATGACAAGATCACTCAGGAAATTCCACGAAAGCATTATCTAGACCATGAGGCTGCATTCTGTGGCCTGAGTCCTCCCGATGATTGTTGCACGGTGTTTTCTTTCAGTCAGATGAAACATAAAACGTCATTCATTCGAAAATGCCACCTTTCGCGATTTAGCGGACGTCCAGCTGCGGTACTTGGGTGCAAATTCCAGCCTTTTGTCGCCAATGAACAGCAGTCAGCATGGTACACGCCCCTACGCAGCAACATTCGCTGAACGGTCGCTGAGGAAACACTGTTGACAGCCCCTTGGCTCGTCTGGGTGGTCAGCTGCACATTTATTCGCCTGTACTTCATATCTGCAGCGGTCGTCAACCCCTGTCATCTATGACCCGTGGTGCACCACCGTTGCCTCGGCGCCGTTTTTGGACAGCGCCATTTTGCCATGCATGGTATACTTCACCCACAGAGGCAAGCGAACAGCTTACAAATTTAGCCGTAACGGAAACGCTTCCACCCTTGGCCCCAAAGTCAATGCTCATGCCCTTTTGGCCGTCAGATAAATCGCTCATGTTTCCGCATTACAACGTGTGGACTGTTTCAGCGTCCCCCCCGACACCCTTTATATACCGTCTACTGCTGGTGCTGCCACCTGCCGTCTGTGAGTGTTTATTGCACGTTGACGTCGAACATAGAGGGTGGTTACATTTATTTTACTGCACTGTGTACCTAATCATTTCACTCTCATCATATTCATCAGTTACACGTAATCAGTGTCAGTGAGTAAACGCATTACTGTGATTCCAATAGCATCTCACAACGTAAGAAGAAAGGAGAAATTTTCTTGTAATTCTTGTGTTGCAATAACATATGTTAGATTAAATTGTTATCCTTAAAAGTAATTTAATACATTGCCTGACAAGTAGTGAAGCACCCAGAAGATATGGCCAGATATCGACGTAACTATTGGTGGGTATTTAAATCATTAGAGTTGTATGTCTCTGCGACTGATAGAACTTCCACCAGAGTCTATTAGTTATGCTCGAGTTTTGGGCTGTTACGAAGCCTGGTAGCGTATATAAGAGGCATGAACATGCTCAGATGTTGAGTGATCACTGTGAAGGACACGGAAATGCAACGTAACCGTGGGAGACAGCGTTATCAACATCTAAAAGGGGTCTGATTGTGGGTCCCCATTTGGCCAGCTGGTCGAATCGTGCAGTATCCAGAATTGTGGAGCATTGCCGGCCGGAGTGGCCAAGCGGTTCTAGGCGCTGCAGTCTGGAACCGCGCGACCGCTACGGTCGCAGGTTCGAATCCTGCCTCGGGAATGGATGTGTGTGATGTCCTTAGGTTAGTTAGGTTTAAGTAGTTCTAAGTTCTAGGGGACTGATGACCTCAGTAGTTAAGTCCCATAGTGCTCAGAGCCATTTGAACCATTTTTGTGGAGCATTCTAATTGGACAGTGGCCTGGTATTGAACAGTATGGGAAGGTGACACCATTAAAAGCATACTCGTTGTCAAGGTTCCGGTCAACAACGTCTGACCACCACAAGGGCAGAAAGCCGTACTGTACACCCATCAAGCAAACTGTAGCTTCTTCGCGTCTGCAATTGCTATCCCAGAACTGATAATGGACTGTCTACATCATTCTGTGTCAACACGCACCATTGATCAGCGACTAGCAGCAGCCGGACCAGGGAATTACCGTCCCATGCGTAGGCTGCCGTTGAGGCCATTAAAAGCAACGGCTGCGACTGGAGTGGTTCAGTGACTGGGAAGTATGGACTGCTGACCAATAGCGCCATATTGCGTTCACGGATGAAACGCGGTTCTTCACTACACTTGATTACCATTGTGGTGAGGATGGCTGCGGCCTCCTTGTGAAGGCCCCATTCTTCCAATGTTTTGGACAGGCACAGCGGTGCTATTCCATCGTGTGGGCCGCAATCAGGTACGACTTCATGTCATGGCTGGTAGTGCTTGTGGGAACTCTGAAGACACAACGGTACGTCACGCACAGTCTGCGTCCTCATGTATTCCCCCTTATGTGGCAGTATCATGACGATATTTTTCAACAGGACACTGCACGTCCATATAAGTCACGTGTCTCGAACAATCAGCGTGGTGTTGAGGTACTCTCATGGCCGCGAAAAACATGTGTGGTACTAACTCCAACGTCAGCTCCGCCCCACTTCATTATCCAGGATATCAAGGACCAATTACGGTACAACATTTGCGGAACAGCTTGCTTGAGGAAAGGATACTACCGTCTTTTCACAGTTCTCCCAATCAAATCAGAGCATGCCTCCAGGCCATAGGGGATGCAACATCATACAGATAAGTGGGCTCATACTGCGTAGTTCTCTGTAAATTTGACCCAGTGTTGTAATCAATGAAATAACATCATATATCCTCTCAGCCCGTGCTGTTTCATTTCTTTGCCTCCTGCTGGGTGCTTCACATTTTTGCAAGACAGTGCATTTCTTAGTCGATATAACCTGGCCACGCTTATTAACAAAGTAAACCTCTATCAGTTTCAGTGAAAGCTGTAGGTGTAGTACACACAGGGTTTTATGGGTATAAGTGCAGATATTTTTATTGCTGACTGGCGGCAGCGCACTGAACAACATTAGATCATTATTTACTTAATTTTCAGACTAACAATTAGAAATAGTATATTTTCAGCTTGGTTGGTGCCTCCAAGTTTGGGAAGAGCAACCCATTATGCTTATTTTCCCCTGAGCAGCATGTCAGCTGTTAAAGTGTGCACGCATAGGCGCAAAACAGACTAACTAGACTAACTAGACTAATAAGTGTAGTCCACTTGGTGCAGTAACGACCAAGGAGAAAACGTTAGGTAGTAAATTACACTACTGGACATTAAAATTGCTACACCACGAAGATGACGTGCTACAGACGCGAAATTTAACCGACAGGAAGAAGATTCTGTGATATACAAATGATTGGCTTTTCAGGCTGGTGCCGGTGGCGACACCTACAACGTGCCGACATGAGAAAAGTTTCCAACAGATTTCTCATACACAAACAGCAGTTGACCGGCGTTGCCTGGTGAAACGTTGTTGTGATGCCTCGTGTAAGGAGGAGAAATGCGTACCATAACGTTTCCGACTTTGATAAAGGTCGGATTGTAGTCTATCGCTATTGCGCTCTGTTGTATCGCGACATTGCTACACGCGTTGGTCGAGATCCAATGACTGTTAGCAGAATATGGAATCGATAGGTTCAGGAGGGTAATACGGAAAGCCGTGCTGGATCCCAACGGCCTCGTATCACTAGCAGTCGAGATGACAGGCATCTTATCCGAATGGCTGTAACGGATCGTGCAGCCACGTCTCGATCCCTGAGTCAACAGATGGGGACGTTTGCAAGACAACAACCATCTGCACGAACAGTTTGACGACGTTTGCAGCAGCATGGACTATCAGCTCGGAGACCATGGCTGCGGTTACCCTTGACGCTGCATCACAGACAGGAGCGCCTGCGATGATGTACTCAACGACGAACCTGGGTGCACGAACGGCAAAACGTCATTTGTCGGATGAATCCAGGTTCTGTTTACAGCATCATGATGGTCACATCCGTGTTTGGCGACATCGCGGTGAACGCACATTGGAAGGATGTATTCGTCATCACCATACTGCCGTATCACCCGGCGTGATGGTATGGGGTGCCATTGGTTACACATCTCGGTCACTTCTTGTTCGCATTGACGGCAATTAGAACAGTGGACGTTACATTTCAGATGTGTTACGACCCGTGGCTCTACCATTCATTCGATCTCTGCGAAACCCTACATTTCAGCAGGATAATGCACGACCGCATGTTGCAGGTCCTGTACGGGCCTTTCTGGATACAGAAAATGTTCAACTGCTGCCCTGGCCAGCACATCCTCCAGATCCCTCACCAATTGAAAACGTCTGGTCAATGGTGGCCGAGCAACTGGCTCGTCACAATACGCCAGTCACTACTCTTGATGAGCTGTGGTATCGTGTTGAAGCTGCATGGGCAGCTGTACCTGTCCACTCCATCCAAGCTCTTTTTGACTCAATGCCAGGCGTATCAAGGCCGTTATTACGGCCATAGGTGGTTGTTCTGGGTACTGATTTCTCAGGATCTATGCACAAAAATTGCGTGAAAATGTAGTCCCATGTCAGTTCTAGTATAATATATTTGTCCAATGAATACCCGTTTATCATCTGCATTTCTTCTTGGTGTAGCAATTTTAATGGCTAGTAGTGTATATAACTTGGTAGCACGAAGACTGTTAGATGCAGAGAAAAGAAACACTGAGGAGGATACACATTAAGGTAGCAATGATCACAATATCTACACTTATACCCCTAACACCTCCTATATTACGAAAATGGCTATAAGAAAAATAAATTTGGAAAATACCTGGAATGAAATCGGACATGCGAGTAGCTACATCGGTGAGAACGCCATCTGGAACAACAGGAAAGGCACGTGAAACATAGTTGATTTAACAGAAACTGCAGAATAAAGATTTTATATAACATTAGCAGTGCACTTCATATAGGCTCCAAGCTTAATATAAAAATGCAGTCAGGGAACACAGAAAGAAACTAGTCTAATCTACGTAAAATTGAAAAGTATTAGACACAGATGAGCACACGAAAGAAAACTAAAATTTGTGACCATGTTTCAATCGGAAAATCACTAAATACACATTAGCGGAAAACTTCTACTATCTATCGCGACCAGTCATACACACAACCTAACGTAAAATTAAGTAATAAAATAATTCGCTGATTGTGGAACAAAGTGCCAAAATATGTTTAGGTGGAAAGGAGAATGCGTGATTCGTCCAAGGCTATGACCTGACAAAGTCAGTCATTGCATAGATGACATCGTTTGATCCACTGACTCTCAGCAGGAATATAACATTTACTAACCCACGAGACCTTTATTGCTTTCACAGATCACAGGAAGGTCATATGATTGCCATAAACGGCAGACATATTCTGCATCTTTGTCTGTACTCTGCAAGCCGCCTTACGGTGTGTGGCGGAGGGTACGTAGTGTACCACTGGCACTTACCCCTTTTCCTGATCCAGTCTCATATAGTTCGTGCGAAGAACAATTGCTGATACGCCTCTGCCTCGGCTCGAATCTCTCGAATTTTATCTTCATGGTCGTTGCGCGAGATATACGTAGGAGGAAGCAATATGTTGATTGAATCTTCTAGGAACGTAGAGTCTCGGAATTTTAACAGCAGACCATACCGTGATGAGGAACACCTCTCTTGAAGCGTCTGCTGCTGGAGGTGGCAGAGCATCTCCTTGACACTTTCGCCCTTACTAACTGTACATGTAACGAAACGTGCCGCTCTTCTTTACATCTTCCCCGTTTCCTCTGTCAATCTCATCTGGTACAGATCCCAGGCTGACAAGGAATATTCAGTTATTGGTAGAAATACCGTTTTCTAAGCTACTGCTTTTGTTGGTGGACTACATCTCCTGGGGGTTCTTCCAGTGACTCTCAGCTGGCATTTGACTAGCCCGCGATTAATTTTACGTAGTGGTTCCAGTTCAAATCAGTCCGTCCCCTTAGTCCTACACGTTTTATGGCAGTAACTGCTTCGGGTGATTGTTCTCCAACTGTGTAATTATACAATAAAGATTCTTTCCGTCTATGTATTCACAATAATTTAAATGTATTTATTTTGAAGGTGAGTTGCCTCTCCCTGCAGCAAGCGTCGATCCTCAACAGGTCTTCCTGCATTTCGCTACAATTTCCTGTCGTTGCGACTTCTCTGCATGCAACAGAATTATCCGCGAAAAGTCTCACGGAATTTCCGACTTCATCTGCATATTATATATACTGTGAAAAGTAGTGGTCCTGTATCACTCCCTTGTTTCACGCCCGACTTCCCCTTGCGTCTAAAGACTTCTGTCCGTTCAGAGTGACATGCTATGATCTGTTTGGTAGAAACTCTTCAGTCCAATCACCCAGATGGTATGAAAATTCGTACACTCGAATTCTGTTCATTAGGCTGTGGTGCGAAACTGTACGGGACGCCTTCAGGAAGACAAGGGCCTGAGCATCTGCCTGGGCGCCGGTGTCTATTGCTTTCTGGATCTCGTGGACGGAGAGAGTGAGAGCTAACTGGGTTTCACTAGCTGTTTTCGGAAACCATTTCGTTTGCTACGCAGGATATTTTCGGTCTCCAGTAATGTTATAATCACGAGCATAAAACGTGCTCCGAAACTCTGTAACAGACTGGCGTCAGAGAGATACAGGCCTATAGTTTTGTGCGTCTGTTCGACGACAAGTATTGGAAACTGAAATGACCTGTCCTTTTTTTCCAATCATTAGGTACGCTTCGATCCTCTAGGGCCTACAGCACACTGCAGCTAGAAGAGCGGCAAGTTCTTTCGTATATTCATGTCCAGTGGCCTTTCCTCTGTTGAGGGACTTCAGTTGCTCTCTTTGTCTGTGACTCAAACAAGTCATGTGACACCTAATCAGCGATAAAAATAACGCACCAGCTGTACACAGGAACAAAGACTGAATTTTTCGGTTGATACTGTGATGGTAACATCGGCGTTGGAGCCCAGACGACAACGTATCAGTTCGCTACAATTTCGTGTGTACCGTCCGTCCCTGAAAAACAGTAATATGGTTTAAAAAGTCAAGAGCTGTAACGCTGTCATCTCTCGTCTTTCATAAAGGAAGGAAATATCGTTGCAATATATTGGGCAAGCCTCGAGTTCTCCTTTTCTACCTCTTTTTATTTCACACGAAGTGATATCACAATAAGATGACTGTCGTACAACTTTTATCATCCAATAGACCATACAGTGTACTGAAACTATTCTGTCGTCTCTGAGGCCTCCAAAAATAGGCCCTTTTTTAATTTATCAGAGATGTAAAACGTTAGTGACATCTGCAACGTTGGTCAAACTTCAGATACTGTAATGCTGATATTTATAGTTCCAAAGTCAACAGTTTCTGTTTCAGAAGCATTTGTTCCTCTAAATTGTGCGTCTTGTCTGAAAATTTTCAGCATGTTTCAGTTTTGGAAGAAGGGTGACAAATTATATCTTTGAGTCGTGACGTATAGTATATCTACTCTGATTGTATGGGCTGTTGTTAGTTGCCTGCGACAGTCAAAATCCCGGTTTAAGTTTTGGAGTAACAAACAACTTTAATTAGTCAAAAAATTCAAAGGTCCATTTCAGCTTAAATGGTAAATCACTCTTAGTAGTAAACTTTCAAATCGTGATGGATTACTAAAATTTCGAACAAAGGTGGATTTTCAGCTAACTTGCTCAGCAGTGTATTTCAAAGACAATGTGTGAATAGATGTTCCGGAAAGATAAGAAGCAACGGAAAAAAAGTGACAAGAAGTTGATGTCAGTGAAAATTTCATTGCTTGACAATGAGTCTCATTTGGAATTTACGTATTTCGAATAAAATGCTAAAAATTTTACGTAAAGCTTTGAGATGATCTCCTTCGTTTGTTTGTACTCTGGCATTATGAACAGCTTATAATTTATAAATGTCGTCTTGAGAATTTGTGTCGTGAGTCTCCTATTCGCTTCCCCCGGTCAGTACTCAACCTGAAATTGTTTTAGCTTCTGTCTTATTATGACCATGTGGTACTCCCTTGCCGGTCTTTCTCACAACGCAACTGCAGCATGTTTTCATCTGTCGAGTAACTAATCTGTCAAAGTGTAATATGTTGCCAATTCTATCTTCCACAGGAACAACTCTTAAGGATTTTTTGTGGGAAAGACTTGCACACTGCAGTTTCTGCAGCGAATTTTCATATCTCGTCGCCAAGGAAGTGGTTGAATACGGAACATAAGCTCTAAATAGAGGAGACGGGAAGGAAACAGGCCGTCTGTTTTCAAAGAAACTAAATCTGGATGAGTGATTGCAGTCTTATGCCGTGTCATGCCAGAATAAAATCTTCTAGACTTTCAATTTGGGTGGCTGGAGGAGAATTTGTACATCGCTAGGCCAGATTGCTAGTCTATTGCCTTAATCACCATCACTTTAGTTGTTGCGAATTACTGATCTGGAAAGCTGTCTAGATATTTAGGGGGTCATCGGCAAATACTTTATATTTCATATGGTAGACTTCCAGTGTCATTACAGAAAGCTCTTAGAATCGCAGTTACACAGAAAACAGAGATATTACTTTTCAACATAACGCAGAGGTTGGTTAAAAATTTCGAACCTCGTTTTTATTAAACAAATGTATTTTGAAATATATTTTGGTAATTCGGATAAAACATTTCCTTGAATGAAGTGAACAGGTTGACAGTCGGCTCAGCGACTTCGAGATTTCTCTCTCTCTCTCTCTCTCTCTCTCTCTCTCTGTCTCTCTCCGTCTGTCTCTATTTCGCTCCACCTCTCACAGAAAATGGATAACTGTTGTGAAGTCATCATTCACGTGAACCGCTAACAGACAGTTAACAGAAATTCAGATTAAATTTTATTGCTCCGGTTGTTACCTAATCTCCCTGTGATGAAACACAATAGAGAATTTTCGAAACGAAATGCTGGAAACGAGTTGTAAAATAATTAGCTTTCCACAGATAGCGCTCAGAACTGAGTTTGTTTCCGAGCGGTGGCAGCAGAGTTAAAAATATCACGGTGTTCATCATTTATGAAGTAAAGACTTCACGCAAAGCGTTAATCATGGGGAACGAGACGCCCATGTGTAATTCAAAGAGCTGCCCTCTCCTTAACAGCACGCAAACTGCTTGGTATAAGAGATCAATCTAGGCCTTTTCATGAATAAGAGGTGAGTGTTGATTAAAATTCAGAAGTTGCTGACATTTTACAACAATTCGAGCAAATTTTGAAAATACAGCCGGCTGACATTGTCGACAACAAACGATATTTCGACAGGTACCCGCCGTCTACGGCCTCTTCTTACAGAGTATTTGCGTTTCGTTTGGGTTCATCCTCCGGCTAGGTTTTTATCTATATTGCACTGAAACAGTGCACAACAGTGCAAATATCGACGGCATGTGACTTGTCTTGTTTGGAAATCAATTTTCCTCTTGGTCCTCAAGCTTGCATTCAGTACTGTTCGGTCCTGTTTTGAGTATGTTTTATCAGCGTTGTTAGTTGTACATTAACATTGGACTAAGAATCGGCCGATATGCTTCTTGTAAATGCGTTCACTGAATGCCGTGGAAAAGCGGCACGTCGACGCCTTGCTCAGCTGTTTCCTCATCGGCGGCAACCACATCACACTAGTTATGCATCGGTACATAGGCGCCCACGAACAACCGGATGCTTTCGTGTTCCCATGTTTTGGTGATTGTGTAATACATGCGTTTTCATTGTTGTGAAAATGTATTCACAGAAGCAAAGATAAATCTGATAACAAAGAAGAAAAATTGTAATTATATTGTTACTTTGTAACAGCCATCGCAGATCCCGGATCCCTTATATCAAAATACTCAGAAAATATTCCGAAGCAACATACGGAATTTTGTCGGAGGAGTTCCGATTCATCATGCATATACAAGGTATCCCTCCTAAGAGTCGTCAAGCGCATTTTGTCCGGTGTTTTGGCAAATATTTGCAATTTATTTTTTACAGTGTTTAGCTGGAGTCAGCCCAAAAGAATACTGTTCATCACATCTTTCACGCTTCACCCAGTGTCGACGGAAAGCGTCGGTTTGCTTCCGTGACAAACAAAATTATTTTTAAGGAAGAATTTTACGCGCCCATTCGATAGAGAGGGTCAAAATTAGGCTAATGCAGTATTAGTTTTTGCGTTATGTTTTAAATAGGACAGAAAAACACTAAGAATAAGCAGTACTCTACAGCGACTTCGTTGCGCTGCGGCAGACGGACAGCTCGCGACGACATGGTCTGTCGCTGCTGGCGCAATGTTTATTCTTCGCGTTTTTCTGTCCTTTTTTAATACATAGTGGTAAACCAAATATCGCATTAAACTAATCTGGGACAGCTCTGTCGAATGGGCACGTAAATTCTACTTTAATTTTATTTGTAACTGGTAACAAACCGACGCTTTCCGATCATACGGAGCGTCGCATGAAATACGTGATGTGCAGTATTTGTTTGGGCTGACACCAGATACATATTGCAGATATCTACCGAAGTACCAAGGAAAATGCACCTGACGACTGTTAGGAGAGACAATCGGTATCTGACGCTTACCAAAAGGTACGCAAGTAACGGTAACTCCATCCCTCTGCTGTTGTTTGACGAGGGAGAGAGCAGGACTGCAAGGAGAATTTAAGCAAATACAGCCGTATTTATTTATAAGGTCACTAGCTAACTTGATATCAACTGCTTCCACAATAATACTATCCCAACAGTCGTGTGTGCACTAACTAGAGCTAAACAAAATTAGTTCTGCTGCTGCTAATCGCATCAAGTAATACGCTGGTGTATGTTCATGAAAGAATCCATTATATTTGCCGACAGTTGGATTCTGTTTCCAAAGAATTATTTTGGCTTCATTTGATGACTGCATCGAGCATTTAAACTCTTTTTTGGGATTGGCTGGACGTTGCTTCTTGGTTGCAGTATGACTGTTGATTTCGTTTTGTAACTGCCCAACATCCGGCTAAGTTTGGAAGTTTCCGTGGCTACCAGTATTATATTACATCTCGATGTCCTGTGATCAGTCTCACGGAGAAAGCTTCGTGCGACGCAGCTGTATCCGTGCTAGGGAAAAGTTTAAACTTTGCACCACGTCCAAACGCATATCACTTCGACAGATAATATTTGTACTTTCGAGTATCGTAACGTTCAGTTATTAAATGTGAAGCAAGTATACATTGTTGCAATTGTGCTAATATACAGGACGTTTGTATGGATTACGTTCACAGTCCACCTGCTTAGGTGGGTGGTAACGTGTTTGCCTCCCATGCACTGGGCCCGGGTTCGATTTCCGGCCGGGTTGGAGGTTTTCTCCGCTCGGGGGCTGCGTGTTGTGTTGTTCTCATAATCATTTCATTCTCATCACCGGACGCAGGTCCTCCAGTGTGGCAGTGACTGAAATAAGACTTGCACTTGGCGGTAGAACCCGACTGGGACATCCCGGCCAACAAAGCCATACGATCATTTCATTTTATGAAACTTCCTGGCAGATTAAAACTGTGTGCCCGACCGAGACTCGAACTCGGGACCTTTGCCTTTCGCGGGCAAGTACTCTACCATGTGAGCTACCGAAGCACGACTCACGCCCGGTACTCACAGCTTTACTTCTGCCAGTACCTCGTCTCCTACCTTCCAAACTTTACAGAAGCTCTCCTGCGAACCTTGCAGAACTAGCACTCCTGAAAGAAAGGATATTGCGGAGACATGGCGCATTCTGGAAACCTCCCCCAGGCTGTGGCCAAGCCATGTCTCCGCAATATCCTTTCTTTCAGGAGTGCTAGTTCCTCAAGGTTCGCAGGAGAGCTTCTGTAAAGTTTGGAAGGTAGGAGACGAGATACTGGCAGAAGTAAAGCTGTGAGTACCGGGCGTGAGTCGTGGTTTGGTAGCTCAGATGGTAGAGCATTTGCCCGCGAAAGGCTAAGGTCCCGAGTTCGAGTCTCGGTCGGGCACACAGTTTTAATCTCCCAGGAAGTTTCATATCAGCGCACACTCCGCTGCAGAGTGAAAATCTCATTTCATTTTATGTTCAGATTCTTATGCAGTTATGTATGCTCTACATTTGGCTGTGTCATATTTGTCGAAAACCTATTTTTGATCCATTGACGTATACTGTTTTCCTCCTGTTGAGAAGTTTGTTATAACTGAAACGATAGAGAATAAATATACAGTTGTAAGCTGACGCCAGTTGATTTTTTAAGTGCTCTTGAACAGGCTGTTTTTAAGCTACGTCCTGATGTTGTCGAAGGTCTTAGGAAAGAAGCATGTCGTGTTTTGACTGGATCACGTTCGCCCATCAGTAATATTTATTGCAACTGAAACTGAAAGGGCTGTTTTGCGTTCACTCATGGTGGATCCTGATACTTCTGTGTTACCCGTGGACAGGAGAAATGTTACTGTTGTGCTGGAAAAGCAAAATTATGTTAAAAACATGCACTGTTTACTATCTGATCCATCGTTTCGCAAATTCAGTGATGACCTGCTCCTTGCACAGGAGGTGGTCAACATTCGTAAATCTTAAGTATTGTAGCCCCTAGATTATATGGCCTTTCGACATCCATAAGGAAGAGATTTCTCTTTGGCCTCTTGTCAGTAATATTGATGTTCCCATACACCATGTAGCAAAGCACCTTGTGATTCTTCCTGCTCGTTTAATTCTGAGAGAGGCCGCTGAGAGTATTGCTTTCACTTGTTAATAGATAACAGCGATGCCAACAGGGACCCTCTGTCTGAGGCTGAAAGCGACTGACTGGCATAATATTTGCTGTGACGTTATTCTGAGTTGTCTTTCTTTCGAATACGAGTACAATTTGTCCGCTGGAACTAAAAGAAGAAAATTAGATTGTGAGTGCCGTATCGACAACACAACGTGGGCCGTGAAATATTTCGTCATAGCGAAAGCCAAGAAACTAAACTGTATGATATGTAATGAAGTTATTACTGTTCTTAAGGAACACAATATTCCTCAACATAACGATAAAATCATGGTGCACAGTTCGATGAATTCAAGAGCAAGATACGTGAACATAAACTTGAAACTTTGAAAAGTGAGCTTTGTTTTCAGCAAAACATTTTTAGGAAATACATTCAGGAAAATATGAAGTCAGTACAAAAGTAAGTTTAAGAATCACCAATAAAATCACCAAACAGACATACCACTCACTCACGGTGATAACATAAAGAGGTGCATTTTAGTTACAGCTAAAGAATTTTACATGACAAAACTGAAAAACATGATGCAGTTACTCTTTCAGCAAATGATGTGGAGCGTCGAGTTGAAAACAGCTTCTAGTTTACCAAATCAGATACAAGAAATGCCATCTAAGTTTGCTTGGTGCTCAATAGCCCTCGACGAATCTACAGACATCTCTAAACCTACATACATCTACATAGATACGTTGCAAGTCATATTTAAGTTCTTGGCAAAGGGTTCATCAAAACACCTTCACAATATTTCTGTATTACTTCAGTCTAGTACACAGCGCGAAAAAAATGAACGCCTATATCTTTCCGTGCGAGCTCTGATTTAAATTATTTTGTTCTGGTGATCGTTTCTTCTTATGTAGGTAGGCGTTAACAAAATATTTTCGCATTCGGAGGAGAAAGTGTGACTGAAATTTCATGAGAAGATCCCGCCGCAATGAGAAACGCCTTTGTTTTAATGATGTCCACCCCAAATCCGGTATGATGTCCGTGACAATATCTCCCCTATTTCTCGACAGTAGAAAACGTGCTGTCCTTCATTAAACTTTCTCTACGTACTCCGTTAATCCTATACGGAAAGGATTCCACAGCGTGCAGCAGTACTCCAAAAGACGACGGGCAGGCATAGTGTAGGCAGTCTCTGATACTACTCAAGCCCTGTTGTGTTTTAGAGGTATTAACACAGACTTCGAAGTTACTAAAGATCTGGCAGATCTGATTTTATTTTTTAATGAGGCTCTCTTTCGATAAATGAAGTTAATTTCAGCCGAAAAGCACGGTCTTCCAATTTCTCGGCTAAAATGTGTTACAACAGATGTGGAAAGAAATATGTCTGGAAAATACGCAGGTTTAGTCGGAAGACTGAAGTCAAAATGTGAAGCTAGTTAATTAGTTAGTTTTACGTTCGCTGGTTCGTTTTGCGCTATAAATCTTAAGGAGTCTTGTTACAGTCACGTGGCAAATTAAGGTGTAAATATTCTTACGTGCTGAACATTCTAAATTCTTTTTAAGTATACAGATACGAGTTAGTATTTCTAATCACCACGTTTTACACATTACAACAATAGAACGTTTTCTATAGAATAGGAGTTGTCAAGGAGAAACTTTTTGAGTTTGTTCTCAAATTTTACTTTCCTGTCTGTTAGACGTTTTATATCACTGAGGAATTGATCATTTTTTTTTTCTTTTTGTTGCAGCATTGTGCACCTCTTCTTGTGCTAAAGACAACTTTAATGTGGAGTAATGAAATCACTTTCCCTTCTCGTATTGTAATTATGTACATCACTATTTCTTTTGAACTGTAGTGGATTATTTACAACAAACTTCATTACGAAATACATATACTGCAAAGCAGAAGTCAGTATTTCCAACTCCTTCAACAGATGTCTACAAGATGATTGTGGGTTACCACCATATATTTTTCTTACAGCACGTTTTTGAGCAACGAAGACTTTTTCTTCAAGATGAGTTACCCTAGAACATTATTCTACATGACATTATTGATTATTGATTGAAAATATGCTAAATACGTCAGATTACTAAGTTGTTGCTCTCCAAGATTTGCAAATGTGGATGAACTGAGCTGTTTTAGGAGTTCTATAATATGCTTTTTCAGTTTAAATTCTTATCAATATGGACAAGTCAGAATTTTATTCCCTCACAATATGTTATACTTATCATTGGTGCAGTACTCCTACATGTGCAGAACTGAATATGTTGAGTCGTTTTAAAACTGACGCTCAGATCTGTCACAAAAACCAGTCTATGATACGTTTAATAACATTCTATACGATTTCTTCTGTTTCTGTATGTATGCACTGATTGATTACAATTCTCGTGTCATCTGCAAAAAAGAACTAATTCCGCTTGTCGTATATGAGACAGAAGACCGTTTACATACGTGAGGAACAATAGCGGACCTAAGACACAGGCACAAGGATGAAAAATTAATTTCTGCTTTTGAATAAGCATACACACTTGACGATTCTACTACAACACCATCGTTTGACTGACGTTAAAGTAAATACTTCTTGTATAAATACGACTATTCGAACGGGGAACCACGTCCTGGCAGAATTCCTGTTAAATTTTTTATTGCTAAGGCAGCGGGTATAGTCTTTCCACTGACTTATATATTGAGAGAAGTTCACGTGCAGAGTGTATTCCTTCGTGTGTGGAAATAGCGCAGGTCACTTAACGTTGATGAAAAATTAAAGGAACAGATGTACACTATTGTCGAACAATATCTCTAGCTTTCACTGGTGGAAAACCTGACATATTCTACGGTCGGAACGAAATTTAGTAATATTCTTCGATTCCCTCACGCTCCAGTATATGGACTAAAGCCAAAGATAGACAAACAACCGCTCGCACAAATGTATATAGTAAATTGTTCTTTCCAAGATCCATCTCAGAATTAAGCTTGAAGAGACCCTAATTCAGAGTGTTTTAAAAAAGTGTCTCATATTGTTACTAAACTAAAAAGAAAGCCCTATAAACAAATGCCCCAAAACAAGTATTTGTTGACTTACGTCAGGAACATGAATGTAACTCCATCCTCTGTCTGGAGTGTGGGACTACGGCTGCTTCAAAAATGGTTCAAATGGCTCTGAGCACTATGGGACTTAACATCTGAGGTCATCAGTCCCTTAGAACTTAGAACTACTTAAACCTATCTAACCTAGGGACATCACACGCATCCATGCCCGAGGTAGGATTCGAACCTGCGACCATAGCGGACGCGCGGTTCCAGACTGTAGCGCCTAGAACCGCTCGGCTATAGCGGCCGGCGAATACGGCTGGTCAATTTCCAATAATACAATACCAATAGCCTTTCTTTTTCTTTTTAGGCTACCAGTTTCGACTTTACATTAAGTCAACTTCAGCCCTATACAGTGAAGGTTATTAGAGCAATAAGTACATATTAAAATACATAGCGTATTGTCTGAAAGATGCAAGTGTTACATATTAATTTACATAATTATGAGAAAACAGTCTTAATGAAAATCTACATGATACAACGCAATATGTACTATCAGAAATTAATTGGTTATTCATGCATACTGTGAAACAATCAGTAACCTAGTGGAATATTCATACCCCAGAAGTGTTAAAGTAATGCAACCATCAGTCCAGTATATCCATTGTCTGTAAATATGTATGCTTATACGTGGCAGACTCTACTGGTTTTTGTCCAAAGAAAAAGAGGCGGGTAAAGGGACCGACTAATCATCTGTAAAGTAGATAACAGGATCATATATCCGGTAAAGTTCAGGGGGTACATAGTAATCAATGGTATTATTTATAGTATACAATAAAGAACGATACATTAAAAATAAATTACAGCTATTGAACACCATAGCTGTATTCTATGGGTATTAGAGTGGATGATTTGACAGTTGCTGACAGCTGTCCAAAGAGCACGCATGCCCGTGTGGGTATTGATTTGTGTCTTTGTGGTCAGTTATGGCTTAATGTAGGTCGTACTTAACAGTTAGTAGTGGATTTACCTGACGTGTTTCGTATAGTTAGGTCATTAGGGTATGAGTACTTTTAGGTTAGTTACGTAGATGTTTCAGTCCATTCGGTTTTATGTTACCCCAATGGCGGATGGAACTATTACATCTCTGCAATTTTCATTTGCATTTAAGTGTTATAATGATGGTCTGGGGAGTGGAGATTACTTTCTAGTGACTTTTCCGCGATTACACGATTAAGAAGTGATATATTCGGATACTATATGATGAAGAGTACATCATCCTTTTACAAATTTTAGAGCCAATGTGGACTCTTATTTGATTTAACATCTTATGGTATGTACTTGAGTTTACCTCTCGATGTTTGAGTTTCCCCTACGATCTATATGGAGCAGTTAACGTCCCGTTTTGTTGAACACTAGGGACATAGTCTAATACTATATTTTTTTTATTTTCGCGACTTCCTATAACGAGACTACGGTTAATTATCTTCGTTCATTAGATACTCCACAGAAGTATGGTAGAAATTTTCTGCCCAAATAACTGGTGTTGGTTTCCCATCTTCCAAATGGTGTTCTTACAATTAGAAACCCCCCTTGTGTTATTGGTGAAAAAGGTGTGCTTTGTGAAAGTTAACGTACGCAATACCCACTTTTTGGTTGTTGTATTCAGGGTCTTATTACGTGGATGAATACAATTTTACTTTTTATTTTTTATTTTTTACTTCTTACAGTCATGCTCCTGGAGTGCTTCTGGGTCCTCCTTGTAGAGTATTGTCTAATAACCATAGAGTACAGCTATGGTGTTCAATAGCTGCAATTCCTTTTTAATGTATCGTTCCTTTTTGTATACTGTAAAGAATACCATTGCTCATTGTTTACACCCTTTGCTTTACCTGATATATGATCCTGCTATCTACTTTACAGATGATTAGACTGTCCCCTTACCCGCCGCTTTTTCTTTGGACAAAAACCAGTAGAGTCTGCCACATATAACCATACATATCTACAGACAACGGATACACTGGACTGATAGTTGCATTACTTTAACACTTCTCGTGTATGAATACTCCACTAGGTTACTGATTGTTCTATTATAACCTTCACTGTCTAAGCATGAAGATGACTTTAATGTAAAGTCGAAACTGGTAGCCTAAAAATAAAACCTGAGAAACGGCTGTTGATATTGTATTATTGGAAATACGCCAGGAACGCTCATAACCCAATGGTGCAGGCTGTCTCCCGATTAACGTTCGGTATTCATTTCAGATTCTCTGCGTTTTTCTCTATACTTAAACCTAAGAATGTGACGTTTTTATTCATACGTAGCGCCTACAATTAATTGTCTTCCACATCAGCCATTCCGAACGTGTCGTTTCGACGATGAGCTTGCATTAGACATCAGTAATTTCGTGGACTGTGAACAACAAATGTGAAATAACGCCAAAAAATATTACTTTACGCGGTCAGACATGGTAGTTGACTAAGGCTTAGCCAATGGCGTTAATCCAAAGGAACTTGTCACGTATAAGGAGCAGTCAAATGAAAACGAGACACATGGAAAAAAAACGTGCAAGTGCAAGTACGACTCACACCCTAAGGATCCGTGCAAACTTAATTATGTATATCGGTTGTAATAATAATAATAATAATAATAATAATAATGAAGAAAGTATTGGGAAAGTAAGAAAACCCGAAGAAAGATTAAAAAATCATCTGCTTATCGATCTCCAGTGGGGACATTCGATAATAATAAAAATAATAATAACAATAATATCTTGTGGACCTATGACTTGATTCAAGTCTTTCACTTAGGCGACTTGCGCGTCCCTAACCTACCCCGTTATCGAATCGGGGAAACGGGACCTACAGTTAAAAGTGGAATCGGAACCACGTGTTGTTTCTGGCGATTCCTCACAACATTGAGAGGTGAAGGCTACATTAAAACGAAGACTGAAAAATCCATGGCTCGACCGAGATTCGAACCCACGACCTTTCGGTTTCCAGGCACGCGCATTACCACTTGTTTTGTCTTGTTTCTTTCGATCCGTTTCTTCGACAGTATTTGTCAGTGGTTCTGCGCGGATGTCGTAGGGCATCGTTCAAATTGTATCGATGAGAACTCCATTAAGTGTTTTTCATTTTTCGTTTTTTTACGTCAAATAACCGTGATGACATGTTTACTGTTAACACGAAAACACAGACGGAGATGTTCCAATCTTCCAGTGCTCTGACACGCACGGCGGTGTTAGTCTTGGCGTCATATTGTGGGAAGCCACTGGGTATGGCTTCGGGGCAGAGCTGACAGTAACTGAGGGAAATCTGACGGCACAGTGGTATGTCACGGATTTTCTGCGTCCCCATGTCTTACCTTTCATATGAGACCACCGTAGTGCCGTTTCCCAACACGACAATGCTCGTCCATATATGGCAAGTGTCTCTGTGAACATTCTGCGTCGTGTTTAGGTACTCCCGTGGCCAACAAGATCCCTAGATCTTCCAAAAAAGTAAGAATATAAAAAAAGTGGCCTTGTCCTTGTCTATAAATACAAATACGTTTATCAATTACATGAATGCTGCAGGTCACAGTATACACAAAACAGAGTGAATAGTCGTTATTTGGTTTTGGATGAATTTATCTTGTACGCTGTTCGATTATATTCGGTTAAGCGGTGTGAGTATGTCAGTCCGCCAAATCAGTTTTGTTTCCAAACCACAGTGCAATGTCCTTGCTATGTTGACATAACTACTAAGCAGTTACGGGCGCTGATGACAGCGCAGTTGAGCGCCCCACAA
Source organism: Schistocerca piceifrons (assembly GCF_021461385.2). Taxonomy (NCBI): domain Eukaryota; kingdom Metazoa; phylum Arthropoda; class Insecta; order Orthoptera; family Acrididae; genus Schistocerca; species Schistocerca piceifrons. The sequence continues at coordinate 235,282,737 of NC_060149.1, read as the reverse complement.
ACCAGACACCATCACTACGCTGTTATTGAAAAGATCAAAGTCCAAACTGTTACCACGATATGGTAGGCATACTATTTCTTAAAATTTTTTCATCAACGTCTTCATATCACCATCTTCATCACAACACACTCAGCTAAACGTTTTCTCCATGTATCTGCCAAACTGAGAGACGCTCTGCGAAGTGCCAAATCACATCAGGTGATTCCGAGATCACTTAGGCAGGATCCTATAGGTTCTTGGCGGATCGGTCTATCTTGTACGCCATTTCTGAGAAAAAGGCAATGGATATGTCTTGCGATTCATTCGTATAGTATTCTTTTGTGTACACTGTTTCCTCTCATTCAATTTCTTAGGCCTTCATGAGCGATGAATGAGCTTAATGCTTTTCTGATGTATCCATTTCACAAGAGCAATTGTGGGGCGGCGGATAAGTTTGTAAAGATAATTAAATTGCATTGCTGTATAAATGCTTGCATGTTGAATCAGTTTCTGGCTATTAGAATGTTGTTAATGCTGTCTTTCGCCGTTCTCAACACTGGCTCTCTATTTACTTTTTGGCACCCAGAAAGTGATTTAATAAAACATGGAACCAGTAATTAGAGATCCTAGTGCCCACTTTATCTGAGAATGTTATTATAGCTGCAGCTTATAGCTCTGAGGAATTAGGAGATTGTCCGGGATTTCTAATCAAAAACGGTTTTCCAAAATAGTTGAGTATATTCTGAAATTCACTGATAAAAAACTCGAGTATCCCTACAACCTAACTAACAGAGCAGTTCAGAGTCTAATGCGCTGGTGCAACTATAAATGTCCGAATTAAATGTTAAAAAGAATGCTCGCCATAATTTGATGAGATTATTTCATCAAACGCCACGCTAAATATTTGGTAGAATGTTTGTCCCGTGACGGCACGTGAAAATACGACAATACGCAAACTGAAGCTAGATAATGAAAATCATCCCAGAATTAACACTTCACTTGAAATGTTTTTATGGTTCCGCGTATCTCTAGTAACTTAATACGGCACCCGAGGCTGTTTGTAGCAGAGACACTGATGCGACGCGACTCCCGACACAGATGGCGTGTCATTCAGCGTCTGGAGAGAACTGGGACCTTCCTTCCTCGCGCAGCGTTCTTATATATAAAGCCGCGGTGCGGACGGCTAAGGGAACGCCTGATCAAATCGGCTTTTCCGACTAGCCGCTGGGCTAGTAACGCACCACTTCAAGTTACATAATAATTTATAGCTTCTCTTGCTGATGGCCGATGAAGCTCTTAATTTAAACGTGCATTCAGCACGCAGGTAAGTAATGATAATAAAATTTTGACGTGGCTAAGTTAAATATTCTGAGCGAGAGAATTAATTAAATTACACTGCACGCAGTAGATGAGCTCTGAACTGGCCCTTTTGAGATCCGCTATCGCTATAATTTTATAGGTATTCAAAAGAAACTTTTCACATCTTCATAGTCATAGCGGACCTCCAACCTATTTAAATCTAAACATCCTAGCCTTATTTATTAACCTACTTAATCTGTCTTGCTTCCTTCAGTTTCGAGACGAAAACCAGAAAATCATGAATTTCCACTAAAATCTTCATTTGTGAAATCCAAAGTACTGTTTTTATTAAATCATTATGAAAGATGAATCTAAATATAAATTTTGAAGTCTCTAGCTCTTTTCTGTTGCGTCAATGATTTTTTCAGAAAAACGTCCAAATTTCGAAAATGGCTGAAGTTATCGAACTGATATTTAACACACATTAATTTAGTTTTATTCCTGACGTGCTAGAAAAGCTTTAGGTCATTTGCTTGATTTTTAAGGTATTGCGCTACATTTATGACGTCAGAGCTAGTTACAGCAAGCAGACTGGCTGACACACAATGGAAACTGATGTGAATTTACTACATCGTGAGTAGGCTGCTTCCCTACACAATGCAGCAACTGGACATTGGAACATACTACTCCTGTGAAACACCTCTGTTGGATAAAACCTGATGCTTACAAGGGAACCTCCCCACCGCACCCCCCTCAGATTTAGTTATAATTTGGCACAGTGGATAAGCTTTGAAAAACTGAACACAGATCAATCGAGAAAACAGGAAGAAGTTGTGTGGAACTATGAAAAAATAAGCAAAATATACAAACTGAGTAGTTCATGGGCAACATAAGTAACATCAAGGACGATGTAAGCATGGGAGCGCCGTGGTCCCGTGGTTAGCGTAAGCAGTTGCGGAACGAGAGGTCCTTGGTTCAAGTCTTCCCTCAAGCGAAACGTTTTCTTACTTTACTTTTGCAAAGTTATGATCTGTCCGTTCGTTCATTGACATCTCTGTTCACTGTAATAAGTTTAGTGTCTGTGTTTTGCGACCGCACCGCAAAACCGTGCGATTACTAGACGAAAGGACATGCCTCTCGAATGGGAACCGAAAACATTTGATCCAGGAAAACACGTCTGATATATTCTATACGACACTGGTGATGGCATGTGCGTCACATGACAGGAATATGTTGTCGACCCACCCAACTTGCACACTTTCCAATTTTTTCCGTGTGTAGACCGTCAAATCCTGCATATGTCCAAGCAAATCTGAACATGTCCTGGAATTTTGGAGAGCGAAGTTGATTATGTGTGAGTGCCTGAACTCTGATAATTGTCTGAAAATAAAAATTTAAACTTTTCACTCGAGGGAAGATTTGAACCAAGGACCTCTCATTCCGCAGCTGCTCACGTTAACCACGGGACCACGGCGCTCCTGAGCTCACATTATCCTTGATCTGTCCTATGTTGCCCATTGACTACTCAGTTTGTATAGTTTGCTTATTTTTTCATAGTTCCACACAACTTCTTCCTGTTTTCTCGATTGATCTGTGTTCAGCTTTTCAAGGCCTATCCACTGTGCCAACTTATAACTAAATCTGAGGGGGGTGCAATGGGGAGGTTCCCTTGTTAGCAAGGTTTTTTTTAGAAAATATGAATCCCAGAAGAAAGAAACTAATCTCTAATGGAATGCCTCGATTTCTCGATCATTTTTACCTTCAAATGACACATCAATTCTCACTCGTTTAATTCTCTGCGTTGACCATTTTGACTGACAGTAGCTCGTTAGGTTGCCGTATGTTCCTACACTTGTATAGCTTCATATACATAGCGTAACATCACACAAAGGACATTATGTGGGTGGTTTCGGGGCGTTAGTCCACATAGTGTAAGTAAATAGAATAGAGTTCCTTCGTTGAAATGATGCATTCATTTGATTGAACACTCGTAAGAGGTTAAAACAGTGTGCCCAACTATTTCTGGAACTCACTTCCTTGCCTTTCATGAGCGAAGTTCTTACTGCTAAGCTATCAGAAAACACCGAGCGACTCGAAGCTGCTCTCTGAACAGTTAAAGAAAAATAGATAAGTACTCATTAACGAGCTTTCCTAGTAACGATGAAGGGCCAGTATACCTGAGAAACAAGGAAATAAGTTTATAGTTCGCATCTAGTCTACATCCGTGTCATTATATGGGGAGGAAAAATTGATGAAGCAATGGTCGGTGGCCTATAGATAAAACAACTCCGAAGATTTAATATCGAGTAGTCCGGCGCCCTCAAAGCAACGCTTCACGTTCGCAGCGCATATATGAGAGTGGCTACGGTACAGGAAAGTTCTTAGTCACAGATATAGCGATGACTTCGGGACTACATTTATAATTTCGAGATGGAGAAATTCGTCAGCCTATACTTTTCTCACAACGTGAATCAGAATAATACTTAGTATGGATAAACGTTTTTCTCGAAAAGTAGATACTTGGTTTCGCGTTCCAGTTCCACAAAGGTATTAAGCGCATCGTATATTGAAACGTTGTTCGTCAAGAAAAGAGCTAGGAAATATACACACGACGGTTTTAGTGTCTATTGTTGTTTCCAAAATTTCGTTGACAATTGTGAATTTATAAGAGGTATGGTACCATCACATTGAGTTGGGAATGTACATTTTGATTACTTTCCAAATAATAAAAGGCTGTCCACCATTTGCTGTACAGTTTTCAGATTTATTTGTTATTGGCCAATTTCGACTTTCTACTCATTAACAAGCAATCTATATCCATTCTAAAACCTGTAACAAAGAAGAAACATATATAAAAAAACACCAAATGGCAGCTCTGCCAATTTAACAGAGGCTAGGCTGTATACTTTTTTAAATTAGCAACGCTGCTATTTGGTGTTCATTACAGACATTTTTATATGTTGCATGTTTTATTCTAACTGTTTTTGATATGTTAATAGGTGGTTTCCTGATAACAGAAAGAGGTAATTGGCCAGTGGCAAATATATTTGAAAACAGTACAGCCCATAAAGGATTTTTTTTATTTGAAAAATGTATCGAGGCTGCGGAATAAAGGGCAGACAATATTATCAGTATTTTAGGATTACGTGCTACCCTGTACGATAAAAATTTTACGTAGCTCAGACGTCCAGGTCGACCAATGAACAGTGCAAACGATTTACCGTGGACACAACTTTACAAGTTAAATTACGCCTCTGAGCTTAGTTTTACACATTTTCCTAACTAAAAGTGTTTTATAGACATAGGTGACGGTTAGATTCCGCTAAATTTACTTGATCGAAATAGGTTTTTCTAACTGGAGAGGCTAATCAGGTTCTTCGGTACATGATAACGCAATCGTATTCCAGCTCTGTTGCTTATAGCTTGTTCTTGGCAAAGACAAGAACGTTACCCACAGTTTAAGTAAGCATGCTACGCTAAACTGGAGTCAGTAAATAATGTGACCAAAGTGTTCAGAGTATACATGATGTTGTCAATTCAAGGTGTCAGCATTTACAAAAGGAAGATGTTGTCATACAGACGAGGGCAGCTTGCGAACCAATCGATTTCTATCGATTTATGAGTTGAAGGTCAGCCATCAATCGTTTCGCGCAAGTCGGCGGGGATGAAGCCGATGCATGTCCCAACAATGTATAACCAAAAAGAAATTCTGTATTGATACCAGGGAGGAAGCGAATGGATCCTGGATGCTCCAGAGAATCTGCTGTTGGCAGGGACTGTACATCCTGAACGTAACGTATTCTACCTGCGGACTGAAATTCAGATGGTTCAAATGGCTCTGAGCACTATGGGGCTTAACATCTTAGGTCATCAGTCCCCTAGAACTTAGAACTACTTAAACCTAACTAACCTAAGGACATCACACACATCCATGCCCGAGGCAGGATTCGAATCTGCGACCGTAGCAGTCGCGCGGTTCCGGACTGAGCGCCTAGAACCGCGAGACCACCGCGGCCGGCCCTGCGGACTGACCATGCCTGCTTTACGTACAATAAGTATAATATAAACATATCGGCAAAGAAGTTAGATAGATGTTTTTTCGACGTTGTCTTCAATTTCCAAATATTCTTAAGATTTGTAACTTTGTGAATCAATACTCCCTACAGCTCTATACTGAGGCGGACAATAGGAACCAGGTAAATGACATTTGTATTAAAAATTAATCATTAGAGTTCCTTCTCCAGTACAAGCAATGTTAACTGAAGTGATCTTAAATAAATATACACACAACGTAAGTCACATACACAACACTTTGTAGTCCAATGTAACTAATCTTTATTAAATTATGACCGCAGTACAGAAAAGACACAGAAGCATTCAGATAAGCTGCAATTTTAATAATAGCAGACCTAATTACAATTGGTGTTTTCACAGAGTCAAACGATGAATGCCCAATAAATTTACGATAACCAAATTCAGGGAATTCATTGTAGTTCTGTAAAATTCAAAAAATAAAGCAGAACTGATATCGTCAAAATTATTCCTGTGAAATGTTCCACACAGTTAAGTGGAATTTTGAGTTTAGCAGAATGTTTCGAACGATCTTTTCTTTTTACTTTTTATTTTTTTGTAGAATAGATGGCGAGTTCAGTTACTGTGAAGATGCGTTCGTTTGATGACTGAAATTAGTATGAGACTGTCCTGACAGACCGTGTCTCATTGATAAGTCAACTCGAGGCTGAGGTAATTTTGTGCTAAAGTGAATTTAGCTGCCAAGTATTCCAGATGTGTAGGCAATCAATATAAAAGAATCGTACACGACCATGCTAAGATACTTTATGATGTTTTCAGTGCACCTACCATTAATTATGACTTCAAACTGATTTCGCTAAATAGTAATGACTCATGAGTACGTAGGACATCAGTGAGTTCCAGGAACAGTGACATTCAAGAAAAATTTTAAGGTTTTAAACAAGAAATACGTAATCCCTTAGCATAGAAAGGCAGAGGTTACCCGTCCCCTCCCTTTCTCTTGGCTGCCTCTATGAGGAATATAGTGAAGACACTAGATCTATTCGACAGTCACCTTCTAATATCCTATACCAAATTTCGTTAACAGACCTTACTAGGAACACAGTTAATTTTCTTTAGTTTATTTCTTTTGCAAATTTTCAGAGATATCTTTATAACTTCGAACTTGGTGAACCAACCAGATGCTATATTAACATTTAATTGCACGTTACCGATTCCTTCATTCCCATTCTCCTCTGAAATTTTGATTGGTTCACAAACACTCCAACAATGTTGAAGAATATCTTGTACGACATTTTCTCCGCTATTACCTTGAAAAATACTTCACACTTTCTCAGCATTTTCTCCATGAATAACTGTTTGCATTAATCCTAAGCTTCTAGTTCGCAATACACTTTTAGATATCTGATCGATGTAACTCAGTACAGATGCTGATCCTGCAGTCTAAATGTTCTTCGTAATAACCACTGCCGCACTGCCTGTAAACGGGTGGACTAAAATATCCTTTTATTTTCTAGTCACCACTACGACTATATGGTGATTTTCAACTGGCTGTCTCAAACACATATCAAGTGAAAAATAGTTAAAATATAAATATAAAAGAACAATGGGTTGTTTAGCCGAGAGAATGAAAAGAAGGCTTGCATCGCATAACCCATGAAATATGCATACTTGGTTACAAGTGAAGCGTTCATAAGGTCTTACGCCGTTAAAAAAGGATGTTATTAGCCTACTGTGCCATATAAAAGGTGGAAATAAAATGGAAGGCATACAGTAAGGGAGACTATCATACAATAAAATATTTTACCATTTTTTACTTCTTCTGTTACTTATTTATCACCACTCCACAGCGCCGGCCGCTGTGGCCCAGCGGTTCTAGACGCTTCAGTCTGGAACCGTAAGACCGCTACTGTCGCAGGTTCGAATCCTGCCTCGGACATGGATGTGTGTGATGTCCTTAGATTAGTTAGGTTTAAGTAGTTCTAAGTCTAGGGGACTGATGACCTCAGATGTTAAATGCCATAGTGCTTAGAGCCATTTGAACCATTTTTCTTCAAACAGAGCGTTAGTAATTTGCTGCTTGACACAGTCGCGTCGATGAAATATCCAGGCGTAACGCTGCACAGCGATAAGAAATGGAGCGAGCACGTAGGGACCTTAGCAGAGAAGGCGAATGGTCGTCTTTGGTTTATGGTTAAAAAAAATGGTTCAAATGGCTCTGAGCGCTATGGGACTTAACTGCTGAGGTCATTAGTCCCCTAGAACTTAGAACTAGTTAAACCTAACCAACCTAAGGACATCACACACATACATGCCCGAGGCAGGATTCGAACCTGCGACCGTAGCGATCTTGCGGCTCCAGACTGCAGCGCCTTGAACCGCACGGCCACTTCGGCCGGCAGAATTTTTGGAAAGTGTAGCCCATCTTTAAAGGAGATCGGGTATACAATACTTGTGCGACCCATTCTTGAGTACTGCTCCAGCGTTTGGAATTCCCACGAGGTGGATAGGTTAGATAAACATGCGAGTTTTACGGAGATGCTTTGTGAACTCAGATGGAAATTCCTGAAGGGAAGGCGACGTTTTTTCGCGAAACACTATAGAGACAATTTAGGAAACCGGCATTCGAATTTTACAGCAAAACGATTCTATTGTGGCCAATGTACATTTCGTTTAAGGATTACGAAGATAAAATAGGGAAAATTAGGACTCGTATGGAGGTATATGGACAGTCGTTTCTCCCTCACTCTGTTTGCAAGTGGAACATACCTAGTAGTGATACAAGGTACCCTCTGCCATGCAGCATACGATGGCTTGTGGAGTATTTATGTAGAAGCATGTGTAGATAAATGCCAATACTGATACTTAAGCACGCAGACATTTTCTTTGCTCCGAAAGCAGTCTTCTGCTTTTTTCCTGTCCTTATCCCGTGTCGTCAGTATTTGTCAGTGTCGGTGGTAGAGGGTGGCCGGATGCTTCCTGTCGCCATTGCTCGGGAAGTGTGGACTTTACATATGGTGGTATCGCTGGATACGACAGCTGGGCTGTCAGCAGCGACACAAGACAGGCTACGAGACCGCCTGCGTTGGAGAGGTCCGCCATTTGCGAGTGGCAACAAACATGTGCACGGCTTTCACAGCGCCCATCCCGCACTATTTCGGACGAAAGCTGGGACTGTCGCTGTTTGCGAGTCCTGCGGCTCCGCCCGCGTTTCCGGGTACTGGGCAGACGCCCCGGTTGCTCACTCACCTTCGAGCTGCGTCAACACGCGGAGTGAATGTCAACAAACGGAATCTCTCCGTGACAGCGTTTCCCGTTATACTTTGGGCTCTCTTCTTCGGTTTTAACAAAATATTTTTTCCGATACAAGCTGATGTTAGAATCCCAGTGATTCAAAACTGACGACTGTAGTGTAGTGACGAATCAATCGCAGTTTTCCTTTTGTTTACACGAATGTGTTAAGCCTTTACTGTGGCCTCTGCAGCGAGTTTTTCCTATTTATTCTCAAGTTAATATTGATTATTGTTAGGAGGCTTGCACTGTGTTTAAATCTACATATATTCTTAAATTGTAATTCACACTTATTTTCTCTCATGCAACATGTCCTAAATAACCTATAAGAGCAGAAGGAATAAGGACGCTGGCCGTGGTGGCCGAGCGGTTCTAGGCGGTTCAGTCTGGAGACCACGCGACCGCTACGATCGCAGGTTCGAATCCTGCCTCGGGCATGGATGTGTGTGATGTCATTCGGTTAGTTAAGTTTAAGTAGTTCTAAGTTATAGGGGAATGATGACCTCAGAAGTTAAGCCCCATAGTGCTCAGAGCCATTTGAACCATTTTGTTAAGTCCTATAGGGCTCACAGCCATTTGAATAATAAAAAAAAATGTCGCGTGACTGGGGCCTCCCGTCGGGTAGACCGTTCGGCAGGTGTAAGTCTTTCGATTTGACGCCACTTCGGCGACTTGCGCGTCGATGGGGATGAAATGATGATGATTAGGACAACACAACACCCAGTCCCTGAGCGGAGGAAATCTTCGACCCAGCCGGGAATCGAACCCGGGCCATTAGGATTGACATTCTGTCGCGCTGACCGGTCAGCTACCAGGGGCGGACATTTGAATAATGATGTCCATAATTACAAAACTAGAAGTGAAATATACTTTCGCTAGTCATAATTAAACATAATTAAAACCGACTTTAACTCAGAAAGAGGTAAATAATGTTGTTACCCAAATCTTTGATAGATTACGCGATGATTTTAAATGTATGACAGACAACAAAGCTAAATTTGAAAGTCATGAAGAAGAATTTTGACGGGGGATCACTTGTAGCTTGTTTATTACTAAAGCAGTCTTGAGGTACCTTATGTGATCCGCGGGTTTGTTTCACGTACCTCGCAGGCCGCCTCATCACGTGACTTGATAGCGAAGCTCCTAGCAGGTAGTCAATCTAGCGTCTGTGACCTTAATGTCTATGGGGTAACGCATCGATACGAATGGCATCCCTTCTCCGACACGACACGCCAAGAAATTACGCCTCAAAACACAAATTTTCGAGTAGATTCATTTTATGTTCAACGCATCTTGCGGATGCTTACGTTTATTTACCTTTCATGAAGATTATTTCTTGACGTACGACGTTTTACAGTAGCTGTCTTAAAAACTTCCATCGTATGTAAATAAATGCAAATATCTCATGAGGGGATGCCAAGCATCCTGAAATGTCACCATGGAGGCCGAGCGGTTCTAGGCGCTTCAGTCTGGAACCGCGAGACTGCTACGGTCGCAGGTTCGAATCCTGCATCCGACGTGGATGTGTGTGATATCCTTAGGTTAGTTAGGTTTAAGTAGTTCTAAGTTCTATGCGACTGATGACCTCAGATGTTAAGTCCCATAGTGCTCAGCGCCATTTGAACCCTTTTTTTTGTCACCATGGAAAAATAAACGCCTGTAACACACAGGTTGCGCTAATTTTTTACAAATTTCCTTCATTTTCAGGAGTTGCAGTGTTCTATTACGTCCACAACAGGCAAGAATTATCTACAAATGTTAATACGAGAAACAACAGAAAAACAATATACGGCAATGAAATAGTCAGTCCCAGTCGGCAAGTGATTAGGCGTAACTTCGCGATTTTTAGCACAGTAAGGTCATTTCAGTGTTTGAAATTTGGTGTGTTAATGTTCACAAACACTGTCAGCAAGGATTTATTAAACATTTACCCAAAAAACTTCTGGTAACTCATCACATGGGCTTGGGCAGTTTCTTTAACACTAAAGAAATTAAGCCTTTATTTATATGTTAATTTAAAAAAAAAAGGTTTAAAATTTGAATTCGCTTGAACTTAGCATACATCGGCTGTAATATACAGAAGCAAAGGGGAGAATGTCAACTTTCGCAGGTCTGCGTAATGAGTCGCAAACCCGAGGGGAAACGAGTGTCGACTGAAATATCCGAAAATGCATCCCGTGCGGAGTACAACGCGAGCACCTCTCCCTAGAGACCACTAATTTGTTTTGCGGGTCGGATTGAAACCAGTCGCTGGTCTGATCCGGGCTGTAGGCCATCGTTTGCCCACCCGCGTGAAAAAGTATTGTGTAGGAATTTCAGAAAGCAATTTACAGATGTCAGCCCTCGCTAAGACCATTGCGCAAACAACAGCGGCTCATTGTCAGAAGAGACCACATTTTCAGGGTTTCCTGCAGAGAGGGTTCTGCTGCGGTACGGATAACACGTGCATCGCAGTGTGTGGCTGAAGTGGCATGGCAACCGGCAATGTACTCCAAGGTTCAAGTATGCGAAAGAATGCGATACTTGTGGGCAAAATGCCTAAATTGCGCCCAGATTCACAGTGAAATTATAGCGGTATGTGGACCAAATCCAGCATCGCGTCCAGCTGTAGCGACGTGAGTCCAACAAAGTGGCCAAGGCCGCACAGGCGTTGGTAATACTGATCGAGACGTCCAGATATCTCATCTTGCAACTTCCATCTTTCCGGGAAGCTGAAAGAGCGTCTGAGGGGGGAAAGAAAATGGCTCCGTGCCCAAGGAGCGGGCCGGCCATTGTAGCCGAACGGTTCTAGGCGCTTCATTCTGGAACCGCGCGACCGCTACGGTCGCAGGTTCGAATCCTGCCTTGGGCATGGATGTGTGTGATGTCCTTAGGTTAGTTAGGGTTAAGTAGTTCTAAGTTCTATGGGACTGATGACCTCAGATGTTAAGTCCCATAGTGCTCAGAGCCATTTTGAACCCACGGAGCGGATTTCTATCGTTGAGCGATTAATCGACTGGTACAACGTTCCGACCGTTGTTTCCAGAGACTTGGTGACTGTGTTGAAAAATCGTGTCATGTATCTGTGACACTTTGAAGTACAGTACAGTGCAGCATTCAATAACAGTCACTGCCATAATAATTGGTAACTGACTTTTGGTAGTCCCTCGCACATACAGCAAGATGACGATTATACGGCTTGCGAATTATCCGTGCACCTACATTCAGTTTTACATCTACTTTCCGCAATCTATCTTGCGGTGTGTGGCGTAGGATACTTCGTGTGGCATTGTCACTTCCCACCTTTCCTGCTCCAGTCGCGAATAGTTCACGGAAAGAACTCCGAGGTGCAGAACGCCTCTCTTGCAGTGACTGTCACTGGAGGCAGTTGGCCATCTCCGTGGCGCTGCTCGCTAAATGAGCCTGTAACGAAACGTGCAACTCTTCTTGCGATCTTCTCTACTTCTCTTATCAGCTCTATATGTTACGGATCCCATACTGACGAGCAATATTCAAGTATTGAACGAACGAGCGTTTTGTAAGCTGCCTCTTTTGTTGACGGTGATGATTGAAAACATAAAAAAAAGCCTGATAGATTCTGTTATAATTGGATCGAATACTTTTGTTTATAGTAAAGAAATTCTAGTTGTGAAAACGGAAATGACGAAAATGTCCGCGAGTGGTTACATGGAGATGCTTATGAACAGGGATTAGAGCAGCTTAGTGATGTGGGTTCAGCGAACAAAGTGTATTCGGTAGAGGAAGAGATGTGATCGAGGAACCCGTTATAACGCACATCGAGGCACTGACATGCATTTTCTGTTACCACAGTATGCAAGACAAAAGTCGTTTTACTACACCGATGTTTCCACTCATAGGAAGCCAAGTACCATCGTCAGGAAAGAAGTGAATGAAAAACAGAAACAGAAAACACTCGATCGTTATTTCCCGATAGTAAACTGATACGAAATACAGTGCCTTTATATGGAATTTTGTAAGCGGCAAGTGACGTGTAAGTAATGCAGGGGTCTTTCAAAAGTGACGTACAGTATAAAATGTTTTTGTAAATATAGAACACAGCAATTTCCATCAACAATGTGTGTTTTTGGATTGCCCATCTTTTTCGGTTATCTGTGCAGCCTAGGGTGAACAGTAGTCCGGCTAATCTAGACTTGCTGCACTTACTTCTGTTATTAATTTCCTTTATGTGAACTCATATGCAAAAGATAAGGTTGCAGACTTATTTCAAACAAAAATTGTGGTAATACCTATAAACTGACTTAATCCTCGTCATTAAATTACAAGTGGCCAGTGGAACGTGAACTAGCTAACTATGGCTACAGAAGATGAGATACAGAACAATTGGGCGCTTTTTAAGGTCCATGCCTTTCCATAAAACCTTTTGTACAAAATCATAATTTTCGTCTTTGGTTATAGAATGTGGAAACAGAGCTTTTACTTTCCACTTTCACCCTAGTTTTTGTCAGATTTAGGCGGAAAAGGTGGTTTATATCCTCGCGGAAACCAGAATAAACTGACGAGATGAGAATAAACAAAAGACGCTTAGGGTTTAACATCCTGTCGGGAACAAAATCATTCGAGGTGGAATAAGACTAAATTTCGCGATATCGCTATTCGCTATTCTGCCTTCTGTTATTAAAAGCTGCATTGCATTGTTTGACGTGCGCTATCTGTGTTCTGATAAGTAAGAGGTGGTCAACACAACTCCACATTCTCTCAAACGTTACGTGAAATGCCATTTATGGTTTGGGATTTTGTGTCAGCAATGTAGACTTATTGTTAATTAGTATTAGTGTCCTGCTACGAAATGTTCTAACAGTACGTTCCACTCTCTTAGCTGATTGCTTGTTCTTTATCGTTGAAGGAAGCTAGTCTCTAGAGCAGCATCACTAAGGTCTTCTGTTGTATGCTGCCAGCTTTTCCTCAGTCTGACGTTATCGAGGAAATCCATCTCGTCGCAGACAGTGAGACTTGGATACGCATGCTTTAATAACTGCTATGTGATGATGTACATCCAGAAACAGTGTACCTGTACGAGGAAACATACAATTATTGTACACTTGATAGGGGGTACGTGTAATGAGCCACCTATTGACATGTGGTCAAAGTGCTGCGGGTGTCATTATTGTTCTGGATTTAATACATGGCGTCATTCCTCTTTCTTGTTTTTCAAATGTTGCCACTCTTATTATTTGTTCGGTGTGTTACATATTTTAAGCTGTAATACTTCGGACACGCGCAAATAATTATACATTAAAATTGCTTGTCGTGTCATTTTTTAAAGATGTTTTCATACACGCCGTTACACCCCGCAATATATTTTCTGACACTTAACATTTTCTTGATATTTGTTTATTACAATTAAATATAATTTTCGCTGCTGAAGAAAATTATTATGTCTTGCTATGGCTTCCTGTGAATACAACACCTCGGTAAAGGTATTTCTTCACGACTTATTCGTTTTTCAATTTTGGATCATCCAACAGATAACGGACATCACGGCAAATAAGACCTAGCTTATCGTTCTCTAGAAATCGAAATTAACAGAAGGAAGAATGGTTCTTCCAATGACACTTACAGGAGGACCATTGAGGATGATGGTCGTTTCGATTTATATCGTTGATGAACGAAAGTGATGAAATTGCTAGTCGTTTCAAAGAATCTAAACTTCTTTAAATAAATGATTCTCACAGAAATTTATTTAGATAAAAACAGATGGAATTTGCACTTGATTGAAATGTAGAGAGCATGGCACCTGAAGACGTGACGCAGTTCATGTGCTTGCAGCAAAGAATCACGCGCCGTAAAGTATCAGTTCGAATCACCTACTGCTGATCCCCCGTCTGTCTTTCTTACCACTTGCGTTGTTGATTAACTTCTCACCCATCGCACAAATTGTCACAGGCAGCTCTCTTCACGTTACTACAAAAGAAATTTAAAACAATCGTTACTACTGTTAAAAACACGGCGTCCCAAAGGAACGAGGATGTCTCGAATATATTGAAAGTTTCCAAAATATCAAAACAAGCTTTTGTATAAATAAATGTTTTCAAAGGAGAGAGTATATTCCTCTTTGGCAGTGCTCTTGACAAATGGAGTATGATGTAACGCTTATTATTATCTGCGGTGAAACTTCTCAAAATATATGAACCTGTATTTAAAGCGGTGCAGAAGTGTGCCAGCCAGCTGGTGTCTCGGACTTGTCATTTTAGCTTTATTTTGTATTTGCGGCGAAACTGCGCAATGTCAGCAGATCATCTCCTCGGATTTTGTATATTTTCCGGATAATTTTGCGAAATCCTTAACTCCAAATATTCATAACCGTTATATCATCAGCCTCTGTTTCTCAAAACATTTTAAATACTATTGAAAATGCACATTATCATATTTAACAAACAAAAACGGACAAAAGAAATGCGATTGTTAACAATTGTTTCAGTGTCTAGAAATATTAAAAAAACGTAAGTGTTCACATTGTGTGAGAAACCTTTTACACGTACTCTATCACAATGGACCAGCATTCGGGATGATGACTGTTCAAATTCACAGTCAGTACACTCCAAACGGTTACGCGTTCTGTGCGTATTGCACGTGCCACAGGAGCCATTATCATCACTAAATATCTCTGTCACAGAATCATCAAAGTCCGTAGCCTTAACATCACGTCTTTCTCTGTCAACGAGGTCAGATGACATTCTGTTTCACTAAGGCGCTAATAAAGTCCAGCAAATGTGCTGTTGTGTGCATGTTCGTAGATCGACGAGCATCTCTTGCATTGCCAATGCATACCCTCAACACATAATCGTAACAGAGGGCTCATGAAAGTCCTGGCTCACAATGGGTACAGAAAGTGCCAAATAAGACAACTACTATGAGTTGGCTACGGAGCGTCGCATATTATGACGCTCTTCAACTGACCAACGACGAGAAAATGTGCTTCAGCAAAAATGCTACTCCTCGTGCGTCCTATTTTTTTTTCGGGGGCATCTTTAAACATACTGTATGCGAGAGTTCTGAAGGTTGGAGTGGTGCAGACGAAATATATTTCTTGAATAGTGTCTGAAATGTTTGCACTAGTTTACTGAAGAACTGTGGTTTCGTTAGAATATGAACCAGTAATGCAGAAAAAGTGGTTGCAACATGGTTGTCTATGCGTCCTCATCGTTGTCAGAAGACCAGATGTTACAGGGAGCAAAGAAAAATTTACTTAACTCTCATGCGTGAACAATAAATAAGGGATGGAAATGTGCGCATGGAATCCTAGGCCAGGAGAACCATCTGGCGAAAGTGTTTTTATTTGACGCCCCTTCGACGACTTGCTGTTCGATGATAATGGAAGTATGATAAGGACAACACCCAGATCGGAGAGAAAAAAATCTTCGACCCGGCCAGGAATCGACTCTGGGGCGCACGATCTGGAATTGGCAACGCTAAAGACAAGACCATGAGCTGCTGACCCGCTGACACAAGAGGCGTAAGTTTGAGGTTAAAGATCTAAATGAAATGGCAAATCAAATAGTGTCATATATATAGTTGAAATACTTAGGATAGTAATGTCACATGTCGCAGAACAACATACATATTCTAAACAAATTTTTATAAGGAAATTCCTGGGCCACACATGGAAGAAATTGGCTAGTCTTCGGAAACAGCACGTGGACGCAAATGAACAGTCATTACTACGTTTACGAAAATATACACTGAGGTAACAGAAGTCATGGGATATCGATATGCACATATAAAGATGGCGGTAGTAAAGCGTATACAACGTACAAAGGGCAGTGCATTTGCGGAGCTATTATTTGTACTCACGTAATTCATGTGAAAAGGTTTCCGACGTGATTATGGCTGCATGACGGGAATTAACAGACTGACGCGGAATGGTATTTGGAGCTAGACGCAAGGAACCGTAAGGGAATTCAATATTCCGAGACCCACAGCGTCAAGATTGTGCCCAGAATACACATTTCAGGCATTAGCTCTCACCACGCACAACGCAGTGGCCGACGGCCCTCAGTTAAAGACAGAGAGCAGCGGCGTTTGCGTAGAGTTGTCGGTGGTAACAGACAAGTATCATAGCGTGAAATAACAGCAGAAATCAATGTGGGACGTACGACGAGCGTGCCCGTTAGGACAGTGCGGCGAAATTTGGCGTTAATGGGTTATGGCAGGAGACGACCGATGCGAGTGTCTTTGCTGACAGCACGGTATCACCTGCAGCGCCTCTCCTGGGCTCGTTACGCTACTGGTTGTACGTTAGACAACTGGAAAACCGTGGCCTATTCAGATGAGTCCCGATTTCAGCTGGTAAGACCTGATGGTAGGGTTCGAGAGTTGCGCAGACCCCACGACGCCATGGACCCAAGTCGTCAACAAGTCACTGTACAAGCTGGCGATGGCTCCATAATGGTGTGGGCTGTGTTTACATGTAACAGACAAGGTCTTCTGGACGTTCGGCTACTTGGAGACCATTTGCAAGCGTCCATGAAAGTCATGTTGCCAAACAATGATGGGATTTTTATGGATGACAATACACCTTGTCACTGGGGCACAATTTTTCGCGACTAGGTTAAAGAACATTCTGGGCGGTTCGAGCGACTGACTAGGCTACCCAAATCGCCCGATGTGAATCCTGTCGAACATTCATGGGACGTAATCGAGAGGTTAGTTCGTGCAGAAAGTCCTGCACCGGTAATGCTTTCGCAGCTATGGGCGGCAATAGATGCAGCATGGCTCTATATTTCTGCAGGGGCTTTCCAGCGACTTGTTGAGTCCATGCCACGTCGAGTTGCTGCGCTATGCAGGGCAAAAGATGATCCGACACGATATTAGGAGGTATCCTATAACTTTTGTCATCTTAGCGTATACTGGTGTGCAAAACGTAAGTAAGAAAATAACTTTCTCATAATGTGTCAGGGCCAAGTAACATACCCCGATGAAAATTGAAGCATACATGGAAAGAACTGCTGCAGTGTAGTACAGTACAGTAGGTGACTGCTGGAAGAAATGATTAGCGAGACGAACAGAAACGACATTTTGCTCTAACTACACTGAAGTCGCTGCGATTTATTATGGTCCCTTGGTTGCTACAAAAAGCGGGACGTGGTTCTTAATAGGACGTGTGATCACCACAGATGGCAGTGCATGGTCTGCAACATGCTCCTATGTTGGTCACAAGGTTGGTGAGAAGTTCTTGTGGTTTAAGTGCTTTATCTGAAAACTACCTTGAGCAGTTAAACAGAGAACCGACTCGTGGCGATAACATATTAGACCTTCTGGTGACAAACAGACCCGAACTATTTGAAACAGTTAATGCAGAACAGGGAATCAGAGATCATAAAGCGGTTACTGCAGCGATGATTTCAGCCGTATATACACTCCTGGAAATTGAAATAAGAACACCGTGAATTCATTGTCCCAGGAAGGGGAAACTTTATTGACACATTCCTGGGGTCAGATACATCACATGATCACACTGACAGAACCACAGGCACATAGACACAGGCAACAGGGCATGCACAATGTCGGCACTAGTACAGTGTATATCCACCTTTCGCAGCAATGCAGGCTGCTATTCTCCCATGGAGACGATCGTAGAGATGCTGGATGTAGTCCTGTGAAACGGCTTGCCATGCCATTTCCACCTGGCGCCTCAGTTGGACCAGCGTTCGTGCTGAACGTGCAGATCGCGTGAGACGACGCTTCATCCGGTCCCAAACAAGCTCAATGGGGGACAGATCCGGAGATCTTGCTGGCCAGGGTAGTTGACTTACACCTTCTAGAGCACGTTGGGTGGCACGGGATACATGCGGACGTGCATTGTCCTGTTGGAACAGCAAGTTCCCTCGCCGGTCTAGGAATGGTAGAACGATGGGTTCGATGACGGTTTGGATGTACCGTGCACTATTCAGTGTCCCCTTGACGATCACCAGTGGTGTACGGCCAGTGTAGGAGATCGCTCCCCACACCATGATGCCGGGTGTTGGCCCTGTGTGCCTCGGTCGTATGCAGTCCTGATTGTGGCGCTCACCTGCACGGCGCCAAACACGCATACGACCATCATTGGCACCAAGGCAGAAGCGACTCTCATCGCTGAAGACGACACGTCTCCATTCGTCCCTCCATTCACGCCTGTCGCGACACCACTGGAGGCGGGCTGCACGATGTTGGGGCGTGAGCGGAAGACGGCCTAACGGCGTGCGGGACCGTAGCCCAGCTTCATGGAGACGGTTGCGAATGGTCCTCGCCGATACCCCAGGAGCAACAGTGTCCCTGATTTGCTGGGAAGTGGCGGTGCGGTCCCCTACGGCACTGCGTGGGATCCTACGGTCTTGGCGTGCATCCGTGCGTAACTGCGGTCCGGTCCCAGGTCGACGGGCACGTGCACCTTCCGCCGACCACTGGCGACAACATCGATGTACTGTGGAGACCTCACGCCCCACGTGTTGAGCAATTCGGCGGTACGTCCACCCGGCCTCCCGCATGCCCACTATATGCCCTCGCTCAAAGTCCGTCAACTGCACATACGGTTCACGTCCACGCTGTCGCGGCATGCTACCAGTGTTAAAGACTGCGATGGAGCTCCGTATGCCACGGCAAACTGGCTGACACTGACGGCGGCGGTGCACAAATGCTGCGCAGCTAGCGCCATTCGACGGCCAACACCGCGGTTCCTGGTGTGTCCGCTGTGCCGTGCGTGTGATCATTGCTTGTACAGCCCTCTCGCAGTGTCCGGAGCAAGTATGGTGGGTCTGACACACCGGTGTCAATGTGTTCTTTTTTCCATTTCCAGGAGTGTAGAAATATTAAAAAAAGGTAGGACGATTTTTCTGTTTAGCAAAAGTGACAAAAAGCAGATTTCAGATTACCTGACGGCTCAACACAAAAGTTTTGTCTCAAGTACAGATAGTGTTGAGGCTCAGTGGACAAAGTTCAGAACCATCGTACAATATGCGTTAGATGAGTATGTAACAAGTAAGATCGTAAGAGATGAAAAAGAGCCACCGTGGTACAACAACCGAGTTATAAAACTGCTGCGGAAGCAAAGGGAACTTCACAGCAAACATAAACATAGCCAAAGCCTTGCAGACAAAAGAAAAGTACGTGAAGCGAAATGTAGAGTGAGGAGGGCTATGCGAGAGGCGTTCAATGAATTCGAAAGTAAAGTTCTATGTACTGACTTGGCAGAAAATCCTAAAAAATGTTGGTCTTATGTCAAAGCGGTAGGTGGACAAAAAAAAAAAAAAAGTCCAGACACTCTGTGACCAAAATGGTACTGAAACAGAGTATGACAGACTAAAGGCCGAAATACTAAATCTCTGTTTCCAAAGCTGTTTCACAGAGGAAGACTGCACTGTAGTTCCTTCTCTAGATTGTCGCACAGATGACAAAATGGTAGATATCGAAATAGACGACAGAGGGATAGAGAAACAATTAAAATCGTTCAAAAGAGGAAAGGCCGCTGGACCTGATGGGATACCAGTTCGATTTTACACAGAGTACGCGAAGGAACTTGCCCCCCTTCTTGCAGCGGTGTACCGTAGGTCTCTAGAAGAGTGTAGCGTTCCAAAGGATTGGAAAAGGGCACAGGTCATCCCCGTTTTCAAGAAGGAACGTCGAACAGATGTGCAGAACTATAGACCTATATCTATAACGTCGATCAGTTGTAGAATTTTGGAACACGTATTATGTTCGAGTATAATGACTTTTATGGAGACTAGAAATCTACTCTGTAGGAATCAGCATGGGTTTCGAAAAAGACGATCGTGTGAAACCCAGTTCGCGCTATTCGTCCACGAGACTCAGAGGGCCATAGACACGGGTTCCCAGGTAGATGCCGTGTTTCTTGACTTCCGCAAGGCGTTCGATACAGTTCCCCACAGTCGTTTAATGAACAAAGTAAGAGCATATGGACTATCAGACTAATTGTGTGATTGGATTGAAGAGTTTGTAGATAACAGAACACAGCATGCCATTCTCAATGGACAGAAGTCTTCCGAAGTAAGAGTGATTTCAGGTGTGCCGCAGGGGAGAGTCGTAGGACCGTTGCTATTCGCAATATACATAAATGACCTTGTGGATGACATCGGAAGTTCACAGAGGCTTTTTGCAGATGATGCTGTGGTGTATCGAGAGGTTGTAACAATGGAAAATCGTACTGAAATGCAGGAGGATCTGCAGCGAATTGACGCATGGTGCAGGGAATGGCAATTGAATCTCAATGCAGACAAGTGTAATGTGCTGCGAATACATAGAAAGATAGATCCCTTATCATTTAGCTACAAAATAGCAAGTCATCAACTGGAAGCAGTTAATTCCATAAATTATCTTGGAGTACGCACTAGGAGTGATTTAAAATGGAATGATCATATAAGGTTGATCGTCGGTAAAGGAGATGCCAGGCTGAGATTCATTGGAAGAATCCTAAGGAAATGCAACCCGAAAACAAAGGAAGTAGGTTACAGTACGCTTGTTCGCCCGCTGCTTGAATACTGCTCAGCAGTTCAAAAATGGTTCAAATGGCTCTGAGCACTATGGGACTTAACTACGGAGGTCATCAGTCCCCTAGAACTTAGAACTACTTAAACCTAACCAACCTAAGGACATCACACACATCCATGCCCGAGGCAGGATTCGAACCTGCGACCGTAGCGGTCGCGCGGTTCCAGACTGTAGCGCCTAGAACCGCTCGGCCACCCCGGCCGGCTCTGCTCAGCAGTGTGGGATCCTTCCCAGATAGGGTTGATAGAAAAGATAGAGAAGATCCAACGGAGAGCAGCGCGCTTCGTTACAGGATCATTTAGTAATCTCGAAAGCGTTACGGAGATGGTAGATAAACTCCAGTGGAAGACTCTGCAGGAGAGACGCTCAGTAGCTCGGTACGGGCTTTTGTTAAAGTATCAAGAACATACCTTCACCGAGGAGTCAAGCAGTATATTGCTCCCTCCTACGTATCTCGCGAAGAGACCATGAGGATAAAATCAAAGAGATTATAGCCCACACAGAAGCATACCGACAATCCTTCTTTCCACGAACAATACGTGACTGGAATAGAAGGGAGAACCGATAGAGGTACTCAGGGTATCCTCCGCCACACACCGTCAGGTGGCTTTCGGAGTATGGATGTAGATGTAGATGTAGGACGTTCCAGACTGCAATACGCCTCCTGAACGCATTCCACAAGAGCTCGGTGGGATTTAAATCGAGGGAACGGGCAGGCCAGTCCATTCGCTGAATAGCCTCTCGTTAAAAGAGCTCCTCTAACTGCTCTGTTAGATGCGCTCGCACATTTTCAAATCGATACAAATGAATTCGCGGTCGAACGCAGCCCTGAAAGACGCACGGGAGAAAGGAGTATTAGGCTACAATAACGTTGATTGGTGAATATACCGTGTTCAAAAATTAGGTCAGTACGCCCGTGCAACATTGTGCCTTCCCACACCATAACATCTGGACCACCAAAACGATCATGTTCGACAGTATTCCTGGGTGCATTTCGTGTTTCCACCTCTCGCCATATGAGGGTGTGTCCAGCATCGTCAACATTAGCGGTTTGGTGGTCAAAGTGTTATAGTGTGGGGAGGCATAATATTGCATGGGTGTACTGACCTCCAAACCTTTGAACACGGTGCACTCACCAGGCATCTTTGTCACCCTGTACTCCTTCCCCCTCTACGTCTTTTCAGGAGTGCACTCGGCCCTGACTTCATTTTTATGGATGACTGATCGCGACTACATGGAACAGCGTTGGTGGAGGTGGTCTTGGAACGAGTTCCAAGAGGGCGATCTGCGAATGGATTGGCATGCCTGTTCCACCACCCCACCCCCCTCCCCATATCCAACTTAAATTCCATCGAGCACCTGTGGCACACGTTATGGACACGTATTGCAGCACGTCCACATGCACCAACGACCATGCAGCAGTTGGCAACCGCGCTAGTAGGGAGGAACCGAACGCCCTATCACAAGAACAAACTTGTGGGAGCAGGTTACAGCGCATGCAGTGCTGCCCGTGGTGATCACACACTGTATGAACAATGATGTCCCAACTGTTATAATGTCCATCGAACCATCATAAACAGCGGAGACAAGTTGTCTCTGAAAAAAAGTGTCATTACTGTTCGTCTCATTACATACACTTTTCATTTAGCTTCTTTACTATATACATAGTAGCAGTTCCTTCTACGAGTGGTTCAAGTTCCATCGAGCCATATTACTTGACAGTGACACGCCATGCGAAAGTTTCTTTCTTCCTTTAGTTTTGCACTCCATTGCATATTAAACATTTTCTGGCAGTGAGTAATAACAACACTTTTGACATACAAAAAATCGAAGGAAAAATCTACAGTAAGGGATCGAGAGGAAACCAACCTGTAAGTTGCGGAAATCACGAGAACGGAGGGTTTATAAAACTACCTGAGTCGAACTAAATTACCGACATAAGAAAGTCACGTGTTTGAGATTTCACCATACAGTATTGATTGACAGTCAGTCTTAGAAAAAAAAGAACTGCAAAGGTTATTACGAGTGTTAACTGAGCTCGTCTCAAAAAAATACACACTCATCATAAACCCATCATAAAAGTACTAGTATGGTTTAACATCCTAATGTGAACATACAGATGTCCGAGGAGAGAAAATGAAGCCTAGGAAGTACCAAGTGTTGCGACAAGGGTCACACGAATGTCCTAGGCCGCATAGCCACATGCCACGGACGAATTATTTCTCGATTCCAGAAAGGCTTCGTCCGTCGAAATACCTCACTGTTGTTTATAATCTATAATATATTGCGATGGACTGCAGCTGCTATATTTCACTGCTCTAAAATAAATCGAAACACGTCTTAAGACATAATCACGAATGGGAAACTCCGGGAAAGGTAACTCCAATTTTCAGTTTCCAAAGAAACACAGTAAGTACTATTAAACGTATTCTGAGAGCTTTCACATCGAATCATGCACAAAGAAATTGCATTCCTCTAAGGTAATCAGTGCAGAAGTATGACTTTTCGCATTTCATGATATATAACTGTTAAGAAAAATCACATTAGCGAGAGAAATATTCTGCAGAATAGAACTGAAGCATTATCTCGAGAACTGTTGGTTAAAATAGTTTCTGTTAGGTTTTCTGTCCTCTCTCCAAACTAACCCAAGTGAATTTTCTAACTGACCATCGAAGACGGCGGCAGTGACGTTTCTTCCGATTTTTTGCCGAGTGTCTGTATAAATCTACATGCTGTAGAACAACGTATGAAGAGTTCAGTAAAAATCAAGTAGTTCGTATACATAAGGAACTACGGTGAAACGTATTATTAATTACACTTCGAATTCCCAAGATTTGTAAATGTAATACAGAAAATGAATACTGAGGACATGGAGAGGCTTCGCAGAAAAGTTCAACTTAAACGGGATGGTATCGCGAAAAGCAAACGTACTGAAAAAAAAACAGCATTATCCAACGAGAGACATCTAGTACTATTCAGGCGTTACAATTGTGCAACTAAACAAAATATGGCAATAAGCAAGTAGAACTCTCAAAAGTGCATGATGTAGTACACGAGTGGCTTTTCATTCAACCACAGGGAACTACGACTTACATATTTTGTGAAAACGTGCATTTAATACCATATATAACATCCTCAGTCATTAACCGTATATTCTTTAGTGCAAATTTATATGTAGGGGATATTTCCAAACGTAATTGACATAGTAATTTTCTTCACCAGGAAGGGATGTTGACTCTTTGAAGATGACTGCGGTTTCTGAAACTCCTACGGTGACGATTCTCGCTGGAGAACATACATAGATAAAACACATCTACGTCACTCACTGCGGAATCTGAAAGTGAAGAGCCTTATCTGTCATCTATACCCATCACAGATAAAGCGGGCCACGCCAGCCAGTACTTCTCGGACCTGACTCCGAGTTTATGAACGAAATATGCTGTTTTTTAAGACCTTTCTGTATACTAAAGACTTGTCACGAACTCAAACCAACTTCTCTACACCTTCAGCGTTCTTAATCCCTTAATTATATTTGTGTGTTCAAGAGTTAAATATGAAAATACTTCTGACGTATGGATCAAGTAGTTGTGTTTTTAAAAAGACGATACAATTCCGTCGACGTATGTCAGCCAATCTGTTGAATAAGAATGGCTAAAATTCCAGTAGTTCTGAAAACATGAAAGTTCATTTTTGTTTCACGGATCATTCCTGCCAATGTCCTGTCTATTGCCTCGGAATGTCACCTGCCATCATGCTTAGTGCCAACAGCGAAGTTCGGACGAGGTGGTGCTACGATATGGGGATTTTTTTGTGGTTAGGCTGAGGTTCACTTATTGCTCACAAGAAAACGCTAAATGACGAAGAATACTAACACAATTTACAGCATTGTGTACCGCGTGGTATTGAGGCCGCAGATCCCTCCGTTTATACTGACGATTCTGCTTCTCGTGACATCTACTGGTCGACTCCGCATTACATGTGGGTGTACGAACTTTCGATCAGATCGATAGTGTATATTATGGGTTTATTTATCGATTCTCAATTTTTGTTTTGAAGTTAAGGTTGTGAAGTCGTGCTTGAATTAGCACTGAGGAATTTTTCAACCGAGATTTGAGTGTGATTCATTGTCCAGTTCTGCTGTATCATTTAAGCAAGTTCACGTATTTATATGCGCTGAGTATGTCGATATGGTGTCCGCCCCCGGTAGCTGAGTGGTCAGCGTGACAGACTGTCAATCCTAAGGGCCCAGGTTCGATTTCCGGCTGGGTCGGAGATTTTCTCCGCTCAGGGACTGGGTGTTGTGTTGTCGTAATCATCATCATTTCATCCCCATCGACGCGCAGGTCGCCGAAGTGGCGTCAAATCGAAAGACCTGCACCAGGCGAACGGTCTCCCCGACGGGAGGCCCTAGCCACACGACATTTCATTTCATGTCGATATGGTATCCACAATTATTGATAGAAATTGCTTTGGCTACATGTTTGTGGAGCGTTCTTCCTGCATAACGAGTATGACGGGTGCAGTGTATATTCTAATCGTCAGGTGACACATCATTTAAACCTAACATTCCTCTGAAGATGCATCAGAAGATATGGTCCCGTATCTTGGTCGCCAAAGTCGGCGTATCTTACCCCTTTAGTTTATGTCCTGTAGCGCTGATTGAAATGGGAAGCCAACAAAGTAAAAGAAACCACAGGAGACCAACTGATCGTTCGGGTTGTTAATAATGCTGCACTCGTAAAAGAACACCAAGACTGCCTCAAAGAGACACAAGTGGCGTTGATAACAGAATTCCAAAATGAATTGAAGTCGGAGGTGGAATTTATGAAAATCAAATTTGAATTTAATCATTTGCCTTACTTAAAACCTTCTGTGAGTATTTTTTTAATTACATTCTAACACTGCGCTGCACACGTTAGCCCTGTATTTAGCCATATTTTTAATTTTTCGTTTAGGAATGGTCAGCTTCCTGAACTCAGTAGTAAAGATGCTTCATAAAAAAGGAGAAAGGTATAATGAAAACAATTTTAGACCTATTTCTATGCCACCAGTGTTTAAGTTATTGTAAAGGCTGTGTATGTAGGGATAATTGATCATTTTATATCACACGATTTGGTGTCAAATGTACAGTTCGGCTTTAGAAGTCGTTTAACAATTAAAAATGCTATATTCTCTTTTCTCTGTGAGGTACCAGATGGATTAAACAAAAGGTTTCGAACGCTAGGCATATTTTTGATTTAATTAAGGCGTTTAATTGAGTTGATCATAAAATATTGCTCCATAAGTTGGACCGTTACGGAATACGGGGAGTAGCTCACAGATGGTTCACCTCTTACTTTAGCAACAGACGGCAAAACGTCATTATTCACAATGTTGAAAATGGCTGAGATGTGGGGTCTGAGTGGGGTACAGTAAAGTGGAGGGTTCCCCAGGGATAAGTGTTGGGGCCACTCCTGTTCCTTATTTATATAAATAATATGCCCTTTAGTATTATGAGAAACTCTAAAATATTTCTGTTTGCTGATGACACTAACTTAGTAGTAAAGGATGTTGTGTCGAACATTAGCTCAGTTTCAAATAGTGCAGTTCATGACGTAAATTCGTGGCTTGTAGAAAATAAACTAAAGCTAAATCACGGTAAGACTCAGTTTTTACAGTTTCTAACATACAATTCAACAAAACCCGAAAATTTAATTTCACAGAATGGGCATATGATTAGTGAAACTGAACAGTTAAAATTTCTATGTGTTCGGATAAATAATAAACTGTCGTGGAAAGCCCATGTACAGGATTTTGTTCAAAGACTTAATACTGCCATTTTTACTATTCGAACGGTATCTGAAGTGATTGATAGTTCGACATGAGAATTAGTCTACTTTGCTTATTTTCATTCGCTTTATGGTATTATATTTTGGGGTAGTTCTTCCCATTCCAAAAGGATATTTTTGGCTCAGAAACGGGCGGTTCGGGGAATAAGTGGTGTAAGTTAACGAACCTCTTGTCAACCCCTGTTCATGAATCTGGGTATTTTGACATTGGCCTCTCAATCCATACAGGATGTTTCAGAAGTGATGGTCAATATTCAGGGATATGACAGGAATGATCATTCTAAACCAAGTCAAGTAAACATTAAACATGGGCTGTAAAACGCATATCTTAAGAGCTATGAGCAGTTCTTGATCTTCGATACTGTGAAGCAAATCTCTTCTACTGCAAACTATTTGCTTTCCATATTTTGAGAAGCGGTAGGATGGACCAAAAAAAGGAAAAGGTGACCAGTAAACATGTGCTCTAAAATGCATACCTTAACAGCTATGAGCACCTGTTCATCTTCAGTACTTTGGAACACAACTCTTCTAATGAACAAGTGCCCATAACTTTAAGGTATGCATTTTAGAGCACATGTTTACTGGACACTTTTTTCTTATTTTAGTCCATACTAACACATCCCAAAATATGAAAAACAAAGAGCTTGCAGTAGAAGAGATTTGTTTGACAATATTCAAGATCAAGAATATCTCATAGCTCTTAAGGTATGCGCTTTAGAGCCCATGTTTACTTAATTTTTTGTTTCGAATGATCATTCCTATCATGTTGCTGTTGTCTTCAGTCCTGAGACTGGTTTGATGCAGCTCTCCATGCTACCCTATCCTGTGCAAACTTCTTCATCTCCCACTACTTACTGCAACCTACATCCTTCTGAATCTGCTTAGTGTATTCATGTCTTGGTCTCCCTCTACGATTTTTACCCTCCACGCTGCCCTCCAATGCTAAATTTGTGATCCCTTGATGCCTCAGAACATGTCCTACTAACCGGTCCCTTCTTTTTGTCAAGTTGTGCCACAAACTCTTCTTCCCAATTCTATTCAGTACTTCATCATTAGTTATGTGATCTACCCATCTAATTCCTATCATATCTCTGAATATTGACCATCACTTTTGAAACACCATGTATATTCCTTACTGTCATTGCCTGTTAACAATATTAGTTTATTCCCAGGAATAAGTAGCTTTCACTCAGACAATACTCGGCAGAAATGAAACCTGCATTTGGATCGGACTTCCTTAACTCTTGCGCAGAAAGGTGTGCAGTACACTACTGCATCCATTTGCAATAAGCTACCACTAGAATACAAAAATCTTAGCAGTAATCCACGCGCTTTCGACTGAAAAGTTTCGTCATGGCTCGCCACTCCTATTCTATCGAGGAGTTCCTTGAAAAATTAAGCTGATTCCTATGTTACATTGTTGACTGCGTTTACTTAAACATACGGCTTGATTTTTTCCGGTTCATAAACATTTTTCTATCTGTTATTACTTTTATGTTGTAATTTCATGTACTGACATGTTCAATGACCTTGGAGATTTGCTCCTCAATTTGGTCCTACGGACTTGACGTGAAAATAAGTAAACATTGATGACATTCACTGTATACCTTTCGACTTGGTTTAGAGCGGGCCAGATGAGATACTTTTGGATACTAGCGATAAACTTCGGGGATCCGATCTCGCATTACGGTAAAAGCAATCGAAGTGTCACGTCAAGCGAAAAGTAATTAGCTGATGTTGCAGCGAGTGCTGCAGCGCGTCGGAACGTGATTGTTGCCATGTGGGGGGCGCGCCATCACTCACGCGGGGGTGACACGTGGCAGCCGGCTGTGACCATCTCTATAACGACGACATAAACAATGAAGGGCAGCAAGGCGGCCATGACCTTCAGGCGAGTGCTCTCTTTACTGGCCGCTATCTTTAACTTGCGCCGTGGCCCGGCCCTCCATACTGCATGCTTTCCACTGTCGCGAGGAAACCGCTCCCGCCAGGTACGCCGCGGCTTTGTTCTATTCTTAGTCGCAACTTTAATAAGAAAGAGACACTGTGTTTTGTCCCACTCCTCGCGTACGTTTCATCAGCCTGCAGTGTTCTTGAACGTGCAGGATACTTTCCTTCTTTACTCGATACTAAAATATACGAGATAAGGGACGAAATTAAGATGAGAGTTTAAAGTCTCATTGACACTGAGGTCATACAAAACAGAGGCTTGAGTTATTTGAACGTTGACGTTGGAGGAAATCGTGTCTCTGATGAAGGAACCAACCTAGCACTGGCCTCATGCGACGCAGGTAAACAGAATTGACGCAAAGTACGATATACATCCGTATCGTGGAACAAATAACTATTACTGGCATAAATATCAACATCACGTCACATGAGACGTCTATGTACGATATAAGAATTAAATCGGAATCAATTCTGGAAAAAAGCGAGTTTAAATCTTCATCAAATACACAGCTGTCCACATCCCAAAGGTTAGTTCGAACACCGCAGAGGTAACTAGGAGCGTTCGTATGAGAAGCGACATCCTGTTGTCTTCCTCCAGTCTTTGAACTGACTTACCCAGCTCTTTATAGAAAATCCTACACTTAAATGTGAACCTCGAAGTACACAACTAAACTCAAAATAGTAATAGTTCAAATGGCTCTGAGCACTATGGGACTTAACATCTGAGGTCATCAGTCCTCAGAACTACTTAAACCTAACTAACCCAAGGACACCACACACATCCATGCCCGAGGCAGGATTCGATCCTGCGACCGTAGGGGTCACGTGGTTTCGGACTGAAGCGCCTATAACCGCTCGGCCACACCGGCCGGCCTAGTAATAGTTAACAGATAAAACAGAATAGGAATATCTAACTTCAAAATTGACAGTAACCAAGCGCCCGTTTAGATAACTTCTGTTATTTGAATTGTAAGTTGACTGGTAGCACGCCGCTTCAGGGTTTCGAGTAGCCGCGCTGGTGCCGGATCGCATCTAACCGGCGGATTAACAATGATCGGTGTGCCTCACAGCCTGGTTGTGGTTTTTAGGCGGTTTCCCACATCCGAATAGGTGACTGGTACCGACGTCCTGCCTCAGTTACGCGATTCACAACCGAGAAGGAGAGGGGTTGTGACAGGATGGGCATGTGGACACCGTCTGCAACTAACACTGCCAAATCCAATAATTAACATGCCGACCCCATCTAAATACGGGATAAAAGCCAGGAAAAATAAGAAGATTGAATTCATTTATTGTTCGTGCTTAACAAATGATTTTTCATTAATAGAAATATTCGGGTGAGAAATCCGGGTCACACTTGTATTTCACTGAATTTGCAGACAACAGTTAATTTATAAAAACAGATCTTAAAATCTCTCCCAACATAATCAACAAACTAAGACATTGTCTAGAACTCGCTGCTAGCTCCATCCGACCCGTAAAAGAGGACACTGGAATTTATGGACTGAACTGCGTTAACTGCGAATTATTTAATGTTGCGAATAACAGGACCAAAAACCCATCAGATGCAAGAACAAGTTCTTGATAAGAGATATGGCAGACCGGCCCACTGTCCTGCGAACATAAATCAGTGGAAGCAACTTGGAGAAACTATAAATATATCTACAAAAAATAATATTCGATCATCACATGCTTGACGATCAAATAGTCTTCTACAGGTATAATTGTTTTAAAGTTTCTGTAAAATATGTTTTTACAGACTCAACAATTTGTCTTCAGCATTCAGA
This sequence comes from Schistocerca piceifrons, assembly GCF_021461385.2. Classification (NCBI taxonomy): domain Eukaryota; kingdom Metazoa; phylum Arthropoda; class Insecta; order Orthoptera; family Acrididae; genus Schistocerca; species Schistocerca piceifrons. The sequence continues at coordinate 235,252,070 of NC_060149.1, read as the reverse complement.
ACCTCTGAGATTTCAGGAAACAACATATTATTTCAACATGAATCCCGGAACCATAGGTTATTTTATGTCTTTGTGCCTTTAGTTTGCGTACAGTAAACTGTCTGACTTGGTTTCATACATGTGCATGGAATAAATGTAGACTGTACTCACGATTGACGAAACATTCATTGTGTCGTAGGTAATCACTGCTCGCAAGAAAATATATCAAAACATTAATATACGAAATTCACTTCTGCAGGCGGCCTTTAGTACGCAATTTAGTTCTATTTCCTCTGTAACATCTCGTGACACTGCACTGTAATTTAAATAATTTGTACGTGGCAGAAAAGATGTGAGACTATGCACATAATGATGGAGCCACAGACTTATAAAGGCATTACACATAATTAACACAGCAAAAATTGGACAGAACGCTGGTTTATTACTCCGAAAAGCATTCTAGTAGTTAGGTATTATAACCTAAAAGGCAAACCAATAGTGCCGGCGATACAGTATAATCAACAGCAGCAAAGTGTGTTTTACAGAAACAAGATAATTAGTAGTAAACAAGTATTATAGAAAAGAAGAAACAGCTTTAGAAGTCATTCATCTGCTGTATTCAGCTGTAAGGCTGTGAAATTTGAACACTGTTGACTACAGAAGAGATTCGCTTAGATGCGATAGAGACGTGGCTTTCGATAAGATAACGAAGACCAGCTAGGCAGATAAGAATACATTGAAGAAGTTTTAAAAGAAGTAAAGGAGGAAAGAAGCCCCGTGACTACTATGCAGAAGACAAAACATCTTTTTCGTCACTTATATTTTGTAATAGTTTCCTAATATATGTGTATTTGTGGTAATAATTTTAATTAGAGGAGGGGACGGATAAGTATACAGCTGAAAATAATAGAAAATATTCTGGAGGTAACAAAAGTGTAAATTATCAAATACTGAAGCTAACAACACAGCCATCCTGAATCTTACTTCTGGTGGTTTTCCGAAACAATTCCATGTGACTGATGTGAAGCATCCTTCGATACAGCTACAAACAATTCTTTCTTCCATCGATCTGAAAGAGAGCTGGTGCCAGGTTTTTAATGTAGTCGCATAGTATGTCAGGCTGCAAAGCATTCGTAGGATAGCAGTAAACTGTAGTTTGTCTAGAAAAGAGACTGGATTCAAAACACATACAGACACATGCATACTGCTCTAGTGAATGGGGGCCCATGCCTCGTCGGACTAACAGTAGACATCGAGCGTATAGAAATGGAGGGTTGCACAAATGGCCACAGGGATATTTAACTGGCGTGAAAGTGTAACACAAACACTGTCAGAAATTCCAAGACAGATGTCGCACAGTTTGTGATAAGATGCTTAGAAAGCTTCAAAAACCATCCTCCAGGGCAGAAACTACGAATTTCCTACAAAATCGAACACGCATAATGTTATCCATTGCGGCAACTTGTGCCTCGATGATGATGATGATGGACTGTTAGTAAGTAGAACACCCAGACATCGAGTCCAGAGCGAAGAAAAATCTCCAACATGGCCGGGAACGAAACCCGAGGGCCCGTGACCGCGAGTCAGCAACACTAACCACAAGACCAGGAGCTGCTGACGATCCTTCCACCGAACTCTACGTACATCCTACCCAGTCAAACAGAGCTAGGATGGCGTGTACAGGTACAGCTGCCCATGCAGCTTCACCACGATACCACAGTTCATCAAGAGTAGTGACTGGCGTATTGTGACGAGCCAGTTGCTCGGCCGCCATTGACCAGACGTTTTCAATTGGTGAGAGATCTGGAGAATGTGCTGGCCAGGTCAGGAGTCGAACATTTTCTGTATCCAGAAAGGCCTGTACAGAATCTGCAATATGCGGTCGTGCATTGTCCTGCTGAAATGTAGGGTTTCGCAGGGATCGAATGAAGGGTAGAGCCACGGGTCGTAACACATCTGAAATGTAACGTCCACTGTTCAAAGTGCCGTCAATGCGAACAAGAGGTGACCGAGACGTGTAACCAATGGCACCCCATACCATCACGCCGGGTGATACGCCAGTATGGCGATGACGAATACAGACTGATGACCATAGATGTTAAGTCCCATAGTGCTCAGAGCCATTTGATGACGAATACACGCTTCCAATGTGCGTTCACCGCAATGTCGCTAAACACGGATGCGACCATCATGATGCTGTAAACAGAACCTGGATTCATCCGAAAAAATGACGTTTTGCCATTCGTGCACCCAGGTTCGTCGTTGAGCACACCACCGCAGGCGCTCCTGTCTGTGATGCAGCGTCAGGGGTAACCGCAGCCATTGTCTCCGAGTTGCTGCAAACGTCGTCGAACTGTTCGTACAGATGGTTGTTGTCTTGCAAACTGAGTTGTATAACCCTTTATTGCAAAATAACAAAACATCCCGTACCAAGCATTTCCCAGTTGTTTGCAGAGTAAAGATTAAGATACAGCTGTGTAGCAAATGAGAAAAGAGTTCACTGTAATTACAGAAGATTCTTACGTAATTCAATCCTAATGTGTTGAATTTTAGTCACGATGATCTAACTGGACATCGAGCCAGATCCTTCGGTCGTGTTACTAATTTCCAAACATGTCGTCTGTTCCTGTGAATCATTTTCTACGTAATATATGCCAAGCGGAGAACCACCGATGGCGGCATCTCTCTTGCAAAGAAACATGAGTGGCGAAACCCTAACGCAGGCGTACTAATGAAGCAAAGTTCAGAACTTCCGTAACGATCGTTAGTTCGCTGTTATCGCTGTTGCTGAATACAGCTTGGCGATCCAACTCACTCACAGTATTGAATAGTAATGCATACTCATAATGAGTTTAGTAACATTGTTTAACACACGTTTCATATGAATTTTGAGTTTGTGTCTCACACTGTTGAAGCTTTTAGTACTCCACTTACGTTAACTAGGGTAAAGTATAATACCGGATTTAATTAGATTCCGTAATGAATGGTGGCCGTCATTAATTAGATACGACATAAGGAAATGATATAATTTTTGTCATATCACTTCAAATCATAGGCTCGAGCGAGATGGCGCAGTGGTTAACGCACTGGACTCGCATTCGGTAGGACGACGGTTCACACCCTCCGCCGGCCCTCCTGATTTAGATTTACCGTGATTTCCCAAAATCGCTTCAGGCAAATGCCAGGATGGTTCCGTTGAAAGGACATGGCCGATTTGCCGGCCGGTGTGGCCGAGCGCTTCTAGGCACTTCACTCTGGAACCGCGTGACCGCTACGGTCGTAGGTTCGAATCCAGCCTCGGGCATGGATGTGTGTGATGTCCTTAGGTTACTTAGGTTTAAGTAGTTCTAAGTTCTAGGGGACTGATGACCTCAGATGTTAAGTCCCATAGTGCTCAGAGCCATTTGAACCATTTGAACATGGCCGATTTCCTTCCTCATTCTTCCCTAATCAAAGCTTGTGCTGCGTTTCTAATGATCTAGTTATCGACGGAACGTTATATACTAATCTCCTCCTCCTCCTCAGATGTTACGGCTGACAAGAGGAAAATGACTTTCGTTCGGCAGTCATGCCTTTTAATGTTACGGTGTGTTTCAGGACCTCACGTTATCCAATGTATCCCTGTTAATAATTCGTTGACCAGTTTCACACAGGAGTCATCTGTAAACTGTTGGGACGGTATAACAATTAGAAACGAATTAGCGATAACGAATGCGTTTCAGACAGTGAGCTCTCCTATCAACACGGCGAACGGAATTTAGGTTATATCAAAGAGATTCATCTGGTTTTATAGAAGTACATTTTCTTATCTATCAAGACAGCAAACTGTGGTAAATTTTAAGTCGCACACAGAAGCAAAAAGTTCGTCTTGGAGCCACAAGGAAGTTGCCGGTTCATGTGGTTGCCGCTAGGGTCTCCTTTGCTAGCTTGTTCATTACGCAATGTGCTTCAGATCGATATCTGAATTTTCCCACTCTTACGAGAACCTAAACGTAAACACCATTCACGGATTACGTCTTAGGTCTGTTCATGGTTCCCGACTGCTGCCGACAAGGTGGAACGGGGATCGATCTACGACCGTGGGACATGTGGTCACCATATCAGCAATTCCTCCAGCCGCTGTTGCCAGTAGATGAGTCCTAGTGATGCCGTTGCTTCATTACTCAAGCAGCTCCTCATTGAGCCTCGCGAGACTGTGTCGACCTCGTTCCACATCTCCCTACCTCAGCAAAATCTAAGAAGATACCGGGAATTGAACCCGCATGTTACGACACGGAAACCAACGACGTCAAGAATTTTTGTTTTTTTCTTCTTTCATCTGTTTCTTCATCGTTTTCCTCAGCGGTTCAGTTTGTATGTCACATGACATCTTTCGAATTCTATCGTTGAGAACCTCACTCTTTTCTTTTTCGCACAGTCAGCTGACCTAGCATGCTGAGTTACCGTACCAGCGACCATTCGGCTATGGATGTGGTCCGCAGGATGAAGCACCTCCATGCTGTTTCCTACAGGTAAGAGCATTTCGTAACAGTGAACTGCTTCAACGACGGACTTCAATGACGGATTGGCCGTAAGGAGCGTACGGATCAGGGTGTAGGGGCGGGCGTTTGAAAGACACTGACTATATGCCTAACCTTCCAATAACTCTGTGTGAAGTGTGACACCGCATAGCAACAGAAGTGAATGTAGTAACTCCAGATATGTACATAGCGGTATGGGAGGAATTTAACTATCATCTGGATGTTTTTTCTTGAGAGTAGCGAAGGGCACATTGAACATATGTGAAATGTAAATGAAAACTTTCATCCTAGACATAATTGTAAAAATCACCTCAAGTGTGCATGTGCATGGATGTAAAAGCCATTCCCTCATAAAATCATATGGTTCTTTTGAAAATAAAGGCTTTTTCGTAACAGCAAAAAACACTCAGCACCCAATAACCACTCAAATTATCATAAAAATTATAATAATTATAAAAGTCAAGAATTATGAGATGTTTCCAAAAGCCGCATAGCTATATGAAGTTGCTTTATTCGCGACTTCCGGTTTCATGTGAGTATAGACACATTTTCAGGCTTATCAGCCAAAAATAGAAATAACTGTGTGAACTTTTTTGAAATGGTAAAAATACGGGAACATGTTGTTACAGTCAACAAAAACGACAAGCACTCACAATGGGTATATTTTCATACTGTAGATGGACAATATCAGAGTCCCAGCATTCGGGAAGTTATCCACGTTCATAGGCTAAAAACATTTTACAAACCGCTTTCTGAGGAGTGCAACTACAGCTCAGAGATATTATAAATAACAATAAACACTTATCGCTCAATAACCAATGAAATTATCATAAAAATTATAATAATTAAAAAAGTCAAGAATGATGAGGTATTTGCAGAGATGCATAGCTGTATGAAGATGCTTTATTCGCAGCTACCGATTTCACTTCAGTATAGACGTATCTTGCCGGCCGGGGTGGCCGAGCGGTTCTAGGCGCTACAGTCTGGAACCGCGCGATCGCTACGGTCGAAGGTTCGAATCCTGCCTCGGGGATAAATGTGTGTGATGTCCTTAGGTTAGTTAGGTTGAGGTAGTTCTAAGTTCTAGGGGACTGATGACCTCAGACGTTAAGTCCCATAGTGCTCAGAGCCATTTGAACCATTTCACGTTTATCTGCCAAGAATACAAATCCCTGTGTGAACTTTTTTGAAATGGAAGAGCTATGTGCTTCAGATGGTTCAAATGGCTCTGAGCACTATGGGACTTAACTTCTGAGGTCATCAGTCCCCTAGAACTTAGAACGACTTAAACCTTACTAACCTAAGGACATCACACACATCCATGCCCGAGGCAGGATTCGAACCTGCGGCCGTAGCGGTCTCGCGGTTCCAGACTGTAGCGCCTAGAACCGCTTGGCCACCCCAGCCGGCTGTGCTTCAGAAGTACGTAGTATCAGAACTTATGACATGTGATGAAAACTTTCAAGAAATTTACTTTCAACAAAATGGTGCTCCATCACATTAAGCTGCTGCAGTCCGCGATTATTTAAACGAAACTTCCCAAAGAAAAGTGATTGATCGAAGGGCAGATATTGACATGCCTCCACGTTCACCAGATATCACGCGCATGGATTTTTTCGTTTGGGCTGTCGTCAAGGGCTCTGTTTATTCAGAAGCCTCAGATCACTGCTGAACTAAAAGAATACATTCACGACGCATTTCGTGATTTGGACAGTGATACCACACAGCACCATAGAGTATGTAACAGTGTTCCAAAAAGCCTTCAAGGTGTCATTATTTTTTGTTGAACGCAACACTATGGTCCCGTATCACTACCATTTCAAAAAAGTTCACACAGGGATTTGTATTCTTGGCAGCTAAACCTGAAGATACGTCTAAACTGAAGAGAAATCGGTAGCTGCGAATAAAGTATCTTCATACAGCTATGCATCTCTGGAAATACCTCATCATTCTTGAATTTTTTAATTATAATTTTTATGATAATTTGAATGGTTATTGAACGATGAGTGTTTTTTATTTATAATATCTCTGAGCTGTGGTTGCACTCCTCAGAAAGCGGTTTATAAAATGTTTTTAGCCTATGAGAAATTTAAAATTTACTGTAATTTTCTATCTTCATTCGTGCAGAAGATATAGTCTTGTGCGAACCGGATGCTTATTTTTGAATTACCTTGTACATTACGTCTACTGTTCATGGAGACGGTTATGTTTCCATCACTTACAGAATCTTAGAGTATCAGGCCGTTTAATCATGCTTTTCGAAACACAGAATGTGATAATTAATTAATCAGTTTATAAGTGTCTAATACATAAATCGAAAACCATGGCAAGCGCTTTTCCGCCCCTATGCGTAATGTTGATACAAAGGTCGTAATAAATGCGGCTATGGCTCACTTGAACAGAGGAGGCTCGCGGAAGTAACCTTAACGTTTTCGAAAGACTTCTCCCATAATGTACATGAAGGATTCACTGAACCAGCGGAAAACCTGCACTGCAATGCATGTTATCATCGCCCTAGCTCTGCTCCACTTCGGCCTTACCATTTTCGAGACGGTGAGGAAGCTAGGTACATAATCTGATTAGCTACCATCAGTCTTGCCCGTCCAGAAAACTGCATTTTTACTCATTTAGTAAACTGGTTGTCATCATTCGATTGGTTCGTCATCAGTCACATCCACATTTTTCATAGCTAGTGTAACCACTATGCCATTAAGTACTGCTAGTGTGGCGTTCGTTACACAAGAGAAAATACTGAAGATTCATTTGCTGAGTGAGATTAAGAAATAAAAAGCAAAAAAAGAACAGAACAAATACAAACTGAGAGAAATGCATAATTAAATTAGAATATGGGAACTCATTTAAAAGAGGTTCCTGTGGAAGGAAGAAATCCGGATCCCTTGAAGTGTGACACATGAACTAGACGGTTTCGTTAATGAATCGACATGAGAGTGCGAGATGGATAGGCGCAGCGCGTTTATCGCTGAACTCGATTTCAGTTATCTTCCGCATGATAAATCGCAAGTGTGACTCCAATTAAATTGCCTGCGGCGGCGGCGCGCTCAGCCGCAATCCAAGCGCAGCCAAGTGACTGCAGTAATACGCCAGTGAGTGGTGAGAAAGCACGGGCTGCACTGCAGGTGCTTCCTCTGCATGACCTGTTATGACCGAGCAACGGTGACTTGCAGAGGCAGTCATCCAGTTCCACATTCAAGTGTTATACAACTTCTATAGATTGATGTAAATAGCTGACAAATGATTTCTCAACCATGAGCAGACGTAATCGATATCCTCATTCGTATATTCAGTTACGTCCCGCACGCAGAATATCCCTGCAAGTTTTAAACAGACCGTTTCTGTATAACGGATAACAGCACGCACGAAAAAAATTCAGGGCAGGTGCCAGTAATTACAGATGAAGATTTTCGGTTGATCTAGGCAGTTGTTCGCCTGGCTCGTCATGTATACTTTAGAGCTTGTTTTTGAACACATTTATAAAGTTCTCCTAAAATTGCACTACCATATAAAGCGTTGCCGAAATGACACACTCATAAATAACTAGGCGTAAACAATTATTTAGTAATTTTAGACATAATATCTGTTGCAGCATATCTTTCATTAAAATACGTAGAATTTAAGACGAAAACATTGATTAAAATTAAGACTTATTACTTTGACTGTTACAGGTAAGGTTTCTGTAGATAAAAACGTGAAGTCGTAATGCAAAACAGACATAAAGAGTTGTACCAGAGTTTTTTACTTTATGTTTTACATTCTCGGGAAAGGAACTCAAATATTTTTCATGTAGCTATCCATGAAGATCATATGGCTTCTGACAATAGTAGAAGCGACGTGCTTTACATCTGAATAGAGGCTTTAGATATCAAATCAAATATGGCTCTTCGCGCATGATGAATTCTGTATTAATATAATAGTGAGGTTTTTCTTCCTCAGAAGTGTTGCAATCATTTACTAATAAGCCCTGCATTATACCAAGTCGAATCAGTAAAGTTACGTGAATCTTTTAAGAAGCAGCAATATCTGATTTCTATCAAAAATGTTCAAATGGGTGTGAAATCTTATGGGACTTAAGTGCTAAGGTCATCAGTCTCTAAGCTTACACACTACTTAACATAAATTATCCTACGGACAAACACAAACACCCATGACCGAGGGAGAATTCGAACCTCCGCTGGGACCAGCCGCATAGTCCATGACTGCAGCGCCTGAGACCGCTCGGCTAATCCCGCGCGGCTGATTTCTATTTGAAATCAGTTTCCTGTGCCTAACGATCTCGACCACGATGGGCGCAGATCACGTATTACATCAAACCGTCATCTTAATTTAATGTTGGAGAAGCACAAGTCCTTTGGAGAACACCGTCCTTTGATATGGGATTACACAACAAGTGATCAGAACGCGTGTCCGCACTGATGCATCTGCTCTGATATATCACGTTTCTTGTGAAACCTCAAAGCACTTAGATGAGAGTACCACCACACACAGTCCTGGAGAACGCCTCCTACGAAAGTGCTAAGTCTGATGGGGAATTCACTTGGACCTCTGGCTCTGACCTGTTACCTCACGAAGACATCACGAATGCCGCCTACTTATTTAATACACTTTGAGATAAAAGGAGGACACACCACAAAGAAATATTCCGAATGGGACGAAAATCGGTAGATGTGATGTACATGTACCACTAAACAAATGATTACAGTTTCAGAAAAATTGGATTATTTATTCAAGAGAAAGAGCTTCACAAATTGAGCAAGTCAATAACGCGTTTGGCCACCTCTGTCTCTAAAGCAGGCAGTTATTCGACTTGGAACTGATTGATAGAGTTGTTGGATCCCCTCCTGGGGGATGTCGTTGTTGTGGTCTTCAGTCCTGAGACTCGTTTGGTACAGCTCTCCATGCTACTCTATCCTGTGCAAGCTTCTTCATCTCCCAGCACCTACTGCAACCTACATCCTTCTGTATCTGCTAAGTGTATTCATCTCTTGGTCTCCCTCTACGATTTTTACCCTCCACGCTGCCCTCCAATACTAAATTGGTGATCACTTGATGCCTCAGAACATGCCCTACCAACCGATCCCTTCTTGTAGTCATGTTGTGCCACAAACTCCTCTTCTCCCCAATTCTATTCAATACCTCCTCATTAGTTATGTTATCTACCCATCTAATCTTCAGCATTCTTCTGTAGCACCACATTTCAAAAGCTTCTATTCTCTTCTTCTCCAAACTGTTTATCGTCCATGTTTCACTTTCATACATGGCTACACTCCATACAAATACTTTCAGAAATGACTTCCTGACACTTAAATCTATACTCGATGTTAACAAATTTCTCTTCTTCAGAAACGCTTTCCTTGCCATTGCCAGTCTGCATTTTATATCCTCTCTACTTCGACCATCATCAGTTATTTTGCTCCCCAAATAGCAAAACTCCTATACTACTTCAAGTGTCTCATTTCCTAATCTAATTCCCTCAGCATCACCCGACTTAATTCGATTACATTCCATTATCCTCGTTTTGCTTTTGTTGATGTTCATCTTATATCCTCCTTTCAAGACATTGTCCATTCCGTTCAACTGCTCTTCCAAGTCCTTTGCTGTCTCTGACAGAATTACAATGTCATCGGCGAACCTTAAAGTTTTTATTTCTTCTCCATGGATTTTAATACCTACTCCGAATTTTTCTTTCGTTTCCTTCACTGCTTGCTCAATATACAGATTGAATAACATCGGGGAGAGACTACAACCCTGTCTCACTCCCTTCCCAACCACTGCTTCCCTTTCATGTCCTGGGGGATATCGTGTCAAATTCTGTCCATTTGGCGCCTTATATCATCAAAATCCCGAGCTGTTGAGAGGTCCCTGCCCATAATGCTCCAAACGTTCTCAAACCGGCGACTTTCTGGCCCAGGTAGGGTTTGGCAAGCACGAAGACAAGCTGTAGAAACTCTCATAGTGAGCGGATGGCCATTATCTTGTTTGCAGGGTGGCTTTCTAACATGGGCAACAAAACGGGACATAGACTATTGTCTACGAACCGCTGTGCTGTAAGGGGTCCGCGGATGACAACCAAAGAGGTCCCATTACGAAATGAAATGGCACCCTAGACCATAACTCCCAGTAACCTGCCGGACGGCGGAAGCAGTCAGGTTGTCTGGGGCCTCTCCAGACACATCTTCGGCGTGGAATCTCTGGACTCGAATTGTCTTCAGTCATGAGTGCTGCTTCGAACTGAACCACGATGACTAGCGAAGACGTATCTGGAAACGACCCAGACAGCGATAGGGTACCAAGCTAACTGTTGCCCGCCATACAGCCCGACAACCAGGAGTGATGGTCTGGGGTGCCATTTCATTTCATAGTAGAACCCCTTTGATTGTCATCCGCGGCACCCATACAGCAAAGCCGTATTCTGACGGTATGTTATGCCCCGTTTTGTTGCCTTTCACGGCAAGCTATTCTGGGCTTACATTTTCGTAAGATAACCGAAGAGGTCGAGGAATCCATCGTCACCATAGCATCATAGACATCCCGTCGCCCACCTGGATTTAACTGAGGTCGAAACGGAAGCCTTATTAATCACGGTGGCTATATTGTGAACGAATCCATCTCTTCTCAGTTACCAGTCGAGTGTTGTAACACCTCGTTACATTGTAAGTTAAACTTAAAACAATCGTAAGAAATTTTGTTATTTTATTGCGCATGGTCATCAGTGGAAATCTTTTCTGCATATGTAAGACGATCTGTAAGGATTATAAACGAATTAAGCCATCAAAGTAAATCATCACATCTTTAGTAAAACTGGTGGCTGGTATATTAACCTCTGTCTTTAAGCTGGTCGTAGGTTGTGTTGCAAAAATGAACAACATAGAGACAGAAGTGATGACACTTTCTTCAGGACCTGACCATCATTTTGCAGGACAGTGCTCAAGCTCGTACAGTGCAAGCTGTTACTGATTTGTTTGACTGATGGGGCTGCTAAGTTCTATACCACCTACTGCACTCTCCTGACTTAAGCCCTCGTAAGTTCAACTCGATTTCTAAACTGAAGGAAACACTTCACGGCATTCGGTTGAGTCTACCACATCCTGTGGAGGCAAATACAGGGAGCAGATAGCAGTGTTCTGACCTCCGTAAACAGAAACAGCTACTGCTTACAGGTCAGCAACCAAGGAGAGAGCAGAGGAGTGATGTGTGTTACTGACAAATACAACAACCCCTCCATTGGCCCTTTCCCCAATCTGGTCCTCCTTTCAGTGGAGGTTATAGCCCTGTAGCACAGGGAGGTGACCTTGAAATACGTTTCCTGTTAACACAAGCACAGATGGTGTGCCTGTGCAACGAGTTTCAGTTCCTCCACATGAGTCCTGAACCAATTTATGCTCTACTGTAGTATACGAGCCATTTATTACGAGGATTGCAGTTTCACCCCGTCTTTCTGCTGGGGTGGGAAGCCTACAACTAGTGGAGGTTCAGCCTTGGGGCAAGATGATTGCCCTGGGCAGACTTCGCAATCCAGTGGCTCTGAAGCAGAGGCAGCGGAGCCGTTAAGTCAAATAACATCGACATGGTTTGATGATTCACTGCTTGTTTTCGCCTTTAGTAAAAGCCTCCCATTTGCTTTTTTGACTTGGAAGGTCGTTGTGGAAGCTACCACAGCAGCAGTAGAGGCAGTGACGTATTTTTACCAGAGTTTGTCTTTGGAGGTACCAGGGAGTCTGCAGTTGTGGCAATTGTCACTTTATCTGACATTCACAGGAAGGCTACGAGCTCTGAAACAATTGCAACTTGACAACTGCACTGACAAACGCAGGTACAAGTGCTCACACTAGCAACTTCTACTTGCGTAGAAGCGTTGACTGTCGAAGTAGGCTTTTTAAAGGCTCTAGCAAAAGAAGTAGTGAATGTGGGAAGCTGCATGGCCCTATGGGTCTTTATGGTTTCGATGTTTTAATCTCATGTATCTTCCTTTCTTCAAGGAATACACTGCAGTCCTTAATACAAACAGGGAAATCCCCAAAGCAACTTATACACTTCGAAGGGGAGAAGCAACCAACAGCATCTTGGGTTGCCTTGCCACATTTGCCCCACTGGCTTTGTCCTTACATCCTAAGGTGGTGTACCCAAAGCGTTGACATTTAAAACAGCGCATTGGGTTGGGGACATACAGCCAAAGGAAATACATACAGTCAAAGGAAATTTGCCTTGATATGCCATGGGAGTTTTGTGCTATTGAAGGTGAGGATGAAGTGGTCAGATTTTATGAGATCCCTATCCACCCTTTTCAACATATTTCATACATCAACGATTCCTTCCTGAGCCCGCTAATCTTTCAGTTCCTTCTTGGGAACGTCGACCAGATCTTCACATGGCACAACACCTTTGCTATAGTTCAAGGTGTTGTAGAACTCTGTTTCTAAAGCATATTCCCCAAGGCACTTAGCCTCCTGGAGGTTCGTAGCTTGTTGGGAACCAGAAGTTTCATCCAGCAGTGTGCCATTATGCAATGGCTGGGCTGATTTCAGTGTACCTGCGATGCTTTCTAAACCTTTTTGAATACAAAAAGGCGAAACCTTCTCAAAGCTACCCTCTTTTCACTTCACAATCAAAAACACATTTGGCCAGTAACATGCGTTCTGTTACCATTCAACGACAAATTCTGTGTAAACCCCGAGTCTGGAGGACTGGCTACACGAACCTTCTTATTTGTTTGGGTGTTAATACCCACTACCGGCCTGCGATTTTCTCTAGGAAGAGAGTTCCATTTAGGTCCCACGAGCCGCTAGCGTAGTAGAAGTCCACCTAGACAGAGCCCCACGTGCCTAGATAAGCCTTATGCAACTGAGGTGAGGCACGATCCCCAGCTGTTGCCCACTAACGACTGGTCCACCTCAACAGTCATGCATCACATCGGCGCGCAGCACACCATGAGAATGAAAGGTTTTTTTATAGAGGTTTTACCATCCTCGCGATCCAGGCGGTCAAGTAAAGATTCCCGTTCCCTGTGACACATAACGTTCCATCGCGGCGCCGAGCAGTGATGGCTGAAGCATGCCCAGAGCTTACGATGCTTACCAGTCCCCAGCACAGGAACCCCAGGGTCGCCAAGCCCATACGCAGCAAAGGTATGTTGGCCCCTGAGGGGGGATGGGAGCTATGTCTTGTCGGCTGGACTCTGGAATAGGCAGCTTACCAGGTCTGCTCCAAACACGAGTACGTCCATTGCTCGCATACAAACAAAACCTACTCTCATCAATGAAGACAACTGAGTGCCATTTTATTCTCTTGTCAACTCCTTCACGACACCAGACCAGACATGCTTGGCGCTTTCGTCCTTTCAGAGGTAGTCTGGCCAGAGGCACTCGTAATCGTAGTCCTGATACGAGCATCCGGTTCCCAATGGTCTCTGATGACAAAGCAGGTGCCACATAGCCTGTATTAAGCCCCAGATAATGATTGGCTGCTCGCACAGTGCGTTGACCTTGGCGTGGGTCTGTACTAGGCGGAAGTCCAGAAGGAGGTATACAGGTGGGAAAATGTTCCACAGACCAACGTTGAAAGCAGCGCTACGCTGCCGATACATTGTGTCCAATATACGCAGCAATCCGTCGATACGCCATCTAGCTTCCAGCAGACCCACAATGCGAAATCTACATCTACATCTACATCCACATTCTGCAAGCCACCCGACGGTGCGTGGCGGAGGGTACCTTGAGTACCTCTATCGGTTCTCCCTTCTATTCCAGTCTCGTATTGTTCGTGGAAAGAAGGATTGTCGGTATGCCTCTGTGTGGGCTCTAATCTCTCTGATTTTATCCTCATGGTCTCTTCGCGAGATATACGTAGGAGGGAGCAATATACTGCTTGACTCTTCGGTGAAGGTATGTTCTCGAAACTTCAACAAAAGCCTGTACCGAGCTACTGAGCGTCTCTCCTGCAGAGTCTTCCACTGGAGTTTATCTATCATCTCCCCAACGCTTTCGCGAGTACTAAATAATCCTGTAACGAAGCGCGCTGTTCTCCGTTGGATCTTCTGTATCTCTTCTATCAACCCTATCTGGTAAGGATCCCACACTGCTGAGCAGTATTCAAGCAGCGGGCGAACAAGCGTACTGTAACCTACTTCCTTTGTTTTCGGGTTTCATTTCCTTAGGATTCTTCCAATGAATCTCAGTCTGGCATCTGCTTTACCGACGATCAATTTTCTATGATCATTCCATTTTAAATCACTCCTAGTGCGTACTCCCAGATAATTTATGGAATTAACTGCTTCCAGTTGCTGACCTGCTATTTTGTAGCTAAATGATAAGGGATCTATCTTTCTATGTATTCTCAGCACATTACACTTGTCTACATTGAGATTCAATTGCCATTCCCAGCACCATGCGTCAATTCGCTGCAGATCCTCCTGCATTTCAGTACGATTTTCCATTGTTACAACCTCTCGATACACCACAGCATCATCTGCGAAGAGCCTCATTGAACTTCCGATATCATCCACAAGGTCATTTATGTATATTGTGAATAGCAACGGTCCTACGACACTCCCCTGCGGCACACCTGAAATCACTCTTACTTCGGAAGACTTCTGTCCATTGAGAATGACATGCTGTGTTCTGATATATAGAAACTCTTCAATCCAATCACACAATTGGTCTGATAGTCCATATGCTCTTACTTTGTTCATTAAACGACTGTGGGGAACTGTATCGAACGCCTTGCGGAAGTCAAGAAACACGGCATCTACCTGGGAACCCGTGTCTATGGCCCTCTGAGGCTCGTGGACGAATAGCGCGAACTGGGTTTCACACGATCGTCTTTTTCGAAACCCATGCTGATTCCTACAGAGTAGATTTCTAGTCTCCATCAAAGTCATTATACCCGAACATAATACGTGTTCCAAAATTCTACAACTGATCGACGTTAGAGATATAGGTCTAGAGTTCTGCACATCTGTTCGACGTCCCTTCTTGAAAACGGGGATGACCTGTGCCCTTTTCCAATCCTTTGGAAGGCTACACTCTTCTAGAGACCTACGGTACACCGCTGCAAGAAGGGGGGCAAGTTCCTTCGCGTACTCTGTGTAAAATCGAACTGGTATCCCATCAGGTCCAGCGGCCTTTCCTCTTTTGAACGATTTTAATTGTTCCTCTATCCCTCTGTCGTCTATTTCGATATCTACCATTTTGTCATCTGTGCGACAATCTAGAGAAGGAACTACAGTGCAGTCTTCCTCTGTGAAACAGCTTTGGGAAAAGACATTTAGTATTTCGGCCTTTAGTCTGTCATCCTCTGTTTCATTACCATTTTTGTCACAGAGTGTCTGGACATTTTTTTTGTCCACCTACCGCTTTGACATAAGACCAAAATTTCTTAGGATTTTCTGCCAAGTCAGTACATAGAACTTTACTTTCGAATTCATTGAACGCCTCTCGCATAGCCCTCCTGACTCTACATTTCGCTTCACGTAATTTTTTTTTTTGGTCTGCAAGGCTTTGGCTATGTTTATGTTTGCTGTGAAATTCCCTTTGCTTCCGCAGCAGTTTTATAACTCGGTTGTTGTACCACGGTGGCTCTTTTCCATCTCTTACGATCTTGCTTGGCACATACTCATCTAACGCATATTGTACGATGGTTTTGAACTTTGTCCACTGAGCCTCAACACTATCTGTACTTGAGACAAAACTTTTCTGTTGAGCCGTCAGGTAATCTGATATCTGCTTTTTGTCACTTTTGCTAAACAGAAAAATCGTCCTACCTTTTTTAATATTTCTATATACGGCTGAAATCATCGATGCAGTAACCGCTTTATGATCTCTGATTCCCTGTTCTGCATTAACTGTTTCAAATAGTTCGGGTCTGTTTGTCACCAGAAGGTCTAATATGTTATCGCCAAGAGTCGGTTCTCTGTTTAACTGCTCAAGGTAGTTTTCAGATAAAGCACTTAAAAAAATTTCACTGGATTCATTGTCCCTGCCATCCGTTATGAACGTTTGAGTCTCCCAGTCTATATCCGGCAAATTAAAATCTTCACCTAGAACTATAACATGGTGGGGAAATCTACTCGAAATATTTTCCGAATTATCCTTCAGGTGCTCAGCCACAACAGCTGCTGAGCCAGGGGGCCTATAGAGACATCCAATTACCATGCCTGAGCCTGCTTTAACCGTAACCTTCACCCATATTATTTCACATTTCGTATCTCCGTCAATTTCCTTCGATACTATTGCACTTCTTATCGTTCAAATGGATGAAGATGTTAAATAGGAGTGTGCCATAATCAATTTTAAACTAATGATCTGCTCTCCACGGATTCTCCACGGTCTGAAAATTCCCTGATATTTCTCTAAATCCTGTTCTAGTTGTTCTATGATTCTTTCATTTAGGATCTTGGATAAAATCTTGTATGTGCAGTCTAGGAGACAGATTCGTATGCAGTTATCCTGATTGCCCTTATCTCGCTCCTTATGTAATGGGTGGATGATGGTCGTGGTCCAACGTTCGGGAAATTGTTCTGTTATCCAGATTTATGTTAGA
Source organism: Schistocerca piceifrons (assembly GCF_021461385.2). NCBI lineage: Eukaryota > Metazoa > Arthropoda > Insecta > Orthoptera > Acrididae > Schistocerca > Schistocerca piceifrons. Next base: position 235,235,019 of record NC_060149.1, on the reverse strand, counting down.
AGAATGTGTAAGAAAGTCTTCTCTGTATCACTTGACTATTTCCACATTTCAACAAAACCCTCTTCACCTTCACGTGCCGAATATTTTTTTTTTTTTTGTCCTTTGAGTGCTTTTTATACTCCTTGGAAAGTCTGTCACATTTGTTAGGCATGGTTTTTATTGTGATATTTACGTTGATTTTTAAGATTTATTTGGGTTCTTCGCAGTTCACAAGTTTATTAAATGCAAGGAAATTACAATGACCAAGATAAAAAATTAAAATATATGTGTGCCTTGATCAGAGGCACAATATGAGTTTATCCACAGGAGTCACCTGACGATGGCCTAAAAAGCCGATCTGTGATCAAATTAATAATAATTTTCAGAACATCATGAACGTGTTTCCAAACTCCCAATGGTAACTAGGTCAAGAGACGGAGCATGGACGATGAAGGAAATAGGCCGTGTCCTTTTCATATGAATCACAATCATATGGTCACACAAGAATCTGAACCACTCCACTCCCAAATGCAGATCCAACGCTCTAATCACTGTGCAATTTCGCTCTATTTTTCCAACGAGACAAAGGTAACAGTCTGGCCCAGTAATTACTGAAGTATAACATTCTAGGGGAAATGTGTTGCAAACAATGAAAAACAACTAACAGAAATAGGAAACACAAAAACTGGAGTCAACAGGCTGCATTATTTTCGATCTTTTATCGAAAACGTGAGAAGTGTAGATCTGGTCAGCAATTTGTTCCCCGATGACTAGTGTTGTTCGCGATAGCTGTGATAACGTCTCATCAACTCCATTTAATATGAGACATGTCAGACAGAACACTCACTGATAAACAGAGCCGTTATCAATGCTCGAACACTCGGCGCTGACAAACTTGCACAACAGCATGCAGAGTGATACAGCTCGTTGCAAAAAGACTGAGTTTTTAAAATAATTTGAAGATACCATTAACCGAAATACATGAGGCGCTTGTCAGAGCATGACAACAATAGTAAACGGTAAACACTTTCCTAATGTCAGTAAAATTATATTTCTTTTGTCACGACTGTTGACATCTGACGATGGCCTAAGACGTCGGCGGGTATTCCCACATGTTGCCAGGCTGTTAAGAGTGAGCTGCATAAGCTTCGCTCGGAAGCCCTCACACATTTTCTATACAGCCCCGATCTCTCGCCATGCGATTTCCATATTTTTGGAGACCAGAAGAAAGGCATTCGTGGACGTCGATTTGCTTCGTACAAGAGGTGCTTGCCTGGGTACAATAGTGGTTCCATACTCAGCCGCAAACTTTTTTCCATAAAGACAGTGACCGACTTGTCTCATAGTGGGATAAATGTATTAACAGTTATGGCGATTACTTTTGAAATAATAAACAGTTTACTTACTCTTTTCCACATGTCTCATTTTCATTTGACTGCCCCTTATAGTTGCTTCTTCGTTTTATCTATGAGTAATAGAACCTTAGTTTCAACCAATAAATCCTTAAGATGAATAAATCGATGACGCGTGTGACGAATTGGAGGAACTGCTCGCAGTAATAAAGATAAATGATAATGTTATGATAATAGGAGGCTTAATCCCCCTGTAGGCAACCAACAAAATCTAAAATGAGCAGGAAAATTTAGATTAGGTAACGCAGCTAGTACAGCAAAAAGGTAATTGGAAATTGTGCGCTCTATTATATCCCGTTCGTCTTTTGCGACTGCAACGTACTTCTAATTTGAGCGAGACGTGTTTCACTTTGTTTTAAAGCATCTTCAGTTGTCATTTTTCTACAGAATGGTAATAAAAAAAGTACGTTAGGAAATAATACCCCGCCCCTCCACTTTGGACCCGTCCAAAACGAAATACACACACACAAGCGCGCGCGCTCCCGCGGTAGCGTGCTAACGAGTTGGATACATGGGAGACACAGAGGAATAGCAGACGCTGCCGTAGCCGCAAAAACAAAACAAACGACGATCGCATTCCGCACTATCAGAATAAAATATACGAAGTACACAAGCCCGATGTTTGTTTGCAAAAACATGGAGATGAAAATGTGTTCTGTATCAGTGAAGTGCAGTGTGCTAAACCGAACACCTGTGTGCAGAATAATATATAGATATTGTATAGGAGACAAAAAACTGGAGCAACAAACGTAGTTTAAAACATGAGAAAGCTTTATGATCTTGCCAAACAGGTTTGTAAGAAAAACCACAATCGCCACATGGATCATGGAAATACTTTAAAATAAAGCGAAACGTGTCTAGTCCAAATGAGACCTATACCACAATCACCAAAGCTGGCATACATCGCAAATTCCTTGTAAAACTACGACTGCGGAAGAGAAGCCATAAAAACAAAAGATACATATTCGTACAACAAGAAAGCGTATTGGGCCAAGAAAAAAAGGAACAAAAGCAAATAATATCCTGTTATTCCCATCTACATTTTGATAGTGATAGCGACCGCTTCGTACTTAAAGCCAAGTGAAAGTTTGGTTTAAAAAATAGCAAAATCACATTCCGAATGAATGCTACAGTGAAATTCGAAAATAGTCACAGCTGAAGAGCTTAGAGCTAAAAGATTAGCAAATAGGACGAAGGAAACAAGAAAATGTTACTGACGCTGAAAGAAAATGTCAGGAAAATCGGAGTCAGACCAAGGAAATCTCGGGTAACACAAGAAATACTTGATCTAACAAAAACGACACATGTAATTTCCGGAGTACCTCAGAGAAGTGTGACAGGACCGTTAATATTTAAAATGTATATAGATGATCTAGTAGAAAGCGTCGGAAGCACTGTAAGATAGTTCGCAGATGATGCGGTTGTCTACAAGACAGCGTCGATTTACAAAATGACCTACAAAGGACTGACGAATTGTGCAGAGACTGGCAGTTGACCCTGAACGTAAATAAATGTAACGTACTGCGTATACATAGGCAATGCAATCCACTACTGTACAACTACATTCTGATGACAAATTGCCGTAAACAGTATATACCGAAAAATATCTAGGAGTGACTATCCACAACGATCTGAAGTGGAATGAACACATAACACAGACTAAGATTAATAGGAAACTGTTAAATAAATGTAACTCATCCACGAAAGAAGTGGCTTAAACAGCGCTTGTTCGGACGGTTATTGAGTACTGCTCATTAATCAGGAACCCCTGCCAGGTAGGACTAATAGAAGAGATACAGAAGACCCAACGAAAAGCACTAAATCGACAGATGTAATCCAGGCCTCCGATAAACGGAGGTCTACCAAATAACCTGACAATGTGGCAGGGCATACATTGGAGGAACTGTACTCACGGTAGAAGAGAAGTACCGTGAACACAGACGCCACAATGAATTACGCCAGACCACCATATCAGCCCCGACCGACCATAGCATAAGAACAGTACATACTACAAATTACAATAACACATATCTACTTAGGATGTTTTGTTTCTTTTACTGAAATTTTGTTGAAAGACTGAGTTAATAACAAATATAGCGGCCTACAGAGGAGTCAGACAAGGAATTCTTGCACTGAGTCTAGAAAAAGTAAACCACTCTTGCGCAGCGAGGTCCGCGCCCAACGCTGATGGTGCGGAGACGGAAGACCGAAGTTCACAGCCGGGCGTCGCCACCCTCACTATCAACGCCACCACACACCGCGGCAGCTACAAGGACAGCGGTCAGTGGTGGGTGATAGTGAGGGTAACAGCCAACGTATATTGGACGCTGCCTCCAGCAGAGCAGTAATCATCACGAACTGCAGATGGCAACGAGTCTGTTTGCCGAAATATCGTGATCCGGCCGGAGACTTATACAAAATGATTAAAATACATACACAAAGAGCATTTGTTTTTTACTAGAAATAATGAACAGATAACTGACACCAACATACGATCAAATGCACGTACCTTAAGAAAAATTTCATCATGTCACAGAATCGTATAAGCGTAGTACGCTGCCCTAGTGTGGAGCGTAGGTAGAATTAAAAATGGTAGACATAAGGAAAGGAGAATATCGGATAGTAAAATGTTAACCAAATTGTCGGACTTCGCAGTTACATACCAGGTGATCAAAAAGTCAGTATAAATTTGAAAACTGAATAAATCACGGAATAATGTAGATAGAGAGGTACAAATTGACACACATGCTTGGAATGACATGGGGTTTTATTAGAACCAAAAAAAAAATACAAAAGTTCAAAAATGTCCGACAGATGGCGCTTCATCTGATCAGAATAGCAATAATTAGCATAACAAAGTAAGACAAACCAAAGATGATGTTCTTTACAGGAAATGCTCAATATGTCCACCATAATTCCTCAACATTAGCTGCAGTCGAGGAATAATGTTGTGAACACACTGTAAAGCATGTCAGGAGTTATGGTGAGGCATTGGCGTCGGATGTTGTCTTTCAGCATCCCTAGAGATGTCGGTCGATCACGATACACTTGCGACTTCAGGTAACCCCAAAGCCAATAATCGCACGGACTGAGGTCTGGGGACCTGGGAGGCCAAGCATGACGAAAGTGGCGGCTGAGCACACGATCATCACCAAACGACGCTCGCAAGAGATCTTTCACGCGTCTAGCAATATGAGGTGGAGCGCCATCCTCCATTAACATCGTAAGTTCCAGCAGGTGTTTATCAGCCGGGCTGGAGATGATGCGATTCTGTAACATATCGGCGTAACTCTCACCCGTCACGGTAGCAGTTACAAAACCAGAATCACACATTTCCTCGAAGAAAAAAGGCCCGATAACGGTAGATGTGGTAAATCCAACCCATACCGTGACTTTCTCGTCGTGTAATGGAATTTCCATAACAGTTCTAAGATTTTCGGTAGCCCAAATTCTGCAGTTGTGGGCGTTGACAGACCCTCGGAGCGTGAAATGAGCTTCGTCGGTCCACAACATGTTACTCAGCCAATCGTCATCTTCCGCCATCTTTTGAAACGCCCACACCGCAAATGCCCTCCGCTTCACTAAAAAGCCAGGTAACAGTTCATGATGCTGATGGATTTTGTACGGATAGCATCAGAGGGTACGCCTAAGTGCGAACCAAACAGTAGTGTATGGAATGCCGTTGCGACGTGTGGCTGCACGAGCGCTAACTTCCCCGTGCATAGAAGAACCCGCAACAGCCTCCATTTCTTCCTGAACTGTCTCAGCAGCATTACGCCTTGTGCTCGGTCGGCCACTACGGGGTCTATCGTCTAAACAACCCGTGGCTTCGAGCTTCGAAATCATTCTCGCCACAGCTGCATTTGTCAACGGACCTTTACCCGTTCGACTCCCCTTCCTACGGCGATAGGATCGTAACGCTGAACCAGCACATTCCCCATTCTGATAATATAGCTTCACTAAAAGCGCCTTTTCAGGTAACGTCTACATGCTGCGACTGCTGGCTCATCTGATTCTCTCTCTCATTACAGCTCCTTTTATACACTATTGTCATGCGCAGCCACTGACGTTTTGCTGTCCAGCGCCATCTGTCGGACATTTTGTGAACTTTTTTTGTTTTAATAAAACCCCATGTCATTCCAAGCATGTGTGTCAATTTTTGCCTCTCTATCTACATTATTCCGTGGTTTATTAAGTTTTCAAATTTATACTGACTTTTTGATCACCCGGTACATATCTTCATGTGTTGCCTAAATGGCTGTGACCTGTCATGCCAATTACAAAGAATGAACCTCAGTTCGAACAGTTAAAATTGAATACAAAATATTCTACCATACGGAGCTGTATCTGCTCTGCCATCCATCCAGGAAATCAATCCCTAACACTATGCATTTGTGTCCTATCCATGTTTGAAGGTTAACGAAACTAAAGCTTGCACAAACTCGAGTAGCTTAAGAACGGTAGCGTGCAACAGACAGTTATGACCAGCAGATACACATTAGCTATAAATGAAGGTATTACTGACCAAAAATCTAAACACCTGCTTTAAGCAACGCATGTTAACATATGCAGTAGTTACAGTATTACTTTCGGATTGTCGTACATTCTTCTTTATTCGTCATACAATTGAGGATATGGAGTCTCGAAGAAGTGATTAAACTACTGTGAATGGAACAGTATGCGCCCTTGACAAGGGCAACATGTGGACATGAGACGAAACAAGTGTTGTATCGCTGAAAAAGATACAGAGGAAAGCGAATGTGCCGGGGCTTACCACAGTTCACCACTACCAGTGCCACGTCATCATAACGTATGTAGGATTGCACCATAACTTAAGAGTGAAATTAAACAATAAAATAACTTTTCCAAACTTCTTCAGTGTATGCTTAAGTACATCAATAATAACATTGTCAAGTCTCAGAAATATCAAATGAATATGTTACGCAAAATAAGCGGTCTTAAGAAAAAAAAAAGGTAAGTGGCGCTAAACGATAAAAGTAGAAAGCTAAAAACGGGTCAGAATATGCAAATGTATCACGACTAAAAGTTACAAGTCTCACCTTGATCAGAGCAATATTGCAGTTAAAATCGATGTTTTTATGAAAAATTGAAGCCGCTAAATATCGACTTACAAAGCTGAAAATTCCTATGTAGCACCAGTTTCATGTAAGAACTTTAAATATGTGACAGCAATATGCTACCTCTACTAGTTTTTAAATTATATATTAAAAACCACATGTGAAACGAAAATGGCCTTACTTTTGGAAATTAGTGTTAAGGTCTTACGGGACCAAATTGCTGAGGCCATCAGTCCCTAAGCTTACGCACTACTTAACCTAACTTATATTAACTTACGCTAAGGACAACACACACACACACACACACACACACACACACATGCCCAAGGGTGGACTAGAACCTCCGATGGGAGAGCCGCGAGGGCAGTGACAAGGCACCTTACACCGCGCCGCTGTCCTTATCCGTGGTAGATTTAACACCATTTATGTTCCAAATGTTCAAATGTGTGTGAAATCCTATGAGACTTAACTGCTAAGGTCATCAGTCCCTAAGCTTACACACTATTTAACCTAAATCATCCTAAGGACAAACACACACACCTCTGCCCGAGGGAGGACTCGAACCTCTACCGGGACCAGCCGCACAGTCCGTGACTGCAGCGCCTAAGACCGCTCGGCGAATCCCACGCGGCTAACATCATTTATATTTGTAATATTTTTGTTTATATTATCCAGATCTTTGCTATAAATTGTTCCATTGTACTTTAATCACTTCACTGAAAACTACATACTATTAAGATACCCTTACTGTAGTGCAATCCAAGTGAATAGCAACAGAATGTTCTCTGGTGTGTCAGTTGCAATGCATTGTCGAGTTATAGACACATTCTTAGATTTTGCGAATAGAAGAAAGACGGCAGTTCATATCTCCATTCGGTCACACAGACTTATGTTTTCTGTGGTTGTCCTAAATTTCTTAAGGCAAATGACGAGATGGTTACTATGAAAAGCACTTAGAAATTCCTTCCCTTTCCTTATACATTTCCAGTTGCTAGTTCGTCTCTAATTACCTCGTCGTCGACGGACGGAACGTATTACCATAATCTTCCCTCCTTCTGGCAACAGCAGGATAATTTTAAATCAGATAGCATTACTTCTGATCGAGCGAGGTGGCGCAGTGGTTAGCACACCGGCCTCACATTCGGGAGGACGACGGTTCAAACCCGCGTCCGGCGGGTTTTCCGTGATTTCCCTAAATCATCTCAGACAATGGCCTGGTTGGTACCTTTGAAAGGGTACGGCCGACTTCCTTCCCCCACACTTCCCTAACCCGATGAAACCGATGACCTCGTTGTTTGGTCCCCTCCCACAAAACAGCCAAACAATGATTAATGTTTAATCTCTTTTCAGAACTGATTGTTCATTTTGAATCTAGGAAGTCATAAAAAGTAAGATTTTCTTGCTTGTACGATGAGTTGTAATTAGCTCGTTGACACGAAAACTCCACCGCGCCGAAGTCTAGCGCACCGCGAAGGGTTTTCTCAATCAGCATTCAAACTAGATTAAAAGATTAAACAGTATACCGATGTTTAATAAAGACCTGATTTGCAGAATAGAATGACTGCGTAACAATCTAGGAAATAACAAAATTCCTGAAGATCTAAGAAGCTGCTGGATACATCAGGGGCCGGCCGGAGTGGCCGTGCGGTTCTAGGCGCTACAGTATGGAGCCGAGCGACCGCTCCGGTCGCAGGCTCGAATCCTGCCTCGGGCATGGATGTGTGTGATGTCCTTAGGTTAGTTGGATTTCATTAGTTCTAAGTTCTCGGCGACTGATGACCTCTGAAGTTAAGTCGCATAGTGCTCAGAGCCATTTGAACCATTTGATACGTCAGCCTCATTGCATAGCCTGCGCCATCCGTGTCTTCCTTTGCGACGACTATTAGACATACTGCACAGATTATGCTAACTAGAAACTTGACGGATGCAGAAAGTCTGTTGGTCTGATAAGTCTCAGATGCTCAAGAGAAGTTAACAGAACCTTGGAACAACACAGTCAAATGTGTATTTCGCCCACCCCCAGGACCTTGAGACTACTAGATTGAGTAGAGGGTAATCTTGGCCTTCTCGAACCAGGGTACTACCAAAGCTCTGACCATGTGGCTAGGCATACACAGGGCACACTGTACGCACAGTAGAGAAGTGACGTGAATATAGACGCCACTAGACCACCAAATCAACCCCGACCGACGATAGTATAAGAACAGGCCATACTACATATTACAACAAAACCAGTCTTCTTAGCATGTTTTCCTTCTTTTGGTATTACAGTCGGCCACGGTGGCCGTGCGGTTCTGGCGCTGCAATCCGGAACCGCGGGACTACTACGGTCGCAGATTCGAATCCTGCCTCGGGCATGGGTGTGTGTGATGTCCTTAGGTTAGTTAGGTTTAAGTAGTTCTAAGTTCTGGGGGACTTATGACCTAAGATGTTGAGTACCATAGTGCTCAGAGCCATTTTTTTGGTATTACATGGTTAGAGAGTTTAGTGAAATTTTGGTGGAAGGCTGTGTACTTAACAAAGATAACTTCGTGCAACGGAGTCAGACGAGGAACGCTGCACTAAGCCTAGAAAAAGTAAACCATTCTTGTATAGTGAGGCCCATACCCGACGATGGTAGCGCGGAGACTGGAGACCGAGGTTCGCAGACGGGAGTCGCCACCTTCACGATCACCATCACCACTAACCGCTTCAACTGAACGAATAGCGGCCAGTGGTGGGTGAAGGTGAAGGTAACGGCCAACGTATATAGGACGCTGACTCCACCAGAGCGGCAGTCATCAGCAACAACCTGCAGATGGCAACGAGTCTCTTCCTCAAAATATCGTGGATAGTTTACAACGTGACCCAGGCGGACACACGAGAATTCTTCAAAATACTTAGAATATACTCATAAAAATTCGTTGGCTGTTTACTCGTAAGAATAAAAACATGACTTATATCGTTCTCCTATCAAATGCGTACAGCTTAAGTGGATGTCTCATTATGTCGTTGAATCTTATAAATGTAGGGCCTGGCCTAGTATGCAGTGTAAGTAGAATTACAAATGGCAGGCATACAGTGAATCAGAACATCGAATAATAGAACGTCTACGAAACTGTCGGATTGCACAGTTGCATACGTATTTGCATGTCTTTGCTAAACAGAGGTGACCCAACAAGCCACTTACAAGAGATGTACCTCAGATAGAACAGCTAAATTTGGATTGAAATATATCTGCTCTGTCACTCATCAAGGACATGTCTGAAAAGGTCTGAAAAGTGTTCTTTACAGAACTGTAGGAAGGGATGAACGTTCGCTGAACTTACGCAGTACTCTCCTGTGCCAACCTCTTCATCTCCGAGTAGCACTTACACTCATCGCCCTCAATTATTTGTTGGTTATGTTCCACTCTATGTCTTTTCATACAGATTTTGCCCTCTACAGCGCCCCTAGTACGATAGTAATTATTTCCTAATGTCTTAAAACATGTCCCATCGTCCTGTCCCTGTCCGCCCCCGGTAGCTGAATGGTCACAAAGCCGGCACGGTAGCTCAGCGTGTTCGGTCAGAGAGCTGGCTGGCCTCTGTAATAAAAAACTGAGTGAAACGATCAACAACGAAAAAAAAGCAAGGAAAAAAATGGTCAGCGTCGCGGATTGTCAATCCTCTGGGCCCGGGTTCGATTCCTGGCTGGGTTGGGGAATTTTCTCCGCCCAGGGACTGGGTGTTGTGCTGTCCTCATCATCATCCTATCATCCTTATCGACTGCAGGTCGCCGAAGTAGCGTCAAATTGAAAGACCGGCACCCGGAGAACAGTCTGCCCGACGGGGGATCCTAGCCATACGATTAAATAAATAAATCCTGTCCCTACTTCTCGTCAGCGTGCTCAATGTGTTCCCTACCTCGCCGATTCTCTGGAGAGTCTCCTCATTTCTTGTTTCGTTAATTCATCTATTTTCCAGTAACCTTCTACAGCACCATTCTCAGGTAATCCTTGTTTACAGTAAGCTCGATATTTTGACTAGAATACTTGGTTTGGTCAGAAATGACCTTTTCGCTGCGCTAGTCTGCTTTTGACGTCCTCCTTGCTTCGTCCGCATTGTGTTATTTTGCTTCCAACGCAGCTGAATTCCTAAGCTACATCTACTTCCCGGTAATCAATTCTGAAAAGTTTTACATTAATCTCATTTCTCCTGTTTCTAATTACTTTGTTATTCCTTATTTTTAAATCTGAATCCATAATCTATACTCAATAGACTGTTACGTTTGAAACAATGAACAGTTTACTTACCTTTTTTTCGAACTATTTCATTCTCATTAGACTGCTCCTTATAGTTGCTTCTTCGTTCTGCCTATGAATAATATAAACTTAAACTTACTTTCAAACGGATGTAAAGATGAATAATTCGATGATACATGTGACCAAATAGAGGAAATACTTCATTAATGCCTGCGTAGGCACTCATCAGAATCTAAAATGAGCAGCTTGAGCGCGTTCTCTCTTTTCATTGGAGTGAGCTGATGCTGTCGCATGCGCACAGGTCGACAGTGCACGAATATAAGCTAAAACCAAAGAGACATTTAATTATGAATGTCTTGCATCACGAGACGCAACCACTCAATAACCACCTAAGGGAACTATGATCAAACTCACAAGAAGAAAGATCAACGGTGCAGCTAAAACGGTGCCCGGAAAGCACTAAATTTCGCCCCGACTCTGACATCATACGCGTTTTGGACATTGCAAGTAGTGTGGAACAGGACACCCACGCTCTATCTCAACGAGGCGGAAGAAATACTCCGTGAAACGTGCTGCGCATCTAGCCACGCCGCTCCACCGAAGAGAAACACTTCAGTGCCGGAAAGAAGATCTATCTGCGAGTTACGTGGCGATCTAGATTTGGTGAGCCTGCCCGCGCTGAGAAAGGGAACATCGTGGTGTTGCTCCTAATTCTGAATGCAAGCAAAAAATGTTTGGCATTATCGATGACGCAGCGTACCTGAAAGTACGAGGAGATCCTACAGGTCATTTCCAGAGAGAGAAAAAAAGAAAAACAACGAACTTCTTCTCAGTACCCTAATGTAAAAACTGTCAAGAATCGTCTTCCACAAGCTCCGCCACGACTGTTAGGGCTACGAGAAGTCCACAAAGAGGGCATGACTCGGCCGTCCATAATCGTCATTATAGGAGCAGCGATGCGGCTTGGCCGAACGCCTGACTGACTCACTTCATCTGTCGGGAAATGTCAGCATCACATCCGTAACTCCATTCAGTTTGTAGAAAATCTGCGAGATATTCGCCTCAATGAAAGCAATATGTTCATGTTATCCATCGTCATCAGCAACCATTAAAGGACTAAGAAATTCGAGAACACCCTGATGAAACTCGTCGGGTTTGTGCTCAACTCAACTTACTTCCTGTTCGGTCGAAATTATTATGAACAGACGGACGGCGTAGCCAAGCGGTGTTGTCTATCGCCGGTTGTGGTGAATTTGTTCATGGAAGATTTCGAGGTGAAGGTTACGGATATAGCACAACTAAAACCAACCTGTTTCTGGCGTTATGTCGATGACAAATTCGTCATTTGATGACATGGTTGGACAGCTCAGGTGAATTTCTCCATCACACCAACTCTCTTCATCCCCAACAAACAGCCTACTATGGAGGTGGAATATAACGGCGTCCTCCAGTTCATTTACGTCCTGGTGAATCGGAAACCAGTTAGTAAACTTGACACAGCGTGTAAAGGAAGTCTATGCACTCTGATCTGTATCTGCACGCCTCCAGCATTCACCACACTTCCGAACGTGATAGCATTTTATGCTCACCATTTTACATGACGAGACGCATCTGCGACAAAGACAGCTTTCCGAATGTGCTGAAGCATCTGGAGACAACATTTAAAAAGAATGGAAACAACAATAAGCTGGTTGTACCTGGACAACAGCAAAAGCAAAAGAGGAGCACAAACAACTATCCTGCAACGCGTTTGTTGGCAATACCTCCTTAAAGTCAACAGAATCTCCCTAAGACTCGCACACTATTAGGTTCAGTAAAGGATAATCTAGGCCTTCCCAAACCACGAGTCTACCAAATACCCTCACAATGCGGCAAAGTATACATCTACATCTACATCTAAATCTACATGATCACTCTGCAATTCACATTTAAGTGCTTGGCAGAGGATTCATCGAACCACAATCATACTATCTCTCTACCATTCCACTCCCGAACAGCGCGCGGGAAAAACGAACACCTAAACCTTTCTGTTCGAGCTCTGATTTCTCTTATTTTATTTTGATGATCATTCCTACCTATGTAGGTTGGGCTCAACAAAATATTTTCGCATTCGGAAGAGAAAGTTGGTGACTGAAATTTCGTAAATAGATCTCGCCGTGACGAAAAACGTCTTTCCTTTAATGACTTCCATAAGAACTCGCGTATCATAGCTGCCACACCCTCTCCCCTATTACGTGATAATACAAAACGAGCTGCCCTTTTTTTGCACCCTTTCGATATCCTCCGTCAATCACACCTGGTAAGGATCCCACACCGCGCAGCAATATTCTAACAGAGGACGAACGAGTGTAGTGTAAGCTGTCTCTTTAGAGGACTTGTTGCATCTTCTAAGTGTCCTGCCAATGAAACGCAACCTCTGGCTCACCTTCCCCACAATATTATCTGTGTGGTATTTCCATCTGAAGTTGTTCGTAATTTTAACATCTAGGTACTTAGTTGAATTGACAGCCTAGAGAATTGTACTACTTATCGAGTAATCGAATTCCAACGGATTTCTTTTGGAACTCATGTGAATCACCTCACACTTTTCGTTATTTAGCGTCAACTGCCATCTGCCACACCATACAGCAATCTTTTCTAAATCGCTTTGCAACTGATACTGGTCTCCGGATGATCTTACTAGACGGTAAATTACAGCATCATCTGCGAGCAACCTAAGAGAACTGCTCAGATTGTCACCCAGGTCATTTATATAGATCAGGAACAGCAGATGTCCCAGGACGCTTCCCTGGGGAACACCTGATATCACTTCAGTTTTACTCGATGATTTGCCGTCTATTACTACGAACTGCGACCTTCCTGACAGGAAATCATGAATCCAGTCGCACAACTGAGACGATACCCCATAGGCCCGCAGTTTGATTAGAAGTCGCTTGTGAGGAACGGTGTCAAAAGCTTTCCGTAAATCTAGAAATACGGAATCAACTTGAGATCCCCTGCCGATAGCGGCCATTACTTCGTGCGAATAAAGAGCTAGCTGCGTTGCACAAGAACGATGTTTTCTGAAACCATGCTGATTACGTATCAATAGATCGTTCCCTTCGAGGTGATTCATAATGTTTGAATACAGTATATGCTCCAAAACCATACTGAAAACCGACGTCAATGATATAGGTCAGTAGTCCGATGGATTACTCCTACTACCCTTCTTAAACACTGGTGCGACCTGCGCAATTTTCCAATCTGTAGGTACAGATCTATCAGTGAGCGAGCGGTTGTATATGATTGCTAAATAGGGAGCTATTGTGTCAGCGTAATCTGAAAGGAACCTAATCGGTAAACAATCTGGACTTGAAGACTTGCCCGTACCAAGCGATTTGAGTTGCTTCGCTACCCCTAAGGTATCTACTTCCAAGAAACTCATGCTAGCAGATGTTCGTGTTTCAAATTGTGGAATATTCAATGCGTCTTGCCTGGTGAAGGAATTTCGGAAAACTGCGTTCAATAACTCCGCTTTAGCGCCACAGTCGTCGGTAACAGTACCATCGGCACTGCGCAGCGAAGGTATTGACTGCGTCTTGCCGCTTGTGTACTTTACATACGACCAGAATTTCTTCGGATTTTCTACCAAATTGGGGAAACTGTATTCATGCTAGAAGAGAGCTGCCATGAAAATAAACACTACACTGAATTACGTCACACCACCGCATCAGCTCTTTCTGACCATAGTATAAAAACTGGTAATACCACACATCACAGCAAAATAGGACGTTTTCCTCTTTTTGGTCACTGATACTTTGCTCTAAGACTGTTTCATTAACAACGGTAGCGCGCTACAGCTGAATCAGACGAGGAAATCTGCACAAAAATTAGAAAAATGGAAAGAATTCTCATTAAGTGGTGTCCACGTCCGGAGACTAGAGACCGAAGTTCGAGCTCTGGCGTCGCCACCCCCACCATCATCGCCATCACCCACCGCGGCAGCTAAGCGGATAGCGGTGAGAGGTGGGTTGTTGGAGGAGGTAGCGGCCAAGTAGATAGGACGCTGACTCCAGCAGAGCAGCTGTCATCAGAACCACCTGTACATTGCAACGAGTCTCTCTGCTGAAATACCGTGGTGAACTTAAAACGCGACCCAAGCACAAGAATTCTACAAAATTTTTAAAATACATAGTAAAATTTATTTCGTTGTTCAATCGAAAGAATAAAAAGATTACTTACATCGTCTTCCCATTGTACGTGGGTTAAGTGTGAGTCTGTGTCCTCAGGGACCAAACTGCTGAGATCATCGGACCCTAGACTTAACACTACTGAAACTAACTTATGCTAAGAACAACACACACACCCATGCCCGAGGGGGGATTCGAACCTCCGAGGGGAGAGGCTGCGCAATCCGTGAAATGGAGCCTCACACTGGCGCGGCCACCCCGTGCGGCTTGGGTTAAGTAGAAGTTTCATCATGACGGAGAATTTCTAAACATCGGAGATTGGCCTAGTATGCAGCGTAAGTAGAATTACAAATGGTAGGAATACAATAAAGGAGAATACCGGATAATAAAATGTTTACCAAATTGTCGGGCTGCACAGTTACATACGGATCTGCACGTTTCCCCCAAACAGCTGTTATCTGTCATGCCACTTACAAGGGATGTACCTCAGCTCGAACAGCTAAAATTAAACAAAAAAGATTTTACCTTACGGAGCTATATCTGCTCTACCGGTCTTCGAGGACATTTAGAAAATGGTTCAAATGGCTCTGAGCACTATGGGACTAAACATCTGAGGTCATCAGTACCCTAGAACTTAGAACTACTTAAACCTAATTAACCTAAGAATATCACACACATCCATGCCCGAGGCAGGATTCGAACCTGCGACCGTAGCGGTCGCGCGGTTCCAGACTGTAGCGCCTAGAACTGCTCGGCCACTCCGGCCGGCCGAGGACATTTATTCCTAACACTGAGCATTTATGCACTATCGTTGTTTGAAGGTTAAAGAAACTAAAGCCTACATAAACCCAAATCGCTAAAGAAACGACAGCGTGCAACAAGCAATTATGACCAGCAGATTCACAGCAGCTAGAAATGAAGGTATTATTGAACAAAACCATAAGCATTTGCTTGAAACAATGCATGTTAACACATGCGCTACTTGAAAGGTAGTATTTTCCGAGAATTGTTGTGTTGTCGTACGATTTTCCTCACTTGTTACATAAGTTACAGAAGTGCAAATGAAGTTTCGAAGAAGGATTAAACAACAGTCGAATGGAACACTACACGCCCTTGACAAGGACAACGTGTGGATATGCGACACCATTTTCGGTTTATTTGTAGTGTCGTAGCCCACCATTAAAAGAGACATTTTTATACTATCCAGATCTTCGCCACGAGTTGTTGAATTTTCTGTAGTGGTGAGATGCTGCTGGGTGACTCACCTGCGCATTACGGGGGGGAAAAAGAAGAAATAAAAAGGTCATTACGAAATATCATCCTGCCTCTCAACTTCGAAACCATCCAAAACAAAGTACACACACACACACACGTGTTGGACACGTGGAAACACACAGAAGAATAGTAGGCGCTGGATATCAATGCAGGAACCGCGATGTACAATCAGACTTATAGAAATTAAAATAATTTATTAACAAACTATGGTCTTAAAACGGAAATATGGTGTAAGTTTCTAAGGATAATTATCCCGTAACTGGTACACCTATAAATTGTAACACATAAGGTACATCTGGGTCCTCGGGACCCACCCAAGTTTTGAGTATATTTTGGTAAAAAAAACACATTTAAATGAAATTTAAATATGAAACTTTTATTAATGTTTTGTTACTAATGTTTTAAAACCACATTCCTCATTTATGGTCATACCTTAAAGATGTTACAAAAAAGGACAATAAACTGCATAAAATACGAAATGTGAAAAATATACTTTTGGAAAGTCCTGCACATCAGTTACAAATAGTAAGATAGACAACTGAAACTTCACGTTTAAACACAAAATGTACTATGCTTCACAACAGTAAGCCAGAAGAAAAGTTCAAAATCAATATAAAAATTTCTGCAGGCACAACTTTTGGATAAATTTTAGTACATTTCTCAGCTAAATGACTATGTGATCTTTGAAAATAGCAGAAATTATGACAAAATATTAGGTTTCAATTATACAGCATCTTCACCAGTCCATTTCAGTTATTTCATTCATCCAGACTACCGAAACAGTTTGGACATAAAGCAGTGGAACATTCCAAACATAATGGTGTTCGACATCTGGCACACGCCCGGGATGCTTTCCTGTCTTTTTTAGATGGGCACACTGAGCATCTTTTCCTCTTCGATTTAGTAGCACCAGCTTCACTGTGAACCTGGGATGTTCCTGATGCCTTGGAGGGGGTCATGCCTAGAATATCACAAATGGAATTTCGGATATCTTTTCTCAAAAATGGAGAATCCAATCTTCTTTTCATACAATCACTTATGAGTTGTGTACCTAGTTCAATGAGGAATTCTCTGCGTGTCACATCATCAGTATCTTCTTTCCCATGGTACAAAACAAAAGCATTTACACCTGCTATATCTAGCATAGTGTAGAAGACTGCCATAGGCCACCGCCTTGTTCTTCTAGAAGTCGTGTAATTATGCGTCTTTTCGTCAAGTGCGTCAACTCCACCTTTTGTTTTATTGTAGTCATGGATTATTTCAGGCTTATTTTCCACCATACATTCTCCATGGTGCATTGTCGATATCAGGTTGACAACCTTGTTCTTTTTGGGGACGTGTGAAAGTATTGTTACAGAACCAGAGTATCCGTAGATTGAAGAAGACACATTTCTGCCCTTTGCTGTTGAAAAGCTTGGTGGTAGCTCAGCCTTGTTCTTTCTCATGGTGCCAATATAAGTCAAATTACAGTTCGACAACTCATTGACCAACTCCACACTTGAGAACCAGTTGTCCCCTGTCACATTTCTGTTACTTCCCTTGATTGGTTCAACCAACCGCATGACAACAGCTGTTGGTAAGAGGACACGGCGCGGGATGGCTACAGCTGATTTTCCCGAATATATCTCTGCATTCAAACAGTAGTGCATTTTGGCATCAGCTAGAATAAATATTTTTATACCGTATTTCCGTGGCTTGGATGGAATGTACATCCTAAATGGACATCTACCACGGAATCCTACAAGCATTTCGTCAACAGTGACGTACTCTCCGACTGAATAGTTTTCTTGACAAGCTTCTATCAATGAATTGAAGAGCCAAGAGATGTGGTACAGTTTATCTGTGAGTTTCCTTGCGTCACGGGTTGCTGCATCATCAAAACGAAGGCAACGTAATAAAAACAGCAAACGTTTCAAGGGCATAGTTGCCCTAAAAATTGGTCTACCAGTGCCGTTTGTAGCATATAAACCATTCAGATCTTCGTTGTTTGACTTGAAGGCTCCCCACAAATAACAAAGACCTATGACAGCTTTTATTTCAGTACTGTCTGTTAGATTTGAAAAAGAATTCTTTTTTGACTCAGGTGGCAATGACATAATCTTTTCATTGGTTCTGAGTACTACCTCTGCAATCATTTCTTTGCTGAAAAGTAGTTCCCAAAATGCTAGAGGGGTCTTTTCTGTTACCTGTCTAGCTGCATTACGTATGCCAGGAAAGTGAATTGGAGCAATGATGTTGGTTTGAGAGGTTCTTCCACGTATGCTGGGTGTTGTTGACCACTTGAATCTGTTTCTTCCATAGATATAATTAGTTCCAGATTGTTCGTTGTTACTGTCTCCATCATCACTTTCATCACTTCCAGTTTCATGTTCACTAATTTCATAGTCACTGTCGCTTCCACTTATGTCTTCAATATCACTGTCCAATGGTTCGTTCAGATTATCTGTAGTATCTTCCTCGCTCATTTTTCTGAAGCACTACACCGTAAATCCAAGATACCGGAAATAATGCCACGAAAAGAAAACTTTCACTAACGGTACACCTGGGTCCACGGGACCCGATCACCTTTATAGAAACAAAACTAACAAAGAAACGCCTGCAACAATGTTGTGGGCTGGTAGCCAGTTGATTGTTAGGAGAGTACAGGGAGAGGGAAGTCAGTGCTACCACACACATCACGGAGCTGGAAAAAAGAAATTTCGCTCGGGTCCCTGGGACCCAGGTGTACCAGTTACGGGTTATTATGAATGCTTCTTACAATGAACGTGAAGTGTGGACATTTTGAAAATCTTGAAGGGCAAACTTCGATGCAAGAAAGAATCAAACGTGTAAAAGACTCTCAAACACACTCAGACTGATGTAAAATCTCTCGAACAAGTACTAAACAAAATAAAACAAAAATTACACTCCTTAACACATTACTTAGTTAATTGGGCAACTAATTCGGTTTATGGAATTTCTAAGGAAAATGCTTGCAAGAAGAAAGGTGGGAAGAAAACTAAGAGGCACACCGAGAATATCCGTACTTCCAAAGGTGGAATGAACTGAAACAGCTTTATCGGAATGGTACAGTGTAGTAGCAGTCCACAGCCAAAACTAATTATCTGAATGATGACAATCTGGCACATTGGCTGTGATTGTCTGGATCAAAAACTTCAGTTTATTTAGCATTGACCACTACTAATCAATTTCTGCTGTGTGGCAGCTTTCGAATGGTTGCTTGAAATGCATGTCAGACGTATCATACTTAAAATGAAAACGGTGGACAAGCTACGGAACAAGAAGAAGCGGCTGCTTTGCTCACTCACACACTTGCTTCGTTATCGAGATAGTACTTTGGTTCCACCTTTCGCCTAGGTATCCCATCATGTAAGGACTACAGCACCCATTCGCATAACAAAACGATCCAGCTTATACCTAGTAAGAGGGAGAACCTATTAAACTAGCCGATAACCGGAGACTACCTCGATAAATTATTGGATAACCATCATAACACAGCTTCAGCGCACTCTCCAACTTCACCGGAGTAAGATGATGCTGTCACACAGTCACAGGCCACCAGCATATGAATAAAATCTACGACTAAAAAGACAATTATGAACGCCATGTAGCACGGCATGCAACCAAGCAATAATAACCTATGCGAACTCTTATCAACCTTACAGGAAAACGATAAACGATGCAGCAATGTCGGTGACAGAGAAAGGACTAAATTTCGCCCCGAATCGAACATCATTACCAATTTTGGACATAACAAGCAGTGTAGAACAGGACACCCACGCTATACCTGTCAACAAGGCATAAGAAATTCGCCGTGAAACGTACCGCGCTTCCACCTGGGTTGCTCCACCGAAGAGAAACGTTTCAAAGGCGGAAGGAATGGTTACCTGTGAGTTACGTGACGATCCAGATTTGGTCTTCTTGCCCGTTGATAAAGAGAACGTTACGGTTTTACTATTTTGCTCAGAATATCAACAACAATTTATGGATTTCTAGATGACGCAGCGGTCACGAAAATAGAACAGATGAGTCGCCTCCAGAGAGAAACTATCGAACTTCTTCGAACTATCTTAGATGCTAAAACTGTCAATATAATTCGTCCACAAACTGGTGCTCCACCACTACTGTAAGGGCTACCAGAAGTCCACAAAGAAGGCATCCCACGGCCGCCCATAACATCATTATAGGAGCAGCAACATACTCCTCGGCCAAACACGTGACTGCACTCCTGAGTCCATTTGTCGGCAACTGTCAATATCACATTCTTAACTGCATTAAATTTGTACATCTACAAGATATTTGCCTCAGTGATAGTAACCTGTCCCAGAGTTTTTACGTATTGTCCGTCTTCACCAGGTACCACTAAAGGACTCCATAGAATTGATAAGTAAGATATTCAAGAACAGAGAACGAAACTCTTCGGGTTTGTCCTCACCTCGACGTATTTCCTGTTAGGTGGAAATTACTTCGAAAAGAGGGACGGCACCGCCAAGTGGTGTCTTTTATCGCCAGTTGTAGCGAATTTGTTCTTGGAAGTTTTCGAGGAGAAGAGTATGGAGACATCCAAATTGAAACCAACTTGTTTCTGCCGGTACGTGGATGATACTTTCGTCGTTTTACCACGTGGTCGGGATAGCTTAGAAGAATTTCTCCATTACCTCAACTCGCTTCACCACCAACACAAATTTTACCGTGGAGGTGGAACAGAATGGCGTCCTCCACTTTACTGACGTCATGGTAAAACCCGGTGGCAAACTGGGACACACCGTATACAGGAAGCCTACGCACACTGATTTGTATCCACACGACTCCAGTAGCTACCACATCTCCCAGCGTGGAGTCGCTTTACCCTCCCTCCCCCCCCCCCCCCCCTCACCTTTTCCACAGGGCGCCACGCATCTGGGACCAACACAGCCTTCCGACTGAGCTGAAACATCTGGAGACAACATTTCGAAGGAATGAACACAACAGCAAGCTGGTTATACCTGGACAACAGCAGAAAGAAAAAGAAAAGCATAAATCACTTGCGTGCATCCCGTTTGTCGGCGATACCTCCATAAAAATGAACAGCAACTTGGAGCGACACGATGTCGAATGTGTATTTCGCCCACCCCCTAAGACCTTGACACTACCAGGTTCCGTAAAGAATAATCTAAGCCTTCGCTAACGAGAGGCCTACCAAATCCACTGACATTCGGGAAACGGTATGCATTGTAGAGGAGATGTGCCGTGAACATAGCCGCCACACTGACCACCAAATCAGCGCTGACCGAGATAATACAATAACTGACCGTATTATATAATTACAACAAAACCAGCTTCTTAGGAAATTTTCCTCCTTTTGGTACTGTGTGTTAAAAGATGCCTTTGAAATTTTGGGGCAAGAATTCGCAAATATAGCGGCCTACAGATGAGTCAGACGAGGAACTCTGCACTGAGCTTAGAAAAAGTAAAGCATTATCGTACAGTGAAGTCCACAGCCGATGGTGAGAGTGCGGAGTCTGGAGACCGCTCGCAGCTGGGCGTCGCCACCTCCACCATGAACACCATCACCCACCGCGGCAGCTAAAAGGATAGCGGTGACTGCTGGGTTTATAGCGGGGTAACGACAAACGTATATAGGACACTGGCTCTCGTAGGTCAGCAATCATCAGGAACCACATGTAGACGGCAACGAGTCTCTTTGCTGAAATATCGTGGAGAACATACAAAGTGATCCACTCAGACACCAAGGAATTCTAGAAAATACTTAAAATACGTACACAAAAATCATTGGTTGTTTAGTCAAAAGAATGTGATTCATATCGTCTTCCATTCAAATGCACATGTGCTAAGTAGAAGTTTCATCATATCGTGGATCGTATAAACGCAGGAGGTTGGCCTGGTATTCATCCTAAGTACAACTGTAAAGGTTAGTCATAAATAAAGAAGAACATTGAATAATAAAAGGCTTACCAAATTGTCGGACTTCCAGTTACATGGGTACCTGCAGATGTTTTCTAAACAGATGTTACCTATCATGCCATTTACAAGGGATTCACCTCAGCCAGAAGAGCTAAAATTCGATAAAAAAGATTTCACGATAGGGAGATGTATCTGCTCTACCAGCCACTAGGCATTTGGGTTCTACCGATGTTTGAAGAAAATTTGGAAATTTGTGGTAATTTCCTATGGGACCAAGCTGCTGAGGTCATCGGTCCCTAGGCTTACACATTACTTAATCTAACTTAAACTAAGGACAACACACACACCCATGCCCAAGGGAGGACTCGAACATCCGACGGGGGGAGCCGAGCGAACCGTGGCAAGGTGCCTAGACCGCACGGCTACCCCGCGCGGCTGATGTTTGAGGTTTGATGAAACTGAAACCCACATAAGCTCAAGATGTTGAAGAAACGATAGCGTGCAATAAACAGATATGTCCAGAAGATTCACAATAGCTATAGATGAAGGTATTATTGAGCAAAAATCTAGGCAGTTGCTTGAAATATTGCATGTTAACACATTCAGTACTTACACGTATTATTCGAATTATGAATTACTGTGCTGTAAGTTCCTTTCTTATTTGTCATAGAAGTGAAAATGTGGAGTTTCGAAGGAATGAATAAACCACAATGAAATGGAACAGTCTACGCCCTTGACAAGGACAACATGAGGACGTGTCACACCGTTTCCGATGTATCCGCAGTGCAGTGCAATACCCCAACATTAAAAGCCACATTTTTCATATTAACCACATTTTTACCATGTGTCGTTCCATCCTAATTCAATCATGTGTTTGAAAGGTTCATACTATTAATATATCCCTATTATGGTTCCATCCTGATCAATAGCACCTGGATGTTCTCTAGAGTGTCAGTAGTAACGCATTGTGAAGTTACAGACGTTTTCCTAGATTTTGCGAATGAAAGAAACACGGCAGTTCAAATCTCCATCTGACCACTCAGATTTAAGTTTTCCGTGCTTTCCGTATGTTGTTTAAGGCAAATGATGGCATGATACCTGTGAAAAGGCACCCACAATTTCCTTTCCTTTCATTCTACATTTCCGCTTGCTAGTTCGTCACTAATTATCTCGTCGTCGACGGAACGCTTAATCCTAAGCTCTCTTCCTTTTGCTAACAGCAGGAAAATTTTAAATTAGACAACATTAATGTTGTGAATCTCTTTCCAAACTTGACAGTTAATTCTGAATCTAGGTAGTCATGACAAGGAAGCATTTCGCGCTTGTACGCAAAGTTACGATTGAATTTGAAATAGCTCGTTAACCAGTAAACTTCACCGCGCCGAAGTCCACCGCAGCGCGAAGGGTTTTGTTAGTCAGGGGATCCAAACTAGTTTAAAAGTCGAAACGGTTTACTATTGTTTAATAAGGAACAGATTAGGGAGAATCAAATGACTGCGTCACAATCTAGGAAATAGCGCCTTTTCCGAAGGGCTGAGAAACCGCTGGATACGTCAAGATTCCTGCTTCGCCTGCGCCTCCTACGAGCTCGTTTACGACGACCAGATTATGCGCATTAGGAAGTTGACAGGTGCAGAAAGTCTGCTGGTCTGATGGGTCAAAATTTCTACTCGACGCCGCGAAAGACCATCTGAGTATTTATTGTAAAGCACGAAAGGTGTAAGTTCGTCGCGAATGGCGTCGATATACAGGCCAAATGACGACTGTACTGTGGTGTAAGAGAAGTAGCAAGCGCCTCTATTGGTAATAAAGGAGCCCGCGATTCGTTCCCATATTACGATCCACTTGTAGTAGCCGAACTTTGGCACCACTGCACGATGGTGGCACCCTTCACCACAACGACATAGCAAAACACATCCCACATTCTCAGCGTAAATGTTTTAATTCCGTCATCTTCACTGATGTTTGAACTCACAAGACAACAGCTACCTTCAGCAGTTGTAGGAAACCACGATCTGCTCGTTCTGTAACGATGCATCCACATCTCTGCATCAGTACTAACGACTTTATGACACTCAAGCATGATTCGAATACTGCCATATTAGGTTTGACATCTTATTACGATTGCTCCATGTTACAAAACAGTTTTAGGAAGACTAATGGTGGCAGGTGGTCAATGTTGAGTCACTACACAGTGATATTTAGTAGCACGCTAACAGAATTCCACAAAAGCTCGTGATATATTCAATAAAAACAATACCAATCGCCGTTATGTAGGTTTATTCCTGGGCAACCAGTTTCGACGTTACACTATGTCATCTTCAGGCGAAAACTGCTCCAATCTAGTAACCTTCGTGTTACAAATATAGCAGTGCCTTTAACTGACCTCCTAGTAGACGAGCATACGTGCTCGTTGGACAACAGACAGCACTGCCACTCCATTCAGTAGAAATAAATATACATAACGGCGATTGGTATTGTTTTTATTGAACATTGAATAGCAGTAGTCCCATACTGCACCAGAAGATGGAATTACGTTCTCCTGATATATATGGTGAACAGTTTGCTTTAATGTACTAGCAGTAAACATACGAAATTAATTCAGCTGTAGAATAAGAGTTCGGTTTGAACTGCTTATGCTGGACAATAAAAGTTACCGAGAGAGATGGCGCATTGGTTAGCACACTGGAAACGCAGTCGACAGGACGACGGTTCTTAGCCGGCCGGAGTGGCCGAGGGGTTCTAGGCGCTACAGTCTGGAACCGCGCGACCGCTACGGTCGCAGGTTCGAATCCGGCCTCGGACATGGATGTGTGTGATGTCCTTAGGTTAGTTATGTTTAAGTAGTTCTAAGTTCTAGGGAACTGATGACCTCAGAAGTTAAGTCCCATAGTGCTCAGAGCCATTTGAACCATTTGAACGACGGTTCTTACCCGCGTCCGGCCATTTTTATTTAGCTTTTCAGTGATTTTCCTAAATCGCTTCAGGCAAACCCTGGGATGGTTCATTTCAAAGGGCACGGCCGACTTCCTTCCCGATCCTTCCCTAATCCAATAGGACCTACACTCCTGGAAATTGAAATAAGAACACCGTGAATTCATTGTCCCAGGAAGGGGAAACTTTATTGACACATTCCTGGGGTCAGATACATCACATGTCCACACTGACAGAACCACAGGCACATAGACACAGGCAACAGAGCATGCACAATGTCGGCACTAGTACAGTGTATATCCACCTTTCGCAGCAATGCAGGCTGCTATTCTCCCATGGAGACGATCGTAAAGATGCTGGATGTAGTCCTGTGGAACGGCTTGCCATGCCATTTCCACTTGGCGCCTCAGTTGGACCAGCGTTCGTGCTGGACGTGCAGACCGCGTGAGACGACGCTTCATCCAGTCCCAAACATGCTCAATGGGGGACAGATCCGGAGATCTTGCTGGCCAGGGTAGTTGACTTACACCTTCTAGAGCACGTTGGGTGGCACGGGATACATGCGGACGTGCATTGTCCTGTTGGAACAGCAAGTTCCCTTGCCGGTCTAGGAATGGTATCGATGGGTTCGATGACGGTTTGGATGTACCGTACACTATTCAGTGTCCCCTCGACGATCACCAGTGGTGTACGGCCAGTGTAGGAGATCGCTCCCCACACCATGATGCCGGGTGTTGGTCCTGTGTGCCTCGGTCGTATGCAGTCCTGATTGTGGCGCTCACCTGCACGGCGCCAAACACGCATACGACCATCATTGGCACCAAGGCAGAAGCGACTCTCATCGCTGAAGACGACACGTCTCCATTCGTCCCTCCATTCACGCCTGTCGCGACACCACTGGAGGCGGGCTGCACGATGTTGGGGCGTGAGCGGAAGACGGCCTAACAGTGTGCGGGACCGTAGCCCAGCTTCATGGAGACGGTTGCGAATGGTCCTCGCCGATACCCCAGGAGCAACAGTCTCCCTAATTTGCTGGGAAGTGGCGGTGCGGTCCCCTACGGCACTGCGTAGGATCCTACGGTCTTGGCGTGCATCCGTGCGTAACTGCGGTCCGGTCCCAGGTCGACGGGCACGTGCACCTTCCGCCGACCACTGGCGACGACATCGATGTACTGTGGAGACCTCACGCCCCACGTGTTGAGCAATTCGGCGGTACGTCCACCCGGCCTCCCGCATGCCCACTATACGCCCTCGCTCAAAGTCCGTCAACTGCACATACGGTTCACGTCCACGCTGTCGCGGCATGCTACCAGTGTTAAAGACTGCGATGGAGCTCCGTATGCCACGGCAAACTGGCTGACACTGACGGCGGCGGTGCACAAATGCTGCGCAGCTAGCGCCATTCGACGGCCAACACCGCGGTTCCTGGTGTGTCCGTTGTGCCGTGCGTGTGATCATTGCTTGTACAGCCCTCTCGCAGTGTCCGGAGCAAGTATGGTGGGTCTGACACAACGGTGTCAATGTGTTCTTTTTTCCATTTCCAGGAGTGTATTAACTCGCTGTTTGGTCCCCTCCCCCAAATCAACCAGCTAACCAACCAATAAACGTTCCTGACTATGGACGAACCTGCCCGGTCTCTCAGCTGTGAATCGTAGATAATAGTCGGATGTCCTCTGCGAGCACAGGATATTACTGTTTGTCGAGACTTCGGCACCATTAGGTGGTAATCCCCATTACGAAGAGGATGTTGCTCCGATTATTACTTGATAACGTTACAGTACAAAAATTCGCAGTTTTTTTCATCGTAAGATATCTGGAATTGATAGATCCGAAAAATGTGCTTTACAGAACTGTAGGAAGTGCTTCAGTCCACTCAATTTAAGTAATACTCTTGTATTCCAACCTCTTCATCTCAGAGTAGCTCTTAAACCCACACTCCTCAATTATTTTTGGACACATTCGAATCTGTCTTTTCATACATCTTTTACCCTCTACGGCACCCCCTAGTACCATGGAAATTGTTACCTGATGTCTTAAAACATGTCCTATCAACCAATCCCTTTTTCTGGCAGCGTATTCCTTTCTTTTCGGATTCTGCGGAGGTGCTCCACATTTCTGATCTCATCAGTCCATCTACCTACCAATAACCGTCAACAGCAGCACTTTTCCCACACACCATGATTCACATCCGCACAATGCATTTCTCTCTGAAATTAATACCGACTTATGAGACAAAGAATTGGTTTAGTCAGGAAAGCTGTGTCCGCATGCGCTAGTCTGCTTCTGATGTCCTCCTTCCTTCTCCTGTCATCTGTTGCTTTCCTTCAATTCATCTATTTGCTGGTTACCAATTTTGATGTTAAATTTTCCTCTTATCTCATTTGTCCTGTTCATAATTACTTTGTCCTTTCTTGGGTTTACCCTCGTCCATTTTCTGTACTCCTTAGACTGTTCATTCCGTTCAACAGGCCCTGTACTACTTCTTTACTTTGACTGTGGACAGCAATGTCTTTAGCGTATCTTAAATTTGATATCTTTTTACTCTGAGTTTTGTTTCACTCCTGAAACTTCTTTTGATTTACGTCGTTGCTTCTTCGATGTGTAGATTGCACGGTATTGGCAAAAGACTGTATACCTGTCTTACACCGTTGTTAATCAGAGCACTTCGTTCTCGGTCTCCCATTCTTCTTGTTCTGGCTAGGATTTTGCATATACTGTATATTATCAGTCTTTCCCTATAAGTTAGACAAGTTTCCTCGAGAATTTCGAACGCTTTTATAGATCGATGATATTTTTTCTGAAAGTTTAATGGTATGGCTCCCGTTTCTTAGAATCTACACATCAGGTTAAGCAGTTATTTGGTTGCCATTTCCG
This sequence comes from Schistocerca piceifrons, assembly GCF_021461385.2. Taxonomy (NCBI): domain Eukaryota; kingdom Metazoa; phylum Arthropoda; class Insecta; order Orthoptera; family Acrididae; genus Schistocerca; species Schistocerca piceifrons. The sequence goes on along the minus strand of NC_060149.1, from coordinate 235,207,172 downwards.
CGAATAATTTTAGAAATTCCGAAGCCTTTATTTGAACACAAGTCTTCTAAAGCCCTGTTAAACTCTAAATTTAATACTGGATCCCCTATGTCTTCCATCGCCACTTCCATTTTTTCTTCCAGTACTTGTAACTCACTCCCTCGTAGACGCCTTGAAATTACTCTTCCCATCCGTCCGCTCTCTTCTCTGCATTTAACAATGGACTGACCATTACACTCTTAATGTTGACGCCTTCGTTTTAATTTCACTGAAGCTTGTTTTGACATCTCTGTATTCTGAATCTGTCTTTCTCATAACCATTTCTTTTTCGATTACTTCAAATTCTTAGTGCAGCCATTTTGCCCTGCCTACCCTGCACTTTCTTTTTATTTCATTCCTACGTGACTTATATTTCCGTGTTCTTGAATTTTCGTAAACATTATTATACTACCATCTTTCATCGCTCAGTTAACGTATTTCTTCCGTTACCCAAGGATTCTTGGCAATACCTACATTTGTCTGTCTAACTACTGTGATTGCCCATTTTATAGATGTCCATTCCACTTAAACAGTACCGCCTACCGTTGTATTCATTATCGCAATATCTAAAACCTTAGAGAACTTTAAACGCACTCCATCAAGCCTCAGTACTTCAACACCCCACTTCTTTCGCTAGTGATTCTTCTGAATGATTACCGGATTATCACATGATAACTATCATCATCCTACAACTAGACCTCAGGAGACCTGCATTCCATGGTGGCGCATCAGATCGCTACCAGAAAACTAGCTACGACTTGTAAAACATACTTAGTTCTATGTACCGGTAAGCTGCGACCTGATCTTCGAAAGAAGATCATTCCCTAATTCATCCAGATAACATAATGATGATGAACTCTTACTACCATAAAACGTACTTCAAAATAAAGTGTGTGTTCTTCTGTTCTGTTTTAATTTACATAGCTACCGTCGATATTTGAATAACTTGTACAAACTTACTCATAAAACGTTCAGTTCTCTTTGTAGATCGATAATGGTAAATGGTGACAGGTTCCGCGAAAGATAATATTTTTGACAGCGGTGCACAGTACGTTGATATGAGAGACTTAAATATTTCATTCTGAGAAACATTTTAAAATAAAGTCAAAGGATTGCAGAATTAGCACATTCTTTGAGTACAGTCGACATATTCCGGCTGAATATTAATTTCTCGCGCAGATCATGTAAAGTTGCTTACGGAGGCTACAAGGGCTCCTAATTGAACTGTTTCGGTAAGGTTCTGTGATAATTCTTCAAATTAATAAACATATCTCTAGACCATTAAGTCTTCTTATAAATCTGACGCAGATATTATAGGAGGTACTGCTTGGCTCTATCTGAAAACTACGCTAATTTACAGAGACGTATCAGTGAATATGGGTCTCTTCATTAAAAGGCTGAAGACAGGATTGCTTCAGAGTAGCTGCAGACTATGCAGGATTATCTTTCGTGGTGCGTTTGAACATCTTGCAGTAACACTTTTCGATACCTTCAACATAACCCTTAACGTTCAACCTCAAAGCAAACCAAACCAAACTTTAATTTCAAACAGAAAAAATTACTCTTTACTGTTACATCTGCATACAAATTAAGGGACAGAAGAGCAAATTATTTTATTTGTCGGAAAAAGGCAACGGTCGGTTCAGTATAACATTATATTGTGGCCTCAAAATAATTTTACAGACAATCTTTACGCCGAAAGTTCTGTGTCTCACAAGTGAAGCGTCTTCAGATCTCCATTGCAAATGAGCCGTCAGCTAGTTAGAATTTTACTCTGAAATGTTCATAAATCCATGAACTGGGAACTATTTTTCATGATATCAAAGTGAATTCACGACTATTATTCGGCTCTGGAGAACAGTCCTTGGCTGGACTAGGTTCATTGACATCGTTGAACTCAGTGCTGATGGAAGAGCAGTTTACTACGAACGTGTTCTCGCGATCCGGTGGCAATTGTTTTGAACAATTTCAGACAGTAAAAAACTCTGCAAATCTGTGTACATACTACATATATATCACAAATTCTGACAGATTTTGAAATAGGACCGATCTGAGTCGAAGAACGTCTACCTCCGATCCTTCCAGTGTTGAAAATATTTCTTCATGTCGATTCCCGCAAGGCTGTCTAGAAGTCCCTGCGTTCCTGGCTTCTGACAGAGGGAAGGAACACGTCTTTTGTAAACTGCTTCTCCATTGCTAATAAGTCAATCAAAGCGTAGGGATACAAATGGCTCTGAGCACTACTGGACGTAACTTCCGAGGTCATCAGTCCCCTAGAACTTAAAACTACTTAAACCTAACTAACCTAAGGACATCACACACATCCATGCCCGAGGCAGGATTCGAGTTCCAGACTGTAGCGTCTAGAACCGCTCGGCCACCACGGTCGGCGTAGGGATACACTTCTAGGTCAGAAAACTGTGGTATAGTAATACGCCACTACACATAGTTCCTTCTTAGAAATGCGAAATCATTGGAAAAATATTAAGAGATGCAGAAACACCTGCAGATGATCAAAGTAAAAATAGTGTACTGTGACTGTATAGACATGTATGTTTCTGCAACTACCTCCGTTTCTAAGATAAGAATAGCGTTCTTAACAGATAAAGACAGACATATTGGTTTGCAGTAATGATTCTTCCCCTTGACTGCAGGACTTCAACTTGTCACCAACTGCAAATTCCAAACGTTCACCAAGTAATCGATTCCCAATGGTCTGTGCTCAAAACGAATGTAGAATAAGAGTATTGTTTATCAATGAAGACGATCAATGCAATTTCCATTGCTGTTCCTCGTACATTTCTTGATGGAATTCGTCGAAGTTTCAAGACTTCAGACCACAAGTGTTTCGTGTCTGTTCATTGTCAAACTTAGCGCTGTGTGTGTGTGTGTGTGTGTGTGTGTGTGTGTGTGTGTGTGTGTGTGTGTGTGTGTAAACTATAGGATTGTTCATTTCTTTCATAACGAGCAATAAACCAATATTTAGTCTATCATCGTCTTGGCATCGAATGTAACTTTCACGAGATATTTAAGCTTTCTTTGGTTGCATGTGTCATTTATGCTTTTGTAGATGCCCTGTACGAAGCACGGAGCACATGTATAATACCGTAATTGCGTGTGGACTATTTAGATTATTCACTTGCTCCTGTGGAAGTCGGTCTGATGTATCGAACTGACTTCCTTCCCTTCGCCCCAACTCTTCTGTTAGAATTGAAGAACGCTTGTGTAAAAAGAAAAATGAAGACCTAAAGTTTCATTTAGAGTAAAATACTACTTGATTTTAATTTTTCTAAGCAAGTATCTGGACGGTTACTACGATCGATGAACACGAGTATATTACCGTTGCAAACTTAATACAGTCTACACCATTTTCATAAATATCAAATGTTATTCCACTTTCGTAACTTTATCAACAAAATTATGGAAAATATGTTCCTTTGTCGTCTGCTGTTAAGCATAGAGAATGACTCCAGTTCAAGAACGATAATGACAGAAAACATTCTTTACTCGTTATCTGAGTACAAAACACGACAGCCGGCCGGAGTGGCCAAGCGGTTCTAGGCTCTACAGTCTGGAACCGCGCGACGGCTACGGTCGCAGGTTCGAATCCTGCCTCGGGCATGGATGTGTGTGATGTCCTTAGGTTAGTTAGGTTTAAGTAGTTCTAAGTTCTAGGGGACTGATGACCACAGATGTTAAGTCCCATAGTGCTCAGAGCCATTTACCTATCTCGAAACAACTTATGGACAAATGATAGAAGAATTTCATAAAGTGTTAAACAATAGTTTACTCAAAAAATCTATTCATTTGTATTTTATCCGAATACGTAAAAAGTAGTGCAAGGTTAGATCGTAAAACCATAACATCGAAAATTTTCAGAAAACTACCATCCACATACTTTATTGAGTAAATTATACATCGCAAAGTGATTAAGGTTCAACAACACTCTATGCAGCTAGAAGCGTATTCTATATCCCAACTCAGCAACGTCCGAGAGAACAACCACAACATAAAAAAAAATGTACATACCTCCATCTGAGGGAACTCAAGCATAATGTGTGTGTGTGTGTGTGTGTGTGTGTGTGTGTGTGTGTGTGTAAGAGAGAGATAGATAGAAAGATAGATAGATAGAGAAAGAGAATGTGTGCGAGCGCGCATGTACTTGTCTCTACACGCCGTGACGACCTTCTGACTCGGTGATAGTTGAATCCACGTCTGTTCTCGTTCTTCTGAACCTAACCACTGACCACTTCTCCCAGGCGCAGGAAATCATGTGCAGATCCAGAATTCCTTTACTGTTTATGTGAAGAGATGTTCCAAAACCCTCATAGATAATCCAGTCTTTGATTATTCTTTATTAACATCATCTTTGACTAAACATGCTGCCGCTAAAGTCTTGATTGTATAAGTAATTGAGTGCTATAGCTGATCAATGCCAAAACTGTTTATTAAGGTACGACTTCCTGAAAACATTTCACGTAACGTATGTAACGTTTTGCTAAATATATTAGTAAATATAGAAACTATAGGAAGCCCTTTTGTAACAGTGTGATAAGGTTTCGCTAAGAACAGAAAATGTGGTTTGAGCCAAACTCATCAAGTTGTTATGAGTAGAATCTACATTTAGTACAGCTCTATATGAGCTCCGATATGTGCCGAGAGTTTGTGTAATCTGTATTCATACTCGTCTCCATGTGCAGCAGTGTTTCTTGTGTTTCCAAATAATGTGCTTGCAGGGCATCTGCCTATTGGCTGAGGTACAATATACCATGTCTCTGACGTGCCTCAGAGGAATGTGACTGAGTAGGTACAATATGGAGTATGCATGGACGAGGAATTGGCCCTCTCCATCCAGCACAACGATCTGTAAATTCCCTATACTTTTGTTTCTCCAATGCAGTGCGTCACAATCGCACGTAGTAACAATGGCTTTAAATCAGTTACTTACGGCTGAATAAAGGCTGTCTTGAACATTCGTGTTGCGCCAAAATAATCTGTACTTGCGATTAGTTCTCTTCAGATAGAGTCGTTGCGGTGTTCGTTACAGGCCGATAGGGAATTCCCAACTGAAATTACTTTCTTTCATCCCAAATTACGTAGGTCTTAGTGAAGTAACAACGGTGGATTACCAGTCCTGCGTAAAAGAATAATGTGGAGGGAACGACCTTACTACGAGCTCAGGGTTTTATTGGATTTAAATAACATGTTACATGGAACTACAATGTTTCTGAACATGCTTAAGAACATGTTTATACTCAAAATCTTTTCTGGTTAAAATTATACCATTTAGTTGAAGGCCTTCTACACTAAGAACACATCTATTAAATTACAAGTACAAAGCTGCATGATGTTCTCTTCGCGATACACCTTATGGTGGTAGCAAAGTAAAGATATAGTTACAGGTGTTGCATCACCTTCGGAAGCAGTCTTCAGTTGTTTTTCAAAAATTGGTTCAAATGGCTCTAAGCACTATGGGACTTAACTTCTGAGGTCATCAGTCCCCTAGACTTACAACTACTTAAACCTAAATAACCTAAGGACATCACACACATCCATGCCCGAGGCAGGATTCGAACCTGCGACCGCAGCAGTAGAGCGGTTCTGGACTGAAGCGCCTAGAACCGCTCGGCCACAGCGGGCGGCCATCTGCTTCTTGCCTAACAGCAATGCCAAATAAAACTATTTTAGATACATTCGTTTGGCTTAAGTTAATATGCTGTATGTGCCTTGAATGCCTGTATTGGTAATATTATACGCTCGACAACGTAAAGAGTAAACTTTGGCGTTCGTCCCTACCGGCTCACTAGACCTCCATTGACTCACGTGTTGGCTAGAAAGGAATCCATCTAACGTAGGGAGCTTACGATAATGGTGGAAAAAGATATGCTCTTTCAAGGTCGTCATAGTATAGAGTAACACAAGAGCACTATGAAACATATGGAACAAGCTTAATTTAATTGTTCTTACTGCTACCTCGATATCTGCTCTCCTGTGTCTTTACTGCAGGACAGTGACAATGTGTGCAAAATTCCTCATTAATCAGTTTTAGTCTTTAACTTTACTATTAGCTAGAGAAATATGGTCACCGTATGACAAAGAGTATTAAAAACCACGATGGAATAAAATAAGTCTGAGCTAAACAGACTCGAAAACTGCCCTACACACTACACATTTATTGCACGCACGCTCAAGGTGTAGCTGTCCGGGAAAGACTTCGAGTGTTGCCAGTAGCTTGGCGTGCATCCTAACCTATGTGACTATTTCTATACTAGTTGTTACTCGCCGGCTATTGCGTGCCTCAGCACCACTCGACTTTTCGTAAGTCTGCCTGCGCGAGTTGCTGCTATCCCAATTCTAGTTGTAACAACTACACAATATATATGCTAATGCCCTTACCGCCGATGGGACGTTGAAAACTAATCTTCCTCCCTACCTTCCTCGAATACTGAAAAGTTGCTGGCATCAAACACATATGACCAACATTCACATGTCTGTAATTCAAACGTTATGCTCATAAATTACTTTTTTTAAAAAAAAAAAAAGAAAAGGTATTCTCATTGAGATATACAGTTGACATTTTGCTGTATTTTTTTTTCGAATGCCTATTCTGACAAATTTATAAATCTTGCGCTGTTGTGTATGGGACGCCTGTGAATTTGTTCCTCTCGATATCCGATTTTCAGACATAATGTTCACGTGCACTCTACTGTTACCTTCACGCCTGGAATTTCATTACAAACGTTTTACGTACACTAGCGGTATACCAGAACTTTATTTTATAAACGCTGTGTACAAATCGTGTTTAACGAAAGCGACAGGTTTATTTTATCCTTGAAACAATACAAAAATAACCTTAAAGGAATGGATACCTAACATTTTCTGTCAAGGAACGTACAGGTAGTACATTCTCAAAACTCCAAACACACTGGTAAGTACTGACCTCAGTTGTAATAAAATTTGGTAGAGAAAATTATTATGACAAAGTAAACGACCCATGCCTTGTCTTGGCTTACTATATTTTAATTTCAATCTTCGAGGGTGTCTATTAGCTTTCCTCACCTTATCCCACTCTCATCACCATTCATTCCTTTTCCAAAGTTTTATCCTGCTATTATACACAGCTCTAGTTCCTCCGCTTTCATAGACATTAATCTGGCACAGTAATCACAAACATCCCAATGCAGCACCGTACAGTGTGGTCAGAAACAGTCTGAAAAGCTTGTAAGGCTGCTGCAGGGTGAGCTGTGCTCAAACAACGTTAAGAAAAATATCCGATACGTTGCACCGTTTCCGAGTTAATTATCACTGAAGATGGTTAATCAGATCGTTGAACACGCATATTCAAGCTGCTCGCCAGATAAAATTAGTGTCAGCTGTTCTTATGGCGTAGATGATAGTGCATGAGACTACTCAGTTTTTGGTTTGGGTTCGATCCTTGCTAGCGGCCCATGTCCTATTTTTATGTCGCTCTCTTGTTCGGGTATAGGAAACCAAACGAAGAACATGACTGGCGACACCGTCTTTGGCGGGCCGCTTCAATTTGCGGGCAACGGCCTGATGGGATAACTACAATGCTGATTAACTCGAAAAATGGCGCCACGTGTCGAATTTTTTCTTAAAAACTGTTTCTCAGCGCAAACTACCTTGCAACACTATTACAAGCTGTTCAGACGGTTTCTAAGCACCCTGTGTTACAGTTACAGCGTTTGAACATCCCCAAGAATTACGAACCGGTGTTTTTTTAGGAAGTTCACTATTTCTAGAAGTGCATTCTGTTGCAGTATGGACTCAGCACACTATCGTCTAGATGAGTGCAGAGAATTAATGGGCGAGAGTAACAATTTGCGGCCTCCCTGTGAATATTGTTCGTCGAGCACAATGGCTTGTTTTCCCTGTAACAGCCTCTAGCAGACGTTTATGTCAGTCCTAGCTACCGAGGGACCTCTCTAAAGTCCTGGAACAGCGAGGCTTCTCCTTCTACAGGTCCCTGGTCCCACATACCGGCTTTCATATACTTGCTCCAACCAGCTGTGCTTTCTAAGTTCGCCTCTGTTTATATCTACATAAATCAAGCCAACGGCGCGGGCGAATATATAGAAACCGCCTAATGCACTGTAGTCTAACTTTCTGCACTGTAGCAGCAATCGACAATAGCAATGAACGAAAATCTACCTGACCACTTCATCGGAAGGCCATGATCACCGAATTAACTGTTTGCATCACTTCGAGAAACGCATGCATCGATCATGTGATCTACAGAACATGTCGTTGTTCTTGTCTTCAATCCAAAGACTGGTTTAATGCAGCTCTTCAGGCTTGTCTATTATATGCAGGCCGCCGCATGACTGAATAACCTGAATAGGCTTACTGTATTCGAATAGTCGAGCCTTGGTCTCCCTCAACAATGTTGTACCCTCCTCTCCCCCTCCCCCCACACTTCCTTCTATTTCAAAATTGGCGATTCCTTGATGCCTCAGAGTTGGTGCTATCAGCCGATACCTTCTTTAAGTCAAGCTGTGGCATTAACTTATTTTTTCCCCAATTCGATTCAGTCTCCATTCATTAGTTATTCCATCTAATCTTAAGCGTTCTTCTGTAACACCACATTAAGCTTCCTGCCTGAATTGTTAATCATTGACGTTTCACTTACTTATAAAGTTATACTACAGACAAGTACCTTCAGAAAGCAATGCCTAACATTTAAATTTATATTCGATGAAAAGAGATTTCTCTTTTTTGGAAATGCTTTTCTTACTGTTACCAGTCTGTCCTGTCTACTTCGGCCATCATCAGTTATTTTGCTGCCCAAATAGCATAACTAATCTCCTACTTTCAGTGCCTCGTTTCCTAACGTAAGTTCCTCAGTATAACTCCTCCCGAACAGGCCATGAAGGCCTAACGGTTCCGACCGGCCGCCGTGTCATCCTCATCCCACAGGCGTCACTGGATGCGAATATGGAGGGACATGTGGTCAGCACACCGCTCTCCCGGCGGTATGTCAGTTTACGAGACCGGAGCCGCTACTTCTCAATCAAGTAGCTACTCAGTTTACCTCACAAGGGCTGAGCGCACCCCGCTTGCCAACAGATCTCGGCAGACCGGATGGTCACCCATCCAAGTGCTATCCCAGCCCGACAGCGCTTAACGTCGGTGATCTGACGGGAACCGGTGTTACCACTGCGGCAAGGCCGTTGGAAAATTTCCTCCGTATAGCCCAGTTTAATTTGACCCTTGTCATTCTTCATTTTATAAACACTTTTCAAGGGACTGTCTAATCCTTTCAGCTGCTCTTCCAACTCCTTTACAGTGACTGACACAATCACAATGTCATTATCATACCTGAAAGTTTTACTTATTACCCAAGAAGTTTAATTCCCTTCCGAAATTTCTCCTTGACTTCCTTTACTGTCTGTGCACTATACAGACTGAAAAACACTGGGTATAGGCTACGTTCCTCTCTCACTCCCTTTTCAACCACTGCTTCCCTGTCATACGTTTCGGCTATTCCAACAGCAGTCTCGTTTTTGTACAAGATGTAAATAAACCTTCGTTCCATGTATTTTATCCCTGCTACATTCAAAATTTCAAAGAATGTAGTCCAGTCAATATTGTCAAAATATTTCTTTAAATCTACAAATGCTGTAAACGCAGGTTTGCGTTTCTTTAACCTATCTTCCAATATAAACTGGGATGACAAAAGTCATGGGATACCTCCTAATATCGTGTCGGACCTCCTTTTTCCCACTGTAGTGCAGCGGCTTGCCGTGTCATGGACTCTACAAGACGTTCGAAAGCTCCTGCAGAAAGGTTGAGCCATGTTGCCTCTACAGCCGTCCATAACTGCAAAAGTGTAGCCGGTGTAGGAGTTTGTGCAGAAGCTGACCTTTCGATTAAGTTCCATAAATGATCGATGGGACTCATGTCAGGCAATCTAGGCTGCCAAATCACTCGCTCGAATTGTCCAGCATGTTCTTCAAATCAGTCGTGAGCAGTTATGGCCCGATGACGTGGTGCACTGTCATCCATAAAAATTCCATCGTTGTTGGGGACGCGACGCCCATTAATGTCGAAAAATGGTCCCCAACTAGATGAACATCCATAGGACCCATTCCATTCCATGTAGACACAGCTCACACCACTGTGGAGCCACCACCAGCTTGCACAGTTATTTGTTAAGAACTTGGGTCCATAGTTATCTGGAGTCTGCACCACACTCGAACCCTTCCATCAGCTCTTGCCAACTGAAATCGGGACTCATCTGACCAGGTATCGGTTTTCCAGTCGTCTGGGGTCCAGCTGACATTGTCACGAGCCCAGGAGAGGCGCTGCAGGCGATGTCGTGCAGTTAGCAAAGGCATTCGCGTCGTTCGTCTGCTACCATAGCCGATTAACGCCAAATTTCGCCGCACTGTCCTAACGGATAATTTCGTAGTACGTCTCACATTGATTTCTGCGGTTATGTCACGCAGTGTTGCTTGACTGTTAGCACTGACGTCTCTAAGCGAACGCCGCTGCTCTCGGTCGTTATGTGAAGGCCGTCGGCCACTGCGTTGTCTCTGGTGAGAGGTAATGCCTGTGATTTGGTATTCTCGGCACACTCTTGACACTGTGGATCTCGGAATACTGAATTCGGAAACGATTTCCGAAATGTGTTTTTCCATGCATCTAGCTCCAACTACGCTTTCAAAGTCTGTCAGTTCCTGTTGTGCGGCGACTATTTCATCAATAACCGTTTCACGCGAATCACCGGAGTACAAGTGACAGCTCCACCAACGTACTGCCCCTTTACACTTTGTGCATGCCATCTGTATGTGTTCATATCGTTATCCCAATACTTTTGTCATCCCACTGTATATCTCCCTTTTTATCTTCATTTATTTCCTCTTCCCTTTCTATAATATTGCCTTTAAGTTCATTTCCCTTGTATAGCTCTTCTATGTATTCCTTCAAACTTTTATCTTTCCCTTCTTTGCCTAGTACTGGTTTGCCCTCTGAGCTCTTGATATTCATATTGCTGTCTTTCCATTCTCGAAAGGTGTATGCGCCCTTGTGTCCTAAATTAAAGCAACAACTCCATCTTCTGTCTAATTCAGAATATAATCATATTGTCAAAAAGATGCTCGTACGATCGTATTCTGCACGGAAGTTGGCACTCCGGTCATCAGACAACCATGCCAACGATGACGTTAGTGCACCCATGAAACGAGGTAGTGTTTGCCGTGTAGTGTCACATCCACAGTCGCTGTGTACACAGTCACAGACGGAGCAGTATGGCACAGAGAGAATGTCTACCGGACTCTCTGCTGTGGAGGACCATAGGAAGAAAGGAAGCGGGACAGTAGCAAACTGATATGGCTCGATGGCTTAATGTAAATCGCTCTGTTGTTTCTCGGATGAGGCGACAGTCTATAGAGACCAAAACTGTATCCCGAAGACCAGGGCAGGGCTGACCACGGCTGACAGCAGAAAAAGAGGATCGTTATTTGGCTGTAAGGGCATGACGGTACCACCTTAGTACTGCACGCAAACTGGCATCTGACCTCACAGCATCCACTGACGTGTTGTATCGAGGCAAATGGTGTGCAAAAGGCTTCGGCAGAGTGGCTTTATTGTCGGAGACCTGCTCTATTTCTACCTCTTACTCGTCTTCAAGAAGGGTATGTCTAGAGTGGAGTCATCAACATGCCTCCTGGACGGTCGAACAGTAGGCCGACGTTATTTTCACACATGAACCCGATTTAGTCTGGAGAGTGATTCTCGATGGGTTCGCATCTGGAGGAAACGTGGAACACAATTTCCAGAGCCAAACATTGTGGAAATAGACAGATATCGAAGAGGATCCATAATGGGGTGGGCAGGGATTATGTTTATCACTCTAATCTCTCTTCATAAAATTGTACGGGTTAATCGACAAGATTTAACTACTGTTCGGTATCGTGACGAGATCATGGGACTTCATTTCCGGTTGTTTCGAGGTTCTGTGGGCCTGCACTTCATATTGATGGACAATAATGCTCGCCCTCATAGAGGACGGTGGTTGATGTTTTCTTGGGAACGGAAGATATTGCACGCATGATGTGGCCTGCTCTCTCTCCCGATTTCAGTCCCATAGAGAATGTGTGGGATGCACTAGGGAGACGGCTTGCGTCACGCCAGCATCCACTAACTACTTTCCAAGACTGCGAGCATCTCTGCAGGATGAATGGGCGTTATTGCCGCAACATGAGACTGATGACATCATTCACAGCATGCCCCGACGTTGTCAGGCCTGCATTGCTACCAAAGATAGCCACACCCCGCACTGAGCATATTAACCAGTTGTCGGAATGTGTGGGAAAATCCGTTGATTTGGAAAAAACGTAGAACATTTTTGTCTACCGTTATGCACGTTGCGGTTCTTTGCGCTCTGTATCCTTTACATTGTTTCTACTGTACTATAGCCTGTTCATACTGTATTGTGGCAAAATAGACGCAACCTTGAAAAATTTCCGTTTGTTGTTTTAAATTTGGACACCACTGTAATTTTCTTATAGGCAGCATTTATCTTCATCCTATCCATGCATGCCTCTACAGCCTTGTGTGTTACCCATAGCTTTTTCTGAATAGCCCTTTTGCATATTCTGTCACTTCTAGTTTTAAACGCCTGCATTCCATTTCGCCTGCAGCATTTGGTGGAGTTAATATTTTCTCCCTTCGTTAATGAAATACGGATAATCAATTAATAGCTATAAGCAGTGCGAGATTTAATATTTTTTTGATTGAAATAACAGTGCCTTCGTTTTATGAACAATGCCTTTCACATGCGATACGCTCTCTTCTCACTAGCGGTGTGAGAGATTAGTATCGGTATAGAAATGTTTCCCACATCAATTGTCAGTTGATACGACACCAGAGCTACCTAATCTTCCCATGAGTAGAGCCACTTTTTTACAAGTTATAGTTTTCTCTATAAATGGCTGCTCTGCATTTCTTTCGTTAGTTGCTCCGTATCGGCTTTAGCGTATTCTTCTGGCAATTAGCATGTACCGCTCTCGAGACGTTGCGGTGAGGTAACGTGTTGCGTCAGATAGACAGCAGCCACCGCTGCTCAAGCGCTGCTGCTACCACTCATCTGAGGCACAAATTCCTCCACAGAAGAATGCTACCAATCTCTTAAAGACGAGGCGCGATTCAGTATTATAGACTGTAATTGATTTAATGACAGAATTGTAGGGGAACACAAAATCTATTCTGTTCAGTGATGGTCATTATGACAACTGGATAAGTGAACTACTGCTTGCCGGCCAGAGTGGCCGAGCGGTTCTAGGCGCTACAGTCTGGAACCGCGCGACCGCTACTGTCGCAGGTTCGAATCCTGCCTCGGGCATGGGTGTATGTGATGTCCTTAGGTTAGTTAGGTTTTAGTAGTTCTAAGTCTATGGTACTGATGACCTTAGAAGTAACGTCCCATAGTGCTCAGAGCCATTTGAACCATTTTTGAACTACCGCTTCTTGAAAAAATAATCTTAACAAGGTTGTATTCTATTTAGTTAATTGGTTGTTAAGTATATCTTCTGAAAACAATATCAGTGTTTAAAGTCATTACGATGTGCACAGTCTTTGTAGTTTAGCATTCCTTAGATACTAAGGTCAATATGCGCAGAGCACACTTTCAAGTTACAAAATGGAGCAGAGAATGCCATCGGAATATTAGGAAAGATAGGAAAATTTTCTGCTTAGCAAGTACAACGCTAAACAGAGGCCTACTGTACACTTTTCCGTGTTCACGAACCCCGTGTCGCTTCTGTATGTTTTCTAACGCTCTCTGCCCACATTTCATTAGGCCGTCATCTTGGTCTTTCCTTGTCTCTTGGAATACAGTAAAAACTTCATTTTCCAGTCTGTCGGATAGCGATATTTAGTCATCCTTTAAAAGGCGTTATTGATCGCCTGTGAATATGCTGGGCAGAGATGTAGCCCGAGAGTTGTGTACCCAGCTATGTATTCGCCAATTGATGCGTCGTTCTCTAAGCGTGTATGGAGTCGCTAAACCAGGCATAAAACTGTAATAGTTGCTGACTGAAAACCTCAGTTCCCTAGCACGTAAGTTCCACAGCCATACTAGAATCTTCTGGGAGACTTGAACAATCGAACAATGAATTAAGTTACTTACAGTTTTGTTAGTGGTAGTCGTGACAAGACATACTGTGAAGCGTTACTAAATCCCTTTTCTGAAAACTACTTGGAACAGATAATTTACCACATCCACGGTAGAAATAAACTGGATCTAATGGCAACAAATAGACCTACCTCTTCGAGGATGTCCACATTGAAACTGGTACCTATAACTATGAGGCACTTGTAGCAATAATGAATACCAGGGCACAAAAGGCAACTAAAGCAAGTAGAAATATTTATACATTGAGTGAACTAGATAAATAGACAGTAGTGTCATATCTCAATGAGGAACTTGAAGCTCTTAGCTCAGAATATGAGCATGGAAATGAGTTACGGCTGAAGTTTAAACTAATTGTTGACCATGGGTGGAATAGGCATGTACCTAGTTGAAAAGTTCATAATGGCAGCGACCCTCCATAGTATACAGTCACTGCAAAGAAACTTCTAAAGAAACAAAGACTACAACGCAATAGGTGAAAAAACAAAGCAGAGGGCTGTAGGTAGAGAGAAGCTCAAAGAAACGAAACGTTTCTGGTTGTCAAGAGGGATAAAACATTCTGATCGCATGTAACGGCTACTGGTGGCCCCAATATTAGTGTCCAGACACCCATGGACGAGACAGGAACTGAAATTGAGGGTATCAAAGCAGAAGCAGAAATTCCTAATTCCGTTTTCAAATGTTCATTTACAAAGCAAAACTCAGGAGTGTTGCTCGTACCACTGTAAATATGAATGAAATAGAGGCGTTGGGAAACGTGAAATCGTTCAAACTAAACAAAGCTGGAGGGCCTGATGAAATCCGTGTCGAGTTCTATACTGAATTAGCGGCTGAGTTAGCACCTCTTTTAAACATAATACACCGAAGATCCCCCGGAAGGAAAGTACAGGTCACACCAGTCTACAAGAAGAGCAGTGGAAATGATTCACGAAATTGCGTTCAATATCCCTGATATCCGTTTGTTGTTGAACCTTGTTGAATTCTGAGCTCTAATGTAATGAGATATTTCAAACACAATGATCTCCTCTACGCCAACCACTATGGCTTCCGGAAACATCGATCATTTGAAACCCAACTCGCACTTTTCTCGCACAACATTATGAAAGCCATGGATCGAGGCAATCACGTACATATTTTGGATGGAAAGTCATCGACAGATGTAGATGCCACTTAAGGTGTGCCCCAGGGAAGCCACTTGGCACACTTGCTGTTCATGTTGTGTATTAACGACATCGTAGAAAATACTAATGGTAACCTCAATTTTTTCGCAGATAATGAAGTTGTTTATTAAGAGGCACTGTCATAAAAAAACTGTACACGTATTCAGTAGGATCTTGATAAAATTTCAAAGTGGTGCAAAAATTGCCAACTTTCTTCAAATCTTAAGAAATGTAAAATGTTGCACTTCACAAAAAAAACGTTGTGTCCTATGACTATAATACCAGTGAATCACAGATGGAATCGATCAATTGATACAAACATCTAGGTGTAACAATGCGTAGGTATATGAAATGGAATAGTCACAAAGGCTCAGTCATAGGTAAAACGTATGGCAGACTGCGGTTCATTGGTAGAACACTAGGGAACACTAGGTAAATTCAATCAGTATAAAAAGGAGATAGCACGCAAATCACTAGTGTGACCCATCCTAGAATACTGCCGGAGGGTGGAGGCCCCTACCAAATAGGGCTAAGAGGGAGTATCTAACGTACACCAAGAAAGGCAGCACAAATGATCGCAGGTTTGTTCGATCGGTGGGAGAATGTGAGGGAGATGCTGAAAGAACTGAACTGGCAGACGACTGAAAGTGGACGAAAAGTATCCCATGAACGCCAACTTAGAGAGTTTCTAGAACCAACTCTAAATGACGAATCTCAGGATATACTGCAACGCCCAAGATATCGCTCTCATAGGGATCGTGAAGACAAGATTATACTAATTACAGCGCGCAAAGAGGCATTTAAACAATCATTCTTCCTATGCCCCACACGTGAATGGAACGGGGAAAAGGTTTAGTAACTGGCATAGAGCGAAGTATCCTCTTCCATACGCTACATAGCGGTCTGCAGAGTGGAGATGAAGATGTAAATGTAGATACAGAAATTTACTTACTAACCGAAATTTTCAGTCTTGCGTAAGGAATCGCTTTGTGCTTAACTGATGTGACATTGTACTCAAATCACAGGAACAATCGAACTTAACAAGCTATTCTGAAATATTGTAAACGGTGCTATCACAAATATTTCGGAACATTCGTTTTCAATGCAAGTGGTTTTTCTTTAGCAATATAAGTTGCAGTGCTGTTAGCATATGATAGGATGAATGCAACCTGTACCTGAGTATGTATCTTGAAATGTTACGTAACTGGATTATGTATACGAGTGTACATAACATTGTAAAATCCTGTAGTGCACAAGGAACACTGTGAAACGAATTTTATAAAACAGGCGGTATTTCCATAATACAGGCCTTCTGACATGTAAACATATTGTTATATAAAGTTTGTCTGGCTTTTTAGAGCCCATAATTTGGCAGAATTTGAAATTTAATTAAAGGTTTTTCACTGTTCGAGCGGGGGAAGTACCTAATTAAATGAGGGCAGCGATAACGCTCACTCACCGTAGTCTGACTCAGCTAATCAGAAAACAGGACGAACACTCGCTCTGGAGACGGTAGATGCGCTACATCGATTATTTATCGAGAAAACGGGATCTAATTTTCATAGAAGAAGGATGTCTCCAAATGGTCAGAAAAATGAAGTGTTCAGTCATGTGCTTTAGGGACGAACAGTCTGAAGAGGACAGAAAAACCAGACATGATCACTAATGCCCGAGATCGACGATTTTTCTGAGAGTTTTATTAGTTAAACTAAAAATTTACCTTCATGCTACAAGTCGTAACACCAAGTAGTGTATAATATGGAGTGCGCTTAGGGACTCCAGCTCACTGACAAGTAACGAACTTGATTAATATTTTGTAGACCAAACCTAATCACTGAATACTACATTAATATAAGACCATTAACGGACTTCCTTTTGTTGCGTTTTCTAATCAGGAGAACGTTTGATATAGATGCTGACAGTTAGTGAGAGTGTGTAGTTTGAGTCAACCGAATAGTAAAAGACACAGTTAACTTTTAACATTCGTACAAAGAACAGGACACTCAAAAAGTGCGTTTCCTGTTTAGTACGGGCTTGGTGGGAGTGTACGTAACCTTTGTGGAGGCAAAAGCGTAACATGTATCCGTCAGACAGATTACCTCATTTACTTAGTTAGCCTAGACCTAAAATGTAGAATAAATATACAGTATAATACTAGATCACAGGGAGAAATTTAGGGACATGCGTTTGACATTCAGTTTTGTACAGCATTTCTTGAATGTAATACACTCATGGAAATTGAAATAAGAACACCGTGAATTTATTGTCCCAGGAAGGGGAATCTTTATTGACACATTCCTGGGGTCAGATACATCACATGATCACACTGACAGAACCACAGGCACATAGACACAGGCAACAGAGCATGCACAATGTCAGCACTAGTACAGTGTATATCCACCTTTCGCAGCAATGCAGGCTGCTATTCTCCCATGGAGACGATCGTAGAGATGCTGGATGTAGTCCTGTGGAACGGCTTGCCATGCCATTTCCACCTGGCGCCTCAGTTGGATCAGCGTTCGTGCTGGACGTGCAGACCGCGTGAGACGACGCTTCATCCAGTCCCAAACATGCTCAATGGGGGACAGATCCGGAGATCTTGCTGGCCAGGGTAGTTGACTTACACCTTCTAGAGCACGTTGGGTGGCACGGGATACATGCGGACGTGCATTGTCCTGTTGGAACAGCAAGTTCCCTTGCCGGTCTAGGAATGATAGAACGATGGGTTCGATGACGGTTTGGATGTACCGTGCACTATTCAGTGTCCCCTCGACGATCACCAGTGGTGTACGGCCAGTGTAGGAGATCGCTCCCCACACCATGATGCCGGGTGTTGGCCCTGTGTGCCTCGGTCGTATGCAGTCCTGATTGTGGCGCTCACCTGCACGGTGCCAAACACGCATACGACCATCATTGGCACCAAGGCAGAAGCGACTCTCATCGCTGAAGACGACACGTCTCCATTCGTCCCTCCATTCACGCCTGTCGCGACACCACTGGAGGCGGGCTGCACGATGTTGGGGCGTGAGCAGAAGACGGCCTAACGGTGTGCGGGACCGTAGCCCAGCTTCATGGAGACGGTTGCGAATGGTCCTCGCCGATACCCCAGGAGCAACAGTGTCCCTAATTTGCTGGGAAGTGGCGGTGCGGTCCCCTACGGCACTGCGTAGGATCCTACGGTCTTGGCGTGCATCCGTGCGTCGCTGCGGTCCGGTCCCAGGTCGACGGGCACGTGCACCTTCCGCCGACCACTGGCGACAACATCGATGTACTGTGGAGACCTCACGCCCCACGTGTTGAGCAATTCGGCGGTACGTCCACCCGGCCTCCCGCATGCCCACTATACGCCCTCGCTCAAAGTCCGTCAACTGCACATACGGTTCACATCCACGCTGTCGCGGCATGCTACCAGTGTTAAAGACTGCGATGGACCTCCGTATGCCACGGCAAACTGGCTGACACTGACGGCCGCGGTGCACAAATGCTACGCAGCTAGCGCCATTCGACGACCAACACCACGGTTCCTGGTGTGTCCGCTGTGCCGTGCGTGTGATCATTGCTTGTACAGCCATCTCGCAGTGTCCGGAGCAAGTATGGTGGGTCTGACACACCGGTGTCAATGTGTTCTTTTTTCCATTTCCAGGAGTGTATATTGTTCTTCGCCTTAGACTAGGTAGCGCATTTGCCGAGCTTACTGAAGTAAGAGATGAATTAGCCAAAAAGAAACCTCGCCGTTGGAAATAGAACATCATTCCCCTCGATACACATCCTGACCATCTTAAAATTCGTTGAAATCGTAATTATCTGGCCCCCTAAGCGATTTGTTAGTATTCGCGTCTCTCTTAGTAATTCTCAAAATGTCTCTTCCAGTTGCTAAATGATCAACCCTGAGATTTTAAATTGTTTCCGCATATTATTCTAATATGTTCCATTAACGCACATTCCTTTTCCGCAGCTTAACGTCCTGTAGGTATACCGAGAAGAGTTTTGGTGATAAGCAACTTCCTTGCCTGATTCTTCATTCAGTTTGATCTTCTCACTTTCCTTATGAAGGATAATGGAAGCACTTTCATTGAAGTATATATTCTTCAGTATGCTAAGATATATTGAACCGATGCCTTGTTTAATAGTACATATTATGTTGAAACCGAATCAGAAGCTTTCGGAAAACCTAGAGATCCCGGACAAGCACTGTCTGATCCGTTCTATGAATTCTGTCACGAGTTGAAAATGATATATCCATTTCTAAAAGCAGCTTGTTGCCTCGTCTGGCCAAAACATCAATTTGTTATCTATGTGATTGGAGATAATTTTCCGAATATCTCATAAAATTAGGGGTAGGAGTCTCATAAGTCTATAGTTTGTCTCTCCTTGTGTGTGTCCTTTTTTGTATTTTCTGTTACCAGACATTTTGATTTGCTTTGTGCTTAGTTTAATATATTGCAAAGTGTTTCGTGTATGTTTTGATCAACTTCATGTGCTTCAAGTGTTTATTCATACAGAAAATTGATACTTGAAGATAAATTGTCATAAACATAGAATTTTTTGTTTACTCTTCGCTGCTGGAGTGGCTGTTGGGGTATTTGAAGGGAGGAGGAGCAATGGTTGGACAGAAATTTATGTCCACCGATGTATTCTGCGTGTGCGGAGCGGCATATCGTTGTACGTCATGTCTGACACCACCGCCTGAGTGGAATGTAGATCTTATCCCATGAGTTGTTACGGTGTGAAAATCGTGCGATACGCTTTTGATATAACAGGTGTTCACTAACGATTTTGGCGTCCCAAAGCCTCGTTTGCATTACTGGTACACATACGGAGCTGTTGTGTAACATTACACTATTACAGTATTTATTTTGGCCTGTGTTTGAAGTAATTCACTGCACAAATTTTTCTACATATATGTAAACACTATCTACTTAATAAAAATTGATGAGAGAACTAAATGACTTACTCGTTGAAAAATGCACATTCAAAAAATCATATTTCATAAAGAACAGCTATGGACTTATTAACAGTATGAACGCCCTGACTGCCCCACCTCAAGCTAAGATTATATCTCTAGACATTGTACACCTGTACTGTAGAAACGGTTGAATAATAAGAAAGATCCTATTAAAAACAAGAAAATGAGCATACCAGATATAATGGAGCTTATAGATGTATTTAATTTAGTTCACTCACATAATTACTTCTCTTTCAACAACAAAATTTATAGTCAGGACCTAGGGCTAGCAACGGAAAGTCCTCTTAGTGGCCAACAGCAGAGACATTTATCAACCATATAGAGAATAAAATATTGACACTAAAAGACTGCATCAAAAACAAAGATAAATTCCATAAGAAGTATATAGATGACACCCTCATTTGATGCCACAGATGAGGAGTAACAAACCCTTTTAATAAATTCAATAGCCTGCATATAAGTATCCAATTCACTCTTGAGCATCAATAAAACAACTCTATACCATTTGTTGCTGTGTAAATAACAAAACAGAACCAAAAGTTTTTTTTCAGTTTTTACAGAAAACCTATACAGACACCACTAGACTAAACTCCTCCACACATCCGATATCCCCCCAAAAAAGCTGTATATAGATTAATACTGTACAGAGGCCACATATTTACACTTTAACATACGGAAATCCAACAAGCAATAGAAACCATAAAATGCACCGCAATAAACAATGGATATGACTCGCTACTCATCAGTACAATGCGACAACAGACAAAAACACAAACTGAACTGACAATATAAAACTACACTCACTACTGACAGCACCCTGACAGTTAAATATGTAGAAATACCATATCTTGGCATAATGTCTGACAAATTAGCATGGATATTCGATAAACATACGTAAAATCAGCTTCAGCACCAACAACTTACACAGGAAGCTTATTTACAATACAAAACCGCCAGATATCGATCTTGATGGATGTCTCTCCGTCCGAACAGGCCTCGAAAGACCCAACGTCACCCACCGACCACCGTGTCAACCTCAGCCGACAGGCGTCGCTGGATGCGGATGTGGAGAGGCATGTGGTCAGCACAGAGTTCTCCCGGCCGTTGTCCGTTTTCATGACCGGAGTCACTACTTATCACTCAAGCAACTCGTCAGTTGACCTCGTAAGGGCTGAGTGCACCCCGCCTGCCAACAGAGCTCGGTCATCCATGCAAGTGTCAACCAAGCCCGACAGCGCTTAAGTTCGATTATCTTACAGGAGGCGGTATTACCATTGCAGCAATGTCTTTCGCTTCATGGAGATGGCGTTTACAAAATTACCTACAGTCAAAGCAACAAATATCATGTAGACCAAACAGAGAGAAATTTCAGAACTCGGTTTAAACAACATATAGATTCCTACAGACTGGACAAATGTAACAAATCAATAGTAGCAAAGAACATTATAGACACAGGCCACCCTTTGAAAATCAAAGACAACCTTGAAATTTTGCATAAAATCGGAGAAAGTAAAAGAATGGACATCATGGAAGTACTAGAAATTTTCATTCATAATACGAAATATGGAGATAATATTCTTAATGAAATAACCAAATACGAAATCTCAGAATTCTGCAGTAGTCTTGAGGCATTTCTAATGCAATAGACTTAATATGTGAAACAAACGACTACAAGAATGTCAGTAGCACGAATACCGCTGTAAAACGAGACAGTCGATATTCATGCAAACACTGGAAGATCGCCATGTATTATGTGTATAGTGTTAACATGTACGTAGAAAAATTTCTGTATCGAATTACGTCAAAAAACAGTACCAAAATAGAGAGTGCAGTAGTGTAATGTTAAACAACAATTCCGCCAGTGTACCAATGATGCAAAAAAGTATTGGGACGTCAAATTCGTAAGTGAACCATTGTCTTATAAGAAAGTGTGTCACAAGATTTGTGCACGATAGCAGTTGATGCAAAACTGTCGGTATTCCACACAGACTGTGGTGTCAAACATAATAAACAACCACACCAGAAGCAAACAGAAGTGGACACCAATTTCTGTCCAACCGCTGCCGCCACTCCCTCCAGATACCCCAACAGACACTCCAGCAGCGAACAGTAAACAAAAAGTTCTATGTTGATGTAGCTTAAGACAATTTATTTTTAAACAACAGTTTTCGGTTTGTAGAAACGCCTGAAGATGGTCAAAACAACCGCGAAGCGTGTTGCAATATGCTAAATTAAACATAAAACAAATATACGAGTAAATGGCTGGTAGTAGAAAATACAAATAAATAATTATAGTATTGTTTCAGTTTTGGGCAATTGTCTTATTTCGCAAAAAATTTGTAAACAATTTTGCAGAGTCGTTTCGTGTAACTTACACTCCAGTTTTAATCATTTCTGTTGAGACACCATAATCTCTTAATTCCTCCCTTTCTTCATACTTCGAATAGGTACCCTTACCTCGTCTGGCGTTACTTCCAGAATTAATTAATTAATATACCAACAGAGAAACACAGGACTCGGTTTTAATCTGAATATTCACACCTTTTTCGCAGTTCAGCGGATATCAGCTCTTTTCTTTCCAGAGATTTCTGAAGGTGGTTGTCCGGTATTATATCATCAGTGCTATATTGCCATTCAGTGAGATCCAGTGGACATTAGTAACGAGCTTTGGATTTAGTCTGCAGCAGAATGTCAGACAGTACCGAAGAAATAAATCAATTACTTTCGATTTTTCATATCATTTCGTACAGAAGCTACTATTACACTTCGTGTTTGAATTGCAAAAATTAAGGTTTATCATTCTCTACATGTGTATTTTTACCGTTTATTTGTGTATTCCTTAGCGATATTAGCAACAGAGAGACATATACAGACATCCTGACACTATCAATTACATTAACTCCCCCCTCGCGTGTGTGAGGCTCGATCCTCAAGTTCTATCCAGAAATTTTCCATCTCCATCTGACACGAGTTCCTAAGTGCCGTCAGTAATAAGTCAATAACTTCCTAGTCTTTGCATCATCGTGTAATTCCTCAGCACGTCAGAAATGGGATATACCTGGCTTAAAAAGTTTCTGGAGTTGTACGTTATCTCCAACAGATATTGGCCATGCTGGATTCACTTTCTCGTCACGTACACTTCGAAGATGAGAGTGAGGAGTTTTACCAAAGTTCAGGGAAAGAAAGAGCTATCGGCTATTCGTGTGGTTTCAGTAAGCTGCAGGAAATTGCGGCGGTCACTTCTGGCGAGAATTTCAGTGGTTTAGCAGGCTTCAGCGGGCAGTTTCGTCACGTCCTCCTAAAGCCAGATTGTTCTTGTTTTCCGCCGTTGTGACCAATAAAGTTCTGATCCCTTCGCGTAGGATGTTGCAGCACAGTCGAACATATAGTGAGACGAATATCCCCTTCACGTGATCCCGAAGACCAATTGTTGAATAAAGATTTATGTGGTATTATAACCATAAAATCTTATTGTAATTGCTAGAGGAAATTTATAGGTGATAAAAACTGTGCGACGAGATTAGAGGAGAGAGCTACAATGGTTGATACGTTTAACAGTTTTTAAGTCGGTGTAAAATAAAGGACTTTAAGATACTAAATGGTGAAAACTTAACATACGTGCCGCTGGGTGGGGAATTAATGTTGAATCCGGTGAGAACTGCTGCGATGTCAGGAGCCTACTTTCCGTCCTGTGTCGTTTCGCCAAGCAGTCGGCGAGTCATGTGTAATACAGTATGCACAGCGCTGGGATGAAATTCCCTTCGCACAACGATTCCTATTTTCTCCTCCTTCAGTGACACCAAACTGACAGATACTTTAAGGTGTCGATGCGGGAAGTGTGCAACAATTTCCACCGTTTTAAGTCAGTGAAAGATATTGCCGTGAAATCGCTAAGCAGGCCAAAAGTTTGTATTCAGTCACCCGTCGACCATTCTGGTGTGGCAATAGAAGACTGAAATTTTAAATTTCTTATTTAAGAAATCTTTCACGCAGGAGGATCGTATAGACATACCATCGTGCGACCGTCCCACGGACTCTCGTTTGGTGGTCGTAGAAACAGCCATACCCGGAGTTGCGAAACAACTGAAAGATCTGAAAATAAATAAGTCGCCACGACCGGATGGAATCGCAGTTGTGTTTTACAGGGAGTCCTCTTCGGTATCGTCCCTTTATTTAGTCTACATCAATCACGAATCTCTTGCCCATTGCAAGGACCCAAGCGTCTGGGAAAAGGGTAGGAGACTCCTGTGTATAATAAAGGTAACAGAACGGACCTGCGAAATTACAGACCAATATCCTTACCGTCGGCTCGTGTAGAATTCTTAAGCATGTTCGAAGTTCGGATATAATCAGTTTCGTTGGGACAGAAAAACTTATGTACAAAAATCAGAACAGATTTAAAAATCATCGTTGGCGCGAAACTCAATTTTCTCTTTCCTCTCGTGATATTCTGCGAACCATGGATAAAAGACAACAGGTATTTCTACACTTCCACAGATCGTTTGTTACACTGCTCCACTGCAGACTGTTAAACAATGTCTGAGCATACGGAATTGGTTCTCAGGTATAGGAATGGCTCCAAAATTTTCTACGTAATAGAATCCAGTATGTTTTCCATCGCGGCGAGTGTTCATCAGAGAAAAGGGTTCGACAGGAGATCCCGGGGAAATGTAATATGGCCACTATTGTTTTTTTTTTTTTTTTTTTTTTTTTTACGTACACTATGTGATGAAAAGTATCCGGACACCTGGCTGAAAATGACTTACAAGTTCGTGGCATCCTCCATCGGTACTACTGGGATTCAATACGATGTTGACCCACCCTTAGCCTTGATAACAGCTTCCACTCTCGCAGGCTTACGTTCTGTCGGGTGCTGGAAGGTTTCTTGGGGAATGGCAGCCAAATCTTCACGGAGTGCTGCTTTGAGGAGAGGTATCGATGTCGGTCGGTGAGGCCTGGCATGAAGTCGGCGTTGCAAACCATCACAAAGGTGTTCTATAAGATTCAGGTGAGGACTTTGTGCTGGTCAGTCCATTACAGGGATGTTATTGACGTGTAACACTCCGCCACAGGTCGTGCGTTATGAACAGGTGCTCGATCGTGTTGAAACATGAAATCGCCATACCCAAATTACTCTTCAACAGTGGGAAGCAAGAAGGTGCTTAATACATCAATGTAGGCCTGTGCTGTGATAACGCCACGCAAAATAAGAAGGGGTCCAAGCTCCATGAAAAACACGATCACACCATAGCGCCACCGCCTCGGAATTTTACTGTTGGCTATACACACGCTGGCAGATGACGTTCACACGGCATTCGCCATACCCACACCCAGCCATCGGATCGCCACATTGTGTACCGTGATTCGTCACTCCACACAACGTTTCTCCACTGTTCAACCGTCCAATGTTTACGCTCCTTACTCGAAGGGTGGTGTCGTTTGGCATTTACTGGCGTGATGTGTGGCTTATGAGCAGCCGCTCGACCATGAAATCCGAATTTTCTCACCTCCCGCCTAACTGTCGTAGTATTTGCAGTGAGTCCTGGGCAGTCTGGAATTCCTGTGTGATGGTCTGGATAGATGTCTACCTATTACACGCGACTACTCTCTTCAATTGCCGGCTGTCTCTATCAGTCAACAGACGAGGTCGGTCTGTACGATTTTGTGCTGTACGTGTCCTTTCACGTTTCCACGTGACTATCACATCGGAAACATTGGACCTAGGGATGTTTAGGAGTGTGGAAATCTCGCTTACAGACGTATGACAGAAGTGACACCCAATCACCTGACCATGTTCGAAATCCGTGAGTTCCGCGGAGCGCCCCATTCTGCTCTATCACGATGTCTAATGACTACTGAGGTCTCTGATATGGAGTACCTGGCAGCAGGTGGCAGCACAATGCGCCTAATATGAAAAATGTAGGTTTTTGGGGTGTTCAGGTACTTCTGATCACATAGTGTACGTTACCGATATGACGGACAGGTTGAGCAGTAATCTATGACTGTTTGCCGATGACGCTGTAGTGTACGGGAAAGTGTGTCTTTGAGAGACTGTAGGTGGGCACAGATGAGTTAAACAGAATTTCTTTAGTAGTGTTTAGAACTTACGGATGAAGGTGCTTACGTATGATGCCTTACTGCCAAGTAACATAGCTCGATAAAATTTGGACCATCCACAGAAGGAACTTCTACAGTACAGTACAGTATATAAGCAACTGAAAGAAATACGAAGCATTTGATCAGGCTAACTCGCGCAACTGAGGATCATGTTTACGTAACAAATAATCCGCTTCAGCTGCCACTACTTTCAGTTAGCTGAAGCGAATTGTTTTATTATATGAAATAAATGCGCAATGAGACGAACATAAATTATACTTTTACAGTGAAATGAATACCCTTAGCTGCACACAGGTGTTGATATAAGTCAACGGGGACAGTTGAAAATAGTGCCCCGACTGGGACTCAAACCTGGGATCTCCTGCTTACATGGCAGAGGCTCTATCCATCTGAGCCACCGAGGATAGAGAGGATAGTGCGACTGCAGGGACTTATCTCTGGCACGCCTCCCGTGAGACCCACATTCGCAACTTATTGTCCCACACTATATTCATAGTGCCCCTGCCCATCATACTCATTACTCGCGGCGTTACTGCCGATTCCCGTTAGAGTTCGGGCACTGTTCGTGCATCCGCACAGAAGAAGATGGTCTAATGGCCGGTGAATATATATGAAGATGGTATCTGTTCCAGGCGTGTCCTCGGTGGCTCACATGGGTAGCCGACACGATAGCTCAGCGTGTTCGGTCAGAGACCTGGCGTGTCTCTGTAATAAAAAAACTGCGTGTAAAGATCAACAACGAACTTCAATGGATGTCATGTGACGTCCGCTTCGACCAAAAAAAAAAAAAAGACTGATAGAGCGTCTGCCATGTAAGCAGGAGATCCCGGGTTCGAGTCCCGGTCGGAGCACACATTTTCAACTCTCCCCGTTGACTTACAACAACGCCTGTATGCAGGTAAGAATATTCATTTCATTCTAACGAGCTGCATGGTCACCGATGGTGACCATCTTCATATATATAGAGTTAATGATGCTTTTATTCAAAGATAATAATTATACTGAAGTCACTCCGATTTATGGTCGCCTGGAGATTACTAAAAGGGGGTCGTGGATCTTAATATGGCGTGTTACCACCGTGGACGGTGACGCGTGCTTTGAAATGTGCTCCGATGTTGGCCACAAGGTTGGTAAGTTCTTGTGGTACAGTGTTCCACTTCCCCACGAGTTCGCTTGAAAACTGCTGGATGGTCGTTGGTACACGTCTCACCAACGCGTCTCACAAGTACTCGATGGCATTTAAGTCGCGGGGACGGCCGGGCCAGTCCACTCGCCAAATATCCTCTCGTTCCAACAGCATATCTACCTGCGCTGTACTCCTTCCCCATGCGCATGCTTCCAGGGGTGAATTCGACTCTGAGTTCATTTTTATGGATAACAATCGGCTGTGGAGGAGCCTCTGGAACGAGAGGATATTCGGCGAATGGACTAACGTCCCCGTTCCCATGACTTATATTCCATCGACCGAATGTGGGATGGGTGATGAAGACGTACTGAAGCATCCTACAGCTGTCAAGAATAACTGGCACCACGCAGGGAAGCCGTACCGTACACTGCATGCAGACAAGCTCCACACACCCCCCACACAGTGAGATGATCTATGGCCGATCTCCCACTGCTATATAACGATCTTGATTGTTCCAGGAATGCAGCGGCTGCAGCAAACAGGGATACATCGCCATCGCTTGCCACGGTAATGATGTATGATACCCATACTAACAAAGCCAACCTTGCATGAACTATCGCAGCTAGTAAGCCACTATTGCTCTTACTACCCATCTCACAGTCGCTGAGGTTTTTTTTTTTCCCACGGCACGAGCCTTGGCACTTTTTTCCCCTCTGCTCTTCAAATTGCTACCCTCATTCGCGTTTCGTCCATTATATATCACCTGATGGACCATGTTACCAGACGCACGGATAACATCACAGCCCAGCATCCTGTGATCCACCTGTTAGATAACTAACATGTTGACGGAGGTGACAGTAGAACTTTTGGTCTGGTCACCATGTTGGTGCGGGCGTGGAGGGTCCCCATCTCTAACTAAATGTCAACCGCGCTTGTGGTGGAATAGAACGCTCTACCACAAGAATCCCTTACAAACCTTATAGCCAGCATGGGAGCACGTTGCAGAGCGCGCGTAGCCTTTCGTGGTGATCACACACTCTATTAAAAACGGTGTCCAACATTATATAGTGTCCAGGGGACCACCATGAATCACGCTGACTTTGGTGTAATTATTTTCTTTGAATAAAAAAGTCATTTCAGTTCATCTCATTCAGTATTTCTTTCAGTTACCTTATGTACTGTACTTTAGCAATTCTTTCTATGTACGGTTCAAGTTTCATCGACCTGTGTTACTTGGCAGTGACGAATCACGAGAAAGTTACTTTCGTCCATGTTTTGCACACCGGTGTATTTCGTGTGCTGAATGTCAGCTTGCTCTAAACGTAGAAAAATATAAGTTAATGCAGATGAGTGCTTAAAAGAATACTGTAATATTCGAGTAACGAACACGTAAGGTATGTAGTATGGAAGATGAATAGTCGAATTCGGTTTATTGAGAGAATTGTAGCACAGTTTAGCTCAGCTATAAAGGATACCGTGCATAGAACATTTGTGTGACCCATTCTTGAGTAACGGTCGATCGTTTGGGATCCCATAAAGTCGGATTATAGAAAGACGTCGGAGCAGTTCAGAAGCATGGTACTAGATTTGTTTCCTATAGGTACGATTCACGTGCGGATACTACGGAAATACTTCGTGAACTCAAATGGGAATCCCTGGAGGGAAGACAACGTTCTCTTCGCGAAAGACTATTGAGAAAGCTTGGAGAACAGGCATTTGTTGCTGACTGCAGAACAATTATACTGCCGTCAAGGTACATCTCGCGTAAGGATCGCGAAGAGAAGATAAGAGAAATTAGAGCCCGTGCGGAGGCATATAGATAGCTGTTTTTCCTTCGCTCCTTTTGCAAGTGAAACAGAAAATGGAATGACTCGCAGTATTACAAGGAACCGTCGGCCACGCGCCGTGTGGTGGTTTGCGGAGTATATATGTAGATGTAGATGAAGACTCTTAATTCTACAAAATAGTTATTAGTCATTCAGTCAGTTGTTGATAGCATCCTCGAACCCATCTCGGGTTGTGAAGTGCTGAGTAACCAGTTAGGCCTTGTGCTAGAGATGAAAGTCGCTTAGTGGTAAGGCCGGACTATATGGAGAATGTTGAAAAACCTCCGAGTCCAAAAGTGTGACATCTGTTTAAAAATGTTAACAAGGGTTTTCCTTGAACTCTGAAGCATACCTTCAGGATATTTTGAAATTGTGAATCGCCGACTCGCAGGCACAATTTCATCACCGGATTGCACTTGCTTATCAGTCACATCCGAATGTCTCCATCGATCGCTTTCAAGATGCGTATCTTTGCAACCAGCCTTGTTTTTCTGCACCAACCCCTAACAACACCATCACTCATAACCCAAACTCCATACGTAAGACACAGTCGACAATGAATCTCGGCAACATTGACTCATTCTGCTTGCAGGAAGAGAATGACGAAACGTACCTCGCAAGTTCCGGGAGAAGAAATAACACCGTCCACTTTAATCGCCTGTTGCTTGCACACTGACAAACGCAGCAGAAAGCTGACTGACGCAACATGATCTTCAAAGTTTCCACTGCCAGCCATGTAAGCGCCACGAAGCTACGTATGAGCATTTGTTTATTTTTAATAGCCAAGCGCAGGTTAAATTACAAGTAGCCGTTGTCATATAACAGTTAATTTAAATTTTCATGGTGATCAATGTTCGGTTGAGTGATTGTCAGTTCGTGTACAATTGAATCATTTGCGTAAACCGGAATATGGTAATGGAGGGGTGGTAGCTGGTATGTAGAATTTGTATACGGACCTATACATGTACCAGTATTCTTCGAACAGTACTGATTGTGTATCTCAGTAAGAACATTGTGCATATTGTCGTAAGGATATTATAAAAGATTTTCAAAATGATTATTTTATTTTGCGTCATTGTAGCTGTACACAAATTAAATGTGTTTAATATTCAGTGTTGTAGATCGCATGTAGTTGTCTTCTTCGACTTCACAAAACTCTTTGATTGTGTCATCAAAAGCGTTTGATTCTGAGTTTGCATAAGATTAGATTTTACAGAATTAGGGGCAAAATCTGAACAATAGTTCATTTAATATTTAGGAACTAGGAAAAAAAGATTTGAATTTGAATTGTGTGTTCTAATGTAGGGGTACCAAAGGATTTCGTTCTGGGTCCGTTCGTTTATTAATACACGTCAACCTTTCCTTCACTATAAATGAAATAAAATCATTGTACAAGTCCGTTACCGTTATCACTAGTCAATAATCGTCCACCTTGATCGTTATTTATAGTTTTGTCTTTTAAAATTATGCAACTTCACACAGGAGACTCCAAATTAAAAGACTGCAAGGACCATATGTCAAGTTTTGAAACTTTATGCTGGGTTGGTGACACATTTTCTCAGAAACTGAAGAAAAAACTATAAAGAATCTTATTGTTATTTTACACAAATACAGTAATCAGTGAAAACCTAAGTTATACTTCATTATTCTTTAGTACACTATGTGAGAGGTATATTTGTCTCTTGAATCCAGGATTTTCTCAAACTGTGGCTATGCTGTACAAGCAAAATACATCGACATCGTAAATGGAGACCAACTTCAGCTACGAAAGCTAGTTTCCATATACAGGACTTCCAAAGGCTTACTTTCTCATTCTGAAACATTTCAATCTCTCTTCTCAAGGAACAGAGCGTCACGTAGTTTTACCATAGGTTAAACATCTTATTGCCGCGTGGTATGGTGTATCAGTTCACAAAAATCTTATCTCATCTAGGAAAAACTTGAAATGACGGTGTTTAAGTGCATGACAACAGAAATTAAAGGCTTCATCACACTGACCTTCCACAAAGTGGTTCCCGATGAAGAACACAGTGTATTGTCAGTGGTTTGTTGACACTACTGCCTTCACATTCTCAGTTTAGTCTTCCAACGAAATCTGCGTAATCATCACACATATTTCAATATCCATCTATTGTAACACATTTCAGTCCACAAAGAGGTAGTTTTTACTTTTCAGCTAAAGTAAACTGTACCCCATGAAAGACTCCTCCGCTGTTATTGTACCATACAACGATATCAGATCCGCTAATTCTGCAGTAACCTCAAAGTCTGTGTTAATACCTCGAAAAAAACAACAGCGCTCGCGGAATGTCAGTGATATCTGTATATTCGTTAAGGGCTACTGAGCATCGGGCAAACTTGTCTTTTCTTGTAACTGATTTGGTAAATTACAAGTAATGTCTTCAACTTTACGCTCCACTGTATTTTCTGAAACAGTAACTGCTTTATATCGTTCGGCTTAGGAAATCATTGTCAGAGAACGGCGTGCTTTGTCTGGCGATTTCATTGGCAATTCGTAAACACACTTTTGCAATAGTATCACTTTCCTAGACACGTTTCCTAAAAATGTTACGTTGAAAACAAAGCCCACGTTTCGATATTTCGGGTCTATGTTCGCGGAACTTGTCCTTGAATTTATCAAAATGCGCATCATGTTTTTCTCGTAGTGGTGACGAAGGGTGCATTCCTTAAGAACAGTAGTAACTTGATTACAGGTAACACACATTGGTTTGTTGTCTTTCTCGGTAACGGAATGTAGCACTGCCCACATTATGTTGAAGATACGACACTCAGTATCTAAATTTATCTTTTTAGTCTCAACGGACATATAGCACATGTATTCGAGAGAAAGGCGACTTGAAATAAGTACACAGCAAACACAACCGGCAAGTCACTGTCAGCTGCAGGCAGAGCGCGTCTTCTGGCAACACTGTTATTTATGAGCAAGTGAAGGCAGTACTCTTAGCGGCCTCTCTTGAGAGTTAAACGAGCGGGAAGAATCGTGCGTTACTTTAAAAACTTTCGTTCAAGCACGTACCGAATTTAATCACTTCGCGGGCCGGATACGCCTGCGGCCCGTGTTTAGGAACCCCTGCCTTAACACGTTTAGGCCACAGTTATCATAAGAATCTGACACAGAAACATAACAGACGAGAAGTAATACTTCTACCAGAAATACAGTAATACAGTGTATAGAACAAAAGGAAAGCACACCAAGTTTAAAATTTGTTCTGTACAGTTATTGAATTTCTGGTAGAAATATCACTTTTATTTGTCCGGTGTGTGTGACATTCTGATGATGGCTATGGCCGAAACGTGTTAGAGATCAAGACGGATAATTATGTTGAATATATTAATATGTCGATAAAAATGGCAGATGATTAAAAAATTCTGTTCATAATAGACAAAAGCTTCGTTATGAAAGGTGTGTTGTGATATGCAAATGATACAGTAAGTAGGGTAGTGGTTAACACTAGCTTGTGGCTTATAGCAAACAGATTGACACTTGACTGCACCAAAACAGAGTGCATACAGTTTATGACACGAAACTATTGTAGATGCTCAATTTTATCGTCACAAGGTGATCAAATACACAGTGACGTCCAGCACATTCAATTCCTAGAACGGCAGATAGATGGAAAGCTGTTGGAAGTATCAGGCTTGGGATCTTGCACAGAACCTTAATGCTGCTATCTGCACTATAAAAATAACTTCTGCTGTCTACGACACGGAAATACGACAGCTTATTTCATTTGCGTACTTTCACTCTATTACAGCCTATTGTATCACACATGGTGTCCCAAATTAACGTTGGAATCTCTCTTTAACTAAAGCAAATAAAAATATTTTTGTGAGTAATAATTCAGAGGACAGTAAAAAACTTAGCATTGCTTCCATTTGTTGCAGGACTGGAAATAAACATGGCGCTATCATTGAAGAACAGAAGCGGATGCTAAATTGTTACTGGAAAGCAGATAATGTGAGTCAGTGAGTTTCAACGACTTTGGATTGTTGAATTTGGAACATCACCACCTTCCTGGTTATCAATTACAAGAGTACGAGACAAGTTTGAAGTCGATGGAACGTTGTATGGTGTGAAGAAAGGACGAAGTGGAAGAAAGACACTTTTAACAGACAGCGAAAGTTTTTATACAGAGATTGAAGCGTACACAAAACGTCTGTGAGGTAATGCTCTCATGAAACTGGAATCATCAAAACCTGTGTTTGTACAATTTTACGGACTCAGAGATGGAAGCCTTACATTCTGACACTTTTCCATGCTCTGAACATGGATGGTTCCGATAGGCATTTGTGAGTGGTTCATCATCATGTGTAAAGGAGATGACTGTTTCCAAAAAAAAATTTTTTTTTGCCGAATAAAGTGACCTTTAAACTTAAAGGAACAATTAACAGCCATAACTGCGTGAACTCTGGGCTAACGAAAATCCATACGTGACTGAAGGGAGGAATGTTTATCAACCGTGAGTATGAGATGGTGTTGTCTGTCATCTAAAGGGTTGATCGTGCCGCACATCTTTCACGACATTGTCACGGGTGACTCTCATCTAGAAATGTTGCTTATGCAAGCTCCATACCTTAACGACATTTCTGACAATGATGATTGTTAAATCTCAATGGGGTGGCGTGCCACTTAACTTTCAACTTGATATCAGGGAATCTCTCCGATCACCGAATTTATCCAATTTAAATTCTGTCTTTGGAATAAGAATTCTCCGACAATCTTATATAAAATTATTAATATCAAGAGCACTGTGTACGCGCAAAGCCACAAACACAGTATGATCTAAGAGGGCAAATTGAACACAACTACGATGTTTATTCCATTAAAAATAATACAGTTGGTATGTCGCTCTGTTGTAAGTCGTTGTTGACGATATATTGCGGTGGAAGGTGGTCATTTTGGGCATTTACCACCTGCACCCTCTGATTTCTGATAAAGAAAAAATGTGCTTTTTTTCCATTTTCTCTGTAGAATCTGTGATTTTATGGCTTAAGACATTTTTTGCAACTTTTTTCACCCTAGGTAATCAGATGTACCATTTGCCTTCAGGACATAACAGCAACACAGACAGATAAATGTTTCCATTTTGTACAATTTTCTGAACTGACCCCAATTTAGCCGCTCGGGGAAGCCGCGCGGTGTGGGGCGTCTTGTCATGGTCCGCGTGGCTCTCTCCGTCGGAGGTTCGAGTCCTCCCTCGGGCATGGGTGTGTGTGTCATCCTTAGCGTAAGTTAGTTCAAGTTAGATTAAATAGTGTGTAAGCTTAGGGACCGATAACCTCAGCAGTTTGGTCCCATAAGCTCTTACCACAGATTTCCAATTTTTTGACCGCAATTTCATTTAGACAGTTTCAATACAACTGTCACCTCGAAACCGTGTCCATCAAATTCCTTCTCCAGTGTCCACATCAAAATTAAGTGTGTATTCTTTCTAGTCACAAACTGCTCATTGATCGGCTTCGGCCTCGCATTTAGGATGTTTCCATGCTATCAGAGCGAAAAGTTTCACTGCGTTCCCGACACTTCTATTTTCGCAAGTTATTGAATTACATTACGCAGGGACATCGGTAGAGCTTACTTCTGTATGCTAATAGGTAAAATAATAGCAACATTACTAATACAGGAAAAAAGAAGTTTAGCCCTTTTGCTTTTGTCATTCATAGTAAACCGTGTTTCGGTATCTCGAAGAGTTTATGGAACATTCCCTGTGATCATGATGCGTGAAACATTCAGAATGTACATGAGTTGATCGTCCCTGCACCTCAAACATCATTAAGTACCGTCTGCGCAAACTAAGTTGAGAGTCGACGTGGCGTCTGATGGGAGCGACCGTAAATGCATCTCCCATTTACGGTCGCTCCCATTAGCCACCGCACCAAGTGTCAATGTAGTTTGCGCGCACAAGTATATAGTGTCTAGTTGATGTACATCATTATTACTCAATTTGTTACTGAAACGCTCAACTGCAGTTACTTAACCGACGCAAATTATTTATTTCAATATACGTAATTCTATCATAGCATTTCCTATGGCTCCATGCTGAACAGTAATAAAATGTTGTACATAAGCCTCCATGTGATTGCAAAAAGTGATACTGACCAAAGAAATCAGTTTCATAAACGAACTGAGTTTTATGCGAATAATGTTATGGGCAACATTTGAAACTTTTATCGCTTTTTTGTTTATCCTCTCCCTTATATTCTATCTGTGCTTTCCATATAAACGAAATACGGGTCAATATTAGTGTTCTCATAAAAAAATTCTACTCTCGCGTGGCACTGTGCAAGCTGATTGAGAGATGAACTCTAACAGAAGGCGGGGATCATAAGTAGTGAATTCAGCTGTGATTTCTGCAATAAATCACGTCAATATCTGTGGCGAATTTAGTTACAGTACTGTCTTGTACTTCTGTCTTCAATTATACAGCGCGAATGGTTGATTTCCTCGGTTAAAAGTAGTTAAGTTCAAGTGCTAGTAGTAACTAAAGAACAACACTGTTATTTGGAACTTATGAGGAAGTTGATAATATTCCCGCTGGAGCCCTAATTAAGACGATCGTCGGTACGATCTCTCCCAACTGTTTATCGGTGTTCGTCCTTACGCTTAGCTGAATATACTATATCGTTACATGAATAAAAGTTCTAATTTTCGTGAAAGAAGCACAAAATCTACAAGAGTGTTAATGAATGGCTTGATATATTCTCTAAGGCGACTTTACTTTATGTTAATCACATATCATTACCACTTTGACAAGAGTCGGTAGCTACGGAACATCGTTGACTTCAGATTGTAACCTCCAGAACTGCCCTCTGGAATCGTATATTCAATAGATTACTGTATACGTCAATGATTCCATGACAAGTTCGCTTTATCTGCTTTTGTTGGGACAAGCTTGATGCATAATCATATAGTGACGGATATTGAATGTGTTACACCATGGACACATTGACCGAACGCAATCAAACTATTATTGTATTTTAATTTATTTAACCGGATCTGGTTAGGGCCATAAGGCCCTCTCTTTCATCGGACCAGGATTTCATACCAATAGAATCTTTTTTACATCATAGTTACCTAAGAAATACGAGTTTTCATATAACGAAAACTATTAAAATAATTTTAGTGTTATAGTATCTTTTTTACATCATAGTTACCTAAGAAATACGAGTTTTCATATAACGAAAACTATTAAAATAATTTTAGTGTTATAGTGACAGTATGAGTAGATAATACTGACTGTGAACTGATGAAGTTAATACTGGCAGTACTGCTTCCACTAATATTGACAATGGTAATAACAGTAATAATAATAATAATAATAATAATAATGACAATAATAACAATAACGATCATGGAAGATATAAAACGAATTTATTTGCGTATAAATTAGATGTTTTCTGATACAGCGGGTTGTGGGGAAATGAAATTTAAGGAGATTGCACAAGCTATGAATATTGAGAAATGAGGAAGACCAAGCTGGAAAGAAGGATTGACGAGGGCAACGAATGCCTACAAGGACAATGATAATGATTGTTGTTGCTTCATCGATCATGTCATTAATTGTCTTCTGAAGTTGGAGTTCTCTAATATAATGAGGGAGGTTATTGCAGACTCGGGTTCCTGCTACTGAGAAGGACTTCGAGAAAGTGGCAGAACGATGTTACGGGTCAGAAAGAATTTGCTCCGATGGGAACGGTAGCTTCTGCCATGTTGTTCAGACAAGAGCGTTAAGGTCGAGGAGAGATATGGGGGGACCGTGTACGTTAATAGGACGGTAGACAAGACAGGGGGTATGGAAATCTCTGCGCTTGTCTGTATGCTGCCATGATAGCTGTGCATATTATGGTGAAATATGAGCAAAGAGTGAAACACCACAGATATAACGAACACGAATTCATAGCCATCTTTCGGGGCGGTGATCTTCCTTGAGAAAGTACTTGTAGGATAACATCGCTGCAATCAATAATTGGAAGTATAGCTTCTCGAGCAAATTTCTTTTTCTGGTCAAGAGAGAAGAAACTTTTATATTTTTGTAGGGAATGGAGAGATGCTGATGCCTTCTTGTACACTGCGGTTACGAGCTCAGTCCCATTTAGATTTTCATTTACTATTGCTCTTAGACTCTTTTCTGAAGGAGAGAAGTTTATATTTCTCCAATTTAGGGATAAAGATGGTAGGGATTCCCGATAATTCGGTCTAATGAACCTAGAATGACCGCTTGGGTTTTGGATGGGTCGAATTTTAATGCTATATACTGCGCCCGTTCTGATTGTTCTCAAAGGTCGATACTGAGGTTCTCAATAACTATCTTAAGGTTTATTGGTGTTGCTCTTAGATACAATGAATGTCATCAGCGTACATGTGTTATTTGATGTTGGATAAACCTGATGACACGTCATTGACAACCAATGAAAAGAATACAGGACGTACTACCGAACTCTGGAGGACTTCTGATACTACCTGCCTCCATTGTGACTTGAGGGTGCCGGACATGGCGCATTGCTGCCGACAGCGAAACCATTGCACTGGACATGGCGAGAAAATTACTCCGTATTTACGTGCCTGTGGGATAACTTAATCAAACGTTCATGATCGTGTGAGCTTGTTTTCAGTATAGAAAAAAGCAGTTCCTGCAGACGAAGATTAGACAGTCTATAATGGCTACCTTACTAGATGGTTTCAGATCGATGCTGCAATACAGAAAGCCCACAGGACCTGCACATGGAGCGTTTCACCACCTTTCGGACTTTGTGAAATATTGAATCTTTGTCATGAAAGACGTGGTAGCATCATACCGACAAATGACACAGACAACTGACTCTAGTACAATAACTGAACAACGATTAGTGACAATATGGAATAAAGACAACAATGTGGCCATAATAGTAGAGAGGCATCATTCGTGACCAATATAAGGATGACAACAGCTGAAATCCGCGGAGAGGTTTGTGGATCTGCGGCGCCACGAACCCGTCGGGAATTCGTTATTGAAATTGCCAATAATTCTGCAGTGTTTAGCGAAGTTTTTTGTTTCTGTTTGAGGGAGGGGTATCGACTCAAGGAGCAACGATTCAAGTGATCTATACCTCTCCAGATCTTGGAATCACGGTGTGGGGTGCTACTGGACATGACAACAATCTGATTTGTTAATTGTTGAAGGGAGACTGAACGCTCGCCAGTATGTGGCAATAATGGGAAATCCTGTTGCCACACTCGTCCATGACACGTGTACTAAATGATAGATTCCAGCAGGATAATGTAAGAGCTCACGCTACGTTCACACCGCGAGGAATGTTCGCATTTTCACTGTCCTACGAGGTCCCATGATTTATCGCTCATATAGCATGTCTAGAATGCAATGGCAAGCCATCAGTCTTCGTGTACTGGCACAGACCGTGTTTTTGATATGGCAAGGACTTCCTCAATATGACATCCGAGGTTGTTTGCTTCCGTACTACAACGAATGTAAATGTGTATTCGTACCCGTGGGAGTCAGACATCATACTGATGTTGACTGTGGACACCAGCTACGAATGGAATGAGAGCTTAATCATGTAACATGTGTTGTATGATACACATCTGCATAAATTTTGATAAATATCGGACGGTGTTTCATCAAAATAAAACACGTCTATAACGCCAAAGCTACGAAACATAAGACTTGCTTTACAAGTATCGTGCTTTTTGCGTTACGCTGCCATCAGTGTCTCCGTATGTAATGTACGGTAGTTAATAATTAAAGAAACATGATACCAAATATTATCGAAAGAACGTTCGACTATGAGATACGTTGTTCGTATGATGAAAAACTATTATTCTGTTTCACATAATTTATTTGCAAGTACTTCATTCAAAGCTACAAGAAGATATAAGTTATCTATCGTTTATGTATGTCACACAGTGTCGTCTCATTCCAATACTCGTCATGTATTCTTTAGTTAAAAATACAGTTATCGTGATCGAGAATTTTAATCTCTGTGGCCGACAAAACAGCCAATTTTCATTAAAGGTGATAAATGCAATTTAACAGCATCTTGGTAGGCGCGTATTTCGCTTTGATATTTCCCATGCCGTAATTTACTGTATGGATTTTCTCTTTCTTTTAGTTAACCTTCTGTGAAATGCAAAATTTTTCAGTTTCTCGATGTAGTTGTGTAATATACTTTTACTTATCTGCATTGCGTAATGCTTCCTTGCGACACCGTCCAGTCTTAGGAAAACAATTACAGTGTAGCAATGCTCCGTAAATACTGTTCTTATCTTTCAGGTCGATTTTTTTACTATTTATCTTTGATAAACTTAAATTTAGCACGTTTCTTTAGCCGTTGCATAGACTATCATCACTTTCCTATGCGACACATTTACGTGCCACTCACAATTAGCTAGCGAGATGGCGCAGCGGTTAGCTTCCTGGACTTTTTTTACCATGTGGTAAAATTATTTACTTTCATTGATATATTTTAGTTGATTTCATGGTATTCGAAGTGTTTAAAAGTTTTTGTTAGATATCTGTACGAAGCTTTGTAGTGGATTATCTCACACCTACAAATGGCAGTTGTTTGGTGAAGCCAGTAATGTGAACATTTTGTAAACATTTAAGCAACCGTTGACGTAAAAATTTATTATGTATCCCAATTTAGGTTTATTTTAGTTGCCATAAATTTATTGTGATGAATGCTGGGTTAGTTAGTGTGAAAAGGGTCACGGGCGTTTTCTTCCCACATCTTTGTCCTATCCAACTTTCTTACCGTCTCTAATGACTTCTCCCTTCACGGAACCTTTAAGTCTGGTGTTCCTTCGTTTTATACCCTTGCACGAACAAACGGATATCAGGAGTAAGGCATCTGAGGTTACACTGATACTAAAAGCCCACCGTATAGCGCATTCTATCAGTATTATGTAATTATTTGTCATCCCAAAGTCCTTGTAAGATCTCGTGAATAAAGAGGGCGAATTAGAAATCAAATGACTGTCTCCTCCGGGATCCAAGTTGATTTCAACCGACGAGCTGAGTTGTCTCAAAGATGGTCGTCACATTCGAGCGTTAAAAGTGTTCTAGAATTCTACAAAATGTTATATAAAACACACACGTCAACAGTTATTTCAAATATTCTCGTTATCCAGTCACTTAGAGCGATCCGTTTCCCTACCGACGTGCGTAAACGATGGGAAGAATTCTGAAGCAGGTTTACTGCATGCTCAGCATAGACAGAACGAAAAATTTGTATGATGGCAGTGTCGTTCTTTTGGTTAATGGGTTAATGATTTTACTTATTTTTAAATTCCTCCTACATCTTGAACCTTGAAGGGGCGTTAAACTCTTAATGTCCCTTCGTATGTCTTGTATCTTCGCATCCGTTAAGAAGTCGATTATAGAAACGGAAGGATTCACGTCAAGCATTAAGAAAAACAGAATTTATAATTACTGTACCAGTTTGGTCCACGATTAACAGAACAATAAATTTATTTTTATTGACTAATTTAGAGTATGAAACCATTTGATAGCTCTGGATACAGAATCTGGCTCTCAGATTCTCCGAAAGTATAACCGTGGTAATTTTAATATCATTTAGATTTTTGTCTTCACGTAACTTTTTATTGACGGTAGTCATACGAAATATCTTGACTGTACTGTTCAGTCCTCTCTGTGACCTTAGGAGCTTAATGATCTTCTTACTACGCGAATCGTCCCCTTTCCTCATTATCTGAAACGGTACATGTTCATCAACACATATCTTGAATAATAAAATCTGTTCGTCATTAATTAACTGCACTGAAGACCTAAAACTTTTTTTTTTCAAGTAAATAAATTTTTCTTATCGCCACAACCATTACTCTCAACGTCTGTACAGTACATTCTTAAAGTAGCTGATTTTCTCATGTACGATAACTACTTATAAGAATTCGGATCTGGCAGTCGGCAGGTTTATGATGCTACAGTCGAGAAATGATTGTGTTCATCCACGTTTTTACTCCGCAAGATACGGTACATGTATGGCGGAGAGAAAATGGAGTAAAGAAATTAAGGATGTAAATGAAGAGTTTATCGCCTCGAGGTATAAATATCGTTAGAGACTGAACGTAATCTCTGACAGAAGAAGACAAAAGGGTGACCGGTTCCGACCTTTAGGTAAGGCGTCCAAACATTCACCGGAAGATTTTAGGGAAGTTACTCATAATCTTAACCTAGATACCGAGCGAGCTGGTGCAGTACTAGGGCACACGACTCGTACTGTAAAGAAAGGGCTCTTTAGATAGCCATCTACGTCTGCGTCTGCATGACTACTCTGCTATTCACGCTGAAGTGCCTGGCAGGGGGTTCATCGAACCACTTTCACGCTGTTTCTCTAGCTTTCCACTCCCGAACAGCGTGCGGGAAAATGGAGCAATTAAATTTCTCCGAGAGAATTTCTATTATTTTATTGCGTTGAACATTTCTCCTACGTAGGTGGGCGTCAGTAAAGTATTTTCGCATTCAGAGGAGAAAGCTGGAGATTGAAATTTCGTGAAAATATCTTGCAGCATCTAAAAAAGCCTTTGTTTTAATGACTGCCACACCAACTTGTGTATCGTATCCGTGATACTTTCTCCCCAACTTCGTGATAGAACAAAACTAATTGCCCTTCTTTAAACTTTCTATATGTCCTTCGTCAATCCTATCTGGTAAGGATACCTTACCGCACAACGAATACACTAGCAGAGGACGCACAAGCGTAGTTCAGACAGTCTCTTTAGCGGTTTTCTTGCATCTTTTAAGTATTCTACCAATAAATCGCAGCCTTTGGTTCGCCTTTCCCACAACATTATGTACGTGATTGTTGCAATTTAAGTTGTTCGTAGCTGTAATCCCTAGGCATTCAGTTGAATTGACAGGCGTAAGATTTGTGTAATTTATTGTGTAACGAAGTTAACGGATTCCTATTAGTACTCATGTGGACTACCTCAAGCTTTTCATTATTTCGCGTTAATTGCCACTGTTCGCACCATACAGATATCCTGTCTAAATCATTTTGCAATTGATTTTGATCCTCTGATGACCTTACTAGACGGCAAATGACAGTATCATCTGCAAACAATCAGATGATCTCCTAAATTATTTATATAGATTAGGAACAGCAGAGGCCCTATAACACTTCCTTTGGGAACACCATATTTCAGTTTAGTTTTACTCGATTACTTTCCGCCAATTACTACGAACTGTGGCCCGTCTGCCCATCCTGATTTATGTTTTTCGTGGTTTCTCTAAATCGCACCAAGCAGGTGCCACGGTGATTCCTTGGAAAACAACAAGGCCGATATTTTTCCTTGTGCCCGTCGAGTCGGAGCCTGTGCTATGTGTGTAACGACCACGCCAGCAACGGGACATTAAACCTAATCTTCCGTCCTTCTTTTTAAACTGGACTGTCGTACAAGTATTTGAAGTCGGTCCTCTTACATACGAAGCCAGTGTCGTGAAATATGAGTGGAATGAAAGACTGGCTGTATGAGTAAAGATTTCTCTATTTTTACCCTCGGTATCGTTACACGATAAGTAATTCCATTGATTCCTCTCTGATGATGAGCTTTTGGATTTTGAAAAAGCATTTGTGGGTCATAACATCTTTGTTATACCACATTCCCCTGGAGATCTTTGACTATTCTCTTTCCTATTAAACAATCCAGTAAAAGGTAAAGAACTCATCGTTCAAGCGTCTCCCTCACTCATATGTTACTCCTGTATGGTAATTATCTTAGGCACTGCACCATTAGGACTTACTTATGAATGACTCCGATGATAACTGTGTACGCTGCGCTCTTCAAAGATGAATTACTTTTTAAATCCTCTAATGAATTCTAGCGTTTTACGAACTTCCCCAACAACTAATGTCATGTTGTCGTTCCGAATTGAGTTGTCGCGGACGGAGTTGCCTTAAAACTTTGGCTGGAATGGCTGATCGCTATAGTGCAATCAGGTAACATAAGAGAATGATTCTATTCACAAACATTATTTGCGTTATGAACCAGTTACCTACACAAACAGATCAAAAGCATCCGGACATCCGTATGTTATGCGGAATTGGTCACTAGATTTCACGAGAGGTGGGTATGCCAGGAGGCAGGGAGTATTACGTTGTAAGCGGAAAAACAATAACAGCAGAATAGCTCAATGATTTCGAACGTGAACTAGTCACTGGATGTTACCTGCGTAACAAATCATTAGGGAATTTCAATCCCTCTAAAGCTGCCCAAGTCGACGGTTGATTACGTAACTGTGAGGTGGTAACGCAAAAGAACAACCATAGTAAAAACCAAGACCAGGCGCACATCATACGTTGACGGACAGGGATTTGTGAGGCATTGCGGAGGGTAGTTGTAAAAGTAGCATAAAACTAGCAGAAGGAACCATTCATGAATTCCAAAGTTCTATCAGCAGACCAGCTAGCACCACGACTGTGTGTAAAGAGTTAAAAAGAATGTTGTAAAATGATCGAGTAGCTTTCCAGAAGCCACACATTTCTTTAGTCAGTTCTAAACGACGTTGGAGGTGGTGTAAATAGCGACACCACTGGACGATGGACGACTGCAAACGAATAATTTGCAGTGATAAATCCAGCTGTATCCTATGGTAATTCGGTGTACGGGCTTGGGCTTGGTGAATGCCTGGAGGACGTTTTTCGCTGTAGTGTGTAGTGCCTGCCAACAAAGAAGAACAGAGCAGGTAGTGTTACGGTACGGGTGTGTTTTTCGTGATTAGGATGTAGTCCCTTTATTCCGCTTAAAAACACGCTAAATGCGGAAGGATATGAACAAATTTTGCAGTATTGCGTCCTGAATACAGTAAAGGAACTCTTGGGAGACGGTAACTGCCTCTGTCAGCATGACAACGCAACCTATCATAAAGCAACATCTGTGAGACAATGGTTTGTCGATAATAACACTGCTGAAATGAATTGTTCTAACGAGAGTCCTGATCTGAATCCAGTGGAACACTTTTGGGATGAGTTAGAACGTCGATTTCACTCCAAACCCTAGGGTCCAAGATCACTCCCCACTTTAGTTTAGTCTCTTC
Organism: Schistocerca piceifrons; assembly: GCF_021461385.2. Classification (NCBI taxonomy): domain Eukaryota; kingdom Metazoa; phylum Arthropoda; class Insecta; order Orthoptera; family Acrididae; genus Schistocerca; species Schistocerca piceifrons. Next base: position 235,162,733 of record NC_060149.1, on the reverse strand, counting down.
AAGAAGAACTAGCTGCCATTCGTCTGCAGACATTTAGACACCTCACTGAAAGTGTCCCCAGTAGATTTAATTTCGTCACAAAACCTAGACATGGACACCCCCAATATTTGTGTCTACTAACACGTATCCGGACTTTTCGAAAGTATAGTGTATGTCTCCACCAGGCGTGGACAACCTATAAAACTTCCTGTGTTCAGCAACATTTTCTGCCGATGTCATTAGTGCACAAACAACTAACGTTTCAGCAACTGTTTATATCGTCCACAGCATCTGTCTCTTCGCACTTTCTCAAGCACCCCAGATTCACCTTGATTTGATCATGGCTTTCCACTGAAAACAACATATTGTGTTATATCAGCCATAATATACTCAGTCAATTAGCACATGCAGTCATAATATGTAGGAATACTTACTTTGTTTGCCGGAGTGAGACTCGAATCCGGAAGCTTGGTTTTCTCGAACAATGATCTAACACACTGGGCTTTTTTAAGAAATTTCCTTCCAGTCCCCCTCTCGTCATAAATGTCTCCTTCGGCTGAAGCTTTTAGCCTGAAATAAAAAATTTTACTCTCGCCTCTCAGGAGACACCGTCTTACTGTAGCACTGTCCGTGCGGGCGAGAGGGTTTGCGTGTTTCCAAGGGAGTGGCGGGCTATACCGGCAGCAGTGTAGCTGTTGGCGGGGCCTCCCTAGCCGGCCAGGCCTCTACGAGAGAACCAGACGAAGAGTGCCCCACAATGTCTCATCTTTCCTACAGCCAGTCTTGATGTTTCCTTTCCTTTCCTTGCTTCGTAGGCGGGCAGAGCTCGAAGCGCTCAGAAGGCAGTTTACCTAGGGGATGGCAACCCGAAATACTGCCCGGTCCTTCAGGGTGGGCGTTGATTCGCCGGACCACATCCTCAACATTTCTAAAAAAATATTTTTTCGGCTCAAGATATCAGTCAAAACCCTCAGCAAAATAACGGGATTGGATCACCACGGAGACAAAAACGGCTACAGAAAAGGACTATGTTTATACCAACGTAGAATGTGCAGAGTTTGGGTACAAAGAAAAGAGATATATTGTAGGAACTAAGTAGGTTGACGATAGGTGTGTGTGTCCTCAGTGAAACAAAGGTCAAGGGTAAAGGAAATGAAAATGTAGCCTGTTAAATTCATTTTTAAGGTGGAGTTCAATAGAAGGAAAGCAACAACAGATGGATTTCAATAGCCGTCCATAAGAAGCGTAGATGAAATAGCAAATGCTCGGAGGAAATTTATGAGGATAAAGGCTGCAGAAATATAAAAATATGGCCACGAAATCATCAGTCTCGGGGCTTATGCACCTACAAATAATGCTGACAGCAAAGTCAAAGATCAGTTCCATGAAAAGCGTGCTAGAAAACATATGGGCCCACAAAAGAAAAATTTTAAGTGGGTATTTTAATGAAAAAGTTGGGGTTGGCACTGATAGTGGTATTGTGGGAAGATATGGAGATGACACAGTAAATGACAATGGAGAAAGGTTAGTTGATATGTGTCAGACATTGTCCTTAAACATTTTAAATGGTTTATTTCCTGACAAGCAGATCCACAAGTATACATGCGAAAATCCTTACGGAAATTTCAGGTCAGTAATAGGCTACATCATTCAAAATAAAAATTCTAACATAAGAACAAATGATGTTATGATCTACAGGGATACAGAATGTTAGACGCATTGATGATAGAAACATCTAAGGGCCAAAGACAGTTAAAGAGGCAAATATTGTTGTGGTGGTGGTGGTTAGTGTTTAATGTCCCGTCGACAACGAGGTCATTAGAGACGGAGCGCAAGCTCGGGTTAGGGAAGGACTGGGAAGGAAATCGGCCGTGCCCTTTCAAAGGAACCATCCCGGCATTTACCTGAAACGATTTAGGGAAATCACGGAAAACCTAAATCAGGATGGCGGGAGACGGGATTGAACCGTCGTCCTTCCGAATGCGAGTCCAGTGTGCTAACCACTGCGCCACCTCGCTCGGTGGCAAATATTGTCAAGAGGACAGTAGATACAACTTAGATAGTTTGTTTCTGTACAGTTTCTTTATAAATTACGATTGTTAAAACAATGAGGCAGTTAGAAGAAAGAATGGCTGAGAATATGTACCAAGGAATTAAAAAATGTATATATGAGCAACATTTTAAGCACTGGGGCAGCAAAAGGAAGAAAGAAAGCGGCCACCACAATGGTGGACTCAAAGCAGCTAAGAGAAAGCTAACCACAAATAGAGGTGCTACTATAAATGGTTGAGAATAGGGGGCGACATGACGGAGCCTTTTACTTTAGACTTAATGGAGAAATAAAAAAGGTCGTCTGCAAAAGGAGAAATGAAATCTGACAGGATAAATGCAAGGAAGTCGGGGGGGGGGGGGGGGGGGGGGGACCACCAAAGTGACGACAGCATGGAAAGTAGTTGCAAGACTGAGGAAAGAAATAAAAGAAAGAGCAGACCTGATGATTGTAAGTCTAGCAGAGTGGGAGAAGCATTTTAAAGGCCTGCTAACGGAACAAAGGACATAATATAATGAAATAAAATGGGATTTACAGGAGGACAAGGATGGTGAAGAAGCAGACAAAATTACTATGAAAGAGGTACAAAAGGTGTCTATATCAACAGGGCCTGGAAACGTACCATTCTAATTGGTGAGGTATGATCCAAACATTCTGTATGAATATCTAAACAAGTTATGTAATTAATGTATGTCATATGGGAAGGAAATTCCAGTAGAGTGGAACTTAGCGTGTCTAAGCCCCACACATAAAAAAGGAGGCAAGGAAATGTATAGCAACTGTCGTGGTATAAGTGTCACAAGTTCTGTTAGTAGGCTATTCGGGAGGATTGTAAAACCAAGAATGGAGAAGATTGTGAAGGAAACGGAGGAAAAAAGTGCCCTTAGAAGAGGCAGGTCATGTGTAGATAACATTTTTATCTTAAGCCAGATCATGGAGAAGAGACACGAAAGAGATCTAAGCAATCATTTGGTCTTTATAGATCTCGATAAATCATACAACAAAGTGCCACTACAGCTATTGTTTGAGGGGCTGTGGTCAGGGGAATTGCCAAAAATTTATGTAAGAAGTATCATAAACAACTACAAGTCGGCAGAATGTGTCATTAATGTGCAGAAAGAAATTGGCAGACATCATATTAAAGCATGTAAAGAGTGTCAGTACAAAGGCAGTATCCTATCGTGTGATGGGATACGTGACAGAGATATCTATCAAACGGTCAGGCAGGGTAGGGCGGCTATTCAAAAATTATATCCTGTACTTTGGTCCTCAAAAATGAGTTTAAAAGTTAAAATGAGTTTATCCAAATACATCGTGAAACCAATAACAAGCTATGGGAGTCAGTGCTGTGAACTTACACAAATAAATAAAACGAGACGCAAGGCTTTATAAATGCACCACTTTAGGAGAGTTTGTATAATTTCCCGACTTTACCACGTAACGAACGAGGAAATAAGAGAACGTACGCAGACTCATTACAGTATTACGAGCAGAACAAAAGGAAGATAGGTGGAGTGCTTTGGACAGATCAAAACAAGACAGATGGCCCAAAAGAGTACTTTCATGGCAACCTCCTTGAAGGGTCAGAAGATGAATGCCCCAGAAAATGCGGTTAAGGGGTATCCAAGAAGCGATGGAAAGAAGAGGAATACAAGATTATGAGGAAGAATGGCAAGATCGAGACGTTTGGCAACAGAGATGCAGGATGTGGCGACGGCCGTAGAATCCTCGCACCAACAAGAAGAAATTTATCCTTCGAAAGAGAATAAGAAGTGGGGTGAAGAAGAAGAGAATAGAAAGCCTCCATCCACACAAAAGTATTTTCCACCAGCGTCGACGTGATGTCTTGTCTTTGACGTTTGGTCTTGTTGAGTTCAAAATAAGTTTCTGTTAAACAGAAAAAAATAAAACACTTGAATAGCGTATCAAGCTGAAATGTTGGAAGATGGGAAATATTCCCAATCCCGCCGTAACAACTGTGATGTGATTACACGATATGACGTACAGGTAATTAGAGCCAATTTCTTTGGCACCCAATTCAGAATTGAGATTTGGCCAGTACAAAAAGTGGCGTTCGATGGTATTGGGGATTTAATAATCGTTTCAAAGCTGACTGTTCAAGTTTGGCACGATTCATCTTCACATCCGTAAGTACAACGTTTGCAACTGCTTCATAACATATCGCCCTTTAGCAAGTGGGTATCACTCGATGGAAGACATCGCTCTACACTGTGCATCATCTGAGCCGCGGATACATGGTTGGCAGAGGGTGGTGCTGAGGAGAATGAAGCTAAGTGTTCTATATGAATGACGTAGAGCGGTGAAGCAGTTCCTCACCCAGTCAGACCTTAGCTTGATCGTAGATAGTAACGTTTGTTGTTGTTGTTGTCTTCAGTCCTGAGACTGGTTTGATGCAGCTCTCCATGCTACTCTATCCTATGCAAGCTTTTTCATCTCCCAGTACCTACTGCATCCTACATCCTTCTGAATCTGCTTAGTGTATTCATCTCTTGGTCTCCCTCTTCGATTTTTACCCTCCACGCTGCCCTCCAATACTAAATTGGTGATCCCTTGATGCCTCAGAACATGTCCTACCAACCGATCCCTTCTTCTGGTCAAGATGTGCCACAAACTTCTCTTCTCCCCAATCCTATTCAATACTACCTCATTAGTTATGTGATCTACTCATCTAATCTTCAGCATTCTTCTATAGCACCACATTTCGAAAGCTTCTGTTCTCTTCTTGTCCAAACTATTTATCGTCCATGTTTCACTTCCATACATGGCTACACTCCATACGAATACTTTCAGAAATGACTTCCTGACACTTAAATCAATACTGGATGTTAACAAATTTCTCTTCTTCAGGAACGCTTTCCTTGCCATTGCCAGCCTACATTTTATATCCTCTCTACTTCGACCATCATCAGTTATTTTGCTCCCCAAATAGCAAAACTCCTTAACTACTTTAAGTGCCTCATTTCCTAATCTAATTCCCTCAGCATCACCCGACTTAATTAGACTACATTCCATTATCCTTGTTTTGCTTTTGTTGACGTTCATCTTATATCCTCCTTTCAAGACACTGTCCATTCCATTCAACTGCTCTTCCAAGTCCTTTGCTGTCTCTGACAGAATTACAATGTCATCGGCGAACCTCAAAGTTTTTATGTCTTCTCCATGAATTTTAATACCTACTCCGAATTTTTCTTTTGTTTCCTTTACTGCTTGCTCAATATACAGATTGAACAACATCGGGGAGAGGCTACAACCCTGTCTTACTCCCTTCCCAACCACTGCTTCCCTTTCATGTCCCTCGACTCTTATAACTGCCATCTGGTTTCTGTACAAATTGTAAATAGCCTTTCGCTCCCTGTATTTTACCCCTGCCACCTTTAGAATTTGAAAGAGAGTATTCCAGTCAACATTGTCAAAAGCTTTCTCTAAGTCTACAAATGCTAGAAACGTAGGTTTGCCTTTCCTTAATCTTTCTTCTAAGATAAGTCGTAAGGTCAGTATTGCCTCACGTGTTCCAGTGTTTCTACGGAATCCAAACTGATCTTCGCCGAGGTTGGCTTCTACTAGTTTTTCCATTCGTCTGTAAAGAATTCGTGTTAGTATTTTGCAGCTGTGACTTATTAAGCTGATAGTTCGGTAATTTTCACATCTGTCAATACCTGCTTTCTTTGGGATTGGAATTATTATATTCTTCTTGAAGTCTGAGGGTATTTCGCCTGTTTCATACATCTTGCTCACCAGCTGGTAGAGTTTTGTCAGGACTGGCTCTCCCACGGCCGTCAGTAGTTCCAATGGAATATTGTCTACTCCGGGGGCCTTGTTTCGACTCAGGTCTTTCAGTGCTCTGTCAAACTCTTCACGCAGTATCGTATCTCCCATTTCATCTTCATCTACATCCTCTTCCATTTCCATAATATTGTCCTCAAGTACATCGCCCTTGTATAGACCCTCTATATACTCCTTCCACCTTTCTGCTTTCCCTTCTTTGCTTAGAACTGGGTTTCCATGCAAGCTCTTGATATTCATACAAGTCGTTCTCTTATCTCCAAAGGTCTCTTTAATTTTCCTGTAGGCAGTATCTATCTTACCCCTAGTGAGACAAGCCTCTACATCCTTACATTTGTCCTCTAGCCATCCCTGCTTAGCCATTTTGCACTTCCTGTCGATCTCATTTTTGAGATGCTTGTATTCCTTTTTGCCTGTTTCACTTACTGCATTTTTATATTTTCTCCTTTCATCAATTAAATTCAATATTTCTTCTGTTACCCAAGGATTTCTACTAGCCCTCGTCTTTTTACCTACTTGATCCTCTGCTGCCTTCACTACTTCATCCCTCAAAGCTACCCATTCTTCTTCTACTGTATTTATTTCCCCCATTCCTGTCAATTGCTCCCTTATGCTCTCCCTGAATCTCTGTACAACCTCTGGTTCTTTTAGTTTATCCAGGTCCCATCTCCTTAAATTCCCACCTTTTTGCAGTTTCTTCAGTTTTAATCTACAGGCCATAACCAATAGATTGTGGTCAGAGTCCACATCTGCCCCTGGAAATGTCTTACAATTTAAAACCTGGTTCCTAAATCTCTGTCTTACCATTATATAATCTATCTGATACCTTTTAGTATCTCCAGGGTTCTTCCGTGTATACAGCCTTCTTTCATGATTCTTAAACCAAGTGTTAGTTATGATTATGTTGTGCTCTGTGCAAAATTCGACCAGGCGGCTTCCTCTTTCATTTCTGTCCCCCAATCCATATTCACCTACTATGTTTCCTTCTCTCCCTTTTCCTACACTCGAATTCCAGTCACCCATGACTATTAAATTTTCGTCTCCCTTCACAATCTGAATAATTTCTTTTATTTCATCATACATTTCTTCAATTTCTTCGTCATCTGCAGAGCTAGTTGGCATATAAACTTGTACTACTGTAGTAGGTGTGGGCTTCGTATCTATCTTGGCCACAATAATGCGTTCACTATGCTGTTTGTAGTAGCTTACCCGCATTCCTATTTTCCTATTCATTATTAAACCTACTCCTGCATTACCCCTATTTGATTTTGTGTTTATAACCCTGTAGTCACCTGACCAGAAGTCTTGTTCCTCCTGCCACCGAACTTCACTAATTCCCACTATATCTAACTTCAACCTATCCATTTCCCTTTTTAAATTTTCTAACCTACCTGCCCGATTAAGGGATCTGACATTCCACGCTCCGATCCGTAGAACGCCAGTTTTCTTTCTCCTGATAACGACATCCTCTTGAGTAGTCCCCGCCCGGAGATCCGAATGGGGGACTATTTTACCTCCGGAATATTTTACCCAAGAGGACGCCATCATCATGTAATCATACAGTAAAGCTGCATGCCCTCGGGAAAAATTACGGCTGTAGTTTCCCCTTGCTTTCAGCCGTTCGCAGTACCAGCACAGCAAGGCCGTTTTGGTTATTGTTACAAGGCCAGATCAGTCAATCATCCAGACTGTTGCCCTTGCAACTACTGAAAAGGCTGCTGCCCCTCTTCAGGAACCACACGTTTGTCTGGCCTCTCAACAGATACCCCTCCGTTGTGGTTGCACCTACGGTACGGCTATCTGTATCGCTGAGGCACGCAAGCCTCCCCACCAACGGCAAGGTCCATGGTTCATGGGGGGGAGATAGTAACGTATTCTTGTACAAATTGACAGCGAGACCTCGACCCAGTGATGGATAGATTTCACGGCGTAGGGATTCCTACAAATATTTAGTTACGCTGTTCTGAGCATCACTGATGATTTTGTTCACCCTTTTGAGGTGAATTGCCGTACAGTAGGTCTCTGAATTTTTAAGTCATGGCCCTCTAAATTGTTGATTAGGGCAGTGATTTTAAAAGTTATTCTGAGTAAAGTTTATTTCTAGGCATACCCATATGTTACCACCAAGACTTGCCATGCTGAAGCTCTGGGCTGGGCACCACCGCTGCTATGTGCTGCATTCACGTAAGGACGTATTGGCTGAAATAGAAGATATTTTGGAGCCGATCTACATACTGCATGTTTTGCCTACGTGAGGTGGCGTTCATATTTTGCACCTATATGCGCCAGCTGACCTTTATCATATCGTTTGAGCAGGCAGTGGGAAACATTCCCAGTTGTTTCTGGATTTCTTCTTGTGGCAACGAAGTGAGGTGCAATCGGCGCTGAGGCCGACCTATAAGTATGATTGCACATTTACATATACCCAAGAAGGTACCACTTACTGTTGTCAATTTCCTAGAATATTTTTGGCAAACTCAGTGTCTGCTCTCTTGGATTATTAAGATGATGTCATCTGTGTACACTCGAACGGTTCTTCTAAGGCTAAGTAGATTGATGCCCTATAGTGTGTCGTGCAAGTGTGTTAGCAAGGGTTCTGTGACGAGCTCGAACGAATTGGCAAATTAAGGGCAACCTTGTCAAAGTTCTCGTAAACAAAAGATTTGCACTGTGAGCGCTTCGTTTACTTTTTAATCTCGATATCGTGCTGCTGAAAGCTACGTAATGATTTCAAAAAGGTAGAATGAAGTCGTAGAACGGATACTGTGTTCTATACTTAACCATAAGCAATGCGGTCATATGATCATTCTAAGTCTAGAAATATATTAGGTCTCTACAGTGATCTAGAATCTTCATCACTGATCATCCCTCAATAGCGCTGAATTGGTACGAATCCTAGACATGCGATGAAAGTGTTTCCGATCTATTGTTAAGAATGTGTTTTAGTAATTTAAAGTCAGAGTTTAACAGCGAAATCGGCCGTAGGGTTATTATGGACAAGGCGTTCGTCGTTTCGGAAATGAGTAACTCTCGGTGTGAAATTTGCTGATAAAGGCACACCATGAGGCAGTTAGTTTGTCAACTTAGTGAAGTAGACATCTACCAGTATTTTGATTCAGACTGAGTCCACAGCTTTCGTGAAATTTTTAAATCAAGCATTCCACTTTAAGCTGTTAAAATATTATTTATTGCGCTTGCAATTTCGACACATTCTCATTTTCAAGATTTCTTTGCACTCTATAGCTCATACTCTTTGTATGTTTGCATTTTTGCCGCTACCGCGATCCATCTACCACGTCTGCTACACGAAATTTTGACTTCATTGTCAAATACAAAGTTATGTAAAATACAGAGATATGTAAACAGGCAGCATACGGCGCTGTAGTCGGCAACGCCCATATAAGACAACAAGTGTCTGGCGCAGTTAGATCGGTCACTGCTGCTACAATGACAGGTTATCAAAATTTAAGTGAGTTTGAACGTGGTGTTATAGTCGGCGAACGAGTGATGGAACACAGCATCTCCGAGTTAGCGATGAAGTGCGGATTTTCCTGTACGACCATTTCACGAGTGTACCGCGAATATCAGGAATCCGGTAAAACATCAAATCTCTGACATGGCGGCTGCCGGAAAAAGATCCTCCAAGAACGGGACCAACGACGACTGAAGAGAATCTGTGAACGTGACAGAAGTGAAACCTTCCGCAAATTGCTGGAGATTTCAATGCTGCCCATCAACAACTGTCAGCGTACTAACCATTCAACGAAACATCATCGATATGGGCTTTTGGAGCCGAAGGCCCACTCGTGTACCCTCGATGAGTGCACGACAAAAGCTTTACACCTCGCCTGTGCCCGCCAATACCGATATTGGACTGTTAATGACTGGAAACAAGTTGCCCGGTCGGACGAGTCTCGTTTCAAATTGTACCGAGCGGATGGACGTGTACTGTACGGGTATGGAGTCAACCTTATGAATCCATGGACCCTGTATTTCAACACGGGACTGTTCAAGCTGGTGGAGCCTCTGTGATGGCGTGAAATGGGACTCCTGATACGTCTAGATACGACTCTGGCAGGTGACACGTACGTAAGCATCCTGTCTGATGACCTGAATCCATTCATGCCCATTGTGCATTCCGACGGACTTGGACAATTCCAGCAGGACAATGCAACACCACATACGTCATGAACTGCTACAGAGTGGCTTCAGGAACACTCCTCTGAGTTTAAGCATTTCCGCTGGCTATCAAACTCCCCTGACATGAACATTATTGACCACATTTGGGATGCCTTTCAAAGTGCTGTTCAGAAGGGATGTCCACCCCCTCGTAATCTTACGGATTTATGGACAGATTTGCAGGATTCATGGTGTGAGTTCCCTCCAGCACTACTTAAGTCCATGCCACGACGTGTTGCGGCACTTCTGCGTCCTCGCGGCGGCCCTACACGATGTTAGGCAGGTGAACCAGTTTCTTTGGCTCTTCAGTTTACATCTGCTATTATTTCACCAGCTTTCTAATGTGTGCTTGCATGGTATATGGAACAGCGGATAAACTCATACCACCACTTGAAATTGCTGTTCACTGCTGGGATCCATTTTCTACATCTAACATCTACACAGACACGCCGCAAGTCACCGTACGGTGTGTGGCGGAAGGTGCCCTGTACCACTACTAGTCTTTTCCTTTGCTGTTCTACTCGTAAATAGAGTGAGGGAGAAACGACTGTCTATATGCCTCTGTACGAGCTATGATTTCTCGAATCTTATCTTCGTGGTCCTTAAGTATAATGGCGGCAGTAGCTTCAAATATCGCGTCTCTAAATTTTCTCAGAAATGTTTCTCAAAAAGAACGTCGCCTTCCTTCCAGGGATTCCCGTATGAGTTCGCGAAGCATCTCCGTAACACTTACGTGTTGTTTTAATCTACCGGTAACTAATATAGCAGTCCGCCTATGAATTACTTCTACACTCCTGGAAATTGAAATAAGAACACCGTGAATTCATTGTCCCAGGAGGGGGAAACTTTATTGCCACATTCCTGGGGTCAGATACATCACATGATCACACTGACAGAACCACAGGCACATAGACACAGGCAACAGAGCATGCACAATGTCGGCACTAGTACAGTGTATATCCACCTTTCGCAGCAATGCAGGCTGCTATTCTCCCTTGGAGACGATCGTAGAGATGCTGGATGTAGTCCTGTGGAACGGCTTGCCATGCCATTTCCACCTGGCGCCTCAGTTGGACCAGCGTTCGTGCTGGACGTGCAGACCGCGTGAGACGACGCTTCATCCAGTCCCAAACATGCTCAATGGGGGACAGATCCGGAGATCTTGCTGGCCAGGGTAGTTGACTTACACCTTCTAGAGCACGTTGGGTGGCACGGGATACATGCGGACGTGCATTGTCCTGCTGGAACATCAAGTTCCCTTGCCGGTCTAGGAATGGTAGAACGATGGGTTCGATGACGGTTTGGATGTACCGTGCACTATTCAGTGTCCCCTCGACGATCACCAGTGGTGTACGGCCAGTGTAGGAGATCGCTCCCCACACCATGATGCCGGGTGTTGGCCCTGTGTGCCTCGGTCGTATGCAGTCCTGATTGTGGCGCTCACCTGCACGGCGCCAAACACGCATACGACCATCATTGGCACCAAGGCAGAAGCGACTCTCATCGCTGAAGACGACACGTCTCCATTCGTCCCTCCATTCACGCCTGTCGCGACACCACTGCAGGCGGGCTGCACGATGTTGGGGCGTGAGCGGAAGACGGCCTAACGGTGTGCGGGACCGTAGCCCAGCTTCATGGAGACGGTTGCGAATGGTCCTCGCCGATACCCCAGGAGCAACAGTGTCCCTAATTTGCTGGGAAGTGGCGGTGCGGTCCCCTACGGCACTGCGTAGGATCCTACGGTCTTGGCGTGCATCCGTGCGTCGCTGCGGTCCGGTCCCAGGTCGACGGGCACGTGCACCTTCCGCCGACCACTGGCGACAACATCGATGTACTGTGGAGACCACACGCCCCACGTGTTGAGCAATTCGGCGGTACGTCCACCCGGCCTCCCGCATGCCCACTATACGCCCTCGCTCAAAGTCCGTCAACTGCACATACGGTTCACGTCCACGCTGTCGCGGCATGCTACCAGTGTTAAAGACTGCGATGGAGCTCCGTATGCCACGACAAACTGGCTGACACTGACGGCGGCGGTGCACAAATGCTGCGCAGCTAGCGCCATTCGACGGCCAACACCGCGGTTCCTGGTGTGTCCGCTGTGCCGTGCGTGTGATCATTGCTTGTACAGCCCTCTCGCAGTGTCCGGAGCAAGTATGGTGGGTCTGACACACCGGTGTCAATGTGTTCTTTTTTCCATTTCCAGGAGTGTATGTCTTCCTTCAATCCGACCTGGTACGGATCCGAAACACTCGAGCAGCACTCAAGAAGAGGTCGCACCAACGTCCTATATGCCGTCTCCTTCACAGGTAAACCACTCTTTCGTAAAATTCTCCCAGTAAACCGAAGTCGACCTTCACAGGTAAACCACTCTTTCCTAAAATTCTCCCAGTACACCGAAGTCGACAATTCACCTTCCATACCACAGTTTTCACATGCTCGTTACATCTCACATCGCTTTGCAGCGTTACGCCTAGATATTTAAATGACTTCATTGTGTCAAGTAGGATACCAGTAATACTATATCCAAACATTACAGATTTGCTCTTTCTACTCATCCTCATTAACTTCCATTTTTCCACATTTAGGGCTAGCTGCCATTCATCACATCCACTGGAAACATTGTTGTAGCCGTCTTGTATCTTGCTACGGTCACTCAACTTCGACACCTTACCGTGCACATATGAGAAGTCTTTGATTCCTGTGGAGCAGACAGTGGTGTAATGCAATGAAGGCTTGTATAACAAACCGCTTGCTGGACAGGTTGCTTCCCTTATCTCGCAAATTTAAGAGAAAGAGGGCGCACCAGGTGACAGTTGGATCACGTGGTGAATGGAAGAGGGAGTATACAAGAAGTCGGCACAGTCCCGTGCACGAACTCTAAAAACGCCGAAGTTTTGGCGTATTATACTCCTAATACTTGCTTTTATCTGATTGATTGCGGAGATATTTTGGATGGAATTTATGGGTTCAGAGTATTCCTGCTTCAGCGTCAGATAATAGTACCACCATCTCGTTGGCGTATTTCATCTGGGTTTATTAACTTCATAGGTTGATAAAAAGTTTCTCAATTTTGCCTTAGAATGTCTAGTCTGCCAGTGCATGCCAAACTGAAATTTTTGTCGCGCAGCCAATGCCGCTTGCTAGGTTTACTTACCTTCGGCTTCGAAATCTGTGTACGATGGAAGGCTGCAACTGAGTCCCCATACACTTACTGGGACAGCAGTTGTACTAATATTTGAAAAGCGGTATCATCTGAAAAATTGACTGACCACAAATCACAGTCAACGATGTCCAGCAAGAGGTGTTTTTGTGTGTGTAGTTTGTCAAGATGACTTGCTGACGGTATTCGGTTTCAGTCGCCATCAACTATCTTCGAATTTCATTTCCGTGATTAGTGCCTAAGGTTACTCCGAATAATTGTAGCCTGGGTATGATCGTCTTTAGATATCACATCACTGAGGTCTTCACATAGAATTTCAGGTGCGCACAAAGATGTGAATAACTGCATTATACAGCTGTGGTAGAAGTCACGCCCTACCCCTCTGCGGTTTGTCCCCGAGAGGACATAAATATTTATCGGCGGTAAGTCTTGTAACCGAGCGGCTATGCCTCGCCCGGACGACAAAAGAACATGCAGGGTACATGAGATTCCTCGCTTAACAATTGTATCGTAGTCCGTCGCGATGGCTAGTTTGCTATTGATGATCTCGTGAACAAAGACGCAGACTACGTCAGCAGAATATAAAGACTACTGGAAACTTATTACTATAGTGTTAGACGCTATCCGGTTAAGATTTCAAGCGGAGGTTTATAGGTTTTTACACGAGATTTCAGATAATTCTCGGTATCTTCAACCCCCAAAGTGTAGTGTTCTGTGTTTCGTGATCAACATCTACATCAACATTCCTCGAGACACCATAAAACGTGTGGTGTAGGGTACTTCTGGTACTACTAATCGTTTTCCTCTTCCCTTTTAACACCTGTGAATGGCGCGTTTGAAAAATGATTGTCGGTAAGCCTCTATAGCAGATCTAATTTCTCGAATTTTCTCATCGTGGTCATTTCGCGAGATGTATGCGGGAGGAAGCAATACGTTGTCCGACTACTTATGGAAAGCACTCTCTCGAAATTTCAATAGTGAATCTCTCCGTGATGCACCACGCTTCTCCTGTAGCGTCTGCCACTAGAGTTTGTTGAACATTTTTGTAACGCTCTGGTGCCGACTAAATGATCCAGTGAAGAAACGCGCCGCTCTCTATTGGATCATCTGTATCTCTTCTATGAGCCCTATGTGGTAAAGGTCCCATATTGATGAACAATACTCAAGAGTCTGTCAAACTAGCGCCCTGTAAGCGACTTCTTTCGTGAGTAAGTTACATTTCCCCTTAAGATTCTTCCTACGAATATGTCTGGCATCTGCTCTTCCTACTACTTGTTTTGTGTGGTCATTCCACGTAAGGTCGCTCTGGATGACTATTCCTACACATTTTACGGCAGATACTGTTTCCAGTAATTTTTCATCGATAGTGTAGTTGTACAACAGTGGATATCTATTTCTATGCCTGGGCAATATGTTATGTTTATTTATGTTCACGGTTATCTGCCAGACACTGCACCATTGGTCAGTCCTCTGTAGGTAATTTTACAAATCGATACTGTGTTCTGGCGTTGCTACTTCCATATAGACCATCACATCGTCTGTGAACAGTCTTAAAGGGCTTCTGACGATTCCTACTACATAATTTACATACGCTGTAAACGGTCCAATCACACTTCCTTGGGGTACTCCGGAAATTAGCTTTAGGCCGGCCGGGGTGGCCGAGCGGTTCTAGGAGCTACAGTCTGGAACCGCGCGACCGCTACGGTCGCAGGTTCGAATCCTGCCTCGGGCATGGATGTGTGTGATGTCCTTAGGTTAATTAGGTTTAAGTAGTTCTAAGTTCTAGGGAACTGATGGCTTCAGAAGTTAAGTCCCATAATGCTCAGAGCCATTTGAACCATTTGAAATTAGCTTTACATCTGTTGATTTTGCTCCTTTAAGAGTGACGTGTTGAGTTCTATCTGGCAGGAAGTCTTGAATCTAGTCGCAAATACGGTAAAGTACTAGTTAAGCTCGTATTTATTCACTAGATCTCTGTTTGAGGAATCCATGTTGATTTTTACAGAGGTGATTTTCGGTCTCCAAAATCGTCATTATCATTGAACATGAAACATGTTCCATAATTCTACAGCAGATTGACGTCAAAGACATAAGCCTGTAATTACGACTATGTGCATCTGTCCCACGACCCGTCTCGAAAATGGGAATGACCTGCGCTTTTTACCAATCTCTTGGTACCCTTCGTTGCTCCACCGAAATACGATAAATTGTTGCTAGAAGAGGAGCAAGTTGTTTCGCATAATCTTTGCGGAATCTTACAGGTATATCATCTGTTCCTCATGTCTTTCCGTTACTAATGGATAGAACTTTCTATTCTATTCCGCAATTTGTTATCTCAGTATCAGCCATTTTCACTTTCGTGCAATGATTGAAAGGAGTGACTGAATTATGTATGATCTTCTGCGGTGAAACCATTTCGGAAGACTGAATTCAGTATTTCGGCCTTCTGTCTGTTATCTTCCGTTTCGCTGCCTGTATGGTCACTGAGAGACGGAATAGATGATTTCCAATAGATTACCGATTTTGCGTGAGACCAATACCTCTTAGAGTTTTTAGTCACATCGGTTGCCAAATTATTCTTTCATAGTGATTGAACGCTTGTCTCATTGCTCTCCATACGCTCATTTTCACTTCGATCAGCTTTTATGTGTCTGCTACGTTAGGAGACTGACTGACTGACCCCCACATGTTCTGCGATCCGGGCGTTTGTGGCGTTTCCCGGTGTTGATTGGATTAGAGCATGGGACGTTGTGGGATGATCAGCATAGTCTGCGGCCGTTGTGTAAGAATTTCTCTACATTATGCGTGTACGTATTTTGCGTTGGCCATCTATAGAATCCACGATCAAGTGCGCACATTTAGTCTGATTTTGGGGGGGGGGGGGGTAGTTCAGGAATAAGATGTTCTGCCCGTGAGCTCCAAGGAGTGAACACGGACCCTTTGTGGTGTATGTGACGGCGTTTGCTGACACACCTGATCTGGCTTCAGTTGCCATTTAAGGGAGATAGGACGTCAAACGGGCCGACTTGGAGCAGGAGAGGCACCGCTGAACATTTTAATTTACACTGTCTATACTTTTACAAATAAATTCATAAAACTTTCTCAGCATGACCAGGAAGGATTCAGAATTCACACTCTTAGCAGTGGAAGTTCGAAAACATACGAATTTTTTTTTTTTTTTTTTTTTTTTGCATGTCAAATTTCTTCATTTTTTTCACTTACTAATGGCAGCATTTGTTGCTGTAGGTACATTTTCCTTCATAAGTAAGAGAGATTCTTCGATGAATTTTGCACAGCATACAAACCATAGTTAAAGGTGTATGAAACTCTAGAATTTTCCAAATCTATTAAAAACTGTGGTAAAAATTGAGGTAATTAACTATAAAATTTGTGTTTTTTCCAAACACGAAGTTTAAAATATAATATTTCATTCGTTTTTTCATAAATTAAATAAATTCTAGAGTTTCATACACCCGTGAGTATGGTATGTATGCTGTGCAAAATTCATTAAAGAATCCCTCTAACTTATGAAGAAAAGTTTACCTATAGCAACAAATGCAGCCATTAGTAAGTGGAAATAATGATGAAATTTCGCACGTAAAAAAATTTATTTTGTTATGTTTTCGAACTTCCACTGCAATGGGTGTGAATCCTGAATCCTTCCTGGTGATGCTGATAAAGTTTGATGAATTTATTTGTAAAAGTATAGACACTGGAAATTAAAATGTCCTGTGATGCCTCTACTGCCCCAAGTCGGCCCGTTTGATATCCTACCGCCCTCAATCGCGAGCCACGGGGTTAACTTCTGAAGACGTCGATATTTCGGAGGAATACGTTATATTTTGGCTATCTTGGTCCTTGAGCAGGGCTCGTGGATCGGCAGAAGTGGTGATGATTGTCTAACTAGTGGAGAGTGACCAAGTTGCTGTGGTACCAGGGGGCTGATTACGACCATCTGTTGATTGGCGGTGGGTTAGACTCCAGATGTGGTGGGTGCATTTAGCTGCTGTTGAGTCAACCGCCTGCGATGATACAATGGGCTGTTAATCAATCAAACTGCATAGAAAGAAACTGACTGTACAGATTGATTTCGTCTCTTCTTACTGCAGGTGAGCGCTGGTCTGGTTGCAGTAGTAACCGGACACGAGGTGTGCAAGTGCCGTAAAGCTTCGCATTCGTGGCCGCCCCTCGTATATAACCAGAACTTTGCAACCATTTACGGATAATTATCCACCTATGGGAAACCGCCTAAAAAACCACATCCAGCTTGGCCGGCACACCGGTTTCGTCGTTAATAAGCCGCCAGGATTCGATCCGTGATTGGTGAGCCTCCCCAAGTGCCAGAAGCGACATGCTAAAGAGCGCAGCTATTCGGGAGGGTGAACTAAACTTCATCGTATGAAGAGGTATCAAACTTCAAACACACATCAAAAAAGTTTTGCATCACCCCGGTTCTCAGAACTCCTGAAGATAGACGTTGACTGTGGATATTGTATCGCAGACTCACAGACACAGTCCCTTTGACTGTTCAGAGACGTCACTAAACCCGCCCGAAGATGTAAACAGCCGTGCATGAGCAGCGCCTATTAGACGGAGGGGGTCCGACAGCCGATCAGTTCCAGTCATTCCATAAGGAAGGAAGTACACGGCTCGTGTTGTCTGTAGTTCAACCATGCCTCGACGGTCAATACCCCGGTTCGAAAGTGTCCGCATTGTTACTTTGTTCCAGGAAGGGCTCTTAACAAGGGAAGGGTCCAGGCGTCTCTGAGTGAACCAAAGCGATGTTGTTCGGACATAGTGGAGACACAAAGAGACAGGAACTGTCGATGGAATGCCTCGCTCAGGCCGCCCAAGGACTACTACTGCAGTGGATGACCGCTACCTACGGATTGTGGCTCGGAGGAACCCTGACAACAACGCCACCATGTTGAACAGTGCTTTTCGTGCAGCCACAGGACGAGGTCTTACGACTCAAACTGTGCACAATAGGCTGCATGATGTGCAACTTCACTCCCGACGTCCATGGCGACGTCCAGCTTTGCAACCACTACACCATACAGCCCGGTACAAATGGGCCCAACAACATGCCGAATGGACGGCTTAGGTTTGGCATCTCGTTCTCCTCGCCGATGAGTGTTGCATATGCCTTCTACCAGACAATCGTCGGAGACGTGTTTGGAGGCAACACTGTCAGGTTGAACGCCTTAGACACACTATCCAGTGAGTGCAGCAAGGTGGGGGTGCCGTGCTGTTTTGGGGTGGCATTATGTGGGGTCGACGTACGTCGCTGGTGGTCATGGAAGACTCCGTAACGCCTGTACGATATGTGAATGCCATACTCCGACCGATAGTGCAACCATATCGGCAGCATATTAGCGAGGCATTCGTCTTCATGGACGACAATTCGCGCACCCATCGTGCACATCTTGTGAATGACTTACTTCAGGATAACGACATCGCTCGACTAGACTGGCCAGCATGTTCTCCAGACATGAATCCTGGGATTGATCGAAAAGGGCTGTTTATGGACGATGTGACCCACCAACTACTCCGAGGGATCCACGCCGAAACGCCGTTGAGGAGTGGGGCAGCATGGACCAACAGTGCCTTGATGAACTTGGGGATAGTAAGCCACGACGAATACAGGCATGCATCAATGCAAGACGACGTGCTACAGGGTATTAGAGGTACCGGTGCATACATCAGTGTGGACCAACACCTCGGAAGGTCTCGCTGTAAGGTGGTACAACATGCAATGTGTAGTTTTCATGAGCAATAAAAAGGGCGGAAATGATGTTTATGTTGATTCTATTCCAATTTTCTGTACAGGTTCCGGAACTCTCGGAACAGAGGTGATGCAAAACTTTTGATATGTGTAGCTATATCATCGTGTACTACCCTATGGGTTTCCTAGAAGTGGCAAATATTCTGACATACGGGGAATTTAACAGCCAAGACAAAGCTAAATGACGACCATGATTACCCTGCGGGCTTCCTAGAAGTGGGAGATATGGCGTCGTACGTGGAATTTAACAGAGAAGACAGAGCTGATTCGCGACTATGATAGACCGTGACAGCCCGCATGTGTCGCATCTAATTACTGGAGATCGCATCGCTACCAAGAACTGATCCTGGGCGTCGTCATAATGGAATATTGTTTCCTGGTTTCCAGAAAATTGGTCATCAACGATGCGAAATGAAGCACCGACAGCGGACCGCGGAAGAATGTGAATGTTTTCTGTGGTCAGATGAATCACGTATCATTTTATACGGGAATGAAGTTAATTCTTATACCATGGTTGGCTGCGAAAACCCGAGGGGTAGTTTCAGACATCTAGTAGTTAAGGTGTTTCTTCCTTCGTGCACAGTAGCACATTTCCTTCGCGATGCGTGAGAAATGTCTCTTAAGTGAGTATAGGGACTGCAACGGATACATGAAAATCGTAGTGTCGTGTTTGTGATATGTGACGATTATATATGACGTGAATGATATGCTGCGTCTCGATCATCGTAGATCTAAAGAAGCCTTCAGAGAAGACTACGTCAAGGATTTGCGGAATTTTTAGGAGAGAGTTTGAGACTGTAGGGATGTTTGCACGACGCGTTAAAGGTTGAAGAACTGTACTTAGAGTCAATGCGGCTGCATCTAGATGCTGGGCAACCGTATTGTATTTTGCCATTTGCCCACTGTGTCAAGGAGTACGATACTGTAGTGCCTGTATTATTAAGAAAAATGATGTAAATCGGAAGGAACAGGCACTGTACAGTTGCGAATATGAACGACTATCAGCTGCGTAAGAGAAAAACGGCAATGAAAATTTATGCCGGACTGGGAGTCGAACCCAGATTTCACCGCTTTACGCAAGCGGTCGCCTTAACCTCTTTGGTGACTGACGTGCAGTCACGTACTTCCATATGCTGTTGTTCCTGCCTCACAACCTGTACTCGTACAGACATTACCCAATTCCCGTACACCGGGTAACATTTCAGTTGAAAGGAATGCCCGAAGGAACATTGCATTGTTCTTCTTAACAACATAAATACTACATTCCAGTGCAACATTGTATCTATCGGCCGATACTGGACAGTGACTCTCAATTAAAATGCCCTCCCCTGTACGGGAATTATATAATGTGTGTACGAGTACAGGTTGTGATGCAGGAACGATGACATATGAAAGTTTGAGATTGTTCGTGAGTCGTGCATGGATAGAAAAAGTGGTTAAGGCGACCGCTGGCGTAAAGCAGGAAGTCCTATTTCGAGTCCCGGTCCAGCACAAATTTCAATTGTCAGTCCCTTATACGAGGGTCGTTTAAAAACTAAAGCCTCACATTTAAAAAAAAAAGCCATTAATATACGTAGACAAACATCCTTGTTGGTGCTTCACATTTGATGACTGTTCTGTGCGCCAGTGAAGTTTCGAACCGTTCTGGCAGATGGAAGATCCGTAGGACTGCGTCAAAATGGCGTCTACATACGACTCACGTTACAAGCAGAATGCTGTTATTGTATTCTTGTGTGCAGAAAAAGAAACCGTGGTGAACATCAATAAACGTTTTTGTGCAGTGTATGGCGATGCTGCAGTTGACAGGAGTGCAGCTGGGCGACGGGTAAGGAAAGTTACAGGCCCAGTAAATGCAGAAACAGAGCTCTGTGATCTGCCACGCCCGGGACGTCCTGCCACAGCTACTGGACATCATTGCCTCATCCACCCTACAGTCCAGACCTGGCACCCTCGGACTTCCATCTCCTTGGGCCGCTTAAGAGATTCTCTACGGGGAACACACTTTGAAGATGACGAGTGTGTCAGTCATGCAGTGAAAACATGGCTACGCCTGCAGGACGAGAGCTTTTACCGGCAGGGAATACATGCTCTTCCTCAGCGTTAGCGTACGGCCATAGAACGTGATGGAGACTACGTAGAAAAATAGGACATGGACAAGACAGGTTGATGTATATTGTCACCAAATACTGACTCTTAACAATAAATATGTTCTGCGAAAAAGATGTGGGACATTACATATTGAACGGCCCTCGTACAGCTTGTGGTAGTCTGCATTCACGACTACAAATAATACATTTCACGTATCTTAAAGAGTAGCGTGACATATCTAATCCTACTTTTGAAGATGACGATTCTTGCATTCGTTGTCCAAAAACTGTGACTTCAAAATGGCTCTGAGCACTATGGGACTTAACATCTGTGGTCATCAGTCCCCTAGAACTTAGAACTACTTAAACCTAACTAACCTAAGGACATCACACACATCCATGCCCGAGGCAGGATTCGAACCTGCGACCGTAGCGGTCACGCGGGTCTAGACTGAAGTGCCTAGAACCGCACGGCCACAGCGGCCGGCACTGTGACTTCCTAGCATGAGAAACACTGAAGGGTAATCCCGCCTTTGGACTATCCACCATGTCAGAGACGTCACTGACATGGTACTCGTGTAATCTCGAACGGCAACGTGAGATTTTGTGGCAAGAGTGACTGGTCATTGACGTATCTTACAATCAGAATGTCGTTCAGTCCCAGGAACAGTGAATCGTAGCTCCTACCATGACACGTGTGAGTTATACACACTGTTAGAGTGAAGTTAGTTAGTATTTTCATCAGGTAAGTTTATTCCTCTCTTCGTAAAATTTTCTGTCAGCATTTTGTCATTTTACTGGACCTCAATTGAACCAAGTCATTCACGTACCCAAAGACTGTACATGTTCATATCGTCCTTCAGGTTACCAACAACGTGAAAGTTACAGGAAAATACCTGTAACGTACGAGAAACGTTGAATTCGAGCCCTCTGAAACGTTGAAGAACTGTATTATCCTTCTCGTATTGGTGGGCAACACATTCAGAAACCATTGTTAGATATACCGTACTTAATAGATATACATCTGAGTGTTAATTCTAGAAGCCAAATATGTCGCCGAGTGACTTTCGCATTTGTGACGGGCTAAAGAAAGATATTTGTTTTTTGAACCGGCTGAAAATAATTGAATCGGCCTAAGACGGAGGTTCTGTCTTGCTCTTAAAAAATTTTCCGAGAAGGTGACTGCGCTCTTTGCCTCACAATGGGGAACAGTCTCTAAGTGTATTTTACCTCAATTATGACTTTGTGAGTAGCAGGATTAATGTCATAGCTTACATTTAACCTGGCTTTCTTCTCTCTGTTTTCTGCCACCAGCACTTACATTTGTATTTCTGACGCGATACAGAAGAAACGAGGCGGCTCACAGTAATAAGGAATTATTTGTCGTGAGGTATTAGAACTCGACTATGCGTCGTCCTTGGACTGTGTCCGTACGCTGTGACACGTTTCATGAAAATCGATAACCTTAGTGACAGTGGCCGAACAGACAACTACAGACGTTTTCTTGTGCTCCGTCGGCAAATATCGTGCGTGAGGTTTGTCACGTGATTGATACAATTCGTATACTTACCAAACGTGTTCAACTGGTGGTGGCAACCTTAAAATTATGACCATTTGAAGCCAAACATCCCACTGTTCAAAACATATCAGCATTTTTTCAAACGATGGAAAATAATATCTTATGGGAAAATGAGTAACCACAAAATCAAATCTTCTGTATCTACCGTGAATGCTTCTGCCCTATCAAGAAGTAAGCTGTACGGAAAATAATAGGAAACCCTTCGTGCTCAGTTGTCTTATGCTAGGACAATCGTACTGTGTATTGCAGTAATGTTAACATAAAGGGACTTAAATAACTAATACTTCGTATCGAGCGTGTCGTCGTCCCTTCGTATTTTGCAGCTCACAGACACCTACATCAAGCAGCAGTCTTGCGGTACAAAGCGCTCAGAACTTTCTCGTTATTTGGGGTCATAGTCAGAAGAGCAAAAACGGAGGGAATGGAAGGATTTATTTGCAAACGTATAACAAGTGTTATTTACATAAACTGAGATATAGTTGTGGACTGAATCCAATGAAAATAGCATAGAAGGGTGCATGTACGGTAGATGTCATTATTGTGTTACCTTCGTTCAAGAGCAATGAGTGACAGTAAATTTGGAGTGGGGGATGTGCAGTGTTAGACTCGGATTTACTGAAAGACTTCTAAGGAAGCTAGTTCACCCACTTAGGAGGTTGATTACGAAACCCCCTTTCAGTTAGTTCTTGAGTATTGTTCGTTGGTTTAGGATACTTACCAAACTGAATGAGCAGAATAGATAATAAAACTTTTTAAACAGCACGAAGTCATCCCAGATATGGTCAACGAAATCTAAAGGAAGACGCTGTACTTCTTCCTGCTCTCATAATTTCGAGATTCTAATTTCGAACGTTATTTCCACGAAATTATACCTGGTGTTGTGACCAGAAGAGGAAGATTACAGAAACAATAACGTGTTTGCAGTGGTGTGGGGGAAGTCAAGACGAAGAATTTGATACAGGACACTTTTACTTTATCAAGTACGGAAAAAACTTAAATTCGGCCTACAAAGGTCGATTAAGCTACAGCGCATGCGTGCCGCCCAAAATTTTAAATATACTCTCGCCCTATTAATGCCACCGGATTAGTCGGACTTAACCGTTTGAAGCTCGTTTATTTTTCTCTTGTGCATTAAACTTACGTTGTTCTTGCACTTACAGATTATATAAATTTGAGGTATAATTTACACAAACGTCAATTTTACAATTTGCAAGTGCAAGAACAACGCTCGTTTAACCTGAACGATTTTAGCGAGGAAAAGAAGTGAGCTGCAAGCAGTTATGAACGATTAAACCGGTGACATACGAGGACGAGAGGGTATTCAAAATATTGCGCAGTAGACATGTGCTGCAGTTTAGGTTTCTTTTGTGGGCAGATTTGAGGTTTTCTCCGGCTTGATAGACCACAAGTGTCCTGTATGAAATTGTTCGTCTTGACGTCCCCTACACTACTGTGGTACGTTGTATACAGGGTGTCCGAAAAAATACCAACAAACCTTAGGGACAGATTCCTTACTCAGAAACAAGTAAAAAAGTCTAGTAAGCATGGGCTCTAAAATGCATACGTTAAGAGCTATGAGCACTTGTTCATCTTCGCTAGTGTGAAACACGTCTTTTCTACTGACCAAGAGCCCAGAACTCTTAAGGTTTGCATTTTAGAGGCCATTTATACAGGCATTTCTTTCTTGTTTTGGTCTGTACTACCTCCTTCCAAAATATTGAAAGCAAAGAGCTGGCAGTAGATGTTTCATAGCATCGAAGACGAATAAGTGCTCATATTTTTTAAGGTATGCGCTTTAGAGACCTTGTTTATTAGCCTCTTTTTCTTGTTTTGGTGTAAGGAACCTGTCTCTAAAGTTTGTCGATGTTTTTTGGAACAACATGTATATATGTGAGGGGTGTCTGTTCTGTCGGACATGTACGACAGAACAGACGTCACTCGTGATGACGTGGCTGGTACATAGATGCAAACATGAACTGCAGGAAGGGGGAAGAAATGGACAGGATGGGTGGAATATCGTTACGGCTAGCCGCACAGGGAATTGTTCCAATGCAACGGCGGAAGTTGAAAATTTGTCCCGGACCGAGACTCGAACCCGGATTTACCGCTTCCCATGAACGGTCCCTGATTTCCAACTTACTGCACGCTGCAATGCAGAGTCTCTCGTTCATTAAACTCACTACTCGCAAATAGTGATTCCCGTAAGAGTTCAGACGATATTTGTACATTTGCTCTGAAACAAACGTCGATGAGCTGTCGGTATTTTTTAAAAAGAGGACAGCTCCACGAGTTTTGTTTCAGGCGAATGCGCAAATATCTCCCGAACTCCTACCGAAATCAGGATTTGCGAGTGGTGAGTTTAATGGACGAGCGGCGCTGCATTGCAGCGTGCTATAAGTTGGAAATTTGAGACGGTTAGGGGCCGTTCATGAGTAGCGGTAAATCTGGATTCGATTCCCGGTCTGGCACAAATTTTCAACTTTCGCCATTGCATTACCACAATGCCCTGTGCGACTACTCGTCACGATTTCCCACCCTCCTTTCCCCTCCCTGTAATTCATGTTTACACGTTGTAAACTGCTATCATTTACACCCGCTATAGAGGAGTACCGATAATCTTCCTTTCTGCTTATCATTCGCGAATGGAACAGGAAAGGGGGAAAGTGATTCTGATGTTTCATATACAATCAGCCACACATAGTACGGTGGCTTGTGGGATACAGATTCATGTTACCAAATGAATTCTAGATATGGTTCTTACAGCGTCTTCTACTGAGAAACACCAAGTGTTTTCTGTTTTTTTTTTTTCCTTTTTTCTTCGCAGACATTCTCCAGTACTTATCTGTGCGGATCTCTCTTTATTTCTGCAAATTCCAAGGCTCACAGAAAAATGCTTTTAGATGTGGGAACATCTTTGGGTACCAAAAATAGGTAAAAGCGTATTGTATTTTAAAGGAGGTGGTTCCACAACATATATATTTATTTTGAAAACATGGATAAACACGGAACAAGAATCCCAAAATTCAACAATAGGATTACGAAGCATACGCTACAGCAGGTTCAGTACTGTTTCAGAGCATACATTTATTTACAAGCGTGTTTAGGGACCAGGTGGGAATTTCTAATGTCTTGTTGGTCAGCGAAGATAGACTGAGTGTTATTTACGTATTACTGTAGAAATGGGTGAATTAAAGTTAGATACCTGGGAATATAATTACAGTCAGCATTACTTAAGTACATACTGTCAACAAAAATAATGAACTTACCATAAACTGTTCGTCTGCTAGAATTAAAATGAACACATACGATAGAAGTAACAAATATAATGTTAAACAAGAAATTTAAAAGGTATATAATTGTCAGCATGTCTCTTTTTTGTTTTACAGAAATTCTGTTTAAGGCCTGATGACTCATAAATATTTCGTATGTAATGAAACGTTACAATGAACATGATATACAACATATGAAATTTGGGAATGTAAAACTCCAACCGTATTTAAAACATCAATGTTCATCTTCTGCGCTCTTCTTAGCTGTCATTGTTCATGATTACTTGGCTATGTGAAAACAGATCATAGTAACATATGATTAAGTTAATATAGGATATTGCATCTATCCTCTGGTTTTTTTCTGTTACATATAATTTTTGTTGTGAACTACTTTATCTCAATGTAAAAACAGTCTTACTTTGTATCGCCCTTCTGGTTAAAGTTCCCATGCTTGCAGTGCTCTAGCAAATACACTTACTGCGAACATGTTGTGTCGTGTTTTCAAAACAAAAATGTAGGAAATCGAAAAACTTGAAACACTTTTGAATCGACTGACAAATTATGTCAAGAATTTAAATTTCTTTTTTTTTAATTTATCTTAGTTGCATTTCTGTTTGTTGGAAGACTAACGTCATCCACATAGTTTTGATTTATATTTTTTCATTTAATTTAAACTAACTTGATCTGCATTATACGAAAACTTTTTAAATTCTCTTACTGATCATAGCTGTATCCTTGGAGTAAGAAATTATCTCTAGACAGAAAGATTCTCGCAACGTGACTGTAAACTTATGGACTGGCTTTTATTATCTAACTATTTTTGTTTATGGAATATTCATTGAAATATACTTGATATTTTCTTATGTGCCAAAGGAAAATTGCGGAAAATTTGCGCTGTACTTAACCAGCGTACCATAAATGCTCCGTCCAAGACTGGTGATTCATTTCTATGGAATGTGTACATAACATGACAATACACGACAATATGACAACAAAGAAAAACAAATAATTCAATATAAATTACGGTTCCTGTCGATATCTTACCTTACTCATCAGTTTCACGTTGCAGAGCTGAAATTTACACAAATTTAGTAATGTCATAACGCTTGTTTTTTATGCACATTATAGCATTACCATGTCTCCGAAAAAATAATATACAATGACCTATGTTATTCATTCACGTTTTAACAGATTACAGATGAGATCAGCGATTCAAATGTATGAAAAGTGAGATCTGTCGCAGATGTAAATTAACATTTCTCAGTGACCTGCGAATGTTGCGTTTCACACCCTGTGGCTACATCAACAATCCCCTAAAGTATATCAGAAAACTTGAAGGAATATTTCACAAGCTAAATTTTATCATTTGCCTTTTATTTACAACAGAGAAAACATTGGCGATTGAAATCTGTGAATAATTTTGAAAGTTTTAAGCGCGTATTTCATTCCCAGATAAACGAAATTACTTTCAGCACGGGAGGCAAAGTTCGCGATCATACAGTTAGTATAAAAATGAAAAATATAGTGTATATACAGCGAATTTTGAAGTGAGAAGTACTAAATTTAACAGAAATGACACTTTTACGCGCGATTCTGTCGTCTGTTGCGGCAAATGAGAAACAATATGCAAGCTGATAACCCCTCTTTGAATTTTCTCGTCTATTTTTTGTGGAATAGGACTCATATTTGAATCAGTAGTATTCGTTTTCAAAGACAACACAGAGAGAAGTCTGACTTTTAAATTTGAGTTTAGGCCGAACTGTCATGTTACCAAGAAATAAACAATCGAAATTACGTCAGACTACAAGAGGGTAAAGGAAATAGAGAGCGAATCTCTACATATTGGTCTCTGTACAGTAAAATTAAACAGTATGCAACAGACTTTTGCACAGCAAAGGCAGCGTGCAGAAAGCAGGCGTTTGCTTGGCGCGTGGCGCGAGCCGCAGCGCGTCCTACCTGCAGGCAGAGGCGGCGATGTGCGAGCAGGGAGGCGGCGGCTGCGCGACTGCGAGCCGGCGCTGGCGTCGCTCTACTTGTAGGTGCCGGCGCCGGCGGTGGTGGGGGTAGCGGCGTCGGAGGGGCGGCACACGCCTGCGCCCTGGCTCTGCTCCCGCCTTATTGCTCCCGTCCCCTCCCCACCTAGCTTCCGCCTTCGCTTTACAAACTTCGTATTAAATTACCTTTACCTGCATCTACTCCCAAATTCTGCGAATCACTACGAAGAGCGTACTTTTTATGGCGCCATCTATCAAAATTCGCTCGCTTTCCTTCTGTGAGCTGTTACTAATCTGATTTGGTCATCGCGATATCTGTGGTATCGATTTATTAGGGGCTGCGAAATACTCTTAGGTTCCACCCTAAAGAAACTTATTGTTGAATTTCTGGGCAGATATCGACGTCTTTCTTCGAATGTCTGCCAGTGAAGATTTTCAGCATTTCTCTTACACTCTCCCGCCAGATAAACAATATAGCGATCATTCGCGCAACCACTCTTTATATAGGCTCGATTTATCCCTCCGACCTGATATCGATTCCATATACTTGAACAATATTGCTGCACCCACATGTGTAATCCGACAGCCTCCGTATGATGTACAGTGAAGAGCACTTACTGTACCTCGGTCATTTCCCATCCCTCCGCTCATTTCGCTGTTAGTACACGGAAACCATAACTCTGTATGAGTCCAAATTTGCTAATGTGTGAACACGCTCTGATAGCCGACAGCAGTGTGTGTTAAGGCGCCCGTTTCCATCAAGGGGTGGTGTGCCCGTCCCCCTTCGAGTACGGCCGACGCATTAACGACGGCGGCCTGTGTGCCATCCAGCCTGGACGTAGCTTTTAGGCGGTTTCCCCAATCCCACTAGCTAAACAGTGGGCTGTTTACCACGCCACGCATCAGAATCACGTTACGCAAACATTTAAAATATTTCTCAGACTTGCGCATATAAATTACTGTCGACGCAGAAAGATGGGTTACACCCATTCCGTCCTGGTGGCCTGATGAGCTTCGATGTTTCGTGTCCTTAAACTTTTAAGCAGCAGCATCTAATTTTTGTGTCATGATCATTATGGGAGTCCGCACGTCGTCGTCTTGCGGAAGCGTTCTCGCTTCCCACGCACGGGGTCACTGGTTCGATTGCCGTCCGAAGTGGCCGAGCGGTTCTAGGCGCAACAGTCTGGAGCCGCGCGACCGCTACGGTCGCAGGTTCGAATCCTGTCTCGGGCATGGGTGTGTGTGATGTCCTTAGGTTAGTTAGGTTCAAGTAGTTCTAAGTTCTAAGGGACTGATGACCTCAGCAGTTAAGTCCCATAGTGCTCAGAGCCATTTGAACCATTTTTTGGTTCGATTCCCGGTGGGGTTAGGGATTTCCCTGCCTCGAGATGACTGGATGTTGTTGTGTCGTCTTCATCATCATCATCATTCATCACTATTACGGTCAGAGGAAGGCAGTGGCAAAACACCTCCTCTAGGACCTTGCCTAGTCGGCGATGCGGGTCTCCCGCATCAACCCCTATGCTCCTCGGAGTATGGGACCTCATCACCACCATTATGGGAGATGGATGTTGTAGGAAGTAATACACTGAGGTGACAGAAGTCATGGAATAGCCATATTCACATACACAGATGGCGGTAGTGTTGCTAACACCAGGTATAAAAGGGCAATGTATTGGCAGATAGTCAGTTGATTCATGCGAAAAGGTTTCCAGCGTAATTATGGCCACACGACGGGAATTAACAGACTCTGAATGAGGAATGGTAGTTGAAGCTACACGCATAGGATTTTTCATTTCGGAAATCGTTAGGGGATTCAATATTCCGAGATCCACAACGTCAAGAGTATAGCGAGAATACCGAATGTCAGGCATTATCTCTCACCACGGAGAACGTAGTGGCTGGCGGCCTTCTCTTAATGACCGAGAGCAGCGGCTTTTGTGTAGAGTCGCCAACGTTAACAGACAAACAACACTGCGTGTAGTAACGGTAGATATCTATGTGGGACGAATAGTGAACGTATCCGTTGGCGTTAATGGGCTATGGCAGCAGATGACCAGCGTGAGTGCCTTTGTTAATTGCACGACATCGCCTTCAGCGCCTCTCCTGGGCTCGTGACAATATCGGCTAGACCTCAGACGACTGGAAAACATCGGCTGGTCGGATGAATCTCGATTTCATTGTATAAGAGGTGATGGTGGAGTTCGTGTATGGCGCAGACCTCACGAAGCCATCGACCCAAGTTGTCAACAAGGCACTGTGCAAGCTGGTGGCGGCTCTATAATGGTGTGGGCTGTGTTTATGTTCATGGACTTCATGTTCCCAAACAACGAAGAAATTTTTATGACTGACAATGCGCCATGACATCGGTTCACAATTGGTTGCCATTGATTTGAAGAACACTCTGGACAATTGGCGAATGAAATGAACATCCAGATAGCCCGACATGAATCCCATGAAACATACATGGGACATAATAGAGAGGTCAGTTCGTTCACAGAATAGTGCACTGGCAACAGTTTCGCAATTATGGCTGTCTCTATAGAAGTAGCATTGCTCAATATTTCTATAGGGGACTTCCAAAGGCTTGTTGAGCCCATGACGCTTCGAGATGCTGCACTAAGCAGGGCAAAAGGAGGTCAGCCACGATATTAGGAGGCATCTCATAACTTTTGTCACCTCAGTGTACGTTTCTGAATTTGTTCTGCAACGTGGGCTCCAGGAATTCTGAGCAGGGTTCTCCGTGAGGCGCAACACCTCCAGTGAAGTTTATTGAATATAGCCGTGCCACTCTCACCCTTGATATACAAACCCGAGACGAATCTTGAAACTTCTCTTTGAACCGTTTCAATGCTTTCTGTTAATCCAACTTCGTAAGGGCCGCAGACCGACCAACAATATTGAAATGCTTTGTAGGAGCTTTCATTCCTAGAAAAACAGCAGTTCTCGTAGTATCTTATCAACAAATCGAAGCCTGATAATTGAGATGAGCTGAGCATATGTGAACGTTCCACTTAGTATCTCTACGCTCTGTTGCTTACAGGTATTTGTGTGATAGCGTTGACTTTATTTGTCCATCATTATCCGAGTAGTTAAAGCCTATTACATTTTTATTCTTTCCTGCAGTGTATAACTTTGTACTTATCTACCCTGAGAAGTAATTGCTAGTTTTTACAGCGGGAATTGAGTGGATAGTGCTACTGAGTTTATAGCCCTAAACATTTCCATAGATAGAGATGCAAAAATTCTCAAATTTCAGCTAATCATATCCACTAAATCACTATTTTAGAGCCAGCCGGAGTGGCCGAGCGGTTCTAGGCGCTACAGTCCGAAAGCACGCGACCGCTACGGTCACAGGTTCGAATCCTGCCTCGGGCATGGATGTGTGTGAGGTCCTTAGGTTAGTTAGGTTTAAGTAGTTCTAAGTTCTAGGGGACTGATGACCTCATCAGTTAAGCCCGATAGTCCTCAGAGCCATTTGAACCAGTTGAACTATTATAAACATGAACAGCGATGAACTACTACGCTTCTCTAGAATATAGGAGATAGGACTTCTGTGTCTGTGGACATTTTGTGTTCTCCCTGATAAAAAATTATCAATTCGATCGGAAATGTGATTAGATAGAACATACGAGTACATTTCCCTAATCAGATCAAAGTAGTTTTGCACCGACAGCTTTACGAATATTTATAATTACTGAACTCATGTGGTTACCCGTATACTTGGCCTCAAGATGTTATGAGTAAAGTTCGAAAGTCGAGTTTCACAAAATCGATACTTTCAGAATTCATAGTGTTTTTAACGTAGGATGTAGTTTTGTTCCATTTAAATCATAATGTTTGAGCTCACACTATGTTACACAGTAATACTACAAACAGACATCGAACAACGTCAAATATATCCCACGTATCTCGCAGCACGCACAGTTAATACATCGCAGTTTAGGTTTCATAGGGTTTCCACCACTTCGGCGAAGCCCTGGAACGATCTTTGATAAGACAATGACCTGTTCCTTTATTTGTCCTTCTCCAATTGATTTAGTCCTTATTCTCTTACGGCACTGCAGTGGTCACGGCATCATACAACTACATCTACGAACAACGCCAGCAAACCACCGTACGGTGCATGGCGGAGGGTACCACGCACCACTGCTAGATGTTTCTTTTCCTTTTCCCCCCGAAATTGAGAGAGGGGAAAACGACTGTCTATAAGGCCCCTTACGAGCCCTAATTTCTCTCATATTACCTTCGTGGTCCTTGCGGGAAATGGACGTTGGTGGCAGTGGAATCAGTCTGCAGCCGGCCTTAGAATCGGGTTCTTTAAATTTTGCGCAATAGTGTCTCGCGAAAAGAGCGTCGGTAGGGATTTCCATTTCAGTTCACAAAGCATTTCCGTAATATTTGCGTGCTGAAAATGTAGCAGGTCGCCTCTGAATTCCTTTAAACCGCACTGTTCGGAATCCCAAACACTCGAGCAGTACTCAAGAATGGGTCGCACTAGCATTCTATACGCCGTCTCCTTTACGAATGAGCTGCACTTTCCCAAAATACTCAAAATCATCCCAATATAAAGAAGTCGAGCATTCACCTTTCCTATACCAACCTGACGTGCTCTTTCCATTTCATATTCCTTTCCAGCGTTACGCCTAGATATTTAATCGATGTGACTCTGTCAAGAAGCACATTACTAATGCTGTAGTCGAATGTTACTCAATTGTTTTTCTTACTCGTTCAAAGTAACTAATATTTTTCAAGTAACTAATATTTTTCTACATTTGGAGCAAGGTACCATTCGTTACACTAACCAGAAATTCTCTCTAATACATCTTGTGTTGCCCTACAGGTCACTGAAGGAGGAAATCTTCCCGTCCACCACAGTGTCATCAGCAAACACCAGTAAATTGGTGTTCACCCTACATAAAATCAAAAGAAATGAAACTCTCTGAACAAGTCCACGCGGCGCTGAAACTCCACAATCTTTTGCCTAACGCACTATTGGAGGCAAGTATGGAGGGACACGTGAAACACACGCTGCCCTGTAGGCCGCGAATGCCCATGGTGGTTCAAGAAATTGTAGCCACGTACTCCTTGGTACTTGACACGTTTATCGCTCAGCTACCCTTATCTACCTACATACCTACTTATCCACTTTCCATGGGGCAGTTTCTCATTCCAATGTAAAGATTTAGGTTTTTCGGTTTCCCTAAATATCTTAAGACACATTTCAGAGCAATTGCTTTGAAAAGCGCAGAGTCGATTTCCTCTCCAATCCCTCACCAATTGCAGCTTCTGTTTCGTCTCTAATTATCTCGTCGCCAACGGGACGTTAAACCCGAATCTTTCTTTCTTTGCTATTGTTATCGGTGTGACGATAAGTACGACCATAGTCACCTTTCCAATAAACTTGCGATCCCATTTGGTTATATGGCAGAAGTGTTGCACAAAATACTAAAACTGAAATACTACTTATTCCTTGAATTTTCCTGACACTTAATGACATCCACTTTCGGTAAAAATTCATCCGTAACCCATCTGACTGCGTTCAATACTATAAATCTAAGCACACAGTAGAATCAAGTAATCATCCCCAGGAGAGAACTCGCGAATTTCAGGTAACACTGACTCTAATCTTGATAATGGCCTCAATACAGCTAACAGACAGCCTACGAGTGCTGATAAAATCTTCTCAGGTGATCATCCGAGTGTTGGCGTATCAATGATTTTCGAACCCCTTACCTTCACCTTGAAATGATGGGTACCAAAGTCATTAAAACGTAGCGACAAGGCGATGACAACATTCATCTGATCACCCGAAAAGATTTTATCATTCGAATACGCCGAGAAAGCTTGCAATCACATGTAAGCCTACTATGAAATGAAATGTCGTATGGCAAGGGCCTCCAGTCGGGTTGACCGGTCGCCTGGTGCAAGTCTTTTGAGTTGACGCCACTTCGGCGACTTGCGTGTCGATGGGGATCATATGATGATGAAGACAACACAACACCCAGTCCCTGAGCGGAGAAAATCTCCGATCCAGCCGGAAATCAATGCCGGGCCCCTTTGCACAGCATTCGGCGGCGCTGACCACTCAGCTAACGAGGCGGACAAGCCTGATACGTCATATCCAACTGAAACCACACACTGTAAATTAGATGTAGTAGAACCACAAAATTACGAGGATGTTTATTGCTACGTTGAACCTGCTGTTCCAAATATTCCCTAACATTTTCATTGGAATAGCCTGCCGCTGTGGCCGAGCGGTTCTAGTCACTTCAGTCCGGAACCGCGCTGCTGCTATAGGTCGCAGGTTCGAATCCTGCCTCGGGCATGGGAGTGTGTGATGTCCTTAGGCTAGTTAGGTTTAAGTAGTTCTTAGTCTAGGGGACTAATGACCTCAGATGTTAAGTCCCATAGTGCTTAGAGCCATTTGAACCATTTTTTCAGTGGAATGGGGTGGCCCAGTGTTAGTCAACCAGGAACGTGCGCGTAAGCTCTGTGAAGACAGCTGTTATCGTCTTGGAAGACGATATGTCCACAACATATTCATCACGAAGGCGTAGTAAGAAAGGGGATTACTTGGTCATAGAAAATGTTCAAATAAGCATTCTGTTCATGTTCACAGTAATCTGAACGAGAGGATCCAAATTACGGTACCAAAAATATCCCAAAAATCTCGAAAACCCACCAGCAGTTTGAATTATACGTTCCTGATATTGCGGATTTAAAGCCTCACTGGGCCCTCGGGGCACTCATCGCCTCGTGGCATTTGAAAAGAGACGAAATCATGACTCTTCGGGTCACACGACTTCACTCAGCTGCTGTCCCGTTTCCGTGTTGCATGGCCCAATGAAGATGTACGGAATTATGCAAGGCTTTGAAATGGTTCATATGGCTCTAAGCACTACGGGACTTAACATTTGAGGTCATCAGTCCCCTAGACTTAGATCTACATAAACCTAACTAACCTAAGGACATCACACACATGCATGCCCGAGACAGGATTCGAACCTGCGACCGTAGCAGTCGCGAGGTTCCGGACTGTAGCGCGTAGAACCGCTTGGTCACAGCGGCCGGCTGCACGGCCTTGAGCAGTGGCATGTTTGAGAGACACCCGACTCCAAATATTCATAACATGCAATTCTCTTCTCAATTTTCTCTGAAAAACTGACTGAGATGGACTTCCTCTCACCGACACCAGCCGTAATTCCTGCCGGATTTAAAACAGATTGTCATTGACAAGGTACATCACTCGTCTTCGGTCTGTGTCAGTCAGAAACTTTTTACAACCTCTGCTCTTATGTCCTGTTACATGATTTCAAGTGGTATACTGTTCCTTGCACACCGTTAGACAGTCCGCGTTGATACAACAGCATATCGCGTAACTTCATTCACGGTGTGGTTATATGCACTCCCAATCCCAGTTCCCCCTTTTTGCTATTATGTCCATCATCTATGTCGATCACTCTCACTGCGATGATTGCATGCAGTCGTCTGGCACATACACACAACATCGCTGGAATGATTTATGTCAGTGGTGTAGAGTCACATGACTGCCTGGGACCAGTTCTGCAGCATCTACAGCACTCCAAAGCAATCACTGCGTTCTTTTAAGGAGCTGATTAATCTTTTGTCTGGTGAGTTTATACAAGGTGACTCAGCTGCCCCTGCCGTCGTCATTTTATGCAAGCCGCAATGTTATAGCTTGCCTTCAAAAACCATGCGTAAGATTTTCATATTTGCTCTCTCTCTCTCTCTCTCTCTCTCTCTCCCTCCCTCCCTCCTCGCAAACTATTAGTCCCACAGAAAAAGTGAACAGATTTTGTAGGAAATTTGATTTAGTTAAATTTCGTACTGAGATGTTTTTTCGCAAGAGGCTGTAGTTTTCGAGTTATTCAAGAAAAACACACATAAGTGACCTACAAACACTACCCCACTCCCACCCTCAGTCCCCACCGGTCAGGATTTCTGGTATGTCATTCATAGCGCTCCCTCCTACCATGGTACAAAAATTTACGACAGCACGACTTATTTCTCACGTTCGACCTTGTTTGACTGACCTCATTACACCACCAGCTTAGTCGAGGACTTACAAATTGTAAAACTGACGTTTGTGGAAATCTTACTAAACAATTTTATGAATATTAACAGCTTAATACAAACAGTTACGTCGTTGTATCCGTCAGGCCCTCTGGCTAGGAAACTACTGTCCTTGTAAATGTTAAGTTTGGATCGAACTGTCAACGTAATTAGCTTCAGCAAAACGTTTGAAAAA
Organism: Schistocerca piceifrons; assembly: GCF_021461385.2. Classification (NCBI taxonomy): domain Eukaryota; kingdom Metazoa; phylum Arthropoda; class Insecta; order Orthoptera; family Acrididae; genus Schistocerca; species Schistocerca piceifrons. The sequence continues at coordinate 235,126,572 of NC_060149.1, read as the reverse complement.
GTCGTTTTTCTTTATTACCCTCGCGGACAAGGCAATATTAATAACATTAACGAAATAGCCGAATATGCTGAAGGCGTAGCAGCCCAGTCAATAGAGACCAAAAAAGGTCGAATATCGGGAATAGTTCGTGTAGCCGGAAATTTTTGTGCAGTGGTAGGAAGGAGTGCCAAGATCAACACACTAGAAATCCTGGCTGGTGAGAGAACTCGGAAACCTTTGTCTCCAGCGGAAATGTATCCCAGTACAAAATTTAGCTACATTAAAATTCCTAGAAAAACGTCATGTTCATCTTTTTCTATAGGACTAACAGTTTGTGCGTGGCGATCGAGAGAATATGAAAATCTCGCGCGTGGTTTTTGAATGCCAGATATAGAATTGCGGTTGCATGAAACGTCATCGATAGGGGCAGCTAAATCACCCTGTGTATCCATCATCTACATCTACATACCTGTGCTAATACACTGAGAGAAAAACTGCAGTGCATGGTGGAGAGTACTTTGTACCGTTATATGTCCCACCGCCCCTTTCCCCTTCCACTTGAGCGTCGTATACGGGGATGTCTCCGTAAACCTCTCTCCCGTTGTTTACAGTATGGCTCTATATTATTTCTTTAAACTTGACCAACTGCTGGGATGGTGATCGGCTACTTTATTCTGAAATATAGGCTATGTCGGTTACATGTTGCAAGTTAAGTGTATCTGTCGGGCCGAGGCTCGAACCCTGATACTTCTCTTTCGTAATCAATACGCTGTCAGTCGCGCTACCCAAGCACATCCAATATCGACCAACAGTCTGTCAACATTTGCATCTACAATCTGCGATGTACAATTTCATTCTACTGTACATTACTGTTTCTGCTCTTTGCATTATGGCTCGAGCGTGTGAAGAATGATTCTTAACACTCATCTATGCTAGCTGTTTTCAGTTTAATTTTGCCTTCACGGTCTCCACAGAATCGGTACATAGAGGTACTTTTGTATTCCATCGAGTTGCTTCTTTATGTGGGCCGCTGACATTTCTAAAACTCAGTCAGTATCCTATAATAGGTCATACAGGGGTGTTGTACGTAGTCTCATTTACAGTTGTATTAAACGTTGAAAGATATGTTTCAGTGAAAACTGATATTACATACTTTTTCTTCTTCATTTTCATTCATTGTATCACACCTAGGTATTTAATCAATCTGACTAAGTCCAGAGGCATTTAATAATAATCCTTTACTCACTTTCCTCCTACTCACACGCATTACCTGCCAAGGCATTAATCCACGTTTAAAGTAAGCCAATAATCATTACTCATACAAGTTGTCTACGTCGTTCCCAGTTTCACTACCGTGACTCAGTGGGTAAACATTCCTCTGCACATCACTATGGCCAACAAAGAATGTAAGTTTACTGTTCACACAGCCCACATTAAGCAGTACGTCCAACCGTAGACGGATACGTGACTATCTTCATACTTCAGAAGACGACTATTACAACTACCTGTAACAAAGAAGAGTAAACTGTAAGAGATGGAACAAGAGCTAGGCTACAACAAGGATATTCAAGTGGACACATGCTGGAGTAGTTGCACAGAGGTGAGGACACTTGCATCAGGGCTGGCCGGAGTGGCCGAGAGGTTCTAGGCGCTACAGTCTGGAACCGTGCAACCGCTACGGTCGCAGGTTCGAATCCTGCCTCGGGCATGGACGTGTGAGATGTCCTTAGGTTAGTTAGGTTTAAGTAGTTCTAAGTTCTAGGGGACTGATGACCTCAAAAGTTAAGTTCCTTAGTGCTCAGAGCCATTTGAACCATTTTTGAACTTGCATCAGAAAGAAGAGCGTAGAGAGCTGCATGAAATCAGTATTCAGATTTAAGATCACAACAATAACTTTGCTTGAACTAAACTTTAGGTGGACGAATGCTACGCGTTTTTACAATTAGCTCCTTTACATCTACATCTACATCTGCATCTACATACATACGGTACTCCACAAGCCACAGAATGCTGCATGGCGGAGGGAACCACAACTAGTTATTTCCACTCGCAAATAGAGCGAGAGAAAAACGATTGACACTATATGCCTCTGAACGACCCCTAATCTCTCTTATCTTGTCTTCGTAGTCCTTACGTGAAATGTACGTTGGCGGCAACAGAATCACTCCGCATTCAGCTTCAAATGCCAGTTCTCTAAATTTTCTCGATAGTGTTTCGCGCAAAGAACATGTCGTCTTCCCTCCAGGGATTCCGACTAGAGTTCACTAAGCATATCCGTAATGAGATTTTCACTCTGCAGTGGAGTGTGCGCTGATATGAAACTTCCTGGCAGATTAAAACTGTGTGCCAGACCGAGACTCGAACTCGGGACCTTTGCCTTTCGCAGGCAAGTGCTCTACCAACTGAGCTACCCAAGCACGACTCACGCCCCGTCCTCACAGCTGTCAGTAGTAGAGCATTTGCCCGCGAAAGGCAAAGGTCCCGAGTTCGAGTCTCGGTCCGGCACACAGTTTTAATCTGCCAGGAAGTTTCATATCCGTAATGCTCGCATACTGATTGCACCTACCGGTAACAAATCTAGTATCACGTCTCCAAACTGCTTCGACATCTGCCTTTTAGTTCGACCGGGTGGGGAATTCCAACCACTAGAGCAGTACTCATGAATGTGTCGCACTAGTGTTCTAAATGTTGTGTCCTTTATAGATGAGCTACACTTCCCTAAAATTTCCACAATAAACCGAAGTCGATCATTTGTCTTCTCTACTACTGTCCTTCCGTATTCTTTTCATTTCATATCCCTTTGTAACGTTACGCCCAGATATTTAATCAACGTGATTGGGTCAAGCGCCACACTGCTAATGCTGTTTTCGCACATTAAGGGATTGTTTTTCCTGCTCATCGGCATTAACTTACATCTTTCTAAATTTAGAGCAAGCTGCCGTTCATCACATCAACTATAAATTTTTTCTAAGTCATCTTGCGTTCTCCTACAGTCGTTGAGTGGTGACACCCTCCCGTACATCACAATGTCGTCAGCAAACAGCCCTAGACGCTCACGATTTCCGTCAGATCAGTTGCGAAGACAGAGAATAGGAGCGGTTCTATCACCCTTCCCTGTTGCACTCCTCACCATGCCCTTGTCTCTGATGAACACTGGCTGATGAGGACAATGTAGTGTGTTCTGTTACTTATGAAGTAGTTGAGCCACTTACACAACTGGGAACATATTCCGTACGGTCGGACATTCCTTAACAGTCTACGCTGGGGCACCATGTAAAACGTATTTTGGAAATCTAGGTATACGGAATATACCTGTTTGAACACCTCCATGCATTATTAGGCATTGACCTATTGGAGGTGGTATGTGCCTTCCTCCGATCTTTGAACTTACACTTCTGTTAACTGAGGTAACTATCGTTTGACGTGGTCCCCGAACCACTGTGCAACTAGGTGTTTTCATATTGTCAGAGATGAAAGAGGAGAGAAGTAACAGATAAAAACCGTAGTACTAATTGACATGGGAGTCGAAACCTCTGGATCCGTAGTAAGACACTTAACCACTCCTTACTGTCATTCTATAACTTCTCAGGTGCCATTCACAAATGAACTACAAGCGTATTGTACAATTTAAAATACAACCATACAGCAGTCCCCCAACGTGTCAAACGCTAAGAGTGCACGCAATGATTCGCCACTCGTGGTCGGCACTGTAGATCAGCGTGTTCGGCCACCCTACGTAATTAAAATACTGAGTAAAGTTTTCACGGAAGAAATCTGAGAGAAGTCATACGATATCGCCACAGAACTGCAGAAGAAAACCGTCGAAGAAACAGACAGATGAAGTGGTTAGCAGCACTACCTCTAGATAGTGCGGTCCCAAGTTTCACTGTCGACGTGGTAGATTTTCTTCGGTCGGGAACTGGATGTTTGTGTCGTCCTGATCATTTCATCTCATCTTCACTGACGTGCAAGTTGCCGAATTGACGTCACATAGAAAGTCTTGCAACAGATTGCAAAACGTCGCTGTCGCCGAGCGGTTCTAGGCGTTTCAGTCCGGAACCGCGCTGCTGCTACGGTTGCAGGTTCGAATCCTGCCTCGGGCGTGGATGTGTGTGATGTCCTTAGGTTAGTTATGTGTAATTAGTTCTAAGTCTAGGGAACTGATGACCTCAGATGTTAAGTCCCATAGTACTTAGAGCCATTTAAAACTTTTTTTTTTATTTACGAACGAGGTCTCCCGGCCAATAAAGCCATTCCATCTTTTCATTTTACAGCATTGGCTCCCTCAGAGAGTCTAAACTTTCTAAACTTGTTGAAATTCTAAACCAGATAATGATTTCATATGTAAGATTTCGCTGCAAAACGGATGCAACATCGTTTCTAGATAAGTTACTCATTGGAAAAATGAAACAAATTTCTAAAAAGAAAATCCAATTATTATTACGTGAAAGGTAGTGTTGGAAAACAAACTTTCTTTGGCATAAAATTGCTGCTTCAAATCTTTATGGATGTTGTCGCAACAAACACAACAGTTCGAATAATCATAAAAAAATTGTGCTATTGAAAGTGGAACAACATGACACTCTGTCTGTCGTACTGTTGCATCCTAGATACGCTTAATAATTTAATGTACATATTAAGTTCTAATATAACTAATTGATTTCTTCACTGGATAATGTTCGGTCGGCCACCGCTGTTCGCACTATACATCGACCTCCACGTGCGTCTGTATTACACGTAGGTCTATAACTTCGTCCACGGGTATGGGAATGTTCTACAGACTACTCCCGAAAACAGCGACACATGACCGATACATTGTCCCCAACATGTGCAGCAACACGTCGATACATACATGCAGCTTTCTGCCTGTCTCTTCAAATGACGACTCTCTTCAAATGACTGAATTTGTAAAACAGGAGTACGTATTCGTCGGTGGGGCATGGTTGTACAATAAAATGAATGCTTCACACACTGTTCATCTCTAAACTCAGCACAATTACTGCTTGCAGAGCCAAAACAGAAGGCGCACGACTAGTCTTCAGGACGGCGTATGATCGTCGATGACAACCATAAATGAGTCACATATTAATACAGTGGTGGCACTGAACACAGTGCATGAGGGTGTTACTTTTTTTAAGGCAGTGGATTTATAAGTTCCCCCAAAGTATTTCCTATCCAGATAGTAAGCAGTATGTGTACCAGCTCTGGTACAAATTGATCCAGGAGTTTAGGAGGACTCTTTTTACCCGTGGCTTCAACCGCTTAAGCTCATGTCACATATACACTGATGAGCCAAACAAACTGGTATACCTTCCTAATATCGTGTAGGGCCCCAGCGAGGGTGCAGAAAGACCGCAACACAACGTGGCATGGACTCAGCTAATGTCTCAAGTAGTGCTGGAGGGAATTGACACCATTTTCCATAAATCCGTAAGAGTACGAGGGGGTGGAGATCTCTTCTGAACAGCACGTTGCAAGGCATCCTAGATGTGCTCAATAATGTTCATGTCAGTGGAGTTAGGTGGCCAGCGGAAGTGTTCCTAGAGTCACTCTGCAGCAATTCTTTACGTGCAGAGTGTTGCATTGTCCTGCTGGAATTGTCCAAGACCGTCAGAATGCACAATGGACATGAATGGATGTAGGTGATCAGACAGGATACCTACGTGCGTGTCACCTGTCAGAGTCGTATCTAGACGTATCAGGGGTCCCATATCACTCCAACTGCACACGTCTCACACCGTTACAGAGCCTCCACCAGCTTGAACAATCTCCTGTTGACATGCAGGGTCCATGGATTCATGAGGTTGTCTCCATATACGCACACGTCCATCCGCTCCATACAATTTGAAACGAGACTCGTCCGACTAGACAACATGTTTCCAGACATCAGATCAATGTCGGTGTTGACAGGCACAAGCGAGGCGTAAAGCTTTGCGTCGTGCAGTCATCAAGGGTACACGACTGGGCCTTCGGCTCTGAAAGCCAGTATCGCTGATGTTTCATTGAATGGTTCGCACACTGACACTTGTTGATGGTCCAGCATTGAAATCTACTTTTATTTTATTTACACGTCAAGTTCCGTAGGACCAAATTGAGGAGTAAATCTTTGAGGTCATGGAACATGTCAGTACATGAAATTATAACATAAAAGTAACAACAGATAAAAATAAAATGTTTATGAACCCGAAACAAATCAATCCACAAGTTTAAGTAAACGCTATCAACAATACAACAGGAATCAGCTCATTTTTTCAAGGAACTCCTCGACAGAATGGAAGGAGTGACCCATGAGGAAACTCTTCCGTTTCGATTTGAAAGCGTGTGGATTACTGCAAAGATTTTTGAATTCGAGATGTAGCTTATTGAAAATGGATGCAGCAGTATACTGCATACCTATCTGCACAAGAGTTAAGGAAGCGCCGGCCGGAGTGGCCGAGCGGTTCTAAGCGCTACAGTCTGGAACCGCGCGACCGCTACGGTCGCGGGTTCGAATCCTGCCTCGGGCATGGATGTGTGTGATGTCCTTAGGTTAGTTAGGTTTAAGCAGTTCTAAGTTCTAGGGGACTGATGACCTCAGCAGTTAAGTCCCATAGTGCTCAGAGCCATTTAGCCAGTTAAGGAAGTCCGATTCAAATATAGGTTAGATTTTTGCCGAGTATTAACTGAGAGAAAGCTGCTTATTCTTAGGAATAAGCTAATATTAGTAACAAGAAATGACAGTAAGGAATATATATATATATATATATATATATATATATATATATATATATATATATATTGAGAGGCCAATGTCAAAACATACAGACTCGTGAACAGGGGCTGACAAGAGGTTCGTGAACTTACATCACTTATTGCTCGAACCGCCCGTTTCTGAGCCAAAAATATCCTTTTAGAATGCGAAGAGTTGCCCCAAAATATAATACCATACCACATAAGCGAATGAAAGTAAGCAAAGTAGATTAATTTTTGTGTCGAACGATCACTCACTTCACATACCGTTCGAACAGTAAAAAAGGCAGCATTAAGTCGTTCAACAAGATCCTGAACGTGGGCTTTCCACAACAGTTTACTATCTACCTGAATACCCATAAACCTGAACTGTTCAGTTTCACTAATCAAATGCCCATTCTGTGAAATTAAAACGTCAGGTTTTGTTGAATTTTGTGTTAGAAACTGTAGCAACTGAGTCTCACTGTGATTTAGTTTTAGTTTATTTTCTGCAAGCCATGAACTTAGGTCATGAACTGCACTATTTGAAACTGAGCCAGTGTTGAACACAACATCCTTTACTACCAAGCTAGTGTCATTAGCAACCAGAAATATTTTAGAGTTACGCGTAATACTAGTGAGCATATCATTTATATAAATAAGGAACAGGAGTGGCCCCAACACTGATCCCTGGTGCACCCTCCACTTGAATACCCCACTCAGACCCCAAATCTGCAGCAGTTTGCGGAAGGGTTGCACTTCCGTCAAAATAAACGATTCTCTGCAGTTGTCGTTGGTTCCATTCCTGAAGGCTCTTTTTCTGGCTGCAGCGATGTCGGAGATTCGATGTTTTACCTGATTTCTGATATCCACGGTACACTAGTGAAATGGTCGTACGGGAAAATTCCCACTTCCCTCGGAGATGTTGTATCCCACCGCTCGTGCGCCGACTCACTAAAGTCTTTATACCCTGCCATTCACTTCAGTCTGGAACCACGCGGCTGCTACGGTCGCAGGTTCGAAGCCTGCCCCAGGCTTGGATGCGTGTGATGTCCTTAGGTTGGTTAGGATTAAGTAATTCTAAGTCTAGGGGACTGATGACCTCAGATGTTAAGTCCCATAGTGCTTAGAGCCATTTGAACCATTTTGAACTATACCCTGCCATTGTAGCAGCAGTAACCGATCTAACAACTGCGCCAGACACTTGTTGTCTTGAATAGGCGTTGCCGAGAACAGCGCTGTATTCTTCCTGTTTACATATCTCTGTATTTGAATACGTATGTCTATACCAGTTTCTTTCGAGAATCAGTGTATTTCACATATGTTTAACGTATTTCGCACATATTTGTGGACATAGTTCACCTGAATCTCTAGCGAATTTTGTCCTGCTGTTTCGTTTTCACGGAACTCAGTGTTTATGACGTCATATACTTTAAAGTATGTGCCGTACAGTGTTATCATTTTGTAGAGACATTCAGCAGTATATGCAAATACTGTCTTAGAAATTTGTTGCGAATAGAATTAGTAGTAAGAAAGTAATAAATTTGATCGTCATGTCTCACGCGGTAGTTTTACTGTGCAACCAACGAAAATAAAGTAAGCAATAAACTTCTTTCCTTTCATCATCTTGTAGGGATTGTTAGCGAGAAAATGTACCGAAAATGTTTTGAATTATGTGTAAAGTTTGTTGCAAGCCACTAAGTGCTCTCATTCTCAAATACAGAATAAATATAGACTGTCTATTCCGACGTCGTGTGCTACACTTATTTTCGTCCCCATCCGTTTGATAGGTAGGTGGTTATTACCCCCACAGCGAATCTTTCCAAACAGTAAATGATATTCGTGTCAAGTTTGGTTTAAAACGGTCCAGTGGCTTAGGAGGAGATGTGGAACATACTTTACATTTTGAGTTAGATAATTACGGATGTGCGCTGTCATTTTAAGGAGCTACAAGTATAATCATACTAACGGTTTTACGTATCCAGAAGCTAGAAATTGCTGTTGGAATCTAAATGTTGCGTCGTATTTTCATTAGTGGAATATAGTGAAATAATGAAATACGATTCTTCGTCTTCCTTCTGATTACTGTGGTACGTTTGTATCTGTGTCTTGTGCATGTTCATTAACACAGTCACATGTCACAATTGGTGGCACAGTACGGGCAGACAGAGAATCTAGTCGCAGGTACTGTCCCGCGGTGTAGTGATGAACTATATACCATCGGCTGTTCACCATTTCAGTCAAATACTTGTACTGGCAATATCTTTCCACCACCAGATTTCGAACAACGTGCCTCCACGTGCAGCACCATAACAATGACGTAAGTTGGGAACCCCAGCTGCTGAAGCTGATCAATAAATGCGTACTCTAACGTAATCATGTTTACATAAACCCAACGTAGTGTTATATAATTTGTGCACAAAATTACGGCTACATGGAAAGTACGTGAAACAACCGTAAGAGGGAGTGAATCGTAATGTGACTGTGCTTATATAAACGTAAATAATACGTGAACGTAAACATGACTGAATGAAAACAAACGAAACAGTAGGGGAATAATTTTAAACGTTGCCACATTTGTGGAACCATACGTAATATGAAGTAGAGAAAGCAAACGTTGGTCGTCTCAAAATATTCAGTAGGTCACTCATACTTCCTTTTAAGTTTAGCAGAATTTAAGAAATCGCTCTATAAATAAGTCTGAATTTACGATGTGCAGAAACATTAAGGTGTAATGACTGGAGAGTTAGTTTCAATTCGGGAGGCGGAAATTGTGGACTGGCCTTCCAGCTAATCCATCCTTTCCAGGAAGATTACTCTTCAGCAGCGGCCATACACACTGTTGTTCCCTCGGCTTCACGTCGCATCCCCACTCTGCGAAGACGAGAGCGGTGTCACCCCGGAAGACATCTGCGCGGAGACAGGAAGAAAGAGTGCGAGATTTATGGGGGCAAGATGCCACAGGACAACAGTCTTATCCATAAAGCCGGGGAAATACGATTACAGTGGCCACTCTCGGTGACGATCGCAAGAAGGAATCACGACTGCGATAATGTGTGAGGAGAGTTCTCACGGAAAAGGAAGTGCTACGAAGGTTCGGGATCACGCCTCGTTGAATAGTATCGTGGCCAGCAAATCCTTGAGAAAAAAAAAATACTGCCAGAATTTGTCGGATGGGTACTTCGTAGATAGCATTACTAGTTCATGCTGCGTGCACTTGTGAGCACACTGTTACGCAGTATCATAGATCATTATTTCCCACAATTATATTAATACTTTCGCTCATCCTAAGCACTTCACTTCCAAAGAATCTAACTTGTCAACTGAACAGTTGCATGACTCATCTTCACTAAAGTTATCTGTTACAATTATATAAGGAAAAGCACACTTTTAGCTTTGTTTCACAAATTTCGCTTTACACAACCTGGCTTTTTGCTTACCAGCAAATTTCGTAGTGTTACAGTTCCCAGTGCTCCACCAAAACTAGATATAATAACTACAATTTTTCACCAAAATCCTAATCAACTCAGAAATTTTAACGTCCTCTTAGAAAAAACTTTATAAACGATAGTGCTGGAAAACCTCTACGTTATTTGATTTTCAAACTGCCGAGCAAAACTGAACGTACTCAGACATTTCTCTCTTTACTTATTCTGGTCAACACTAAACTGACACACACTATTTTTAGCGCAACGCAATCTGACTTTCAATAATCCCTACAAAAGTATGGCCTTGACTAATAATAACCTATACCTTTCATGAATCACTTACCTCACAAAGATCTTCGTTAGTCGAACTACTGCAATACAGCGAGCGCCAATACTGCCAGCTAAATAAAAGATTCTAACTACTGAAGGCACTAACTATTGATAGGCATAGTTAGCAAATAAAAGATTTTGATAGAGAACAAACAACGTATTTACCTCAATAATGTTCAAAAGTCATTATATATATATATATATATATATATATATATATATATATATATATATATATATATATATAAAAAATCAGTTCATGACATCCAGTATTACAAATTTACTCTTTCTGATGGACATACGTCCAGATTGTCCGCTCTCAAAATTCTTCCGTCTCTCTCCCCACATCCACCACTGCTGGCGGCTCACCTCCCACAGCGCAACGCTACGCGCTGTTGACATCCAACACTACAATAGCAAATATTCCAACAATGCAAACCAGCCGCAGACTGCACACAGCACTGTCAGTGATTTTCATACAGAGCGCTCTGTGGCGTTACCAACATAAAAACCTAAACAGCCCACTTACAAAATCTGTAAATAATATAGCGGGCAAACAAACGAAGATTAGACAGATGGAAAGGAAAGTAAGTAAACTATTTATTATTTCAAAAGCAATCGCCATTACTATCAATATATTTATCCCACTATGAGACAAGATGGTCAGCGCCTCCATGGAAATACCAGGTGATCAAAAAGTCAGTATAAATTTGAAAACTGAATAAATCACGGAATAATGTAGATAGAGAGGTACAAGTTGACACACAAGCTTGGTATGACATGGGGTTTTATTAGAACCAAAAACATATAAAAGTTCAAAAAATGTCCGACAGATGGCGCTTCATCTGATCAGAATAGCAATAATTAGCATAACAAAGTAAGACAAAGCAAAGATGATGTTCTTTTCAGGAAATGCTCAGTATGTCCACCATCATTCCTCAACAATAGCTGTAGTCGAGGAATAATGTTGTGAACAGCACTGTAAAGCATGTCCGGAGTTATGGTGAGGCATTGGCGTCAGATGTTGTCTTTCAGCATCCCTAGAGATGTCGGTCGATCACGATACACTTGCGACTTCAGGTAACCCCAAAGCCAATAATCGCACGGACTGAGGTCTGGGGACCTGGGACGCCAAGCATGACGAAAGTGGCGGCTGAGCACACGATCATCACCAAACGACGCGAGCAAGAGATCTTTCGGGTGGTTCTAATAAAACCCCATGTCATTCCAAGCATGTGTGTCAATTTTTACCTCTCTATCTACATTATTCAGTGGTTTATTAAGTTTTCGAATTTTTACTGACTTTTTGATCACCCGGTATATTTGCGGTTGGCTATAAGACCGTGTTTGCGCCCAGATGTGCACCTTTTCGCCCGAAGCGAAATGACGGCCACTAGTGTCTTTCATCAGAGCACCAAAAATAAAGAAATCACGTGGGGAGAGTTCAGGACTGTATGGGGGTAACATGTAGGCGGGACTACATGTTGGCGAAGTTGTTTGACTATACTATAGAAGTTCCGCTAGGAAGCCCTTACATTCCTCCAAACTCTCGCCATCATTCCCCATGCGATTTCTTTATTTTTGGTGCCCCGATGAAAGATAATTGTGGCCATCGATCCGCTTCAGCCGAAGAAGTGCACGTTAGGGTACAATCATGGTTCCATAGGCAACCACAAACATTATCTATGAAGGTTCACAGTGCGATGAATGTATTAACAGTTATGGCAATTACTTTTGAAATAATAAACAGTTAACTTACTTTTTAGGGTTCTGTACCTCAATCGCTAAAATCATAAGCCCTGCAGGATCATTTTGTTGTTCGCCTGTCTGTCCGTCGGATCGTTAATAATCATTTTCCTTAGGAACGAACAGACTTGCCACGTTAAAATTTATGTCACATACTAAGGACTATGGTCCCTTGGCGGTGTGGAAAACTTAAGTTTCTAAGTCAATGCAACAAAAGGTACGGCCATTTATGTCACATATTTTGATACCTTGCTAGTATCAACATCAATAAGAGGCAAAAATCATACAAATTCTCTATTACCGCGACGGATGAACCGTCTCTATACATGCTTAATTTTGTACTAAACCCTTAGTAGGCGAGTCCTACTCGCCAGGAGATTTTTATTTCCTACAGTCTAATCTTGAGAAATGCGTAGACTAGCTACTTATATGCATTATTTCTATCCTCCAAGCTAAGCCACATTTCCTTCAATGAATAACATTCTGGCATTGTACTTTTTACAGGAAAATATTCTTGGTCATTACGTTCCATATAGTTTAATTACCGCCAGGCACCTTGTCTATGTTATTGTTGTAGCTACACATCTTGTTACTGACGAAACCTAAATGAATCTTTTTATGAATTAGTCAACTCGTCTTACACTTACCGATGTTTGTAAATACCTACCTGTATCTGTATCACTGTAAAAAAAGGACTAAGACTTGCACTGTTTAGCTGTAGCTTTCAAATTTACATGTTTGTGAATATGTCGTGACAAATGAGAACTTGTGCCAGAGTGGGATTCGAGCCTGGATCTCCTGCTTAATGTGAGCATAATAAGGAGTCGCTTTAACAAGTTTCAGGAACGCCATCCATCTCTTTGAGCTCTTCCCCACAATCGCCATAAACGGCTTAGTCGGCCTTGGCTCTTTGACAACTACATTTCATGTTCCTATATTCTTTTTGAAATCACATTATCTTGGAAAACTAAATGTTAAGACAAAGGAAAAAATTGAAGTCTCTGTCCTTTTTGGTAGCTAACAAGGAACTGTAAGAGATAACAAAACTCCTTGATGAATTACACTACTAAACTGATCTTTGTCCTTGAGATCTGACTTGGATGTAGAAATGGTTTTCTTATATTTTACAGATGTTTTCCTAATCTTTGAAGAAGTATTTAGATGCTATTGGATTTTGTATTGCACACTGGGCTCTTTTAGCATAACGAATGGCTGTCCTACCAGTCGGTAGACTATCTTGAATGTAACTATATCCCACATAAAATTTGATAACATATTTAAAACTGACGTGCACAAGCGCTGCATTTAATTAGTGTAGATCTATCTTTCAGTGTTAAGGAAAACAGCATTTTTAAAAATGTTTTTGAGATTCAATTAATAAACATCGCCGCGTATTGATGGTATGGTTTCTTGATGCTCAAATGCCCTTCTGGAGGTAAACTGTTACAGTCTGAAAGAAAGTTTCGAATACACTTGCTTCCCACATGAGGCAACAAACGGGTGTGTGGATATTATTGCCGATGTCTCTTTGTAGCGACAGGATAGTTCGACTGACTGAGCGCATTGCTATTCACGTATTAGGTTTTTGAATTCGGTTTAGTAGTGCCTTCTAGACTTTGCCACCCATATCTTATTGATCTTTCTGACCCAATTTGGTTTAAGCACGATAGCTGTGTTGGCAGTGGAAATCAGGCACAGATGAGTGATTTGAATCCAATCGAATTGTTTGTTTTTGTTTCTGGATCAATGTGGTGTAATTTGAGATTTAAATTCATTAAACTTTGCGCCGCTAGCAAGGAAAATATCGGATACTATCCATCTGCTGATTCTGAAATCCAACTGCTCGTTGCTTATCAAACATATCACCCACGTATGTTTGACACACCGATTTGTTATTGAAGACCCGTATATCTCTTAAGTTAACATCGAGCATTCGTAATAAGGGTTCCCACACCGATACGGCCATATGACATTTGTCAAGCAGGATTTTAATATGCTCTCAAGTAATCTTCTTTAGCTATTACAATTTGTGTTAAGTAATTTAACCGAACGATAATTTTGGATATTATACGCTGCAATTAATTTTGCATCAATCCAGGTCCAACAGCCCATTTAAAATCCACCGGTTGTCCACCGACGCTTACTGTTGGTTCTGGCCGGCCGGTGTGGCCGTGCGGTTCTATGCGCTTCAGTCTGGAACCACGTGACGGCTACGGTCGCAGGTTCGAATCCTGCCTCGGGCATGGATGTGTGTGATGTCCTTAGGTTAGTTAGGTTTAAGTAGTTCTAAGTTCTAGGGGACTGATGACCACGGATGTTAAGTCCCATAGTGCTCAGAGCCATTTGAACCATTTTTTGTTGGTTCTGCAGAGGTTTTAGGAGAATGGGAGGAGGGGAGAGGGGGGGGAGAGGACCGGCATGACAACTGCACTGCGAGTTGTTCTAGGGTGACTCCATTCATTATACTGACATTATCCGCCATGATTGGTCAGGTTCCTGTTTGGCCCAAAACGGATCCCTCGGTATTTGTACGAACTTTGATTTCTGTGTAGAGGCTCATGAAATACACTCCTGGAAATTGAAATAAGAACACCGTGAATTCATTGTCCCAGGAAGGGGAAACATTATTGACACATTCCTGGGGTCAGATACATCACATGATCACACTGACAGAACCACAGGCACATAGACACAGGCAACAGAGCATGCACAATGTCGGCACTAGTACAGTGTATATCCACCTTTCGCAGCAATGCAGGCTGCTATTCTCCCATGGAGACGATCGTAGAGATGCTGGATGTAGTCCTGTGGAACGGCTTGCCATGCCATTTCCACCTGGCGCCTCAGTTGGACCAGCGTTCATGCTGGACGTGCAGACCGCGTGAGACGACGCTTCATCCAGTCCCAAACATGCTCAATGGGGGACAGATCCGGAGATCTTGCTGGCCAGGGTAGTTGACTTACACCTTCTAGAGCACGTTGGGTGGCACGGGATACATGCGGACGTGCATTGTCCTGTTGGAACAGCAAGTTCCCTTGCCGGTCTAGGAATGGTAGAACGATGGGTTCGATGACGGTTTGGATGTACCGTGCACTATTCTGTGTCCCCTCGACGATCACCAGTGGTGTACGGCCAGTGTAGGAGATCGCTCCCCACACCATGATGCCGGGTGTTGGCCCTGTGTGCCTCGGTCGTATGCAGTCCTGATTGTGGCGCTCACCTGCACGGTGCCAAACACGCATACGACCATCATTGGCACCAAGGCGGAAGCGACTCTCATCGCTGAAGACGACACGTCTCCATTCGTCCCTCCATTCACGCCTGTCGCGACACCACTGGAGGCGGGCTGCACGATGTTGGGGCGTGAGCGGAAGACGGCCTAACGGTGTGCGGGACCGTAGCCCAGCTTCATGGAGGCGGTTGCGAATGGGCCTCGCCGATACCCCAGGAGCAACAGTGTCCCTAATTTGCTGGGAAGTGGCGGTGCGGTCCCCTACGGCACTGCGTAGGATCCTACGGTCTTGGCGTGCATCCGTGCGTCGCTGCGGTCCGGTCCCAGGTCGACGGGCACGTGCACCTTCCACCGACCACTGGCGACAACATCGATGTACTGTGGAGACCTCACGCCCCACGTGTTGAGCAATTCGGCGGTACGTCCACCCGGCCTCCCGCATGCCCACTATACGCCCTCGCTCAAAGTCCGTCAACTGCACATACGGTTCACGTCCACGCTGTCGCGGCATGCTACCAGTGTTAAAGACTGCGATGGAGCTCCGTATGCCACGGCAAACTGGCTGACACTGACGGCGGCGGTGCACAAATGCTGCGCAGCTAGCGCCATTCGACGGCCAACACCGCGGTTCCTGGTGTGTCCGCTGTGCCGTGCGTGTGATCATTGCTTGTACAGCCCTCTCGCAGTGTCCGGAGCAAGTATGGTGGGTCTGACACACCGGTGTCAATGTGTTCTTTTTTCCATTTCCAGGAGTGTATTTAACTATTTGCTGCCTTATTTCTCTTTGCGTGTTTTACATGGTTACGCTCTCAGCTATTATTGTTGTTGTTGCATATGTTTCATTTCTCTTGTTATGTGAAAAACTGACGCGTTTTCATGAACATATGTATCGTCTTGCAGACGTATTTGTTTGCGTTACTGGTTTAGTCTTGTTGCGGCAGTTACGTGGGTCTTGGCCTTTTTAATTTTGTGGTTGTTATTCATTCGCTATTATAGTTTGCTATAGAGACATCTTAATAAGGATAAATACTACACTTTTTTTTTGTCGGAAAGCTTTTCAAATGGTTCAAATAGCTTTAAGCACTATATAACTTAACGTCTGAGGTCATCAGTCATCTAGACCTAGAACTACTTAAACCTAACTAACCTAAGGACATCACACACATCCATGCTCGAGGCAGGACTCGAACCTGCGACCGTAGCAGCAGCGCAGTTCCGGACTGAAGCGGGCCACAGCGGCCGGCAAAGCTTTTCCCTGTCAAGCCTGGGTTAATTGTTATTAAGATTATAGGTATCTAACTGTCATACAGCGCGATCTAAAAGGATGAGCTTGGTTGTTATGTGGTAGACATGGTGGTCAGAGAAGCTTCGGTCATCTTTTGTAGTCAGTGAGCTGTTATAAGGCCTTTATTCTGAGGCATATTCTATCAGCTCTGCTATCCAAGACTCTTGAAACAGTGAAAGGTCTCTATGTAAGCTGTTTCATAATGTTTCACTCAATTTCGCATCGTTTTTCAAATTATTAGCACATTATACTTGCGGTGCATTCAATAAATCATTCTGGGATAAAGAATGAGCAGCTGAGTGTGATTATCAGCCACAGTTTCACACATTTTCAGCAACCATGTCTGAGTCCGTTTTACAAACATCTATGTAGATTTATTATGTATCTGTGTTTCCTCTAACTCCCACACCCTCGTTTATGATGTTTGAATATTGTATTCCCGTGTTTCATTCTCATTCCTTCCCTCTTTGAACGACAGCGTGAATGAGTCTGTGTATTGTGTTTTCATAGTGCTTGGCTGTTGATTTAGTTTCTGTCTGTTGCTGTGGCAGTTTAGCCAAATCTTGTGTAAACAAAGGGTGAGGTAAGGACGTGAGAGAAGCGGTATTGTGCTTAAGTCAACCCGGTGACTTGCGTTTTCTTTATTGTCTTTCGGGAGATGTCTATTCAGCCAGCTCAGCAATGGAATGTCAATTACAACTATACAACGTAAAGACAACAGAACACCTAGTCCCCAAGCAGAGGATATCTCCCAAAAGGCTGGGAGTTAGGTTGCTCGTGAGAGCTCGTCTACAGTAGCTTTCATATGGTAATTGAGGTTGTGTAAGTTTCAGCTTAGGTAAAGTATTAATCTGTTTCTTTTCGGCATTAGGTCTTGGTAATCATGCGGTATAGTTTCATCAACATAGGAGGTGCTAGTTGTTTTGCCGTTATTCGATTTTTATAGGTACTTGCTTTGTTCAGCCGACTTAAGAATTCACATGCGTGGTGAACGAACCATGTTCGGTTTCCACTAGAACTCTTGTTTTCTTAGCGTGTATGTGTGTGCGTATGTGCTTTCTCGGTTAAAATTTTTTTTCAATAGTTTTACTTTTTTCTTAGCCGTCTATTTATTTAGTACCTGTGATTTTGTCTGTTCTATTCCACGTGTACGGTCTAGAGAGCCTTCAGTGTTCTGACCCTGTTTTCTTTTGTAATTACTTTCCAGTAATTTTTTCGTGTGGACGAATCTTTCCCCGGAATAACAGATTTCAGGACTTTTATGTTTTCTCATGGTCTTGCTTTGTGTAACCTGGGCCACGTGCTTGAAAAACGAATGGGACCTCAGCTCCTCGTTTTTCAAAGCACTTCTTTACCGGTAGGCTTTAAATTAAATTCCATTCTCATGTGTGTTATTTCTGATTTGTATTTCCGACCGTTCGTAATTTGCTGTCGTTCTTTTCTTTGCATGGGTGCTTTGTGTGGCTGTACCACCGGACGCGGCTAGTCTACGCTTGAGATTGTGATTATTTCAGTACAGCAGCGTTCTTTCACTTCGCGATTTCTTGTCCCTTCTTTTTATGACTCCAGATATTGTGGAATTTTCGTGGTTTATTCTGTATGACAACCTGTTCGGCCACACGATTCTTTTCTGAAATTTTGGATAAATCCGTCTTTCTGTTTATCATTGATGTGTTAGGATGTGTTAGGCCGTTGGGAACACGTCTTTTTGCCGGCTATACGTGTTTGATTACGGTGTATGTTTCAGCTCTTTTCGTTTCTTTTCTCTTCTCTGAATTGTGCTAAAGCGAATATGTAAGTGCGTGTGTGATACCTGTCCATCAAACTGTTCCAATTTTAAAAGTTATCGATGGTACATGAGCTCATGGGGCAACATAGTTTCATAATTTTTGCGCTCACTGGTTTAGTAAATCAGGTGCCAGTAACCCATTGTATTTTAACGTAAATGTTTCGTGCTTATCCTGTAAAATTCTGAAGTTAATAAACGTTCAGCCAAATTTAAACTTATTTTCATTCTCACTGCTAGTAAATTAGTCCACACATACCACTCTAAGTTTCCTAGGGTACAACCTACGACATTTCCCTTGTGTAAATGAATACAGATACATTCATTTTTATTAGTAAGCAGAAGATTGATTTTTTATGCTGGTGGTAGAGACAAATTGGTTATATGATTAGAAATGTGCTTATGCTGTTAGTCACCTACTTTCAGCCTTGCTTTCTTAAATAAGTGTTCCTTTCATGTGCGTCAGACTTCAATTTCTGAACTTGGTTCTGATTTAAACTTGTATACCTTCCTATTCGTCATTAATTTATGCTCCGTTTCTGATTTCCTCCCGATGTGTTTTACCTGTGTAACTTTCTGTCTAATTTTATTCTGCGTCATGCAAGTCTGTGACCACTTTCAGTTCTAGAGGGGTTTAGGGCAGCTTACACAATTTCTTTAATATTCGGTAAAGAGCAGTGCCCAGAACCTCTAGTTTCTATTTGTTTTCCTCTGTAAGAGCATTTTATTGACAAAAATATTTTCAACTCGGAAAACAAAAAACATAACATGGAATTTTAATAACTCATCTTTCTCGTTCTTGAAAACTTCTTCTGTATTTTCAAACTATCCCTGCCTTCGAGCTATGTTTAATTTCATCAGAGGAACAGGCATTCTCGAAGAAAGTAGGAAAATTAGGGTTTAACATCCTGTCGACAAGCTTGGTCTGTTTCAAGGATGGGGAAGGAAATCGGCTCTGCCCTTTCAAACGATCCATCCCGCTCTCTCGATTATGATATGACGGTTGTCAAAACATTTAGCCTTAATGTTTTTTTATGTCTTACATGCTGTTGAACTGTTTGATGCTCTTCTACAGGGTGTTGCAAGTGGAATGATCAGTGTTCAGGGATATTACAGCAAAAGCAAACAGTTCCAGTAAACGTGGACTGTAAAATGCATAACTTAAGAGCAATGAGCACTTCTTTGTTTTCGATACTGTAAAATTAATCTCTTCTAGTGCAAGCTCCTCGCTTTCTGTATCAGAAGTGGTGATATGTACTATAATAAGAAAAAATGCCCAGAAAACATGCGCTCTAAAGTGCATACCTTAAGACCTATGAGTACTTGTTCATGTTCCCTACAGTGAAACACATCTATTCTACTGAACAATTATTCATAGCTCTTAAGGTACGCACTTTAGAGCCCATGAGTACTAGACAATGTTCTTATTTTCATCCATGCTGCCTCTTCCCAATAACTGGAAAGCAAAGAGATTGCAGTAGAAGAGATTTGTTGTACAGTATCGAAGATGAAGAAGTGTTCATACCTCTTAAGGTATGCAATTTAGAGCCCATGTTTACTAGACTTTTTGTGCTTAGAATGATCGTTCCTTCCATATCCCTGAATACTGACCATCCCTCCTGCGACACCCAGTTTAATACAGAATGTTCCTAAAATATTGCCTTTTTTCAAACGACTGTATTTTCTACACGAACTGATATATAATTGGGATGAATTTTAACTTACACATGCAGTTTCGTAACAATATTGCCCCGAAAATCGGATTCGATTTTGCCCTAGCAAGAATGGGCGTTTTAAATTCATTTTTATTGTACGTGTTCTATGTAGCAATACAGTCAAATGATAGACATGCGTGCATGTAGTTGTCTGACGCTTGAAAAACAAAATTAATAAATTAACTGCAACATATAATTAGAACAGCAGTGTGAGATTCGTATATACAGTTATGGTTGACAAGTCAAACCTGACGTGCTGCCTGTATGACCCAATAGCTTGAGGCCAGTTTAAAAAATAAAAATAAAAAAACTCACGTTTACATAAAATACGTGTATTTCACTCCAAACTTATATTTTCCTGATATCGAACATCACCTGTATGACAGCTAAATGTTATTAGAGCTGTCTCTGATCATGGATTCTTCCAGTACTTCCTTAAACCTGTCGACTATTTTCGGCTGTTGTACTAGTCGTACTTAGCACAATTTACAGCGTCTTAAAGCGTTCGATCTCAGCACGTATTGTACGTCATTCTTTTCCACATAAATATGGAGCGTAATCTACATCTACATTTATACTCCGCAAGCCACCCAACGGTGTGTGGCGGAGGGATTACGATTACCTGTGTGATTTCGCTGGAAGATTACCTAACTTTTCGCACAATGAAACATATTCTTAAACTAAAATATGTATTACGTCATTGTACGCTGTATTCTGCTCACTTGACTACATATTCCAGAAATCATATTTACGACTGTCATGATGTGCAAATATAGTAGCAGTTATTATTAATGTTCAAGTTACATATATACAGCGGTGTAGAGGAAGTCGAGACGATCAAACTCATAGAGAACACTTATGATCTATCGAGTCGGGAAAGTACCTCAGATTAGCCTACAAAAACCAAATAAGCTTTAGCGTATGATCATTACGAGATGTTTTCAAATCATTTCGCTCTCTACGAGCAAACTGTTACTCCTAGAAATAAAATGAATAGGACCTTTTTTGTAGGAAATTTAATGTGGTTGGATTTTGTGTCGGGATACGTTTTCGTTTTAGGCCGGGGTTCTCGAAATATTCAAGAAAAACTTACAAAAAAGATCATCAAACGCACTCCTACCACCATACCCGTCTCCCATCGGTCAGGAAATTTAGTATTTTGTTCATGGCATTTCCTCCTGCTACTATACAAAAATCTGCGACTACACGAATATTTTGGTCTTCATCGATTGGACTTAATTACTCTACCGGCTTAGTAGTGCATTTAAAAATTGCAAAGCTGAGATCTGCGTCAATTAAACCTAACAGTTTTATGAATTTTGACGGCATAAAGTGCCCATTAAATCATATTGTCTGTCCGATCTTCTTACTACAAAACTACAGAGATTGTAAGGATTATTTTTAGATCGAACTGTCAACGCAGTTGGTTTTCGACTAACGTTTACGGAAGTCGTTTTTCTTTCATTGCCCACCGGGGCACTTTTCGGTTGATAATGTTGCCGAAATAACCCACTAAGCCAGTGGCGTAGTGTATGAGTCAATGACGACCAAAAAAGGTCGAATCTGGGAAAAAATGGTAGGAGGAATTGTCATGAACGACATACTAAAAATCCTGACCGGTGTGGGGGTGCGTGTGGGTGTCAGAGTGCGCTTAAAGGTTACTTTTCTACGTTTTTCTTGAATGACTCCAAAACCGTGGCCTCCGGCGACAATGTATCCCAGGGCAAAATTAAACTATATTAAATTTATTACAACAAACGTCCTATTCATTTTTTTCATCTGTGACTAAAAGTTCGTACGTAGAGAGAGAGAGAACATTGAAAATCTCGTGCGACGTGCATGCGCTGTATCTTGTTTTTGTTGTCCAATTTGAGGTGCTTTCCCGACTTGATATACCGCAAGTATCCTGCATAAAATTGTTTTTCTTGATTTCCCGTACAACACTGTGGTATGCTGTAAACAATTACCGTTTACACCCTTGTAACTTGACTACCGACAGGATTTATCAATGGGGCCATACATACTGTAACAATTATAAAAATTACATTTATCAATGTTAATTGATGCTTCCATACACTAATCTAAGCAAAATCTGCTTCTTTCTATTTGTTGAATATATACTTACTTATCTCAAGGCGTTGGTCGACACTGTGGATTTTGTGCCGGTCTTCATCCACAAAATGCATTGTTGTGCTTTTTCCATTCAGCTATTTTCTACCCTAAGCTGTCGCATCTTCCCACTCTCTATCAAAGAGACGTATTCCTTCGGGCCTTCTCACCATCTCCGCTTTGGCTCGAGGTGTTCAGGCATGTGAACGACAGGTACTGCATCTCTAAGTGTCCTCGCCTTTGTTTTAAATGCCTGCTCGCGTAGCGTAACGCTTGGAAACCAAGCGGTGAACCAGACTCGAATCGAAACCTCGCGCCAACTTAATTACCTCTAACTCGACCCACTTGCCATTTCGCTCAGCATACCAGTTTAAGGAATGTCGGGCTAGTATCCTATTTCTACCACGGAAATTCAACACGGAACTCTCGAAGCTAGGCAAAAATACAGAACAGAATTCAGGCAGATATGTGGATAGGTGACTTAGCTTTAGGTGATGTTATCACGACGGAAAAGGTATCCTTCCCAAAGAAACGGGTGTCATGTGCATAATCAACGAAGAGTCATCACCTCATAAAGATTTTGCTCTCCAAAATGGTATAACTCCAGGTAGGAAAAACTTACAACTGCTAATTTGGTGCTACGGTCGCAGGTTCGAATCCTGCCTCGGGCATGGCTGTGTGTGATGTCCTTAGGTTAGTTAGCTTTAATTAGTTCTAAGTTCTAGGGGACTGATGACCACAGCAGTTGAGTCCCATAGTGCTCAGAGCCATTTGAACCATTTTTTGCTAATTTTATACCTAATCTCTATCATCATTGTACCAGTATCAGGGTGCAAACTATTTGTAGCCACCTATATGAGGGCATGCTGAAAAGCAATGTCCCCAGATTTTTTTAAAAATTTTGTTCACAATATCGGTTGTAGTACTACATGTCATGCGTATTACTCGGTCGACTTTCGAACTTCACTGACGCAATTTGCAACACTCTGCCGTTTTTTTTTTTAATCCTTTTCCACTTACACAGTGAATGTGATACCACCGAAATATGCCTCTCTTTGTCAATCGTGTGACGTTTACTTTTTCCGTTAGCTAAAGAATTTCATCTCACGGCTTCAAAATCATGAGACATCATAGCAGAGCAGAGAATTAGAAGGCAGGGCGGATTTTATCAAATTCATGCGTTGGTCCATAGCAAGTTGTCCACTCTGTCTATTTCAAGATATGATTTTATGCGACTAGTAGGCATCTAAATAAATATCTAACATATCTGTGTTTAGGAACGTGAATCAGCTACGTTTTCCACGAAGAATCTATAGGAAAATGTCATTGAGACATTCTTGTGGGCGAGAAATATTTGCCAGAGGAAAAATGCTCCTATCGGTGCCCAAGAAATGCGAATATGTTCCTGTTTATTTAAAAGACTGTTACTGAAGATTAGGGTACCAGCTGCCACATTCTACCTTTCTCAGAAACTTAAAAAAATTTCCCAAAAATTTAGTCATGCGAACTTATTCGCTCTTTTTTAACATGTAGCTCACTTCAAACTGCCACAAGCTCCCGTAAGTGCAACTCACTCACCCACTGATCGATCACTGTAAGTCGCTCATATCCATCCACTCCCAGTTGCCCTTTTTCACTCACTCATTCAGCCAAGCTCATTGTCATTAGCTCTTTGCGTCTCTCTGTCATTGTCTCCTGTGCCACAGCCACAATCCACTTCATTCTGTCCTACTACTACAGTCCCCTCTCACTTTCACAGCCTCCCTCTTGCTCTCTCTTACCGTTAACATCTCATTCCTTCCTTCCTACTGCTGCAATCTCTTCTCACTGCAACTATCTCTCTCTTCCTCGTTGTCACTATCATAACCCCCTCCCCCTCCCCTCCCGTCATCACTGTCTCCTTCACTCTCTTCCTAGCACAATTCTATCATTGCTGTCACTGTCAACTATGTTCCACTGCCGCTGTGTTACTGTGTCCCTCTCTTTCTCTCACAATGCCATTGCTTCCTTCGCTCTTTCTAGAACATAACCTGTCTTCTATCTTCCAGTATTTACTACTTTTCCGTTTCTTCTTCTTCTTCTTCTTCTTCTTCTTCTTCTCTCAGCACAAAGAAACCCTGAACCCGATTTTTTCCCTGCCTAAATTTTTGGGAAAATGTTTACAGGTGCCTAGGAAGGCAGAATGAGGCAGCTGGTGCCATACTTTTCGGTTAGTCTTTTAAACAAATAGGAACATATTCGCATTTTTTGTGCACCAGTAGAAGCATTTTTTGGATTTTTTGGTCTCTTCTTTCCTCTGCTGCAGCAGGGCATGTAACTTATATGAAAAGAAATCTATTGGTCAGTAAAATATAGATAGTTTACTAATGTGAAATTCAAGTAACTTGAAACTAACTTTAAATCAGAGACCGGATTTTACGTACATAACTTTTCATATCTTCAGCACCACAACATGAGGTTGCCAGATGGTAACAGAGACACTTCAGAGCATATTTCTCCGTACTACATCACTTTATAAACTATATTTTAACCTCACACAGGATTTTATGTGCGTATTTTACGTATTCAAGTAGGGTAATTCGAACTTCTGTATCCTAAAAACGAACAAAATATATCAAGAAAATTTTCAAGGTTGCTCGAGATCGGAATCTTACGAATGTATCGTAAAAAATTTAGCCATTTGCTGTACATAGCCGTCCTGGAATCCTCGGCTGGGTTTTGGTCCGCTGGTGACGGCGAAAATATAGTAAAAAAAAACTTTTTGGGGGTTTTTGAGGAACCGCCCATGAAATAACAGTGCCTCCGTAAGTACCATCAAGCCCAACGTAGACCACATCGAACGCAAAATAACTTACCGATTTGCTCGATTTGCCTGAACCGGAAGTAGTCTGTATTATTCATACGGCTCGTAGTGAAATTACGTGCTTATGGAATATCGTCTCAGCTATGTGACTGGATCTGCGATTTCCTGTTAGAGAGGTCACAGTTCGTTGTAATTGACGGAAAGTCATCGAGTAAAACAGAAGTGATTTCTAGCGTTGCCCAGGGTAGTGTTATAGGCCCTTTGCTGTTCCTTATCTATACAAACGATTTGGGATACAATCTGAGCAGCCGTCTTCGGTTGTTTGCAGATGACCCTGTCGTTTATCGACTAATAAAGTCATCAGAAGATCAAAACAAACTGCGAAACGATTTAGAAGAAATATCGGAATGGTGCGAAAAGTGGCAGTTGGCCTTAAATAACGAAACGTGTGAGGTCATCCACATGAGTGCTAAAATGAACTCGTTAAACTTCGGTTACACGATAAGTCAGTCTAATCTAAAAGCCGTAAATTCAACTAAATACCTCGGTATTATAATTACGAACAATTTAAACTGGAAGAAACACATTAAAAATGTTATGGGGAAGGCTAACCAAAGACTGCGTTTTATTGGCAGGACACTTGGAAAATGTAACAGACCTACTAAGGAGACTGCCTACACTACGCTTGTCCGTCCTCTTTTGGAATACTGCTGCGCATTGTGGAATCCTTACCAGACAGGACTGACGGAGTACATCAAAAAAGTTCAAAGAAGGCAGCGCGTTTTGCATTAGCACGAAATATGGAAGAGAGTGCCACAGAAATGATACATGATTTGGGATGGACATAATTAAAAGAAAGGCGTTTTTCGTTGCAATGGAATCTTCTTACGATATTCCAACCACCAGCTTTCTCCTTCGAATGCGGAAATATTTTGTTGACACCGACTTACATAGGGAGGAATGACCACCAAGATAAAATAAGGGAAATTAGAGCTCGTACGGAAAGATATAGGTGTTCATTCTTCCCGCGCGCTATACGAGATTGGAATAACAGAGAATTGTGAAGGTGGTTCGATGAACCCTCTGCCAGGCACTTAAATGTGATTTTTCAGAGTATCCATGTAGATGTAGATACTTTGACCCCTTACAGTAGGCTAGTGACACTAAGACGATCCTTCTATTGGATACCCAAATGGCCCCTAACCCAAGGACTATCTAGAACATTTGCATTTTATCCTATCTTTTTATCACCGATAGAGCCCGAAGTACGAGCACAGGAAAATCCCGTTTATATAATCGGTGTCTTGGAACATATTAGGTACGCATGCTGTCGCTTGCGTAAGGATGTGTTGCCTCTTTCTATGGTAAGTTTCACCCCATTGACTGCAAGAGCGTTCAAGAATAGACCATCAGTTAGGATCATGCAATAATATATTTTAAGTGTATTTTTGTTTTACGTATCACGATGTTTTACTTCAAAAAAAGGCAAAGAAAAGCATTCCGATTTTCAGAATATTATCAGATTCACCAAAATATCGAAATTAAGCCAAAATCAAGAATCGAACACGGAAAAAAGTTTTGGTAGTCTAATGCCTCGACCGCCTTGTTTTTCATTTTTTCCCATCTAACTTCGGGAATCCAGCTAACGACCATACAAAAGCACGCATCCCTTCGCCATACTACCCCTCAAATGCCATATATATAAAACAATATGACCGACTGTGAAAAAGTAGATAAATAAGAAAACAATAGAAAGAAGAGAAGTACTCGATCCAGCGATTCACCGATCACGGAACCTCAATGCTAACCACTTCTTTTTTTGAAACGGAAACTGCAGCAACACACAGCTAAAGGACAAAACGGGTGGCTAAACGTGGTGTCCTTTTTTCGACGACATATAACAGAGAACATAATCCATGGATTGACTTGCCAAGAGCAGAAACGAGAAATGACATGACACCTCGACCTCTCTGTCAGATAAGGGTCACAATCGCTGACCACATTTACCAGCATACTGTCTGGTAAACCTAAAATTTAGCATGCTAGTAAAATTGTCCCGATAACGGGGCTATTGTGGGCGTCCCGATATGCAGTAAGCACGTACTGCAGAAACGTCAAAAAGTCATTCCTCTACCTCCACGCACACCAGCAACAACAAAACGAACAAAATGAGAAATTAACCATATCACGGAGTCTGTCTTCGACTTCGGAAAGGTGGAGGAATCCGACCGCATGATAATGCCGGTGATGCAAACAGTGACAGAACTAATAGTGGGGAAAGCAAGCTGATTTCGCAGCCAGAGCTGATTATCCAGGTGACCACTGCACGTAAATCTATGCGGACACGTGTCTAATTATCTCCATTGACAAAATGTAGCCGTGCAAATAATTCCAATTCAGTGTAGACTTTCGTTTGTAGGTAATAACTTATTAATGACTCTGTACCAAGAGAAAGCCGCTTCCACGGTGTGACTCGTGAGACTGATGTTGGCCTATACAACCTTCCAACGGACACCCGGTGATAACAGTTTAAATCGGTTGGGCCAGACCACTCCCTCCCTGTGAGCAAACAGGAATTGTGTCGTGACCACTTGCAGCATCAAAATGTCGACCCCCTGATAGCTCACCGCGCGAACTCTCGAACGGGAGATGAATGCAGCCAATATCAGTGGCGAAGTAAGACCAACACTGAGGCGACGAAAGTCATAGGATACCTCCTAATATTGTGGCGAACCTCCTTTTGCTCGGCGTTGTGCAGGGACTCGACAAGTCGTTGGAAGTCCCCTGCAGAAATATTCATCCATGCTGCCTCTGTAGCCGTCCATAATTGCGAAACCGCTCCCAGTGAACGATTTTGTGCACGAACTGACCTCTCAGCTACGTCCACAAATGTTCTATGGTTATTCATATCGGGTGACCTGGTTGGCCAAATCATTCTCTCGAATTATCCAGAATGTTCTTCAAACTAATCGCAAACAACAGTGGCCCGATGACATGGTGCATTGTCATCCATAAAAATTCCATCGTTGTTTCGGAACATGATGTCCATGAATGGCTGCAAATGCTCTCCAAGTAGCCAAACATAACTATTTCGTGTCAATTATCGGTTCATTTTGACCAGAGGATCCAGTCCATTCCAAGTAAACACAGCCCAAACCATTATGGAGCCACCACCAACTTGCACAGTGACTTGTTGACAACTTGAGTCAATGGCGTCTATGGGTCTGCGCCACACTCGAATCCCACCATCATCTCTTTCTTACACTCTGAAATCGGGACTAACCTGCCCAGGCCACCGTTTTCCAGTCGCCTACGGTCCAACCGGTATGGTCACGGGCTCAGGACAGGAGTTGTAGACGATGTCGTACTGTTAGCAAAGGCAATCTCGTCTGTCGTCTGCTGCCATAGCCCATTAACGCCAAGTTCCTCCGCACTGTCCTAACGTCTGCCTTCATCGCACATTGACATCCGCGTTGAAAGTCGGTTAATTCTCGTCACGCAGCCATAATCACTAATCACTTCGGAAACCTTTCAACACGAATCATGTGAGTACAAATGATAGCTCCGCCAATGCATTGCCGTCTTATAACATGTGTATGCGATACTACTGCCATCTGTGTACATACACACTGCTATCCCGTGACTTTTGTCA
Source organism: Schistocerca piceifrons (assembly GCF_021461385.2). NCBI lineage: Eukaryota > Metazoa > Arthropoda > Insecta > Orthoptera > Acrididae > Schistocerca > Schistocerca piceifrons. Next base: position 235,097,798 of record NC_060149.1, on the reverse strand, counting down.
CCCAAGTACACTGTCCGTACTAGAGTGAAGAACTGTGACGCGATAATATGTAATTAAGGGGTAACAATCATTGTCATATGTCGGTCATAAAATGGCCGTGATATTTGAGAGAGACAAGCCTCCTTCCGTGCAAGGCTTCGTCAGCATCTCGTAACGTACTTTAAATATATGCATTTTCCAGATAAAACGGCCAGATAGTTGCCGCAATTGTTTCGCTGCCCTTTTTGCAGTGAGAAAGATCTGCGTGATACAATATGCCTTACACAAAATACAGATATGCAAGATTCATACTATCTACAAAATGGTAAGCGAGCGTCGTTCGTGCTCCAGTTCGGCACCCTGAATTTTATTAGTAATAGATTTCCAATTCAAAGCCGGCATCTTCAGTGGGCAACGATCAACGACAACCCCCAAAGGTGTGCGCCCATCCACAAACCGTGTCCAGAGAGGACAGTGTCCTCGAAGCCGCGTAGGTTGAGGAATTTACATTTGTCTTCATTTAAGTGCACGCCTCAAGTAATACAAAAACCATCGATTGCTAGTTTTAACAATGGGACTTCCTCACTTCGACGGAGGAGGACCAACACGTCATCGGCAAACAACTTAACTGTGAGGATTTAAATTTGACAGCCGATCAATAACTTGCTGCAGCAACTTTCCGAGGAACAGGACAAAGAAAAACAGAGAGGGGACTGGCCTAAGGCACTCCCCGACAGAGAACAATCTGTGGTGTCAGCCACCCAGTAACCACCACTGACGCTGCAATGTCATTCTACAAGTTAGAAAGAACGACGCGTGCAGGAGCCACCAATCACCAACACGTTATGTAAATAAGTGCGACTAACACTATCAAATATCTTTTAAAAAAATCGAAGGAGGCAAAAGCACAACGAATAGCTGTAACAGCAGCCACCAAAACCACATCCCTATACTCTTCTACCGTAGTCAAAAAGGTACGGCCATGGAAGCAACAGTGATGTTTACGAATCACAAGACCAAGCATTAAGGACAATCTGCTGTTCACAGCCCGAGTAACAGTTTTTTAGTAAAAACTATGCAGCTTGAAGAGACGAAAATCAGCCACTGTTAAACAGCCATGATGCTTCGGAATGTTAATTTTCCCCACCTTGAAGCTCGCAGGTACGGCTCATCCATGCAAAATCTCGTTTCAAATGAAAGTAAAAGTAGGAGCCAAGCGATTCTAAAAATGTAAACACATTTCTCTCAGCATGCCGTCTGGACCAGGGGATTTATGGAAGGGGGAATTAGCCGTAAAATCTAAGACTTCATCCTCCAAAAAAATCCGATAAAATATCAACATTGTGGTCAGGCTTTATCACCTGACAAAGGGTCGCAAAACTAGCGTCATAATGGATACCCACGTGTCATCCACTGGACACAACTATGCACAGTATTTGATATAAAGCTTGAGTCACCTCTCTTTGAGTAGTCAACTGACGGTTATCATTTGCGATGGCGGAGGTAATAACGAGAATCACGACGAAGAATGTGATGGCGAAGCAGGTAACACAAGATTGTCAGTTCCTTGTTAACGAGAGAACGTGGCTTAGATTTCACCCTCGACAGTTCCATCTGTTGCTTCTTAATCAGCGGCAAATTAGCCTTGATCCGCAGAATGTCAGCGGCGTATCACCTGCTCGTGGATGTAACTCACGAAGAACCGTATAACAAAACTCATACGTGTTCCGAAAGCCTCTCGCCCTTGCCACAGAATAACATATAAGCGTTTTTCGCATTCGTGGCTTTGCATACTGAGACCATAATCCCAATAAGCATGGGTAACGCTCTACCGAGCGGAGGCAAAATGTCTACTCAGCCCCAGTCACGGCATCAACGGACCCATAAGCAAGCTTAGAAACGTGGAGTATCCACTGAGGACAACAATACTTATGGTTTGTCGGATGAGGTCGATAATCAAATCGTTCAAATGGCTCTGAGCACTATGGGACTTAACGTCTGAGGTCATCAGTCCCCTAGAACTTATAACTACTTAAACCTAACTAACCTAAGTACATCACACACATCCATGCCCGATGTAGGATTCGAACCTGCGACCGTAGCGGTCGCGCGGTTCCAGTCCGTAGCGCCTAGAACCGCTCGGCCACACCGGCCGGCGTCGATAATCACTGCAACAGCACAGCGATCAGTGAAAGGAGCAGGAATCAGTCCACTACAAGAATCTGATGAAACGGAACATCGGAGAAACAAAATTTGTCAAGTCTGCTTTTAGACGTCGCAGCAGAAAACGTGAATTTTACCAACGTCGTACATTTATGTTCCCGAACATCCCTCAGACGCATCGGAAGAACCAATTCATGAAGATCACGACTAAAATTAAAACGTATAGGCTGGTCAACGGGAAGTAACATGCAGTTATTATTACCCAGCAGAAAGTTCCGAGGAGTCTTACGCAAAATGTAAGGGGGCTCCTCTCTGTAAAATTTCGAGTAGCGAACGTTTGACTCGTGCCAGCCGGTGCATAAGGCACACCCAGGGTACAGTCAAAATGACGACAAGCAATCCTACAGCCAGAATTGAGAAATTCAACGCCAGTGACGGGAATACCTTCACGATAAAAGAGCAGTACCAATCGAATCCTCAAAGCGGTCTGGAATCCGGGGAGAGAGAAGGTGGTACATAATGCTTCCTGCACGAATATAACATCTGCCGTAGAATCATAAATAAACTGACGGAGAGCAGCGAGACGTAATTCAGATTCAATGCGACTGACATTCAAAGTAATAAAGATGTATGCCTGAGTCGTCTATCAAAGTGGGATAAAAGTAAAGTCCGTCTATGCCACATTCCGATCGTCAATTCATTGCATAGTCCATAGACGAGTCCGGGGATGGGGCACAAGTCCCACGCCCTGCAGAATTCCTACGCCGTGATTTCTCGAGCGAGACAGAATGAACTGAGTGGACACGCTGTGAGGCAAAATCACCTCAGCAGCCGGAAGAGTAGGGGGATCAAGCACAAGATCTGAATCTGCACGCGATGAACCAGGAAAAGTAATCTACTGCACAAAGGATCATCCAGCATGGCAGACAGGGACGGAACAACAGACTCAGCAGGCGACAGGACAGAAGCAACCTCGGTGCGACTCCTGCGCTAAAAGATACAAAGACGGAAGTTACGAAGGTTGCGTAACCGGAGTGCTGTCGATGGCGGTCGATACGGAGACACTCGGGCATCTTTGTTCGTCAGACTGTCCTACTGCATATATTTAGCGTAGGGACTACGAAGATAAGATACGAGATATTATGGCTCATATGGAGGCATATAGACAGTCGTTTCTCCCTCGCTCCATTTGAGTGTAATAGCAAAGGAAACGATTAGTTGTTGAACAGGGTACCCTCCGCCATGCACCGTATGGTGGCTCGCGGAGTGGTATGTAGACATAGATGAACAAGGGACATTACACATTAAGCATCTGCTATCTGGGTACGACGTCGCTTATGTTGAAGTACCTGAGCATCAGTACGGGGAGCAAACGGCGTAGAATCCGTCGTTGGTTTTAGTGGGGGAAAACTTCCAGCGAATAAACTCAGATCAAGCTGAGGATTGTGGTTGGGTTGTTTGGGGAAGGAGACCAGACAGCGAGGTCATCGGTCTCATCGGATTAGGGAAGGATGGGGAAGGAAGTCGGCCGTGCCCTTTCAGAGGAACCATGCCGGCATTTGCCTGGAGTGATTTAGGGAAATCACGGAAAACCTAAATCAGGATGGCCGGACGCGGGATTGAACCGTCGTCCTCCCGAATGCGAGGCCAGTGTCCAACCACTGCGCCATCTCGCTCGGTGAAGCTGTGGATTGCCACTGGAATTAGCAGCAAGCGAACGAGACCTGCTACCGTCAGTTTATGTCGCTTTCGAAGTGTTTTTTAGAACAAAATCCCGCATCTAAAATTTAGACGTTGGTGATCATTCTCTTTACATAAGAAGCATGTCCTAAGTAACATTGACCCGATAACCACAAATTTGAATATATGACAGGATGTTCTGTTTAATAAACATCTCGACGGAACGGATACCAGTACAGCACTGAAAGCGTTGTTGACTCGACCAACCTTCCCAGCAAATGCCCTTAACATCATCAATCTTAAGCAACACATTCTTAAGATACTGATCACCTACGCCCATCGGGAAATTAAATATCACTATTAGCAAGGAAGATAACACTGACACATCCCTATGGCGGGAAGAAACGTGACTGCCGTGATTAAATAACAGCCTGTCTACTGGTAGGTGGTTCATGAATTTTACAAAGAAGACATTAACATCAGTGATCTGAAATAACACCACGTTTCCACTAATCAATCATGAGTTTCGAGGGAACTTAGCTACACATTACTGGTGGACTTTCAAAAAGCAAAACTTAAGTGGAATTAAGTTGGACAAGTTGTTGGCAAAGAAGCTGTGGGAATCGCTACGAGAAACACTGTTATATTAACACAAAAGACGAACCAGCGGCGAATAACCACTCACAAGAGTCACAACCCACCACGTACACAACAAACTGTTATAGAGATGGGGCCCCTCCACGCCCGCACCAACGTGGTGTCCAAACCAAAAGTTCTACTGTCACCTCCGTAAACATGTTAGTTGTCTAGTAAGTGGATCACAGGATGCTGGGCTGTGATGTTGTCCGTGCGTCTGGGTAAGACTACGCATTAACACGGTCCATCAGGTGATAGATAGTGGACGAAACGCGAGTGAGGGTAGCGATTTGAAGAGCAGAGGGAAAAAAGTGCCATGGCTCGTGCCGTGGGAAAGAAACCTCTGCGACAGTGGGATGGGTAGTAAGAGCAGTAGTGGCTTACTAGCTGCGATAGCTCATGCAAGGTTGGATTTGTTAGTATAGGTATCATGCATCATTACCATGACAAGCGATGGCGATGTGTCCCAGTTGCTGCTGCTGCTGCATTCCTGGAACAATCAAGATCGTTATACAGTAGTGGGAGATCGGCCATAGATCATCTTACTGTGTGGGGGATGTGTGGAGCTTGTTTGCATGCAGTGTACGGTACGGCTTCCCTGTGTGGTGCCAGTTATTCGGCAGTGTATTCCAGCTGGATATCCAGTAATGGCGTCTGATTAACAGGGGCTCGCCTGTGCCGTTATGTTTGCGTATGCTTGGCCATAGATGTTATGCCCTTACAAGTATGTCTTTTGGTCTTTTATGTTTCCATCTATGGTTGTGGTCGTAGTTCCCCAGATTCAGAATAAACGGGTTCTGCGAATGTCTGGAGTTTCTGTATAGTCTTGTGGTGAGTTTGTGGATTACCTCCGTGAGAGTCTCAAGTCGGTATTCCCGGTGAAGGTCCGCGATGCGTGTGTATCGTGGAGCATTGCTTATGATTTTGAGTACTTTGTTTTGTATGAGCTGCAGACGGCGCAGGCGTGTAGGCGCAGCGTATCCCCAGACAGGAGCTGCGTACGTCATCAGGGGTCGGATAAGTGTCATGTACATGGACACCCTTCTGTTCAGTGTGCTACGCCTGTTGAGCATAGGATAGAGCTGTTTGAGCCTCGCGCTAGCTCGGTTGGTCATGTGTTGTATGTGGTCCCCCCAGAGTAATTTCCGGTCCAGCCAGACACCGAGGTATTTGACTTTCTCGCGGAAACGTATTGGACGTGCATGTAGAGTTATTGGTCTGCAGTAGCGGTGTTTGCGCAGTTGCTTCGGTCTTCTAGTGAACGGAACGGCTTCGCACTTGTCGGCGTTTACTCTAACACGCCATTTCTCCAACCAAGGCTCGGCCACTCTGAGTGCAGTCTGTAGGCGTGACGTAATGTTTGATGGTTTCCAATCTTGCGCAAGGATGGCTGTGTCATCCGCGTAGATTGCCATCATTGTGTTGTGTGTGGTTGGGAGATCGTTTATGTAGAGGTTAAACAGTAGGGGCCCTAGGATGCTTCCCTGGGGTACTCCCGCGTGTATACCGTGTCGTGTTGATTGTTTTCCCTGCACGTCAGTGTTGAAACTCCTGTCTGTGAGGTATGAGTGTATTAGACGCAGCAGCCCGTCAGGGAATCCCGCGTCGCTGAGTTTGCGGATGAGGCCGTTGTGCCATAGACGGTCGAAAGCCTTTTCGATGTCCAGGAACACTGCCCCTGTAGCTTTGTTTATGTTGAAGCCATGTGTTATATGTTCTACGACCCGTAGGAGTTGTTGTGTTGTGGAGTGGTGATTCCTGAAGCCGAATTGCTCCGGTCTCAGGATGTCATTTGTTATGCAGTGCCTAGTGATGCGTTTGAGAATCACCTTCTCAACAATCTTACTGAGCGAACTCAGAAGGCTGATGGGTCGGTAATTTTGTGGGAGGCTGTGGTCGTTCTCCGGCTTCCTGAACATCAGGACCTTGGCCGTCTTCCAAAAGGCGGGGAAGTGTTGGTGTTTTAGTATGGCATTCGTTATGTGTGTTAGGTACTCAGTTGCTTTATCCGTGAAATCCTGGAGGACACGGTTTTGAATGCCATCATGACCAGGGGCTTTCCTAGCAGCGGACTGTTACGACTCGAAACGCTGCAGCGGAGCGGAAGAGTAAACACGTCCTACCAGCACGGCATTGAAAACGGAAACGCCGCTGCTAGAGGGCTCCGACTTTAGCACGACAACGCGAGACCACACACAAGCACTGCGACATTTGCAACAATCCGCCGCCATAGTTTCACTGTCATCGTTCATTCTCCATACATTCCCAACTTGGATGAGGTTGTGGCTCCGTCAACAAAGTCGAACATTCTACGGTGGCGGTATCAACAAAATGGTCTCACGCTGGGGAATACAGGTTTCACGCCAGGGTGACTATGTTGAGAAGTAAATATGTAGACATAAAGAATAAAGATGTAAAATGTTAATAGAGTGTGTCTTATGTAGTAAGCTTCAAGAGTTTGCACATAAAAAAATAGGAGGCATTACTTTTCAGCACGCCCTCGTATACAAAGTATTTTATTAGTATTCCATGTATGATGAACAGAAAGAAAAATTACAATAATTTTCTTCAAGTGCTTTGAGAATTCACAACAGACTAGTAAGTCTTTATTTTAATTTTCTTACCAGTGATATCATATAAGGCAAATGCATTTCACCTTTCTCGACTGCCTTAGCTTTATGTGATGAGATATTTATATTTTAATTACTTTCATTAACACATACAGGGATTTCACCTCATACGGATGTCTGTCTGCCCCTAGAAACCTCTGTGTGCCAACATATTTTCAGAAGTGCGTGTGAGGAGGGCCGAACCTACCGATTACAGATGTCGGGTTCGAGCTGTGAAGTAATGATGTAGCTTGTGCCGCCGTTTGTGAGCAAATAAAGATAAAACTGAACACTTCTAATGTTTATTTTGTTTCTATATAATTTTATGGAATATAGGTTGCGGTAAGTCTCATCTGTTGCGAAGTCCGATGTACACTTTAAGCTGAAAGATGAGTGGTTGTGAATTGACTTAACTAGTGAATGTGGTCTCATGAGAAGAATTCTTAATTCTGATTTTGATATGGACTTCGATGAGTGGTTTATGTCCGCCATTCTGATGACGTATGGGTCAGAACAAAAGAATGTTATCAGTACATTCAATAGTTCCTGCGTAAACTGTCCACAGAATGTATCGATTGATACTATACCGGAGAAGAACTCTACATTTCCCAGTCAATGAAGCGTATTATTGTTTAGTCCTAAATGTATGCTGATAGAAAAATATATTTGCACTTCACGATAATATTTGAACAAACAGACCACATTATTGCTTAGTCTTCTTCATCCATTCAGGAAGCTCATGAAAAATATTTGCCATCAGACTAACAGGCACTCTGCAGCCATCCTAGCAGCATGTTGGTTATAGAAAAAGAGTTACTTCCAATTAAGAACCAGCGCTAGGAGCGAATAACGCTGTAGATGTCTTTTTGTATTAGACTTCCCATCAGAAATATATAGTTGAGTTGATCGCTGTTCTGTTGGGTAATCAATCCTCCAAAGAACCATTCTGTTGGCAAATATCAGTCGTCCAAGTCCGCGCTGGAATCGACTATCTTCTCATGTACCCTGCACGGTTATGCTGACGGTTTTTCGGTTCCTATGACAGCGATAGGCTTTATCTTCGTCATACCTCCAACACTTGGCAAGTGCTTCCGTTTGGGAGTTCGAGGTAGCTGCTCTCTTACTACAGACGAATATTCTTTAACACGATCGAACACTCTGTACCTGTAAGTCAACCAAGTCTGTCACTTATTTTACTCGTCTGAAATAACACATAGACAGTCGGCCATGTTTAGAGTTTGGATACGTTAGTTTTTTTTTTCAGTCATCACTCTGAATTTTGTAACTGTCACAATGTGAAACTAAGGTCCGTTCTCATGTAGCAAGCTGCGAAATATTTACTGTGTATAAGTTAACAGGATGTAAAACAACTGAATCTACGATGTATCTATGGAACAGACCCCGAAAGAGAAAACATAGCGCTAAGATTAACTTGTTTTCAAACTCATATATTTTGCAAAGTATTACATGCGCAAACACGATCGATACATGAATAGTACCGTAAACTCACCGAGTTTGCATTGCACACACCAATTGGCGTTATGAGTGCAGTGACTTGACAAAATGACGACGAAACAAGAAAAGAGATTTGGGGTTGTTATATGCCAGACGTTTTTTGTTATAACGATGCAGCGTGCATTCAAAAGGAGCTATGGAAAAGAACCGCTATGTAAGCTGAGAATTATGTGTTAGTATCGACAATTTAGGGAAACAGGAACGAGATACATCCAAGGTTAATTTTTTCTGCACAATGTCACAGATGGAGTTGGGCCGTTTTTCTTCTGTGAAAAGACTGTGATCGGTATTCCTTACATTGATATGATGCAGCTGCGGTTGTTTCCACAGCTGACTGCTGATTCAGAGATTTTCATCTTCTAACAAGATGGAGCACCCTTTCATTCAAGCACTGATGTTCATCGCTACCTAAATGACGAACGTCCGCATCGCTGAACTGGGCGTAGTGGTGAAGATGATGTGGCTTTCTTCCCATGGAAATGGACAATGATAACAGAATATCTTTCTTGGATGTTTTAGTTATGAGACAGTCCTATGGAAGTTTGGAACACAAAGTTTTTCGGACACATACGGACAGATATTTGCATAAAAACTCCAATCACCATCCAAAGCAAAACAGAGGTGTCATTAAAAGTCTTGTCGATAGAGCCGAGCGGATATGCACATCGGAATATCTGGACGCTGAAATAGAATATCTGAAGCAGGCTTTCGAGAAAAATGGTTACTCAGGGAAAGAAGTAAAGAGAATTTTGCGACCAAGGAATAGAAGACCGAAGGACAAGGATGAACCACAACGACTGAAAAATATAGTTTCTCTCCCTTTTCTTAAAAAAGTAACGGATCAGATCGGTAAGATTTTACAGAAACATGACATCAAATCGGTCTTTAGACCAACAAAGAAAATAGTCAAGTACTCAGGTTTGTGAAGGATAAACGCCCTCAAAAAATGGTTCAAATGGCTCTGAGCACTATGGGACTTAACTTCTGTGGTCATCAGTCCCCTAGAACTTAGAGCAACTTAAACCTAACTAACCTAAGGACATCACACATATCCATGCCCGCGGCAGGATTCGAACCTGCGACCGTAGCAGTCGCGCGGTTCCAGACTGTAGCGCCTAGAACCGTTCGGCCACTCCGGCCGGCTAAACACCCTCTCCTGACGACATGTGGTGTATACAAAATTAGGTGTACGTGTGGCAAAGTTTGTATTTGAACTACCAAGAGGAGCGTAAATACATGTTAAAGGAGCACAAAAGTCTTTTCCGATTAGGAAAAATAGAGAAATCAGCTGTAGAAGAGCATACTCTTCAGTCAGGGAACCACGAAGTGAAGTTCTCTGAAACAGAAATCTTATCTACAACGTCAAATTATTATCCACGATATGTAAAGAGGCCATTGAAATTTATAAACATCAAGATAATTTTAATAGGAAAGAGGAAGCAACGAAATTTAGCGACATATGGACAGTAGCTCTGCAGAATCGCTAGACAGTTTTATCTTTGACAAGACGAGAATCGATAGTTAAGTTTTGTCTCTGACAAGAATTATCGCTGCTCATCACGCGTTACTTTGACCACGCCCCCTTTCCTACAGTATTTATGTCGCTCTGGGACGTCCGAACGGTCAGTCCGGAAGACTCAGTGGAGGAACGCCTCTGAGGATGTCCAGCGCAGTCCTGGACGAAACATCAGGAACAGAAGAGTTTCTTGGACCACGACCTCACATCCCGAAAGGTTTACCAGCAGGTATGCCATCTGGTCGTGAAAGTCTTCATTCTATGATATGTTCCCTTGGCCCCCAGGTCGCCTGACTTTGTGACTTTCTTCTTTGAGGGTACATTAGGACTGTGTCTATGTATCCCCACTACCGAGAACACTGGAACATCTCAGGGGATTCATCAATGCTGCTGTGATGAGCATTGACAGTATGTTTCTACGTAAATTACGGAATGAACTTGACTACCACTTGAACGTGTGTCGGGTAATCAGAGAGACACTCACAGACTATTTCTAGAGTGAAAAATGCAAACTTCGTAAGTTTACGGGTCTGTTCATGCATCCGTAATATTTTCACACATAATACTTTCGAAAATATAGAGCTTTTAAAACGAATGAATCATTTATAGTAGCACTGTATTTGCTTCTACCTAAACGTCAGTGTAATACATCTATCCGTTTGCAATGCGCTTTGCATGCAGAAGGTAATGTTACATATTTTCGGAGAACCCATGTACTATGTGATCCAAAGTATCAGGACAGGTATCAGCTGACATTAATATGGGGCGTGGCCACCCTTCGCCTTTATGACGGCTTGAACTCTGTTGCGGACTTCTACGAGGTGTCTGAATGTCTGTGGAGGAATGAGAGCCCATTCTTCATCATGAGTCGAAACAGTAGAAGGTAGTGATGTCGGACGCGAGGGTCTCGGGCGAAATCGACGTTCTAACTCAAAACAAAGGTGTTCCATTGGGTTCAGGCATCGAATGTGGGTAGGTCAGTCCATTCCAGGAATGTCAATGTTCGCAAACCATTGCCTCACAGATCCTGCTTTATGCCAGGGTGCGTTGTCATGCTGATAAGACCACCCAAAGTCTTCGAACTGTTCCTCTGTTTCACCGAGTATAATTTGTTCATATCCTTCCCTAACCACGAAAACACCCCCGTTCCGAAACACCATCTCCCCCGTACTTCGGTGTTGGCGCTACCCACGGTGGCAGGTAAAGTTCTCCAGACATTCATCAAACCCAGACACTTCTATCGGATTTCCACGGGATATAGCGTAATTTATCGCTGCAATTAACTCGTCTCCAGTCATCCATAGTTCAGTGTCGTCGCTCTTTACACCACCTCAAGCGACACTTCGTACTGACTGTAGAACTGTATGGCTTATTAGGAACTGTTCGATCATTGTACGCCGTTCTTTTTAACGCTGTAAGCACATTCACTGCGCTACCTGAACTGCTGGTAACCCATTGGAACTAACGATTGATCCTTCTGCTGATTTCGTGCGATTTTTTCAACCACCTTCTGCAATGCCCGACGGACCATGTCCGTCAGTATATGGGGTCTACCTACACTTGGTTTAGCTGTGCTGTGATTGTACCTTCGCGTTCTCTCATCACAATCGAATCACCAACAGCCGATATGCACAGCTTTAGAAGGCTTGAAATGTCCATGATGGATTTGTTACTCTGGTGACATCCAATGATTACCCACGTTGGAAGTTAGTGAGCTCTCCTGACCGATCCATTCCGTTGTTACTGCTTCTTTACTGACAATGAGACCACCCGATGATAGGATTTTTGTAATTTTTATGTTTATGGTACGTGAAGTTCTGGACTCAAATATCAAACCAGTTCGATGCAGGCAGTTCGATCAAGCAGTTCGATGTAGCGCTCAAATGGTCTCGAGAAAATCAGCTTCGCTGTTTTCCTAACAACTTGAGCAACTGTAATTCGATAAGAGTAAAGTCGTTCTTGTCGACAGGCAGCGGAGCTCACTCTGTAGTATTAGAATTCAACTGATCAGTCGTTCGAATCAGGCTACAGTTCATTTCTCTTTTCTTTCGTTCAATTCAAATTACATCACTTAAAAATATAATTCAACAAATATATGTTAATTAACATACATCTAATCATTATTTTTATAAGAAATGAAGGTCTTTTTGTTTCTAATTAGCCATCGCATACAAAATTCCAGTTTTCATTTTAAAGTCTTAATTATCGATATTTTATGTTTTTTTTATTTAAACGATCTTTATTTGCAATCTTTTATATAAGATCAATAACTAGGACTTCATATTTGCAATGGAAACTAGAATTTTGTGTGTAATATGTAATTAGAAACAAGAAGACGTGCACTGTTCAAAAATTAGTCATTAGATATATGTTAACTGGCATATATTTGATGAATTTTATAATGATGTAGGAATTCAAAATGTACGGAAAGAAGACAATGGCGAGATTTGGACCAGCGATCTTTTGATTACCTGATTGCCATTCTCCAACGCTACCTAGCGAGCCGCCGTGACTGTCGTAATAAATGGCATTCCTTTTAGAGAATTAAATTTTCTGACATTCCTTGGCAAATACCAGAGTCGATTTTCTGAAAGATTTTTGAGAGTCGCATCGAGCAGCTTTAGGGTATTGATATTTCAGTTCTAAACTTCACGTATGAGAAATACAAAAAATTACAAAAATCTCATTGCTGGATAGTCTCCTTGTGAGAACACAGTACACCACGCCTCCTTTTGTATTGGAGGTTCAGCCTCCCGTGACAACGAGCGGTCATGTCCGCATTACATTGGGGTGACCACAAACCTTTGTCCCGATAGCTTACATCACTGTATGGAGCTAATGGAAAGCTATCAATAACGACTGAAACATTCAACAACAATTTGAACATTCAGTTTTAGTAAAGAATTACTAGATGAGTACCCGGCGTTGCCTGGATATGTATTTATTCCAATCTTCTATTAGTCGCTGTCTTCCTTCCCCCTCTCTCGCCATCTCCTCCTCCCTACTCTTTCTATCCATTTGCTCCTCCACCTCTAAGCACCTCCCCTTCGCCCTCTGTCCATCTCCTTTGTCCACACACCTCACCGCCGCCCCACACCGAACCCAGGTATTGTGTCTGGCTTTCAAATATACAATACATATTCTTTATACTTATGAGCAACTGAATTATACACATTTCTAGGAGTGCATGGAATCCAATTTCGACATTATTACGGCAGCGAAACGTCGTGGCTTTGACTGCCAGACACCGAAAGCGTTGGGAAGGCACCAGCTCGTGCGATTTTCGCCAGTTCGTAACCTACCATCAGCGTATGCCGAAGTGTAACGTGACTCATCAGGCTAGGCTAACTTATTTGCTAGCTCTGAGCACCCAGTGGAAGTGTTCTTGCTGACTTGTGACCAGGCAAGCTACAAGGATGGAGCAGTGAGTGTCATATCCCATAGCGATGGAGTGGTTCTCGATGTTATGGTTGTTCACAATCTGTTGTATTCCAGTTAAGTGGCAGGTGTGTCTTGCTCACTGTGATCCGCCTATCATTTGTCACAACCGATGATATTCGAAGCGACCTCTGCTATCAACACGATGCTGCACATAGAAGCTGACTCTTGCAGCCGCGTCTTCAGCCGAAACGGGGAACTTACAGTATGCCGTTTTCAAAGCGGGAAGTACAAATCCCAGTTCCAGCATGACCTTGAAGATGGATTGTCCCATAAGTCCGGCATTAACAATACCTCCGTCCGAACAGGCCTCGTAAGGCCCGACGGTACCGTCCGTCCGACCGACGTGTCATCCTCAACGCATAAGCGTCACTCGATGCGGGTATGGAGAAGCATTTGGTCAGCACGCCGCTCTCTCAGCCGTTGTCAGTTTTCGTGACCGGAACAGCTACTCCGCTACTTATCAGTCAAGTAGCTCCACAATTGGCTGACTGCACCCCACTTGCCAACAGCGCTCGGCAAAATAGACGGTGAGCCATCCATGTTCTAGCCTAGCCCAACAGCGCTTAATTTCGGTGATCTGACGGGAACCACTATTACCACTGCGGCAGAGCCGTTGGCATTAACAATCTAACTGTGATCAAATGCACCTTTGTCAGGCCCATCTTTCATTCTACTGTCACACCGACAGCCAGTATAGAGTATGACGCTATCCCAGTGGCATGACAGGCAGATCGATTCCATTTTTCGTGGCGACAACGGCACCCCGCCTTCTGCACGCCAGATAGCTCTAATTCAATTTATTACCAGCTTATTATTTATTTTATGCCCCCTAGAAGATACAGTACACTGCCATACACAGAAAGTGCGCACATGTCAAGGTAAGTCTCCAGATAAGCGTAACATATTTATGGTCAGACGCTATAGAGGGCGCACACAACACGAACTATATTACGCTTCCCCCTAACGTCATACAAATAGCTCCAAGCGAACAGCCACCCAAAAATGCGGATATAAGTAGACACACGACTCCGCGGCTCCACTTAATAAGTATCCATAGCCCAGAATTTCAAGTATCCGTAGTGTATCAAATGGTTCTGAGCACTATGGGACTTAACTTCTGAGGTCATTAGTCCCCTAGAACTTAGAACTACTTAAACCTAACTAACCTAAGGACATCACACACATCCATGCCCGAGGCAGGATTCGAACCTGCGACCGTAGCAGTCACGCGTTTCCAAACAGTAGCGCATAGAACCGCTCGGCCACCCCGGCCGGCGTTGTGTATCAACAATTAGTTCGAGAATATCAGCACCGCGCCTCAAGACTGCATCGGGAAATATCTACAGTCTTCGCCCAGACGGACCCACTTGAACATTCTACTGGTTACATTAGTCATAATTTACTGGATTCAGAATTGGACCACTGCTCAAATTTTAGTTCAATCGAACTTATAGCAACATTGCCACGCATCATCTTCACACTCAAGATACGCAACGTATATTTTCTCTTCATTAATTAGTGGAAAATAATATTAATTTGTTTCCTTCAGTTTCTGCGTAGATTTGCGTAAAACCTCTTTGGCCCTGTGACGAGGCTGTGTAGCTGCTAAGTGCAAGAAAGGCACTCTATGACAGCAGCTTCTTTCGGTGTAAAGGGATTCACTTCCTGCCATCTATTTATGTTTGACACCAAGTGTATTTGGTGAATACAGCAATTCCAAATGCTTCGACAAAGTTGTTTGCAGACGTGCTTCTATCTGTCTTTTTGTTTCAAAAATATTCAGAACTTCTTTCACAGAGTTTATGTTCATTGAGCTGCGATACACTTGTGGAGTATATAACTAGATGTATGTTGCGTTTACTCTACTTTCGGGAACCCAGAATAACATTTGAGCAGAAGATATTATCACAGAATACAGGTTGATTCTATTCATATAATTCTTCGCGGTATCTTGCTTCAAAATAGTGTTTGTCCACATCGTTGTACACGATTCTTTGGAAAAATTTTAACAAAGAAACGGCCCGATTGGGATGATTCACCCCAGCAGTGAGATACGCAATGTGCACTAATATGTTGTCCGCTACGCTGACAAACAATTCAATGGTGAAGCTTACCGTTCCCAGGCCAGTAAGAAAACTTACAGTATAGGAGCAATTTCATTTAACGCTCTATTTCCGGCCTTTTCAAATAGTCTCTGTGGTCAAAATACCGCGAGAACTTCTGGTGCACAGTGTCTGTGTTGCTTACAACGTGTGCATAAGATTTCACCGGGAGTCCTGTTTTGCGACAGAGTAGGTAAAATAGTCTCGTTTAGGTAGTCTAGATAAGGCACCGAATAAAGTCTAACGAACAAAGCTTTAATTTATGACTGTTGTATTCGTGCACTGACTGTGCGCAAAGCACATGCGTCATTGCGGTATCACAACAGTCTAAGCGTCGTGTGATGCAATTCGACGAGAACACCCACGTGTGTCCGTACTTTATGCCACAAGCTGGTTCAGTAAGAGAGAACTTCCGTCTTCTCTCCGCTTTTCACACTTAACTTCAGTTTCTGTCAAATCCTCCACGATATCCGTTCTCTGTAGAAGATGCTTCCAGATCATCAGCAGTGTAGCGGGGGTCCAAGACAGCCAGATATTTCCACTATTTTTTACATAACACTGAATTTTGAGTTGCTGGTATGGTACTACAGCAGGTCATGTTAAACCTGTTATAAAAAATCTTTAACTGATTATACACGTTTTCTTCTAAACAACATAAAACTAATACGCAGCTATGCGATAATAAAGTGTTTGTAAACTAGGGTTACGTTTCTTATGGTAATATGTAAGTGGGTTAGTATATGAAACTAATGTAGAAATGTACTATAAGCGGAACATATGTCGATTAATAAAAATTGTATATTTTCAGTTCATGTTTTTTATGAAAGAAAATTCTTTACTGTTTATTTTCTAGTACTATTAAGCCGTATTTCTATGCCAATGCGACCACACGCGAGGGGCGTGAAGAGGTATACAGACGTTATTACATCTCTCACTGTTTCAACCTCTTGTCGCATGACATGGACTCAGTTTCTGAGAACTGTAGTAAGTGTATGTTTCACTGTTACAATGAACTGTGAGACGATCAGATGGATAACTGTACAGCTGGCTTATCCAAACACACTTTCTCTCCTCGCAGTACTCCACTTCATTGCCATTTCGCTCCCAGCTACCTCCCCTGTGACAACGGTCTTTATCTCCTTAGGCTTCAGTGACAGAGTCCCCGGAATCAAACTTAGACAGATTTCCACGACCATCAAGTGTCGCTGTCTAAGACGACCCAGAGAGAGCTCATTTCACTTTAGGACTTACGGCTATACATCTACGAAGTCTGCATAGTCACTATCCGCACTGGCTGTATTGCGTCCTTGCAGTGGCAAGCATCTCAGTGCAAGTCCGATGCCCCCATACACTACTTGATCGAAAGTATCCAGCCCCCTATTAGTATTCATTAATATAGGCTGTATCACCCTTCGCCTTTATCATGGCTTGAACTATGCTGGAAACACATTCAGTGAGGTACTGGATGTATGTGGAGGAATGGCAGTCTCAAGAACAGAAACTGGAGAAGGCAGTGATGCTAGATATTGGGGTCTGGACATTCTGACTGATCCCATCCATTGGCTTCAACTCGGGACTCTGGTCACGCCAGTCCATCACAACACTATTATTGCCCATAATCCATTGCTCCATAGATGCTGCATAATGACAGGGTGCATTGTCATGTACGCGAAAGAACTTGCCCCCCTTCTAACAGCCGTGTACCACAAGTCTCTAGAGGAACGGAAGGTTCCAAATGATTGGAAAAGAGCACAGGTAGTCCCATTTTTCAAGAAGGGTCGCCGAGCAGATGCGCAAAACTATAGGCCTATATCTCTGACATCGATCTGTTGTAGAATTTTAGAACATGTTTTTTTGCTCGCGTATCATGTCATTTCTGGAAACCCAGAATCTACTCTGTAGGAATCAACATGGATTCCGGAAATAGCGATCGTGTGAGACGCAACCTGCTTTATTTGTTCACGAGACCCAGAAAATATTAGATACAGGCTCCCAGGTAGATGCCATTTTCCTTGACTTCCGGAAGGCATTCGATACAGTTCCGCACTGTCGCCTGATAAACGAAGTAAGAGCCTACGGAATGTCAGACCAGCTGTGTGGCTGGATTGAAGAGTTTTTAGCAAACAGAACACAGCATGTTGTTCTCAATGGAGAGACGTCTACAGACGTTAAAGTAACCTCTGGCGTACCACAGCGGAGTGTTATGGAACCATTGCTTTTCACAATATATATAAATGGCCTAGTAGATAGTGTCGGAAGTTCCATGCGGCTTTTCGCGGATGATGCTGTAGTATACAGAGAAGTTGCAGCATTAGAAAATTGCAGCGAAATGCAGGAAGATCTGCAGCGGATAGGCACTTGGTGCAGGGACTGGCAACTGACCCTTAACATAGACAAATGTAATTTACTGCGAATACATAGAAAGAAGGATCCTTTATTTTATGATTATATGATAGCGGAACAAACACTGGTAGCAGTTACTTCTGTAAAATATCTGGGAGTATGCGTATGGAACGATTTGAAGTGGAATGATCATATAAAATTAACTGTTGGTAAGGCAGGTGCCAGGTTGAGATTCATTGGGACAGTCCGTAGAAATGTAGTCCATCAACAAAGGAGGTGGCTTACAAAACACCCGTTCGGCCTATACTTGAGTATTGCTCATCCGTGTGGGATCCGTACCAGGTCGGGTTGACAGAGGAGATAGAGAAGATCCAAAGAAGAGCGGCGCGTTTCGTCACAGGGTTATTTGGTAAGCGTGATACCGTTACGGAGATGTTTAGCAAACTCAAGTGGCAGACTCTGCAAGAGAGGCGCTATGCATCGCGGTGTAGCTTGCTGTCCAGGTTTCGAGAGGGTGCGTTTCTGGATGAGGTATCGAATATATTGCTTCCCCCTAATTATACCTCCCGAGGAGATCACGAATGTAAAATTAGAGAGATTCGAGCGCGCACGGAGGCTTTCCGGCAATCGTTGTTCCCGCGAACCATACGCGAGTGTAACAGGAAAAGGAGGTAATGACAGTTGCACGTAAAGTGCCCTCCGCCACACATCGTTGGTGCCTTGTGGAGTATAAATGTAGATGTAGATGTACATGAATGCAAACTGTCATCGTCTCGGAAGTTTTTCTCTACTGTACGCAGCACACTATGCTGTAAAACATGTTGATGTCCTTCCGCATTTAGGGTTTTCTTAAGTGCAATAAGAGGACCACACCTTCACCACGAAAAACACCCACAGACCGCAATACCACCTCCTCTGCAGTTCACTGCTGGCACTATACATTATTGCAATTAGCGTTAACAAGCATTTTACATATCCAAACTACTCCCCTGAATTTTGCAGGTTATAGCGTGATCTATCACTCAAAATTACTCGTTTCTAGTCATCCGCTGCCGAAGGGTGTTGCTGTCTACATCACTTCAAGTGTCGCTTGAAGTGATCGCGGGAGGAGCTCCTCTGCCATTGCACCCCATTCATTTTAACTCCCTACGCACTTTCATTGTGCTAGCTGTAGTGCTGATAACATTTTGAAACTAACGAGTGATTCCTTCAGTTGATCTCATGCGGTTTTTCGCAACCATCTTCTGAAATGTTCGACGATCCCTACCCGTCACCACATGAGGTCTGCCAGGTCTTGATTTAGCTCCTGTTGTTCCTTTGCATTTGCACTTCACAAGCACATCACCAACAGTCAACTTGGGCAGTCAACTTGGGCAGCCTTAGAAGGGTTGAATGCCGTAGGTGGATTTATTGTTCAAGTGTCATCCAAAGACTAGTCCTCCTCCTAGGTCATTGAGTGACTTTATTGCAGCTCCATAGTATTCCCGGACCCTAGTAATTTCCGACACCTCAAACGGCTGTGAGATTTTTCTCCTTACGTTCGGAAAGTCGCCACAATGAACGCCCACGCGTTACCTCTACTGCACATTTCTGTTACTAGCGTGCATCTATTTCAGACAGGGGACTGGGTATCGCGAAGACATTTCGTGCGCTATGGAGACTTGTTATGGCATTAAAGAGCTGCCAGATACTGTTGATTTCTACAGTGTGAGTGGACGGACATCTCATAACTTCTGACCTATCGTTTGCACCTGCGATGAGTATTTATCGTTGTGTTCTTAGAGGAACAGCTGAGCGCAATATTACATGCTGATAAAAGGAATAATTAGGATCAGGAGTAACGCACAAGGGGAGGCCACGACGTTTGGAACGCGGATTTACTGTAAATGTCGTACACTCGTAGTACTCCATGACGACAACAAAATGTGTAAGCAGTAGCGAGTACTTCTCAAGCGTTACTGAGAAAATCGCAAGGTAATTTCGGTCGTCGAATATATATCTGTGCGTGTCCATTTTAACAATGAAGCGGCTGCAGCCGAGTGGTGACGGCACTGTAACTCAGCGTGTTCTGTCAGCACGTTAGCTTCCCTTTCTAATAAAAAAACTGAGCGAACGGATGAACGAACAAACTGAACGGGTGTCATCGGACTCCTCCCTGAACAAATTCAGCGAACAATATAGAACAAAATGTATTTTTTAAGTGTTTGGCGTTCAAGTCGCTGGGTCGCTGGATCGAGTACCGTTCGACAGTTTTTTTTATTTTCAACAGTCATTTTCTTTACTATTTATATTACAGTTGATATAATGGGAAAAATACGTGTAACTTTTATTAAATTTACAATCTTATTTGACAGTCTACTAATTTTTATTATCACAAATAATGTGTTATTCATAAATATCGACTAGTTAACGACCAAACGCATAAAGTGATACTGAAAATGTATGCTTGTCCGTGTCTTCAAAACTGTTCGTATTTAATCGAAAGAGAACGAGAAATTGCTTCTCGGAAGACGCTGTTAAAATACACTCGATACTACATAACCAATTATCAGCGCCGATTTTTAAGGAAATACTGCGTTATGCAGGGTTTGCTCCAAACTATCGTCTGAAAGAGGAGTTTTTGAAAATGTTAACGAAGTTTGTTTTTCCACGGAAACCGTCAAAAGGCCTTGCGTATGTGGAAACATAGCATTTATTCAATGCAGCTGGTGCAGATTAACTTTGTTTTCCATGTTCTTGCGAAAAATACCTTCCTGCAACTTGTACTCGTAATGTCGAAAGCGACGATTAATTCTACGTCTTTCGAAAGCCGTCTGTGCCGGTCAAAACTTGGAGGTAACAAGTCGTTTCGGGCTCCTTCTAGGTATAAGGGATTTCTCAAATCACGGACAAGCATACATTTTCAGTATCACTTTATGTGTTTGGTCGTTTACTAGTCGATAGTTGTGAATATTACATTATTTATGATAATAAAAATTAGTAGACTCCCAAACAACATTGTAAATTTAGTAAACGTTCATCCGATTACATGTATTTTCGCCATTATATCAATTGTATTATAAATAATAAAGAAAATGACTGTGTTGAAAATAAAAAAAACTGACGAACGGAACTCGATCCAGCGATCCAGCGGCTAGAACGCCAAACACTTTTTTTTAAAAAAGAATTTTGTTCTATATTGTTCGTTGAATTTGTTCAGGGCGGACGTCCGATGCCACCCGTCCCAGTTTGTTCGTTCATCCGTTCGCACAATTTTTATTTTATTTTAAAGGGTAGCTAACGCTCTGACCAAACACGTTGAGCTACCGTGTCAGCACCACTCGGCCGCATCCGCTTCACGGTTAAAATGGCCAGGCACAAATATATATTCGACGACCGAAATTATCTTGCGATTTTATCAATAACGCTTGAGAAGTACGCGCTACTGGTTACACATTTTGTTGTCCTCGTGGAGTACTACAAGTGTACGAAGTTTGCAGTAAATCCGCGTTCCAAACGTCGTAGCCTACCCTTGTTAGACTTCTAAAAAACGTTAAGCAAATGATTTCTTTGTAAGCATACATTTTAGATGGCTCCGACTATCTAAAACGGTAATTTTAAATATGTATGGATATTTATAAGCCACCCAGTAGAGATTTCTTTTGTTTATTTGTTGCTGAGTAAGTACCGGGTTCACATGCTCGCCATCAGCGGCATCTGCATTGCAGAAGACAAAATATATTTCAATATACACTGACGAGAAAAAACTCTACATAATAGCTTGTTTGTCCGTCTTTGGAACGAAATATATCACTGATTCTGCATATTAGGGATCCGACAGTTTGTTGGTAGGTTTTTGGACGTATATGCCATTAGATGTGTACGCACTGGTCATGTAATTCGCGTAAACAACGGGCTGCTGATTTGCGTACGCGGTGATGGCGCCCGATGGTGACTCAGACGTGTTGCATAGGATTTACATCGGGCGAATTTGGTCGTCGAAAGATCAACGAGAGTTCACTGTAATGCTCATCAAACCACTGTAGCACGGTTCTGACTCCGAGACACGGACGTCTATGCCGCTGAAAGATGACATCGCCATCGGGGAAGAAATCAAACACAAAGGGATGCAGGTGGTTCGCAGCTGTCAGCGTGTCTACAATTACTACCGCAGGTACCATGCAAGCACAGGAGAATGTCTCCCATAGCATAATACTGCTCCCAATACCCTGCGTCCATGGCGCTCTGCACGTTTCGAGCCGCAGTTCACCTCGATGACGATGTTTGTGAATACGACCATCGATCTAGTGTAGCAAATTGTGATTCACGTGAAGAGCTGACCCGTTTCCATTGGTTGATGGTCGTATTCGGACGTTCCCGTGCCCACTGTAATCGTAATTAACTATGCCGTTGGGTCAATATGTGAATACGAAGCAGAAATCTATTGCGGAGTCCATGTTCAACAATAGATGATGAGCGGTGACGCCGAAATATTTTGCGTGCATCAGCATTGTGCTCTTTCGCCAGAGATGCCACAGATCACCATCTATCCTACTTTATAGAACAGACAAGCCTCCGAACCTTATGTTCTGTAAAGAGTCGACGTCCAACAATATAGAGGTAGTGCTAGTTCCACTGTCTTACCTCTTTTCATAGATGCTCACGGTAGTAGCAGGAGAACATTCGACCGGTTTCGCCATTTTCGAGATACTCGTTCACAGGCTGTGGATAATAATAATCTGCCCTTTGTCAAAGTCGCATATTTTAATGGATTCCACATCTGCAGAGTACAGAGTGATTCAAAAAGAATACCACAACTTTAAAAATGTGTATTTAATGAAAGAAACATAATATAACCTTCTGTTATACATCATTACAAAGAGTATTTAAAAAGGTTTTTTTTTTCACTCAAAAACAAGTTCAGAGATGTTCAATATGGCCCCCTCCAGACACACGAGCAATATCAACCCGATACTCCAACTCGTTCCACACTCTCTGTAGCATATCAGGCGTAACAGTTTGGATAGCTGCTGTTATTTCTCGTTTCAAATCATCAATGGTGGCTGAGAGAGGTGGCCGAAACACCATATCCTTAACATACCC
The DNA here is from genome assembly GCF_021461385.2 of Schistocerca piceifrons. Lineage (NCBI taxonomy): Eukaryota > Metazoa > Arthropoda > Insecta > Orthoptera > Acrididae > Schistocerca > Schistocerca piceifrons. Next base: position 235,074,732 of record NC_060149.1, on the reverse strand, counting down.
CCATAAGAAAAAATCGCAGGGGGTAATATCAGGGCTTCTTGGAGGCCAGTGATGACGTGCTCTGTCACGGGCTGCCTGGCGGCCGATCCATCGCCTCGGGTAGTTGACGTTCAGGTAGTTACGGACAGGTAAGTGCCAATGTGGTGGCGCTCCATCCTGCTGAAATATGAATTGTTGTGCTTCTTGTTCGAGCTGAGGGAACAGCCAATTCTCTAACATCTCCAGATACTGTAGTCCAGTTACAGTAGCACCTTCGAAGAAAAAGGGACCAAAAACTTTATTGGCTGAAATGGGAAACAAATGTACAACTAAATGAAACATTATAGCTCCCTTAATTCGCCGACAGATAGTGCTTAGCTCTACCTTTTGTCGTTGCAGAGTTTTAAATTCCTAAAGTTGTGGTATTCTTTTTGAATCACCTTGTATATCTTCGCTAGGGCGATCCCCCGTCAGTGTATGCTCTGCTTACATACTTGTTACCGCGTTACGCGTCCGCAATACCACGGCATCCAACGTCGCGGTGGGCAGTTGTCACAATGCTTCGGCTTATCAGTGTTCATTTATCTCTGCTGTGTTCTATTTCGTATTACTTAGTGTGGATGCTGTTATTTTCATAAAACACAAACTACCTTATATACTTGTTTCTTGGGGTTCAGTTCCTCAATCAGTAAAAACGGAACACTTATAGGATATTTCTCTGCCTCGTGATGACTGGGTGTTGTGTGCTGTCCTTAGGTTAGTTAGGTTTAAGTAGTTCTAAGTTCTAGGGGACTGATGACCATAGATGTTAGGTCCCATAGTGCTCAGAGCCATTTGAACCATTTTGAACTTATAGGAAAACTGTTGTCCGTTTTCCTGTCTGTCTGTCTGTCTCTCTGTGTGTTTGTCCTACTGTTAATACCCCTTTTGCTTAGCAACGATTAGTGGTATCAAGCTGAAATTAATATGATATGCTACGGTCCCTTGGCGGTGTCAAAAATTGAAGCTTCTGACTCAAAGCAATCAAATGATACGGCCGGTTATATCATAAATTTCGATACTTGCAAACTCACTCATCAAAACTTATGGTGTACTTTCCATCGACCTAGAATCAAAAAAATTGCCAAGAAGCGCAGTTTCGTAGTACAAGTAAAGGAAAAATCCCAAAACTGTTAATTTGTAATAACATCACAAATTTTTGGTTGTCTGTGTTTGTCCGTCTGTTAAGACGCCTTTTTCTCAAGAACGGTGAGGGGTATCAAGCGGAAATTCATGCCACATGCTAAGGTCTACTGTCCCTTGGCTGTGTGAAAAATTGAACCTTCGGAGCGAACGCAGTCAAAAGATACAGCCATATATGTCACATATTTTAATATTCGCTTATGCTCTCAACAAACCCTACAGATGAGCTATAAATACATATTCCGACGTCGGGCTTGCTGGTCTTGCGGTAGAGTGTTTGCCTGAAAACCAAGAGGACTCAGCATCAAATTTCGGTCGAACTACCAGTTTTTTCAGTCTTGTTTTTAACCTAGTTTTCACCTCTCTGCGATGAGCGGAGTCGCCAGAAACAGCACACGGTCCGAGTTCCACGTTACGCTGTAGGTCCCTTTCCCTGGTTGGATAACTGGGGTAGGTTTGGAACACGCACCAGTCAACTGAGCGACATAAAATTACTGTTATTGTCTAAACACACACATCAAAAAAGTTTTGCGTCACCCCGGTTCTCAGAACTCCTGAAGATAGACGTTGACTGTGGATATTGTATCACAGACACAGTCACTTTGACTGTTCAGAGATGCCACTAAACCCACCCAAAGAAGTAAACAACCATGCATGAGCAGCGCCTATTAGACGGAGGGGGTCAGACAGCCGATTGGTTCCAGTCATTCTACCGGGAAGGAGGTACACGGCTCGTGTTGTCTGTAGTTCAACCATGCCTAGACGGTCAATACCGCGGTTCGATCGCGGTCGCATTGTTCCTTTGTGCCAACAAGCGCTCTCAACAAGGCAAGTGTCCAGGCGTCTCGGAGTGAACCAAAGCGATGTTGTTCGGACATGGAGGAGATACAGAGAGACAGGAACTGGGAACTGTCGACGACATGCCTCACTCAGGCCGCCCAAGGACTGCTACTGCAGTGAATGACCGCTACCTACGGATTATTGCTCGGGGGAACCCTGACAGCAACGCCACCATGCTGAATAATGCTTTTAGTGCAGCCACAGGACGAAGTGTTACGACTCATATTGTGGGCAATAGGCTGCGTGATGAGCAACTTCACTCCCGACGTCCATGGCGAGGTTCATCTTTGCATCCACGACACCATGCAACGCAGTACAGATGGGCCCAACAACATGCCGAATGGACGGCTTTGGATTGGCATCACGTTCTCTTCACCCATGAGCGTCACATACGCTTTCAACCAGACAATCGTCGGAGACGTGTTTGGAGGCAACCCGGTCAGGCTTATCGCCTAAGACACACTGTCCAGCGAGTTTAGCAAGTTGGAGGTTCCCTGCTGTTTTGGGGTGGCATCATGTGGGGCCGACGTACGCCGCTGTTGGTCATGGAAGGGGCTGTAACGGCTGTACGATACGTGAATGTCATCCTCCGACCGATAGTGCAACCATATCGGCAGCATACTGGCGAGGCATTCGTCTTCATGGACGACCATTCACGCCCCCATCGTGCACATCTTGTGAATGGCTTCCTTCAGTCTAACGACGTCGCTCCTATCGAACATGCCTGGGATGGATTGAAAAGGGCTGTTTGTGGACGACGTGACCTGCCAACCACTCTGAGGGATCTACTCCGAATTGCCGTTGAGGAGTGGGACAATATTAACCAACAGTGCCTTGATAAACTTGTGGATAGTATGCATCAATGCAAGAGGACGTGCTACTGGGTATTAGAGGTACCGGTGTGTACAGCAATCTGGACCACCAACTCTGAAGGTCTCGCTGTATGGCGGTACAACACGCAATGTTCGGTTTTCATGAGCAATAAAAAGGGCGGAAACGATGTTTATGTTGATCTCTATTCCAGTTTTCTGTACAGATTCCGGAACTCTCGGATCTGAGGTGATGCGAAACTTGTTTTGGTATGTGTACATAATTAAGTTTGTATGGAATCCTCAGAGCGCGATGCCTACTCGCATTTGTCCGATTTCTTAAATGTTGTCACAGTTTTGCACAGCCATTGTCATTATTTGTTCTGTGTGTTACATATCTTAACTCATGTTACGACATGATTGAAATCATTACTGCAAAAATATAATATTCAGGCTGGAAAGCTTCTGACACGTGCAGACAATTATACCTTTAAATCACTTATCGCATCACATTTTAACGATGTTTTCAAAGACTCAGTAACACCCCACAATACGTATTCTACAACTTAACATTTTCCTGATATTAACTTACTAAAAGTAAACATAATTTTCACTATTAATGAAAACTTCGGATTTTTGTTAAGCATGCCAGTGAATACAGTGTCTTGGAAATGGTGATCCTGTATCTGTTATTCATTATTCAAGTTTGTATCCTCCAACAGATAAAGGACTTCACTGCAAATAAGACATAGCCTATCGATCTCTACAAAATGAAACTGACAGAAGGGAGACTGGTTCTTCCAATCACACTTACAGGAGGCTTATCGAGAGTGGATCGTTTCAAAGTATATCACCTTATTCGACTTATTGAGTTTTCATTATTCTTACTTCTTTTAGATCACCTGTTAGAAAAACATTTTCCGTGCAAATGAGAGATCCCTGGTCGATTTCTAGAAAATGAAAGTGCGAGAAACGGAAGTACGTTTCTCCGAGTTACTGTTGATAACGAAAGCGAAAGTGATGAAATTGCCAATCATTTCAAAGAATCTAAAATTCTTTTAATAAACGGCCCTTACTGAAATCCCTTTCGATAAGAACAGATGGACTTTGCACTCGATGAAAATGTTTACAGCAGCCGGAAGGCGAACAGAAGTCCGCTTGGCACCTGAAGACGTAACGCAATTCAGTTGTTTGCTGGAAAAGGTCGCCCATCGGAAGTTTTCAATTCAAATCATCTACTGCTGTTCATTTCTCTACCTTTCGTTCCGCTTACATTGTTGATTAACTTCTCGCATCTCGCACAGATGGTCACAGGGCAATTTTCTTCACGTTGTTGTAGAAGTAATTTAAAAAAAATCGTTGCTACTGTTATGTACATTGCGTTCAACGGAATTAGAATGCCTCAAATATACTGAAAGTTTTCAAAATGTCGAAACAAGCATTGTATAAAGGAGTGCTTTCGAAGGAGAGAATATATTACTGTTTGGGTAATGGTCTCGACAAATGGAATATGACGTAATGCGTATTAATATTTGCAGTTAAACTTCTAAAAATGTGAGTACGAAGCTATAGTAAATAAGATGCAGAAGTGTGCCAACGAGAAGGACTTACGATCCTGTCACGTTAGTTTTACTTTCTAATTGAGCTGAAACTGCGCAACGACAGCGGATGATTTCAGATTTTGTTCATTTTCAGGGTAATTTGGGAAATCCAAATTATAAATACTCAACAGCGTTACATCATCAATCTCCAATTTTCAAGAGATTTTAAATACTACTGATACTGAACCATAGGGAAAATAATTACGAGTGGTAACAATTGTTTCGAAATCTGGAACAGTTAATAAAACGTAAGTGTTCACGTAATGTGAGGAACCTTTTACACACAGTCTAGCACACTGGACTCGCATTCGCGAGGACGACGGTTCAAATCCACGATGAACCACCCTGATTTAAGATTTCCTTACATCACACCAGGCAAATTCTGGGATGGTTCTTTTGAAAGGACAGGATCTTTTTCCTTCCTCATCACTGAACCATTCCGAGCTTGTGCACCGTATCTAACGACCTCGATGTCGTTAAACACCAATCTTTCTTCCTTCCTTCCTTTGTAACTGTAGTCGTTGTGACTGGTCTTAGTTTTATTTCGGAGGTCAGACAACAGCATTGGGATTTATAACTGATTAAGCATAATTTAGATTAAAAGTAGCCAGTCGTTATTTTTGTAGTGTGTGTACTATATAAATACTGTATAATGGCTAGCTTCATAATATTATTCACCGGACAATTCTAAACTAACACATGGGTACATAACATTGTTTTGTAAAATACCTTTTGTATGCAAACTTGTTAGACTAAAACTTTTATTACATCGACAACAGTAACCAGGTGATAAGTAATTCACTGTCACTGTTGCATGTCCAATGTGTAGTGCATAAAATCGCATGCAGTTGGCGACAGTTTAGGATCACGCGTACAAGACAAATAGTAAATTGTTATTCGTTTGAAAACAAAGCAATTTGCTGATAAATATTATCAGTTATTCTCAACTTTAGAATGTGGGAGTGTCACAGGACAAATTAGCAGCAGCAGAAGTGTACCCTATACGTCTGTCAAAATTTCTGGGCCCATGAGGACGTTGCTGTCTTGAAATGCAAATAAATTCTTACTGAATGGAGAAACAGGCATCAACTGCCGTTAATTACTTAATTTATTAAAAATAGAGATTTTATCATTTTAGAGACCCCAGTGTCATCTTCAGAGGGCTGACACGTTTATTTTATATGTTTTACATAGCGTTGAGGATGAAATGGCCGTCCGGTGATTAATCTGTGGGTCCGAAACCAGTAACGAATCTACTTTTAATAAACAGAGTAATTAATACTGCTGATTCTATTCTACTTTCAGCAGCAATTCACATACCGTTTATTTTATATTCATACCCCACAGTGCAGTATGGCACTCGATGACACGATTGTTTGCACATCGAATCGAGCGAGGAGGTGCAATGGTTAAGGATCTAGACTTGCATTAGCATTCGACATCCGGGTTTAGTTTTACTTGGTTTCCCTAAATAGGTTGAGGATTGTTTTCTTTCAAAACAACACTATTTACTACCTGTCTTTGCTGTATTCGAATTTGAACTTCGTCTCTAATCATCGGGACGCTAAACCCAAATCTTCCCCACTTTTTTTGGATGCATGTTATTTTAAGCAATGCTGCAAACCAATATACAGCAACAATTAAATGCATGGAAAGTTGGAAGAAGGAAAGACGCTGTCTCGAGACTTCTACAGAATGGCAGGATCTCACGGATAAATATTGAGCATCGACAAATCACTCAATGAGAATTATTTTTTGGTAAACTAATGAAGTTTAATGCGTTGGCAAAAGTGCAGGCCGCAGCTGATTATTATCAAAAATTCAAATCCAAATGTTCTTGAATCCCTTCTTGGTGAGATTTACCACTAATCGCATTTTGATTCTCGTAGTTGCAAGTGTGGGTATTCGAATGTTAATAAAATAACCGTGGCGCGTTGAGTGGTACTCATATGTGAATAACACGTGTGTATGTGATGAAGGTGGGGGAGGGCTGTGTCTGTAGCCTGAAGCGTTTAGACTAAAGACTAACAAACCATTGCATAAATGACATACAAAATACTAAATCAGGTGATCCTAGTGCGTGTTCCTTCGGAAAGTTATACAGAGGTATGATCTTCTTTATCCAAACAGTTACATGATCTATGCATACAGTACGTCCCACAGCACTCTTTATCATTACTAAATCTCTTTGACACAGCATCATCAAAATCCAGAGCCTCAACATCGCGTCTTTGATTGTCAACGAATTCAGAAGACACCCTGTTCCTCTAACACAATAAAATACAACAAATGTACAGTGATGTAGGTGTTCATAGATCGACGAGGTTGTTTTGCTTTGTCCATCGCTTATACTTAACACACAATCGTAATAATGAGCTCATAGAAGTCCTAGCCCATGATGGATCCAGAAACTGCCATACAGAATAACAACTTCACTTCCCCACGGAGCGTCAAGAATTATGTTACTGTTCAGCTAACCAACTACGAAATATAAAGAACATGTGCTTCAGCAAAAGTGCTGCTTTTTATGAGTCTGATCGACTTTTCGGCGAGATCTTGGAATACTCTGTATTCGACATTTGAAGAGAATTAATCAATGGAGGATTCTGAAGGTGAGGGTGATGCAGAAGGAAGTTATTTCTTGAACAGTCTCCGTATTTATTGCACGATGTTACTGAATAGCAGTGGATTCGTGAGAATATGAACTAGTAATGCAGACAAAGGGGTTGCGTCGTGGCTACTCACACGTCTTCACCGTGGTCGGTTGACCTGAAATAACAGAGAGAAAAGGAAATTTTATTTTGCGCCCATATATGAATAAGAAATAAGAAGGGGTGGAAGTATCAAGTTAAAGACCTAAATTGAATTGCGAATCAATTACTGTCAAATGTAAGACTTACGTCAAACCTCACTTTTCCCTACCCTAAAATATAGTTCAAAAAAGGCTCTAAGCACTATGGGACTTAACATCTGATGTCATCAGTCCCCTAGACTTAGAACTACTTAAACCTAGCTAAACTAAGGACATCACACACATCCATGCCCGAGGCAGGATTCGAACCTGCGACCGTAGCAGCAGCTCGGTTCCCGACTGAAGCGCCTAGAACCGCCCGGCCACAGCGACCAGCTAAAATATAGTTGAAAGACTTAGAATAGTAATGTCACTTGTCGCAGAATAATCGGTAAATTCTAAATAATTTTTTGTAAAGGAATTTCTGAGTAAAACGGATAAGAAATTGCCAAATTTTCATAAAATGGAAATGTACTGAAATAAACAGTTATCAGTACGTAGGGTTATATGTCAGTATACACTATTGTGCAAAACATAAAGAGGAAAGTAATATTCCCATCACATATGTCCCGATGAAACTTGGACCACAAACACAAAGAAATGCTACCGTATAGTACAGACGGACACTGAAAGAAATACCCAATAGTACGGTCACAAATGCTGTTTTTCTTCAAAGATAATAACTACACCGAAGTCACCGCAATTTATTATGGTCCCCTGGACATTGCATGATGTGGGATATTGTTCTTAATAGGGTGTGTAATTACAGCGAACAGCAATGCACACTCTGCAACGTTTTCCCATGGTGGCCAGAAGGTTGGTAAGGCGTTGTTGTAGGAGGGCATCCCAAGCTGCAATTTGTCTCCTCAACGCATTACACACATTGTCGATGTGGCTTAAATCGTGGGGAACAGGCGGCTCTGTCCATTCGACGAATATCCTTTCGTTCCAAGAGCTGCTCCATATGTGCTGTTCGATGCATTGTCATCCATAAAAATGAAGTCAGGGCCGAATGAACTCCTAACGAGACGCACAGTGTAAAGAGCACATGATCACAATAACGTTGACAGTTAAGTGTACTTGTTCGAAGATTGGGAGCTTCGTACGCTCACGCGCTACATTATGTCTCCTCACATCATAACACTTAGAACATCAAAACGATCATGTTCGACAGTGTTTCTGGGTGCATTATCGTTTCCCACCTCTCGCCACATGAGTTCGAAATGCACCCAGGGACTTTGTCAGACATGGTCGTTTTGGTGGTCCAGGTCTTATAGTGTGGAGAGGCATAATGTTGACGCGCGTACTGACTTCCAAATCTCTGAACATCGTACACCCAGTGGTCAGCGTTATTGTCAAACTGTACTCCTTCCCCATATGCGTTTTTTCAGGGGTGCATTCGGCCATGATTTCATTTTTAGGGTTTCGTATCTCAGTCGGTGAAAACGGAACACTTAAATGATCACTTTGTCGTTCGTCTGTCTGTTTGATGAGACCCGTTTTTCACAATAATTGTCAGAGGTATCAAGTTGAAATTTATGTAAAATACTAAGGTACACGGTTCTTTGGCGGTGTAAATAAATTTCGCTTCTAAGTCAATGCAATCGAAAGATCTGGCCAAATATGTAAGATATTCTGATACTCGCAAACTCACCCATCAATATGTACAGGGTGTTACAAAAAGGTACGGCCAAACTTTCAGGAAACATTCCTCACACACAAATAAAGAAAAGATGTTATGTGGACATGTGTCCGGAAACGCTTAATTTCCATGTTAGAGCTCATTTTAGCTTCGTCAGTATCTACTGTACTTCCTCGATTCACCGCCATGATTTCATACGGGATACTCTACCTGTGCTGCTAGAACATGTGCCTTTTTAAGTACGACACAACATGTGGTTCATGCACGATGGAACTCCTGCACATTTCAGTCTAAGCGTTCGTACGCTTCTCAACAACAGATTCGGTGACCGATGGATTGGTAGAGGCGGACCAATTCCATGGCCTCCACGCTCTCCTGACCTTAACCCTCTTGACTTTCATTTATGGGGTTATTTATGGGGGCTCTTGTCTACGCAACCCCGGTACCAAATGTAGAGACTCTTCGTGCTCGTATTGTGGACGGCTGTGATACAATACGCCATTCTCCAGGGCTGCATCAGCGCATCAGGGATTCCATGCGACGGAGGATGGATGCATGTATCCTCGCTAACGGAGGACATTTTGAACATTTCCTGTAACAAAGTGTTTGAAGTCACGCTGGTACGTTCTGTTGCTGTGTGTTTCCATTCCATGATTAATGTGGTTTGAAGAGAAGTAGTAAAATGAGCTCTGACATGGAAAGTAAGCTTTTCCGGACACATGTCCACACAACATATTTTCTTTCTTTGTGTGAGAGGAATCTACATCTACATCTACATCCATACTCCGCAAGCCACCTGACGGTGTGTGGCGGAGGGTACCCTGAGTACCTCTATCGGTTCTCCCTTTTATTCCAGTCTCGTATGTTTCCTGAAAGTTTGGCCGTACCTTTTTGTAACACCCTGTACATATGTCGGGCCTGTTGGTGTAACGATAAATTACGTGCGTGGATACCGAGAGTTTTCGGGATCGAATTTTGGTCGGACTACCGAGTTTTCCTGTCTTCGTTTTAACCTAGATTTTACCTCTCAGCGATATTAGTAGTCGCTAGAAACAACACGTCCTCGAAATTCCACGTTACACAGTAGGTCACCTTTTCCTGGTTGGATATCTGGGATAGGTTAGGGACACGCAAGCCGCCGAAGTGGCGTCCTGTAGAGAGACTTGTAGCAGGCTGTTGAGCCACTCGTAATTATTATCATTATCTATATACATAATTCAGTTTGTACGGAATCTTGAGAGTGCAAGATCTACTTGTATCTGCCCGGTTTTTTTAGCACATGCCAGTAACGTTTGTCAACAACAGTCATATGATAATCTAATTATCAGCACATTAATTTTGAAATTGTATACTGTCATGGGACGATGAGCTTTACATTCAAAGATAATGAGTGAGTCGCTTATATAATACATTAATAATTTTAATTCTCTATTGGATTTTACGTGTTAACGGAATACCTAAACAAGGGAATGTATTTCAACACCAAAGGTTTATGAGAATATTGCTCAAATCTTCGATGACCTTTTTTTTGTTTTTTAGATCGGTATGTTCATTCAAAATAATTTCAAAATGTTTCGCCAAATACGTGAAATCCGTATATATTGTACAAATGTATGTATATTCTATATCTTCTCCTAAAACACTCTACCGATTTCAACCAAATTTGATACAAATATCACTTACTGCCTGGAGAGAGTCGCTGTGGTATCTATCAATGGGGTGGGGGTGAAACTGTAGTGTAGCCCACGACGCTCGAATACCCAGGTTTTATTCATCCAGTATTTGAAAATGAGAGCACCTACTGACTTTAAACTAACTTTATACATCATTTCAAATCTTTACGGATTTTTTCTCGCTGACAGCACCCCCAACAAAATCATGAAAGGAAAAGAATTTTTCTTATTACATTTTCACTGTCCATACAGAAAAAAAAATCGTACGAGGCATGACGTTTTAATTTACTGCACTACAAGACACACAGTTCAGGAGGTACGACGCTATTAAAACTGCCACATCAGGCCTGACGTTTAAATTTATTACTTCTTTGCTATTAAAACTATTCTCAACACATTCCGTAGGCAGTATCCATGTATGCCGCTGAATGCACCTACAAAATTATATCTTTGTACGACACGTAGTGCAAGAGGTATTATGTCTTAAGCACCGAGATGGGTGAAAAACTGCCGCAACATGCATGACTTCTTTGCTACTTATTCTATTCGCAGCACATTTCGCAGACAGTATTCTCATACGCCACTGAATGTACCTACAAAATTATATTATTTTACAACGCGTACTTCAGGACTTGTGAGGTCATAAACACAGAGATACGTGAAAACGAAAGTGCAGGGCGAAATTCGCTAGAGGTACTGAGCTATGGAGTAGATATGTATGAAATACATTAAAAATATGTGACACGTGCATATGCGGACAAAGCCACAGGTAAAAAACTCCTCCTAAACTTATGGTTCGATTTCAACCAAACTTGGTAACATACTACTTACTATGTGGAAAGAATTACTGTTGTGTTTACGAACCAGAAATCTCTTACTGGGGTAGGGCTGATAACGAGGAGAGGGAAGCGGAAGGGGCAGATGGACAGACAGACAGAGGGAGGGAAGGAGGAGATGGACCTGGAGGGGGTGGGGAGGAGACAGTGAGGAGAGGGCGGGATGAACGTTGAGTGGGGAGGTGGAGATGGACGGAGGGGAAAGGAGCAGATACGCAGAAGGGGACGGGGATTAGCATATAGATTCAGATAGGGGGAAGGAGGAAATGGACTGAGAAGGAGAAGGTAGAAGTGGGCAGTGATAGGAGCAAGGAGGAGGTGCACTAATAGAACATAGGAAAAATACATGCCGGGCACTGTCGGTCAGTCAGCTAGTAATTAAATAAATGCCGTCTCCATTGGGGAGCTTATAAGTACACTGCCTTAAAATAATGCAATACCCTCCTGGACTGCGTACGATGCCACCATGGAATAATATGTGCATACTGAGGCGTAGTAGTAGTAGTGATTCATTTGCCATGGTTATCGGCGATCAGATGCCGCTCTGCAGGCCTGTCTGTGCGCCCTCTGTTTTGATTCTGCAAGCAGTAACTGTGCTGAGTATAGAGGTGATCAATTTGTTCAGCACTCATTCTAGGGTAGAACCCTGCCCCGCCGACGAGTACGTACTCCGTTCAACAATTTCAGCCATTTGAAAAGGGTTGCATTGCTGGCCTGAGGAAAGCTGGATGAATGTGTCGGTGGGTTTCTGCACATGCTGGGCATAATGTGCCGGTGGTGGGCCGTTGTTATCGGCAGTAGTCTGTAGAACATTCACATCCCCATAGACCAGTGGTTCCCAACCTTTGTTAGACCATTACCTCTGAGTGCAATCAAACATTAGCTAGTATCCCCGCCCTCCACCCCCACCCTTTTCCGTCTGTGTCGCCCCGCCCACACTTTAGCACCAACTTTAGCACCTAATTACACTACTGGCCATTAAAATTGCTACACCAAGAAGAAATGCAGATGACGAACGGGTATTCATTGGACAAATATATTACACTAGAACTGACATGTGATTACATTTTCACGCAATTTGGGTACATAGATCCTGAGAAATCAGTACCCAGAACAACCACCTCTGGCCGTAATAACGGCCTTGATACGCCTGGGCATTGAGTCAAACAGAGCTTGGATGGAGTGTACAGGTACAGCTGCTCATGCAGCTTCAACACAATAGCACAGTTCATCAAGAGTAGTGACTGGCGTATTATGACGAGCCAGTTGCTCGGCCACCATTGACCAGACGTTTTCAATTGGTGAGAGTTATGGAGAATATGCTGGCCAGGGCAGCAGCCAACATTTTCTGTATCCAGGAAGGCCCGTACAGGACCTGCAACATGCGGTCGTGCATTATCCTGCTGAAATGTAGGGTTTCGCAGGGATCGAATGAAGGGTAGTGCGTTCGCCGCGATGTCGCCAAACACGGGTGCGACCATCATGATAATGTAAACAGAACCTGAATTCATCCGAAACAATGACGTTTTGTCATTCGTGCACCCAGGTTCGTCGATGAGTACACAATCGCAGGCGCTCCTGTCTGTGATGCGGCTTCAAGGGTAACCGCAGCCATGGTCTCCGAGCTGATAGTCCACGCTGCTGCAAACGTCGTCGAACTGTTAGTGCAGATGGTTGTTGTCTTGCAAACGTCCCCATGTGTTGACTCAGGGATCGAGACGTGGCCATGCGGATAAGATGCCTGTCATCTCGACTGCTAGTGAGACGAAGCCGTTGGGATTCAGCACGGCGTTCCGTATTACCCTCCTGAACCCTCCGATTCCATATTCTACTAACAGTCATTGGATCTCGACCAACGCGAGGAGCAATAACGCGATACGACAAACCGCAATTGCGATAGGCTACAATCCGACCTTTATCAAAGTCGGAAACGTGATGGTACGCATTTCTCTTCCTTACACGAGGCATCACAACAACGTTTCACCCGGCAACGCCGGTCAACTGCAGTTTGTGCATGAGAAACCGGTTGGAAACTTTCCTCATGGCAGCAAAAAAAAGGTTCAAATGGCTCTGAGCACTATGGGACTCAACTGCTGAGGTCATTAGTCCCCTAGAACTTAGAACTAGTTAAACCTAACTAACCTAAGGACATCACAAACATCCATGCCCGAGGCAGGATTCGAACCTGCGACCGTAGCGGTCTTGCGGTTCCAGACTGCAGCGCCTTTAACCGCACGGCCACTTCGGCCGGCCTCATGGCAGCACGTTGTAGGTGTCGCCACTGGCGCCAGCCTTGTGTGAATGCTCTGAAAAGCTATTCATTTGCATATCACAGCATCTTATTCCTGTCGGTTAAATTTCGCGTCTGTAGCACGTCATCTTCGTGTTGTAGCAATTTTAATGGCCAGTAGTGTATTAGGATGAAGTGAACTATATTTTTCCCACCAATTCACCTGTAAAACATTTTACGCGAAACAAGGAAAACAGTTTTTAGAAGAACAGTAAGCAAGAATGCGGTATAAATATATGATACGCAAAAACAGTATGCAGCTTGAGCAGATAAGAATGTTGACTGTGACAACATTGGCGCTTTTACTACATCAACAGTGAACTAGAAATATTGTCAGGGACCAGAAAGCCTGTTGTATAATAGATACCAGATGGGAGATAACGCGAAGACGAGTGACGGTAAGGAAAAGGAGGCTTACGATCCCGACAGCCAATGCGTAAGCACGCGCCTGATGACGCGCGAGGCAGAACACCAGTGAGCGTATGCCTGCCACAAGCAGATGATCTAAACAGCGACTGCGTATTGACCCAAGCATTACACACGTCTGTGTCGTGCGCCCGTCTGACGAACGCAGGAGCTCCTGCTATTGAAAGCATCTTGTTCAAGCCCACACGGCACACCACCTCAGTAGTGCGCTCCAAGGAAGGTAGAGCAACACTTAATGCATAGTATGTACTGGGTGATCATAATTAAAGTGAAGCTACTCGCAGACGTCCAACTTTGGCTGTAATTGCCGGATGTCATCCCAACTTGGTAGATATTCCTAATGCGTTAATAAGGAAACGATCTACGCTGAAAAAAAAATTAGTTCCAGTTTTGGTCTTCAGGTACAAATCTGGTGCTGTAAATCATCTCGTCGACGTCTGCGGTGCTCATATTGAACAAATTGCGTAAGCGGCGGTTAGTGATAACATCTGCATCGTAACTTTTTCACTTTTTTGACATTTTCTGCCCATATTCTATTCGTATTCCATTACATATCGAAACACTTCTATGCGTCTTTGTTGCATTCACAGCGCTAGATTTGCACATGGTGGCCAAAATTGGGCTAATTTTTTCCAGCGTAAATCGGTTCTGCATTAGCGCATTAGAATATCTACCAAGTTTTATAACCACCCGGTACTTTGTTCAGTCTAGAATTCCCGCCAGGTGAAGGGCTCCATGACTTTTGTCTATACAGTTTGCGGTTACATTACCTTTTTATTTGTGGCTGACAGCTCGCAGCAGTTGTTAGCTCGGAAGCTATTCATTTGACGATTCAGTCCGGGTCTGCGCAATGTGAGTCTTCCCGAGGTCGTACAAATGGCTCTGAGCACTATGAGACTTAACATCTGAGGTCATCAGTCCCCTAGAACGTAGAACTACTTAAACCTAACTAACGTAAGGACATCACACACATCCATGCCCCAGGCAGGATTCGAACCTGCGACCGTAGCAGTCGCGCGGTTCCGGACTGAAGCGCCTAGAACCGCTCGGCCACCGTGGCCGGTGAGGTCGTACAAGTTCGTGTCCAAACAGATTAGGATTAGCTGATATTCAAATACACAAATCCTTGCACATGGGAGAAAACAGTGCTACAAAAAAGTACATTTAGAACTCGCGGATTTTGTGTGGATAATATAGGATGCAACGGCTATCTTTGTCAAGAAACAATGTTTAGCGGGAGTAATAAACTGTGAAGAAAAGTTTAAAACGTTCTCCTGCAGCGGAGCTTTATAAAATGCGTCGAACACGCGAAAGCAAGGCATAGTGAGAGTTCATCGTACTGGTGTCTGCAGCGGTGCACACGCTCGCAAGGTTGGGTAAAGATTTCTCGATTGGTAACCTCTATCAATTCAAAGATAGATTTCGACCTTCCGACGACGTCTGTAGTCGTAGTAATCAAGGACAAAAAGCGTGCAGGATACGTCTGCTGTCCTTGTATGCTCTATACCAAGCGTTTAGTGTCAAAAATATACTGAGGGTAGAATATCCTATACTGAGTACGTAGAAGAAGCGCTTAAATGGTCACGAGCCAATATTTTAAGTGGTGTTGGCTCCTGAATGAGCAGTACGAGTGAGTCACGTGTTTGTGCATTCATATTTTGTAACAAACAACTTCCTGACACTTCGACTACGGCAGTACCAGTACTACCTTCAAAAACGGCTCTATCCGTTGTGGAGTTTACCACTGTTTTCTTTAGTAGTAGGAAGATGGCGGCTTCACCTGCATTTTTATATCAAATTTATATGCAAATTAATTAAATAGACTAATTAATTTCTCCCCTGACCACGCCCACCCCCACCCCAAACCACACACACCCCCACCCCCCAGATGACGTCATGTGCTTTTCTCATCCTGTACCTAGGCCCCAGCGCCCCCCCTCCCCCACATACACTATTGGCATGAATTTCAAATTTTGGCGGGTATTTCGAATTTTGGTGGGAAATTCTATGTCTCAGGGCTGTGCCGATGCCCCACCACACCAGGGAATTGTCGAGAAATTAAAAATAGCGGTGCCCTTTCAGGGACTCGAACCCTGCTGCTCCTGGACAGAAAGCCCAAGTGCACCCCCTAACACGATTGTACCACTAGAAGCGCCTGAATCTGGCAGAGTCAATACAAATGCAGCATCCGATCACATCAGAGATATAAGGCGGGCCCAGCACCTCTGCAGCCTTGGAATTGGCAGCGAATTAAAAATGGTGGTGCCCATTCTGGGACTTGAACCCTGGTAATTCTGGATGAAAAGCCCAAGTCCGCCTGCCAACACATGGAAATTGGAAATCTGTGGTAAGGATTATGGGACCAAACTGCTTAGGTCATCGGTCCCCAGGCTTACGCACTACTTAATCTAACGTACACAAACTTATCATAAGGACAACACACACACCTATGCCCGAGGAAGAAATCGAACCATTGACGGGCTGAGCCACACGAGCCGTGACAACACATCTCAGACCGCACGGCTACCCCGCGCAGCAAACACATGGAAACTGTCCAGATCATAAAGATCAGTCCTAATTACACAACTATATGCGTAGCACTATACAACGACAGCCTAAAATCGCAATACAGCTCAAAAACTGACGATATCATACAACTGGTGTTATCCTGCTGGGAAAAAATTCCACAGTACCACTCAAAACTAGTAACAGACACACTCAAACTCTACCCTTCACCTACAAGCTGGTGAGGAAAAAGCTGTGGTGTAAGGTACTACCTTCATTCTTTTTGGTGGGAAATGCGTTCAACTGACGAGATGCTGGTGTTGGACCTAGAGGAGCTTAAAGGTGTATTACCTGTAAGCACACAGCTGAGGACAGTATCTATCACTTTTTGACGTCGGAGCTCTCTACAGACACCTGCTCAAACACCGCCCTGCAACCCAGGTAACCAAAGCCAATAACCTTCACACGAACACAACTGACAGAAAAAATGCATCACAGTTCTAATTACACATCGAAATTGTCATGATAAAAACCAGCACTCATAATGAGCAGGTAATTATGAAACACATGTACTGCGGAAAATCATTATTACAAAAGACAGAAAGGGGACAGTAGCTGAAAGTGCGTTCTCCTTGAGAAACGCTCACAAATTGTCAACAATCGAGGCCCATCATCACCCCTCACCCCTCCCCTCATATCCTCCCTCCAACAGGGAGGACACAGGCTTTTACAAACAGCCAGCTGCTCTGCCACGCTTTGCACTCTACTACCCTTGTCCCTTCGTCGTGGTCGCTAAGTAATTTTGCAAGTTCTTTCGCGGTTTTACTAATTTCGTCGTTTTTCCCTCAATTTTACATACTTTCCATCAATTTGTCGTAATTATACCAGGTTTTCGTTGATTATAATGGATTTTATGTCTTTTTCCATATTTCTCGATATTTTACCATAGGTATATGCTCATGTTGCATGCATGTCCATGCGTTGTTTGATTTTATATCAGGATATTTGCGTGTCCTATACACCTGTCTTTTAAAAAAAGGAGGGACCATAAGATTTCCCCTCTTCCTGATGATCTACATAAACACATTTTGGATAGAAAGGTCATGAAAAATATAGTAACACTCGCCTCATACCTAGATAAGATTCAGTGAGTGGTGCAGATTAGAGACTCGTAGTCTGTAAATAAATCCATGTAATGCTACTGCACATCAGAGAACATGTCTGCAGCCTCGTGTAGTGATGCACTTGACGGAAGTTCAAAGTCTAACACAGTCCTACGTGTTCATCTGACGTTCACTCTACCATGTAGGGATCTGCAACAGGTAGTTGACACTTGTACAGAGGTGATTTCTGCGATGCTCTCATATTCTTTTTCCCCTAAGTATATGCTTTTATTGATTACTAAATGAGCTTCGCTACTTTTGTTTACATCGCCCAACTCTGATATACCCCCCACAACCACGTCAGGACATCTGCAAATTGTAGGTTTCAGGTATTTTTTTTATCCTAGTAATAAGTTATTCGTTAGCTGACAGTGTGTCGAATGCACATCCTGGACTGTCAGAGTTTTCCCCTCTCCGTACCTAGAGAATGTGCACCCCCAGCAGCATAATTTATAGATGCACATTTAGAAAGTTATGCATTCAAATGGCAACTGTCAACCGTTGACAGCACTATATGCATACATATAGAGACTATCCGTGCATGTTACCAATTGCAAAGTCTCAATATCAACTGCTTGTATGTTACTGCCGACAGTGCGAAAAACCCTTCGCAAAGCTATTCTGTAGGGGATGTAAGTACATTTAAACTTCCTATTAAAGGGCATAACATCTTTGATGCATGTTATATTACCGATATTTCGTAACATTATTGTCGAAATTCGCCAGGAATAACACCAAACCATGGCATCCCGCAGTGCCTATCACAACTACATTTACACACTTAAAGATCCATAATGATAGAAAATAATCACCCCATTCTACTACTCTGTGTGCTAGATGTCAATACCCCCCACAACCACGTCAGGACATCTGCAAATTGTAGGTTTCAGGTATTTTTTTTATCCTAGTAATAAGTTATTCGTTAGCTGACAGTGTGTCGAATGCACATCCTGGACTGTCAGAGTTTTCCCCTCTCCGTACCTAGAGAATGTGCACCCCCAGCAGCATAATTTATAGATGCACATTTAGAAAGTTATGCA
The DNA here is from genome assembly GCF_021461385.2 of Schistocerca piceifrons. NCBI lineage: Eukaryota > Metazoa > Arthropoda > Insecta > Orthoptera > Acrididae > Schistocerca > Schistocerca piceifrons. The sequence continues at coordinate 235,055,955 of NC_060149.1, read as the reverse complement.
TTCAAATGGCAACTGTCAACCGTTGACAGCACTATATGCATACATATAGAGACTATCCGTGCATGTTACCAATTGCAAAGTCTCAATATCAACTGCTTGTATGTTACTGCCGACAGTGCGAAAAACCCTTCGCAAAGCTATTCTGTAGGGGATGTAAGTACATTTAAACTTCCTATTAAAGGGCATAACATCTTTGATGCATGTTATATTACCGATATTTCGTAACATTATTGTCGAAATTCGCCAGGAATAACACCAAACCATGGCATCCCGCAGTGCCTATCACAACTACATTTACACACTTAAAGATCCATAATGATAGAAAATAATCACCCCATTCTACTACTCTGTGTGCTAGATGTCAATACCCCCCACAACCACGTCAGGACATCTGCAAATTGTAGGTTTCAGGTATTTTTTTATCCTAGTAATAAGTTATTCGTTAGCTGACAGTGTGTCGAATGCACATCCTGGACTGTCAGAGTTTTCCCCTCTCCGTACCTAGAGAATGTGCACCCCCAGCAGCATAATTTATAGATGCACATTTAGAAAGTTATGCATTCAAATGGCAACTGTCAACCGTTGACAGCACTATATGCATACATATAGAGACTATCCGTGCATGTTACCAATTGCAAAGTCTCAATATCAACTGCTTGTATGTTACTGCCGACAGTGCGAAAAACCCTTCGCAAAGCTATTCTGTAGGGGATGTAAGTACATTTAAACTTCCTATTAAAGGGCATAACATCTTTGATGCATGTTATATTACCGATATTTCGTAACATTATTGTCGAAATTCGCCAGGAATAACACCAAACCATGGCATCCCGCAGTGCCTATCACAACTACATTTACACACTTAAAGATCCATAATGATAGAAAATAATCACCCCATTCTACTACTCTGTGTGCTAGATGTCAATACCCCCCACAACCACGTCAGGACATCTGCAAATTGTAGGTTTCAGGTATTTTTTTATCCTAGTAATAAGTTATTCGTTAGCTGACAGTGTGTCGAATGCACATCCTGGACTGTCAGAGTTTTCCCCTCTCCGTACCTAGAGAATGTGCACCCCCAGCAGCATAATTTATAGATGCACATTTAGAAAGTTATGCATTCAAATGGCAACTGTCAACCGTTGACAGCACTATATGCATACATATAGAGACTATCCGTGCATGTTACCAATTGCAAAGTCTCAATATCAACTGCTTGTATGTTACTGCCGACAGTGCGAAAAACCCTTCGCAAAGCTATTCTGTAGGGGATGTAAGTACATTTAAACTTCCTATTAAAGGGCATAACATCTTTGATGCATGTTATATTACCGATATTTCGTAACATTATTGTCGAAATTCGCCAGGAATAACACCAAACCATGGCATCCCGCAGTGCCTATCACGCCTACATTTACACACTTAAAGATCCATAATGATAGAAAATAATCACCCCATTCTACTACTCTGTGTGCTAGATGTCAATTGAACGGCGGAAGAAAGTCCTTCGTGGACATTATTGTTATGTACAGTACAAAATGGCTGGCTCTGAGCACTATGGGACTTAACATCTGTGGTCATCAGTCCCCTAGAACTTAGAACTACTTAAACCTAACTAACCTAAGGACATCACACACATCCATGCCCGAGGCAGGATTCGAACCTGCGACCGTAGCGGTCACGCGGTTCCAGACTGTAGCGCCTAGAACCGTTCGGCCACTCCGGCCGGCTAAATGCCCTCTCCTGACGACATGTGGTGTATACAAAATTAGGTGTACGTGTGGCAAAGATTGTATTTGAACTACCAAGAGGAGCGTAAATACATGTTAAAGGAGCACAAAAGTCTTTTCCGATTAGGAAAAATAGAGAAATCAGCTGTAGAAGAGCATACTCTTCAGTCTATGGTGGTGTACACTGATTGGATGTGTTACAACCGAAAAAACAGTGTATTAACCTGTTTATAAAGGAAAAGGATCAATACAGGAACCCTCTCATGAGACTGATAGTTTGTTGGACATGGTCCTCTTACATTACAGGTGACAACACCTTACACCGGTCTCTGTAAGCGACTTCGATAAACCAATACCTGTATATTTGATAGAATCGCCACATATGGTCAACGCCAAAAGGCATACTGTATTTGTTACAGATATATCAGAAGACAGAGAAGTGGTAATATCTTATCGAGTTTTGTGACAGATGAAATTAGCGGAGGGTTTATAGTTCGTTGGTTTCGTCTGTTGGATGGTACAAACCACCGAGGTGAGAGAGAACGTTTGGGCGATAGGCATGAACGTACCCTGAGAGATGCAGATCTCCTTTGGACTGCAGTACCTGTACGTAGTTTGGAGATGTATTGCAATTCAGTAGTAAAATCCTCGTCCATCTTCCATGCCCTGTATGATGTGGAGACGTCATAATTTTCCCAACAAGAAACACCACCGTAACTGCTCGTACTATATTTTCTATTACCTCGTGTTTCAGGGGAAAACTTCGGTTGGTACTGGCCTTACACACTGTACATTGTGGTGGAGCTATGACAACATGTTCCAATTTCCACCAAGGGGTCAAATTCGGTCCTGTTGCATTAAATCAACTCATCCTGTTTTTCCATGGGATGCAGAAAGTCTTAGGTATAGCGATCTCCGACTTCCATTCAGGTCGACTTAAATTGCGTCGATCACATGGACGAAGCTGCAGGGACAGTGGGACAGAGACTGAGGAGCAGTTACAAGATGCAGAGGGACTGTCTAAAAAACATCGCTGGAGTTTTACCTCTATGGGATCCTTATCAGATAGATTCAAAAGAGGTGACTCGTTTCGAGATATGAGAGCGGCACGAATATGATTCAACAGTGGCTGTAATCATTAAAAGAAGTTTCTACAGAATCCAATGCAAGTATGTGATTGAATGGATAAACTTGATTCCAAATTGCGGACAGCATTCTATCCAAAAGCGTAATGCTTTCAGCAACCTGTGAGTGGCTGTAGACTCAAGACTGCTTTTTATGCGGGGTGTCAGTAACATAGTCGCTATGATTGTGTTCCTAATAGCACAGATCTTAGGCGAAACGTATGTTTCAGGCTGCAGATCCCTCTGTGATCAGCTGCAAATGTCGTTTCTCAGTAGTGTTCCTCGAAAAGAATATCGTGTTCCCTCCACGTATTCCCATTTGTCCTACCTGGTGAGTGTAATCCGACTGCTGAAAAAAAGAAATACTAACCATGCTAAGTGACTCTAATGATCAGTTACATTAATTAGTCTACCAATTTGGTAACAGAGACGTGCCACCTGAAAAAAAGAAATACTAACCATGCTAAGTGACTCTAATGGTCAATTACATTAATTAGTCTACCAATTTGGTAACAAAGACGTGCCACCTGGCGGGTGGAAGAGATGGCTAGGGCGCCAAGGAATGATTTTTGACAAGCGTTTCTTTGTTTTCTTTTTCGTTGCAGCGATATCTGTTAACGAAATTTCAATCTCCCACCTACACAGGGTGAGACAGGCTCTTACGATCTGTTTCGTAAACGTAAACGCTAGTATGATATGGCACCACACTGGTAAAAGTAGACCTGCCACAGTGTACAAAACAGTTACATTCTCTTGATTTATAGAGTGTTGTTGTCAAACGTAACATGATTGTGTTTGTTCCAACATGTGAGCCAATGTCGTGAAAGATTGTGTTCTCTAACGTTAATTCATGTTCTTGAAATGTTTGTAATACGCACGTGCATGACAGTTTGTTTACAGACACTGAATGCGAGAGACGGTCTCAGGTCATGTAATTTGTTCATGACGCTGAAAGAAATTGCTTAATATAGACATTTTTTCTTCAGAGTTTAAATTCTCGCCTTTCCTTTACTCTGATGACAGTTTGGAAATAACGAGGACATTTTCTGGTGATCGGTAGATTTCACAGCAAAATAGTCAACATTTTTTTCCTGATTTTATGCAGGGTGGACATGTCTCTGCTGATCATCTGTAATTGGCGGCGGTACACTTCGCTGGATGTAGCAAAATAATGCCATGGGAATTGTATTCTGCAATTGAACGTATAAGCTATACCGATTTTGCTCATAAAACTAAAGCCGGCCGATGTGGCCGAGCGGTTCTAGGCCCTTCAGTCTGGAACTGCGCGACCGCTACGGTCGCAGGTTCGAATCCTGCCTCGGGCATGGATGTGTGTGATGTCCTTAGGTGTCGTGCGGTAGCGTTCTCGCTTCCCACGCCCGGGTTCCCGGGTTCGATTCCCGGCGGGGTTAGGGATTTTCTCTGCCTCGTGATGACTGGGTGTTGTGTGCTGTCCTAAGGTTAGTTAGGTTTAAGTAGTTCTAAGTTCTAGGGGACTGATGACCATAGATGTTAAGTCCCATAGTGCTCAGAGCCATTTGAACCATTTTGTCCTTAGGTTAGTTAGGATTAAGTAGTTCTAAGTTCTAGGGGACTGATGACCTCGGATGTTAAGTCCCATAGTGCTCAGAGCCATTTGAACCATTTTTTCATAAAACTAAAAGAAAATGAACTGCACATATTTTCGTGGGAAGAGGACATTTATTATAGTCACAATTGTGTTTTCCTTATTTTAATAGATGTTTGATTACAGATGCATTGACGTCAAATGCAATTGTTCTCCATCACAAAACGGTGGACTGCTGGGAGCGCGGGGGCGCGTCTATGGTGAGTGATTGCGCGACACAGCCGCGCTTCGACGATTGGCGGGGCCGTGCAGCTACATTTCCCTTTTGTGTTGGCGACGACCGTCGCCTCAATGCAGACCACATACTGTGAGGGACCACGGAGAATAGCGGAAGGCCTGGTGAGACCAGTGACCACAAGGGGCTGGCAATCAGCCTCAGAAAAAAAAACGCAGCGTTCGGCGGAGCAGCTAGCCGTTTGAAAATGCAATCTGCAGCATTCTCTGGAATTTCGTTGTTGTTCCAAATGGGGTCCAGTCCTTCGTAGATATACATTTAACAGATTGCAAGAAACAGTTGGATTGACGACAAATACAGTTGTTCTCTAGCGCAGAACAGAAGGCTGCTGGGGGCGATACCGGGCATGTCTACTGTGTCTGGATGCCAGACACAGCCGCGCTCTGACTAGGGGCATGTGGAGGCTGTGTTGCTATATTTCAGATGAACAGGTTGCACTTGGGGTGGGTGACCTTTTATCTCCTATTGTCTAGTTCATTATACATGCTAATGTGAGGGAGGAAGGGATAGGAGAGGGCCTCAATTTTCGGCAGTTTATGAGCGCCTCTAGAGGAGAATGCCGTTCAGATACTGTCCCCTCTGCTGTCTTTTGGGACAACCATTTTCCCAGTGCATGTGTTGCATTTTGACTAATTCATTACAACTCCTGGGATTTATCGTGACAATTTCGAAGTGCAGTGATGAATTTTTTTATCAGTTGTGGCAGCGTATATTGGCTTCTGGTGCCTGGGGTGGATTTTGAGCAGGTGTCTGTAGTGAACTCTGATGTCAAACAGTGATAGATTCTGTCCTCAGCTGTGTACTTACAGGTAATACACTTTTTAAACTCCTCTCTGTCCAATACCAGCATCTCATCAGTTGAATGTATTCCCCACCAAAAAGAATGTTGACTCTACCTTACACCCCAGCCTTTTTCCCACCAGCTTGTAGGTGAAGGGAAGAGTTTGAATGTGTCTGTTAGTAGTTTTGAGTTATACAGTGGAAATTTTTTCCCAGCAGGATAACACCATTTGTATGGTACGATTAGTTTTTCAGCTGTATTTCGATTTTAGGCCGTTCTTATGTAGTGCTATACATATAGTTGTGTAATTATCCCTGATCTCTACAATTCATTACTTAATTAGGACTGGTCTTTAGGTCAGTTTCCTGAGCAAAATAAATAAATAACACTAACCAAATCTTCCTCTCCTGCATCTGGACAGTTTCCATGTGTTGGCCACCCGGGGTAGGCGTGTGGTCTGAGGAGCACTTCGGCTTTCCATCCAGAAAGACCAGGGTTCGAATCCCAGAAAGGGCACCGCCATTTTTAATTTCCTGCCAATTCCCTTGTGGGATGTGTCGTCAGCACAGACCTGGGACAAAAAAATTCCCGTGAAAATTCGAAATTCCCACCAATACGGTACGTGAAGGCAGGTAAGAGGGAGAAAGGTTGGGGAGGGTGGAGGGGGTTTTGAACACAACCTACGACCAGCTTACAAACAGAAGTGATGACACTTTCTGTGGAAACTGACCATTTTTCAGGATAATGCTCAAGCACGTGTAGTGCAAGCTGTTACTCAATTGTTTAACTGATGGGGCTGCTAAGAGCTATACCACCTACTGCACTCCCCTTACTTAATCCCTCGTTCACCTCTATTTCTAATTTGAGGGAAACACTTCGCGGCATTCCCTTCAGAACTGCTACAAATTCGTCAGGCAATACACCGCACCGCTCGAACTGTCAATTTGAACCCAAATGGCTCTATGGGACTTAACATCTGTGGTCATCAGTCCCCTAGAACTTAGAACTACTTAAACCTAACTAGCCTAAGAACATCACACACATCCATGCCCGAGGCAGGATTCGACCCTGCGACCGTAGCGGTCACGCGGTTCCAGACTCAAGCGCCTAGAACCGCACGGCCACACCGGCCGGCCTGTCAACACAACTGGCACTGCTAAGAGTATCCTACGACTTCCACATCGCTGGCAACGGATTATGCACAATGCTGGTGACTGCTTTGAAGGTCAGTAAAACTTTGAAACACATATCTATTTTGTACGAGATGTAAATAAATAATCGCCAATATTAAAGTTCCAACTCTCGTATACAGAGTGTGTTGGTTGTTTTTCCCCTGCATCGAACAGTGTTCCCACAAGCATGCACAAACAATATGACCTGATGTTTTCTGCACAGTTGTAACTGCAGCAATAAGTATGCCTTTCAGTATGGACTAACCATTTTGCCTCCATGTGTCCACACTTCACCACGTGAGCTTCTGCCACGGGGAAAATAATCATTAATAGCTTGCTTTTGCCACATGTAGTTGGAGGTGCTACCCAAACTAAAAACGTAACAGCTCTAATTGTTGGTCTGCAAATGACGTAAATATTGATTTAATGTTGTTCAGTACACTGTCCTCAGTCACCAATAGAAATATCTGCATTTATACTCCTTACACTCATATATATATATATATATATATATATATATATATCATTGGATAGTGGGAGCACATTATTTTGAATGAAGCTGTCTTTTGTAGCACTTAAAGTCGGCCTATATTGCTTTCAGTCCAATGGCCGTTATAACATACATGGGAATTCCTTCAGTGAACTCAGCCTCTACAGACATGATGGGTTATTCACTTATACAGGACGATACAGGAGGAATACAGGCTTTGAAACGCTATGCTCATTGGCACGTAGTTTCTTTGCTCAAGTAGTCAATAAGCTTAAACAATGGTCCTCTTACTTATGGATTCCAGGGGCAAAGCCTGTCTGTGGTAATCGATAATGCGCATCAGAGATCATTCAGTTTTAGTACACTGCAATGTTGTAAGTATATGCTCATGTCCCATGAGTTTAATTCAATCATTGCCTCGCTGTATATATCGACTATGGAAACTTTACAGCCATATCTATGAATGTCGATAGGAATATGGAATGCAGCTTGGTGAGTTACGGTAGTTCCAACGACGACGGATGCTGCTGTGGCTGCAGCGGTACAGAATAGTAGAACGCCACCAGATACGACTAATTAGGAAGATCGCCTGTGGGCTGTTGTGGCCCAGTTTGCATACAACCGAATTTACCGTTTTCCAACTGAGAGCACGCTGCTTGACGGTAAGAAGGAAGGAAGATTAGTGTTTAAAGTCCCGACGGCAGCAAGGTCATTAGAGACGGAACACAAGCTCATATTAGGAAAGGATGGGGAACGAAATCGGCCCTGCCCTTTTCGAAGGAACCATCCCGGCATTTGCCTTAAGCGATTTAGGGAAATCGCGGGAAACCTAAATCTCGATATTCGGACGGAGATATAAACTGACGTCTTCCCGAATTCGAATACATTGTGCTAAACATTGCACCACTTCGCTCAGTCGCTTGATTGTAATCAATTGGATAGTTGCATCGCATTGTGGCGTTTGATGTTTTTGTGGTTACACGTAAAGGACAGGTAACTGGTATAAACCATTTTAATTGGACAACTTCATTCACATGCGCAGGTATTGTCCCAAACAGGTGGCTACGTCAAAACAAATCTTGAATATTCCACTGAGTGAGTAGTCACAGTCACCTGTTACCAGCAAAGCCTTCCCTGGTCTTCGGTATCGCCAGATTTTAATGTCACCAACCTATTGGCATCTGTACTGAAGAAACAAGTGATGGTATGTCAGAGACTCTAATATCTCTAAAGAAATTGAGCTTGTTCTTTGCGGGGAATGATATAAAATGCGATTTACGCTACTGGCCATTAAAATTGCTACACCAGATGACGTGCTACAGACGCGAAATTTAACCGACAGGAAGAAGGTGCTGTGATATGCAAATGATTAGCTTTTCAGAGCATTCACACAATGTTGGCGCCGGTGGCGACACCTACAACGTGCTGACATGATGAAAGTTTCCAACCAATTTCTCATACACAAACAGCAGTTGACCAGCGTTGCCTGGTGAAACGTTGTTGTGATGCCTCGTGTAAGGAGCAGAAATGCGTACCATCACGTTTCCGACTTTGATGAAGGTCGGATTGTAGCGTATTGCGATTGCGGTTTATCGTATCGCAACATTGCTGCTCGCGTTGATCGAGCTCCAATGACTGTTAGCACAATATGGACTCGGTGGGTTCAGGAGGGTAATACGGAACGCCGTGCTGGATTCCAACGGCCTCGTATCACTAGCAGTCGAGATGACAGGCATCTTATCCCCATGGCTGTAACGGATAGTGCAGCCACGTCTCGATCCCTGAGTCAACCAATGGGGACGTTTGCAAGACAACAACCATCTGCATGAACAGTTCGACGACGTTTGCAGCAGCATGGACTATCTATCAGCTCGGAGACCATGGCTGCGGTTACCCTTGACGCTGCATCACAGACAGGAGCGCCTGCGGTGGTGGACTCAACGACGAACCTGGGTGCACGAATGGCAAAACGTCATTTTTTCGGATGAATCCAGGTTCTGTTTACAGCATCATGATGGTCGCATCCGTGTTTGGCGACATCGCGGTGAACGCACATTCGAAGCGTTATTCGTCATCGCCATACTGGCGTATCACCTGGCGTGATGGGGTAGATGGTGACAGCCTCGACGTGGCCTACCCCCCCAGTATCGTGCCGCACAACGATCGCATTGCGAGAAGAAAATCGAAATGCTCAGAACGAGCTGCGACACGAGAAGCAAATGTCACCACCAAACGGCGGCCGGACGTAGTAATACCTCCCGGCCCTCACAGGCGAAGTTACGCAAGGGAGCGAGACAAATGCCTCAGTTTCCCCCCCGGAGCCAAGTGCGTGGACGAATACGTATATGCCAAGTTAACATAGAAGGATACACGAGGACAAAAGGAGACATCCTCACAAAGCTACTAACAGAAGAAAAAATTGATGTGCTGACCTTGCAGGAAACACATCTATCAGAAGAAAATATCTCGAGACTTCTAATACCAGGCTATGAAATTGTGGGCTATAAAGCCCATAATAAACACGGTATTGCAACACTGATCAAGAAAGAACTGGTTGATAATATTGAGGAAACTATGCACCACGGATTTGCCGTGGGAATCAAACTAAACGATATGACTGTGTATAACGTGTACAAGCCACCTTCAGAAAAATGGGAACAACCTGTTTTACCTAACCCACAACACCCTGCAGTCATAATTGGCGATTTTAACTCCCACCACCCCAGATGGGGCTATCAGTCTTGCGACAAAGAAGGACTCATGCTGGCAGACTGGGCAGATATAAATAATTATACATTAATATACGATGCAAAAGATACCCCCACCTTCTGTTCAGGAGCGTGGGGCACAACATCAACGCCCGATCTTTGTTTTGTCTCATCTGGAGAAACTGGAATAGCACTTCCGTCCAAGAGAACTGTACTGAGCCGTATTCCTCGGAGCCAACACAGACCAGTTATTATAGACCTTGGGATCCAAATACCAGTAATAAAGAGCCCCCCTATAGCCCGCTGGAACCTCAGGAAGGATAACTGGGTTAAGTTTAAAGATACCATTGAAAATAATGTAAACAGAATTCCCCCAATCCCAGAAAATTACGACAGATTTACGAAGTTAATTATCAAAGCGGCACATAACTCAATACCAAGAGGAGCGCGGAAAGAATACATCCCATGCTGGACAAAGGAGTGCAAACAACTACTCGATGAATATAACAAAACAGAGAATCCAGAACTAGGAGAACAGCTCATAAGAGCTATGGACGAGGAACGCAAACAGAGATGGCAAAAGCGGATGGAACAAATGGACTTTACGCACTCCTCACAGAAGAGCTGGAGTCTACTGAGGAAACTTGGCGGAGCACAATTCAAGGGACGGAACATCAATAATAAAATGACCCCTAACAAGATATGCTCTTTTATACTACAAACATCCAGAATCCATGCCTCCGCCTCGAAGAAAAAAGAACTGCACCAACTGATGAACGAAGAGCTAGATGCAAGCGAGGAGGAAGCAGGTTTAGCGAACTGGGTAACACAAGAAGAGATAAATATAGCACTAAAGAAAATGTCACCTGGCAAAGCAGCTGGCTGTGACGGCCTTCTTCCAGAATTCTTGAAGAACCTCGGGCCAAAGGGAAGAGTATGGCTGTCTTCTCTTTTCTCTAATATCATAGATACCAGCCGGTTACCAAAGCAATGGAAAAACGCACAAGTCATAGCCATCCAGAAACCAGGGAAAACAGGAGAGAATGCTAAAGATTATAGACCGATATCTTTATTGTGCACCAGTTACAAGCTGTTTGAACGAGTCATCCTAGGCAGAATAGAAAGTAAAATAGAAGCTGCTCTTCCCCCAGAGCAAGGCGGTTTTCGAAAAGGAAGAGACTGTTGCGACCAAGTTCTCGCCCTAACCACTTTCATTGAAAGAGGTTACCAAAACAAAAAGAAAACGGGCATGGTATTATTAGATCTCACCTCAGCATACGACACCGTATGGACAAAAGGGATACTGTATAAACTGTCAAAAGTCGTGAAATGCAAGAAGATCATAGATCTAGTCAGAAATATGTTGATAAACAGGAGATTCAAGGTATCTCTGAATGGGAAAACAAGCAGCTACAGGACACTACAAAATGGTCTCCCCCAAGGGTCTGTGCTGGCTCCATGCCTTTTCAATTTATACATAGCGGACATCCCAAACCTGGAATCTCGTTCTTTTATGTATGCAGATGACATCGCTATCGCGGCTCACGCCAACACTTTCGAAGAACTGGAAGAAATTTTAAACAGGGATCTGGAACGACTACAACAATATTATGACAACTGGCACCTCAAAGTAAATCCGACTAAATCCGTGGCATCAATAATGCACTTGTGTAACAAAGATGCAAATCGTGAGCTAAAAGTGCAAATAAAAGGTAAATTGTTGAAAAACGATAGAACGCCAAAATATCTGGGTGTTAAGCTAGATCGCACTCTCACATATAAGAGCCACCTGTACGAAGTCGCCCAAAAAATGAAAACAAGAAACAACATCATAATGAAACTGGCAGGAACAACCTGGGGATGTTCCACTGAAACTCTACGCACATCAGCACTGGCACTTCTGTATAGTGCAGCGGAATATTGCGCACCCGTCTGGGCCCGCAGTAGACATGTCAGATATATTGATGTGCAACTTAACGAGACAATGAGGCTCATAACAGGAACAGTAAGACCCACCCCGAAACCTTGGCTGCCCGTCCTTGCCAATATCGAACCACCCTCGATTAGACGTGAAAGAGCAATCCAGAGGTACAAAGAAAAGTTCAGGGACCTACCTCCTCCCCCTGACAGATTGATGTCAAGAAATCCCTTCTGGAAAGAACTCAAACAACAGATTGATATCGATAACCTGTGGAAACAGCAATGGCAGGAAAGCAAAGTGAATAACAGTTTCTTATTGAGGACCCATCTCAACGAGTTCCAGGCTTCCAACTCCAACGTAGAGTGTGGGTAACTCTAAATCGTCTGCGGACAGGTGTTGGTCGGTGCGGATATTTGTTGAAAAAGTGGGGTTTCTCCCAGGACCCCAATTGTGAGTGCGGAGAGAGTCAAACCATGCAGCATATAGTTGAGTGCGACGTACACGGACTTAAGGGAGGAAATCTGATGGACATACATGTGATAAGTGACCAAGCACTTTTGTGGCTGGAAACCCAGAAAATTTTATTGTAAATCATTGTTAATGTTAATTTAAATTTTTATGTTGATGTTTGTAAGTGTATCACGCTGTGCCTGTAGCTGAACGAGAAATAATAACCTGGCGTGATGGTATGGGGAACCATTATTTCACGTCTCGGTCACCTCTTGTTCGCATTGACGGCACTTTGAACAGTGGACGTTACATTTCAGATGTGTTACGATCCGTAGCTCTACCGTTCATTCGATCCCTGCGAAATTCTACATTTCAACAGGATAATGCACGACCGCATGTTGCAGGTCCTGTACAGGCCTTTCTGGATACAGAAAATGTTCGACTGCTGCCCTGGCCAACACTTTCTCCGGATCTCTCACCAATTGAAAACGTCTGGTTATTGGTGGCCGAGCAATGGCTTGTCACAATAGGCCAGTCACTACTCTTGATGAACTGTGGTATCGAGTTGAAGCTGCATGAACATCTGTACCTGCACACGCCATCCAAGCTTTGTTTGACTCAATGCCCAGGCGTATCAAGGCCGTTATTACGGCCAGAGGTGGTTGTTCTGGGTACTGATTTCTCAGGACCTATGCACCCAAATTGCGTGAAAATGTAATCACATGTCAGTTCTAGTATAATATATTTCTCCAATGAATACCCGTTTATCATCTGCATTTCTTCTTGGTGTAGCAATTTTAATGGCCAGTAGTGTAGTACTTTTCAAGATATGTAGGTATAGATCCACATTTTGACAGAGACTGTTTGAGACGTTAGAAAGGTGTGGCTTATTTTTGCAACCTGTTTGTATCTGCTGAATACAATATGTCTCAAAAATATTCATCCGTTTTCACAAGACTAGGATTGTAAACGAATGAAGAAAGAAACTTCGGAGAAATTTTAAAGTACACATAGGACTACATAGATTTATTTTCAAGAGAACCATCCAATTGTAGACGGGTAAATCTTTTGCATGCAGGCACTTACAACATCCGTGTACTAGGGGGTAGCTTATCATAACTTTAAGATGCCAATTCATATGGTTGCTGGTAGAATGACGCTGGTATAATTAGGTCGCTCACTCGTTCATTACACAATGTGCGTCGAGCGAAGAGGACTATAACACAAATGACAGAATGTTTTTCGTTTTCACCATGACAGAGCACCACCTCACTGGTACCTGCTTGTAAGAGCATTTTGCAACAGGTAAGTACCTCAGTGGTGGACTGAGTGTAAGGGGCGTACGGATTTCATACTGTACCGTTGTCTTCCAAGGTCACCTCATCTCACGATGTGTGATTCCATTTTGTTGGGATTTGTCGCGGACTCCGTATATGTACCGCCTCTTTCAGCTGCATTGGATAAATTAGGACGTCGCATAGCAACAGCATTGGATGCATGTAACTCCAGACAGGCTCACAAAAGTATGGGACGAGATTGACTACCCTTTGGATGTTTGTCGTGCATTCGGTGGAGGGCACACTGAACATTTGTGAAAGGTGAATGAAAACTTTGATCCTAAACGTGATTGTAAAAATTACTCCAAGGTTTTATATGTGTACGTGTAAGAAATATGTCTCATCAGTCAAAACAGTTTTGAAACTGTATTAATAAAAATGGTGAGTTTAACACTTCATGTGTTCTGCATAGTTTCCCACAGTTGCGTACGACGCACGGAACGTTCATACAACTATGTGAAACTGTCAGAAAAGCTCGTCTTTGGAATGTTGTTCGATTCGTGCATCACATTGACTCGAATATCGATTATGTTATCAAAGTGTTGACACTTCATGTGTATTTCTACACTTTATCGTTTTGTGGTACGTTCGTACTGATAACACGAATTGTCGTCACCCGAGACGATTTTTTCCAGGAAAGCGTTGTCCGCGTTTTGCATTTAAATCCAGTCACGGCCGGCATCCACGTGTTGTTTTTGTTCGGGAATCACACAACGTGCGGGACAAACGTTGCACAAACTTTCATCTTTTTCAAAACATTTTGGAACCGTCTTGAATACCTGATATAGAAATGTTGCTCCATTGCGATTTGTCATACAACGCTGACACCCTATGGCCATAAGCACACTGTTAAACACGGCCTGCTCACATCTGACGGGTCGGATGCACATCTGTTGTCTACTGTCGTTATTTCACGTAGTCACCGTAGTTATTGTGCTGCCGTCGTTTGTACGCCGGGAATATCAGTCACAGAACTTTTTGAACTGACGGTGTTTTAATGTTCCTGAAACACTCCATAATATTATGAGGGTCACTCCAAAAGAAATGCACACTACTTTTTTTAAAATCTATCTTTTATTCTATATGTTTGAAAGTTATACAGTGTGTAGATACATCCTTTAGGAACAATATTTTCATTTCTCCACATAATTTCCATCCCTCTCAACTGCCTTACGCCATCTTGGAACCAGCGCCTGTAAACCCGCACGAGAAAGTTCTGGACCAGCCTGTTGGAGCCACTGTTTGGCAGCGTGCACAAGGGAGTCACCATCTTCAAACCTTGTTCGACGAAGAGTCTTTCAGTTTCCCAAAGAGATGATTGTCACATGGATCCAGGCCAGGACTGTAAGGCGGGTCTTTCAGTGTTGTCCATCCGAGTTCTGTGATAGTTTCCATGGTTTTTTGACTGACATGTGGCCGTGCATTGTCGTGCAACAGCAAAACATCCTGCTTTTGCCGATGTGGTCGAACACGACGTTTTTTCTTGGGTGAATTTGCATGATGCCACTCCATTGATTGTCTCTTCGTCTCTGGTGAAAAATGATGGAGCCATATTTCATCACCTGTCACAATTCTTCCAAGAAATTCATCTCCACCATTCTCGCACTGTTCCAAAAGTTCGCTGCATACCGTTTTTCTTGTTTCTTTGTGAGCCACTGTCAACATCCTGGGAACCACCTGACACAAACCTTTTTTAACGCCAACACTTTCAGTATTCTGCAAACACTTCCTTCCCCTATCCGAACGTAGCGTGACAATTCGTTCACTGTGATGCGTCTGTCAGCAATCACCAATTCTTTGCACATTGCTTGGAGTGTGTGCAGTACGAGGCCTGCAGCTGTGAGGACAATCCTCAATATTGCCGTGCCCACTTTCATCACGTAACCTGTTTGCCCACCGACTAACTGTACGGCGATCGACAGCAGTATCTCCATACACCTTTTTCAACCTCTTGTGGATGTTTCCCACTGTCTCGTTTTCACAGCACAGGAATTCTATGACAGCACGTTGCTTCTGACGAACGTCAAGCGTAGCAGCCATCTTGAAGACATGCTGTGACGGCGCCACTCACGGGAACAGGTTGAACTAAGTTTGAAAACAAGCGGGAAGGATGTATCTACACCCTGTAAAACTTACACACATGCAGAATGAAAACTGTATTTTTACAAAAATAGTGTGCATTTCTTTTGGAGTGACCCTCATAGATGAACGTAACGCCCACTAACAAGAGGAATTTACAAGCTGGGATCAGTTTACATTGTTACATTACTTTCTCATTCTTCCTATGGGTGAGCCCTTCCCCATCTCGTAAGATTAGGTAGGCAGTTCACATACGAAATGAGCAAGCAGAGAATTTTATTTATATGTATAAATCGTTTGAAGGTTTAATTGCTGGTTCCTGACTTGGATAGCAACGTCAGTAGCTGACAGAACCAGCCCGGGTAGCCACGCATGTCAAAAGCGAGTTCCCAGAACGGGCATGTGCGCCGACCCCTGATCGAATCCGCCTAGCGGATCAGCAATGCAGGTGAACATGTCGGTCAACCTGGATGGGGTTTTTAGGCGGGTTCCCACATCCTACTAGGTGAATACCGGTCTGGTACATAGTCCCATCTCAGTTACACGATTCGCAAACATTAAGAAAACTTTCTGGTGTTAGAGTTTCTCTCTGCCAAAACTACGGTACGGTAGTTTTGAAACGCTACATAAATGGCGTAGTAACTGGTAGGATTACAAGTAGCAGTGGTAGGGAAAGATATCAACATCTACATGGATGCTCTGCAAATCACAGTTAAGTGGCTGGCAGAGGATTTATCGAACCACCTTCACAATAATTCTCTATTACTCCAATCTCGAACAAACGAACACCTACGTCTTTCCGTGGGAGCTCTGACTTCTCTTATTTTCTTACGATGATCGTTTCTCCCTATGTAGGTCGGCGTCAGCAAAATATTTTCGCATTCGGAGGAGAAAGTTGGTGATTGAAATTTCGTGTGAAGATTCCGTCGCAGCAAAATACCCCTATGTTTTATTTATGTCTATCCCAGATTCAGTATAATGTCCGTGACACTCTCTCCCCTATTTCGGGATGATACGAAATGTTCTGCTCTTTTTAGAACTTTCTCGCTGTATTCCGTTAATCCTATATGGTAAGGATGTGTGAGAGAGAAACAGAGAGCTGACAACTTCTCTTTGTTTGTTTGTTTCGCACAGAATTAGAACAGCACATCTTTCAATTTTAGTCCATTGTGTATTTCATATCCTCACAAAATATAAATTGCATGTTAGAAGTAATAAAAGTCAGTTAACCGCATAACTACTTTTCTCTTATGGAATGATGTAAGTACTTGCACAAAAGAAAACAAAAATGTGATTATTGTTGTTATTTTGTACTCAATAGAACGTTTTTCACCGTGACCAAGGGCAACAGTTTTCTGTTATTATTAATAAGCACGAAAGTTGTTTATAAATAACAAAAATGGCTCTAAGCACTATGGGACTTAACATCTGAGGTCATCGGTCCCCTAGACTTAGAACTCCTTAAGCCTAACTAACCTAAGGACATCACACACATCCATGCCCGAGACAGGATTCGAACCTGCGACCGCAGCGGCAGCAGCGCGGTTCCGGACTGAAGCGCCTAGAACCGCTCGGCCACATCGGCCGGCTATAAATAACAGAAACATGTTTTACATAAGCTCGGTGAAGTACTGAAGCAATGTGTACTACACTTTTTTCACGTACTTCTGTTTCATATTACAAGTAAACAGTTTTCGACAACAACCAGAATTAAACGTCGGTAATTTTAGTTTTGCTACAAATACTGTATTGATTTAAGTAACAGACAGGAAGATAATTGTGTAGAACAAAAACGTTCTACAGGTTGCGTGGCTCTTTATACAGTCCTCACTCAGTTTGTAGAAGGTTAATCGCTTCCTGTTTCTAAGGGAATCTAATAAGACAGTAACCGAGTATGCCAACAAAGCGATGGAAATGAGGTAACGACAATAGGTATGCAATACAGCTAAACATACACGCAACGCGGCTACGATCTCAACTGGCCAAGGCTACTAGGAAACCTACCCAAGTCTACGTTTGCTTATGATACGGCAGTTTTAAAAGAGTTGTTGGTGCACACATATTCCGTCCCTGGAAGTACAAGGTGGCGACAGGGAGGAAATCCGGCCATCCCTTAAATTTATCGTGCCGTATTCGTTAATAAAAATGTGGACTCTGCTCCGATACGGGACAAAGGGTCAAGTAGAAGAAGAAAAGGGCAGTAGCTGACAGAGAGCAAAGCGAAATTAACTTTGCGCTGGAAGTCAGAAAGGCTCTTTTCTGCATTTTTCTTCGCGCTGCCTACGATGCCACTTGGTTTTGCAACTGAGATGGGATGGGCACGGGCAGACAGATGCGGCGTGGCCTTGACATGCGCAGAGGACGGTCGGCCGGAAGGGACGCGCCTCATTGCGTCTGTTAGGGCCCGCTACAGCGGACGTTACAGCCCGCCCTGGCGCCAGCTGCGCATAAAGAGAACGCCGCCGACTCACAAATCAGCCGCGCGCCACGTGCCACTCACCACCCTAACGCACCAGCCTGAAAAACACTTCACATCTTGTAGCACATCGCTGGCTGCATTTATAATGCGTTCAAAGTGTTGATTTCTGCACACTCTCGTGGATGAGTATCCAGCCAGAAAATTATAGTACTTACAACAGTTTTAAAAGTTATATCTGCGTCAGTTTCATGAGACAGAAGGAAATTAATCGAATCGCAAATTGCTTGTTTGTCATTTTGTGGTGTCACCGCCAGACACCACACTTGCTAGGTGATAGCGTTAAATAGGCCGCGGTCCGTTAGTATACGTCGTGTGGGGCGGCGGGTGGAATTAATTGTCATAATGTAGAATGTAATGTAGAAAAGATGCATTCCCGGCCGATGCACCATATGTGGGGCAGCGGGTGGAATAATTGTTATGAATGTTCCTTTTATTTATTTATTGCTGTTGTTCGCCGTTCTCAACACTGGCTCTCTAACTACAATATTGGCAACCAGACAGTGATCAGCAAAACGTGAAGCCTGTAATTAGAATTCCTAGTGCCCACTTCATCTGAGGAATACATTTATAGCTACAGCTTATAGCTCTGAGGAATTACGAGATTGTCTGGGATTCATAATCAAAAACCATTCTCTCTAAAATGTTCACTATATTCTGAAAGTCACAGACCAAAAGGAATCCACACAATCCAACTACCAGAGCAGTTCAGGGTCTAATGCGCTGATGCAACTATAACTGTTCAAATTAAATGTTTAAGTGAATGCTCGCCATAATTTGATAATAATATTCATCAAACGCCACGCTAAGTAATGGTAGAATGTCTGTCCCGTGGCGGCACGTGAAAATACGACATACTCAAACTGAAGATAGATCATTAAAGTCATCCCAGAATTAACACTTCACTCGAAAATGATTTCATGGTTACGCGTATCCCGAGTAACTTATTACGGCATCCGAGGCTGTTTATAGCAACGATACCGACGTGACACGACTCCCAGCACAGGCGGTGCGCTAATCAGCGTCTGGAGAGAACTGGGGCCTTATTCTTCTCGCACAGCGTTCTTATATACAAAGCCGCGGTGCGGACGGCTAAGGGAACGCCTGATCAAATCCGCTCTCCCGACTAGCCGCCAGGCTAGTAATGCACCACATCAAGTTATCGAATAAATCATTGCTTCCTTTGCTGATGGCCGATGAAGCTCTCAAATTAAATGTGCAATCAGCACACAGGTAAGTAATCATAATAAAAGTCTGACGTGGCTAAGTCAAATATTTTGGGCGAGAGAATTAATTTTATTACACTACATGCAGTAGATGAGCACTGAACTTGCTCTTTGGAGATACGCTATCGCTATAGTTTTATAGTTATTCAGTTGAAACTTCTCACATCTTTATGATTGTAGCGGATCTCCCTTCCACTTAAATTTAAACACCCTAGCTTTATTTATTCACCTACTTAATCTATCTTGCTTCCTTAATTTTTAAGACAAAAACCAGAAAATCATGAATTTCAACTAAAATTTTAATTTGTGAGATCCAGAATACTGTTTCTACTAAATTATTATGAAAAAGGAATCTAAATATAAATTTTTAAGTTTCTAGCTCTTTTCTGTTGCGCCAATGATTTTTACAGAAAAACGTCCAAATTTCGAAAATGGTTAAAGTTATTGAACTGATATTCAACACATATTGATTTAGTATTACTCCTGACATGCTAGAAACGTTTCAGGTTATTTACTTGATTTTTAAAGTATTGCGCAACATTTATGACGTCAGAGCTAGTTACAGCGGACTAGGCTGGCACACAATGGAAAGACTGATGTGAATTTTATAAGGCGTGAGTAGACTGCTTCCCTACAGTCGGACCCGTGTGTCGCCACTATCAGTGATTGCAGACCGAGCGCCGTCACACGGCAGTTCTAGTCTAGAGAGACTCCCTAGCACTCGCCCCAGTTGTACAGCCGACTTTGCTAGCGATGGTTCACATGTATACATACGCTCTCATTTGCTGAGACGACAGTTTAGCATAGCCTTCAGCTACTTCATTTGCTACGACCTAGCAAGGCGCCATATTCAGTTACTAACAGATAATATTGTGAATCATGTACTGTCAAGACCGACGTTCATCATCAATGGATTAAAGTTAAGTATGAAACTAATTACGTCCGCTTTCTGAATTCTAATTCCTTGTCATGTTCCAGACCTCACGTCAGTATAATCCTTCCCCCCTCACGCCAGCCTGCGTGAGCTAAAACGCGTGCATTTCGGCCTCCATCCGTAACACGGTGTTGGCTCTTCTGCCAACTCAACACATTTTCCACATACATGTTTTTAAGGTCTTCAAATTGTGATACCAGGAAGTACATCATGTAACGAATTTTTTTGTGTACACGATATTGCAGCAAGAACACATACTGTAATTGTATTGTAGCAAGAATAATTCTCTGCGTCCAAACATGTCTCGAACTGTCCAACGGTGCTGACCGACCGCCGTGTCATCCTCAGCCTATAGGCGTCACTGGATCCGGATATGGACGGGTATGTGGTCAATACACAGCTCTCCCGACCGTTGTCAGATTTCGTGACCGGAGCCGCTATTTCTCAGTGAAGTAGCTCCTCAATTTGCCTCACAGGGGCTGAGTGCACACCACTTGTCAACAGCGCTCTGCAGACTGGACGGTCACCCATCCAAGTGTCAGCCAAGCCCGACAACACTTAACTTCGGTGACCGCTGTTACCAATGCGGCAAGGAGGAGGAGGAGGAGGAGGAGGAGATTAGTGTTTAACGTCCCGTCGACAACGAGGTCATTAGAGACGGAGCGCAAGCTCGGGTGAGGGAAGGATGGGGAAGGAAATCGGCCGTACCCTTTCAAAGGAACCATCCCGGCATTTGCCTGAAGCGATTTAGGGAAATCACGGAAAACCTAAATCAGGATGGCCGGAGACGGGATTGAACCGTCGTCCTCCCGAATGCGAGTCCAGTGTGCTAACCACTGCGCCACCTCTCTCGGTTTGCTGCAAGGCCATTGGCTTGTTGCAAGAATAAATAACTAAATTTGTAGGTGAGTTGAGGGTGTGTAGTGTGTGAAATTACTACACAGAGCCGCACGGGTTAGCCGAGCAGTCTCAGGTGTCTTGCCACGGTCCACGCGGCTTCCCCCGTCGGAGGTTCGAGTCCTCCTCAGGCATGGGTGTGTGTGCCGTCCTTAGCGTCAGTTAGTTTAAGTTAAATTAAGCAGTGTGTAGGGTTTTGGACCGATGACCTCAGTAATTTGGTCCCATAAGACCTTATCACAAATATCCAAAATGCTACGCAGAGTTACAACAATGGTTCCAAATCGAACTGAGCGTGAATAACAGACACGGGAACTTCATCCCATGCTGCTTCAGCTCTATGCCTGAATTACTCAGTGCTAGTGTCTAGCTAGTGGTGGTGTGCCATTCTGTCGGCAACCAATGACTAGATCTGGCGAACGCAACATTCGAGCGCCCATTGCATCGAACAAATCTACACAGCATGGTGAGCATGTGGTCCTGTAGTATCTTGTTGAAACTAACTTCACAGTTACTAGCCTTAACACGTCAGATATGTAATGCCTCCTGTCCAAATTACCGGCTTTACGAACTAGGAAGGATAGTGTTGTGTACTCACTGACATCCATGGCATCACACAAGGCGCTGGGCCCGTATGAGGATGATGAATGCCAGCTGGCAACATTCCCACTGTCACCATGTCCCGTCAGTGGCCGCATCTAGAGAAACTACAACAATGGTCGCCGTGTTGACAGTCTGAGATAATCCAGACGTCGTTACTGAAAATAGGCTCATTTTCTGACTCAAGTTACATAAAGTAGCTATACGATCCTGCAAGATAGACCGAACAACATGCCTGTCGTCTCAGGTACACATACAGGAGTTCTCCAACAATAAAGGCCACTCTGCCGAAGCCTTCTGTAACCGTTTGGCTCGATCCAACACGCCCAGTGGATGCTGCGAGGTGAGATGCTAGTTGGCGTGCAGTACCACGGCGGCACCGTCGTAACCTTACAGCTACATAACGGTCCTCTTTTTCTGATGTCACACGTGGTCGGCCATGCCGTGGTCTTCTTGATAGTGTTTCGATCTGTATAAACTGTCACCACGTCCGAGAAACAACTGAAGGATTCATATTAAGCCTTCGGGCCACATCAGTTTCCGACTGTCCTGCTTCCATTCTTCCACCGCATAGAGTCTGGTAGGAGTCTTCCATGTGCCTTACTGCACCGGCTATGACAGGGTCTTCCCTGTGCCATACTGCACCGGCTACGATAGTGTATACAGTGATTGTGAATGTGGGACTAATCGGCAAACGCTACCCTGTTTGATAGGTGCCCTGAAGTCATCGTTGGCGTGGTAGTCAGTTGCCCAGAATGTCATCTTGCGTGCAGAGCACAGGATCGTAAGGACATGTGTTGATAGTTTGTATGATTATATCGTGAACTAGTCAAAGGACGGTGAAATAACGGTTTGTTGCTTTAATTTTGGACACCAGTGTAAACTGAAGTCCCATGTCGTGGTTCTGTTTGCATGTTCAGCCTAATGTCAGGAACTACTGTACGGGTTTTCACACAGTTTTCAATAACATGTACAGCGCTTTACTAGGAGGGTTTGTATATGTACTTCACAAACATTGCGTGCAAACTGGATGACCTGTGATGAACTGAAGTCTCCTGCTGCTGAGAAAACAACGACATTACTATCTAGCAGCGAATGGCAGAACTCCTTGGAATCTCAGTTACCCGTGTAGCCTGGCACTGCTGTCAACAGTGTACCAAGGTTACTTCCCAGAGGGTACATTTGTAAGTAGGCTGTTTATGTTTTCTCTATGTAAGTAGGCTGTTTATGTTTTCTCTATGTAAGTAGGCTGTTTATGTTTTCTTATTGGCAAAGTTACGTAGCGCTCTATATGAAAATCACTGGCTGTGCTGTGTGCAGTCTGTGGCTGCTTTGCATTGTTGTAATACTCGCCATTGTAGTGTTAGGCAGCTAGATGTGAACAGCGCGTAGCGTTGCGCAGTTGGAGGTGAGCCGCCAGCAGTGGTGGATGTGGGGAGAGAGATGGCGGAGTTTTGAAAAATGTCATGAACTGCTGTATATATTATGATGATATCAAGGTAAATACATTGTTTGTTCTCTATTAATATCTTTCATTTGCTAACTATCGCTATCAGTAGTTAGTGCCTTCAGTAGTTTGAATCTTTTATTTAGCTGGCAGTAGTGGCGCTCGCTGTATTGCAGTAGCTTGAGCAGCGAAGATTTTTGTGAGGTAAGTGATTTGTGAAAGGTATAGTTTAATGTTAGTCAGGGCCATTCTTTTGTAGGGAATTTTGAAAGTCAGATTGCGTTGCGCTAACAAAATATTGTGTGTCAGGTTAAGCACAGTCTTGTATAAATTGTTCAAAGGGGACGTTTCACATTGTACAATATTGCATGACATAGGACGCTTCGTACTGATATTGGGCGGCAGAAGGTGCCTCCTACAACTACTACGTGCACAGGGTGATTCCTTCTAGTTTTGTTTGGCTGGGGGCAAAGGTTGTTTTGTACCACTGTTGCATGGTGGAGGGTGCTTCGCACCAATTTTACAGGTCAGATGGGTGATTCCAACCAATATTGCATTGCAGGGGGTACTATGTACCAACGACGAATGAAATAAGGTGCTTCGTACCCAAATTGTGTGGCAGAGGGTGTGAGCGGTTCTAGGCGCTTCAGTCCGGAACCGCGCTGCTGCTACGGTCGCAGGTTCGAATCTTGCCTCGAGTATGGATGTGTGTGATGTCCTTAGGTTGGTTAGGATTAAGTAGTTCTAAGTCTAGGGGACTGATGACCTCAGATGTTAAGTCCCATAGTGCCTAGAGCCATTTGAACCAATGTTTTGTGGCAGAGGTTGCTTCGTACCGATAAAGTGTGGCAGAGAGGGCACCCTACTGATGTTATGTAGCAAACTGTGATTCATACTAATGGTGCATGGCAGAGGGTCCACCGTAGGGTGTTGTGTGGTGGACGACGCTTCATAGCAATGTTTCGTGTCATGAGGTGCATCCTACTGCTGTTACGATGCTTTATAGCAACGGTAGGTGGCAGTGTGTGCATCCTACTGATGCTGTGTGCAACAATATTGCATGGCAGAGGGTGCATCCTGCTAGTGTTGTGTAACAGAAGTTGCGTCATAGGAATGTTGCAAGGGAGAGGGTGCATCCTACTGATGTTGCGTGGCAGAGGATGCATCCTCTTTATGTTGTATGCCATAGGGTCCTTCATAGTAATGTTGTGTGGAAAAGGGTGAATCCCACTGATGTTGTGTGGAAGGGGGTTCTTCATACCAATGTTGCACAGCAGAGAGTGTACTCCACTGGTGTTGTGTAGCAGACGGTGCTGTGTACCAAGGCCACATGAGAGAGGGTGCACCCTTCTGGTGTGTGGCAGAGGATGCTCCACTGAAATGTTGCATGGGAGAACGGAATCCTGCTGATGTTGTGTGGCAGAGGATGCATCGAACCAGTGTTGAGTGGGAGAGGGTGCACCCTACTGTTGTTATGTGGCAGAGGGTGTCTTGTACCTGTGTTGTGTGGCAGTGTGTGCACTACTGGTGTTGTGTTGCAGATGGTCCTTCAGGTCACAGTTGTGTCGTAGAGGGTGCACCGCACAGATATTGTGTTGCAGAGAGTATTTCGTACGAAAATTGCATGGCAGTGTCTCCGCCCTGTTGGTGTTGTGTGACAGGGGTGCTTTCTAGCAATGTTACGTTGCAGAGAGTGCACTGTACTGGTATTGTTGGCAGTAGAAGATACTTCGTATCAACGTTGCGTGGCAGAGGGTGCGCCCTACTGATGTTATTTGGCAGAGCATGCGTAGTAGCAACGTTGTGTGGCAGAGGATGCATGCTACTGATGTGTGTCATTGGATGTTTCGTATTAATATTGCGTGCAGAGGGTGCAGCCTTCCACTATTATGTGGCAGAGGGTCCTTGTGACTAGTTTTGTTCCGCTGTGGCGATTCACACCAATTATATGTGGCTGATGGTGTTTGCTACCAGTGTTCCATTGCAGAGGGTAATTTGTACAAATGTTAGAAGGAAAAGGTGCTTCTTACCTAAATTTTGTGACCTAGTGATGTTGTGTGGTTGAGAGTGCTTCATATGAATGTTGTGTGGCAGAGAGCGCAACCTACGAATTTGTGTAGCAGGTGAGCTTTGTCCCATTGTTGTGCACCCTTCTGGTCTTGTGTAGCAAACTTTGGTTTGTACGAACGTTACATGGCAGAGGGTTCACCATATTGGTGTTTTGTGGCAGAGGGTGCTTTATAGCAATGGTGCATGGCAGACGGTACATCTTACTGATGTTGTGTGGCAGAGAATACTTTTCACCAGTGTCACATGGCAGAGGGCGTATCCTAGTAGTGTTGTGTGGCAGTGTGTGCTTCATAGCAATGTTGCATGGCAGAGGGCACATCCTACTGATGTTGTGTATTAGAAGATACTCCGTGCCAATTTATAGTTGCAGAAGGTGCATTGTACTGGTGTCTTGTGACAGTGCTTCGTGTCTGTGCTTGGAATATACGTGATCATTGACTCACTCACACAGCCAGTTGCCTAGATATGTTGGCGGTGTTTCAGTACATGATGTGTTGATTGGGAGTAGTGATTTATTGTACATGCAGATGTCTTAACTCTGAAGAACTCATCTTGTGCAAGATGTGAGGAGGTTCTCTAGCGAACGATCTTCGGTCTGTTCCGGTAGTGAGAGAATATGTCAGATGATCATAATCATTGTTCGCAGTTTTGCGTGTTTGGCCACTTAAATCGTCCCTTTCTTGTCCTGTCAACATCTAAAACCACGCTGGTAATCAGTACATTTAACTTTTTGTTTGATGCAGTGTGGATTGCAAGTTTGGCGACTAAAATCTCATACTATAGAAGTCAGAACACAAGCTGACATCTTGAAGAATGTGCGAAGTTTCTCAGTCATAAAACATTAGACATTTGTTCAGACTAGCTGGCTGCAGCAACGTTCCAAATAGTACATTACAGCTGCTGTGACACTGAAGGTTTCAGAATAGTTGGCTGTAACAGTATAATATGTCATCTCCGCAGTGTGCTGAAACACATAAAAGTTTGTTCTACCTTCCGTATTACTTGTAGGAACACAGTGACAGAACTTCTCACGCCAGTGGTGGCATTTGTAATACTCTGCGTCAATGGCATGTTTTTATGTTGCTCTTTGGTGTTAACATTCTAATAATCACTCGTCGATGTTCGTTTCCCTGCACAATACTAGTACAGGCGGATCGTTCCAAA
Source organism: Schistocerca piceifrons (assembly GCF_021461385.2). Lineage (NCBI taxonomy): Eukaryota > Metazoa > Arthropoda > Insecta > Orthoptera > Acrididae > Schistocerca > Schistocerca piceifrons. The sequence continues at coordinate 235,029,487 of NC_060149.1, read as the reverse complement.
AGTCAGACTTGTGATCAGATGTGAAACGTGATGCGAACAGCTCTGTGACTGCCTTATCTTGCCACGGCTTTGACGGTGGATGAAGAACGAAGTAACAAATTTTGTCTGTGATAGCTCTGAGTGATCAGCTCCTTAGACTCCAGCTATATCTTGTGATCTACTGTGTGAGCAGACATCGTGGCTGCTTGCTAAGCTCTAGAAGTCTCTTGACAGTCGTTCTCCTACGGCCACAACGTACCTATGGACGACTGTCAGCATTTGCCGAAAACCTGCTCGTTAACTCTTAATCAGATACACTTCCTAAGCGATTTGTGAGACCACTACGAAGCTTTGTATGCATATGAAAGGAGGGAAGCTGAATTACTGTATGCTGTCGACCATAACAGGAAAATTAACTACACAGACCAGACATACTGTCTTAGGGGAAGACATGGTTGGCTTGTAAACGATTCTTTTCTTACACCACCTAACAAAAAAAGTGAAGCATACCGAAGGGCAGGGGGAACCGAAATGGAACTTTACGGGTTGGGAGCGTAAGTGACCACAATATCGAGCGAAGTTTATGAAGAACATGGCCATATTACCCCCCCCCCCCCCCCATTTATCAGTATGACATTCCACGTCAAGAAAGAATTCATGTCAGTAAAGGGCACGTTGCATTAAAGGAATTACCACCCACCGCGACGGAAACGGTGGTTTGTCATCCCACTGTATTTACAGCCACCCATAATGAAGATTTCGATGCTCTGACATCAGGTCATCTGGGTTTTTAAGATCCTTGGTGTTATTAGAAGTAAGTATCACCGACCAGGTCACAACCGACCTGTCATTCAGGCTGTACCGACCACCGAAACTACGGCAATCGCCAGGTCTCTTCCGAGTGGTATAATTTTGAAATATGGAGCACACTGTGTGGACATCTCTGAGCGTGGAAAAGTGTTTCAGTCGCGACTGACGTCAAATGTAATTTCATAATTTAACATCGTCCATAGAATGACACCTGTCTGCCACTCGTGTATTAAGGTTCCCACGGAACGTTTTAATAAAATACTGGTACATATGCTCTCAAAGTATGCTGTCTTTGAAGGAGAGACTGGGGTACGGTATTGCCTATCGCAACATTCTGTGCAAAACAGTAAGGAAAAACATTATAAATTTCACACGTTTTTCCTGATTCACAGTCAAGAGGCTGAAACAACATTGAATGCTTTGTTTTCTTTTCAAACTGACGATGCTGAGAATGATTACAGCAAACAACGCATCACCAGAAGCGAAGAAGCAAGATCAAAAAAGTGGTTCAAATGGCTCTGAGCATTATGGGACTTAACATCTGAGGTCATCAGTCCCCTAGACTTAGAACTACTTAAACCTAATTAACCTAAGGACATCACTCACATCCATGCCCGAGGCAGGATTCGAACCTACGACCGTAGCGGTCGAGCGGTTCCGGACTGAAGCGCCTAGAACCGCTCGGCCAAACCGGCCGGCCGAAGCAAGATCACTGGCACGCATACGGAAACTGGAGCCGAGAATAAGGAGTGCGGACCTTATAACGTCGAACACGGGCCTGTAATATACAACACATGCAACTTAGTATGGGTTACTACACATGTGTTTAGGGGTGAGCTACCATAAAAATCTTTAAATCGCTACGTTGGCTCATATGAAATCCTACATCACTTGTCAGTTGTCATCTACGAAGTCTAGAGTAATGACAGCACATCGAAGAGACAAAACAGCAGAAACATCGTCCATGGCCTTTATATGAATATCTATCATAATCCTGTGGTGTAGAACGATAACAGGGTCTTCCGATGCAAAACACATGAAGACCTGACCCACCATCGCGATGCCTCGACAGCAGTAATTCTGTGTGAATGTCGTAGTGCCCATGAACACATCAAAACATGACCAGAACGCGAGAATCCACCAGCGCCACCATACTTTTGGGACCCAGGGAGCTGCGGTCGTTGTTTGTGCGGGAGGCCAAGCACGGAATACAGGAGAGTGGTCCAGAGAAGCACTCGGAGGCGTCTGAAACACAGCGGTATGTGTAGTGACACTTATTCGCCAGGATGCGTATACAGAGTAATAAGGATTCCTCAGTGCGTCGTACGGTGGCTGTGCCTCAGTGCATGCTACGAAGAAGCGCTGACGTGCTTGTCAGTGAGTCGTGGCTGCGGAACCACAGGTCAGTGTGCCGCTACAGGTTTGTAGTGCAGGCGGCAGCTTAAAGACGAGCGGGAGTTGAGAAGTCCAGACGTTCTGCTGTACAGTGCGGGCCTACACATCAGCTCTCTTGTAAAAGAGCCTGTTGCACACTTAGGTGAGGATAGACGATTGTGTGGTCCAGGACGACATTTTTTGTGAAGGTTAGGCCATGGTCACCTGTCCTGGGTAGACCAATACTGCAGTCAACGTTCACGAGTCGACCAGAGCGCTGTGCGAACGCGTCCATGCGTGGGCAGTGCAGGGATGAATACTCAGACATCATGGATGAATGACCCTCAATGGAAGGAGGGCTAGCAGCACACCAGTCGTCTCCTCACCTGCAATGTCCCAGCAGGCAGCAACGGCACACCACGGCTGTGATTTACATAAAGTTGGCTGCATCTCGGCAACGAAGTCAGCAAACAGGTAGCAGGTAGACCATCATCGATTGGCTTGCCGTGGTTTGACTGAAAATCAATAGACCGTCATTCTCTCGGGCCCTGGTGACACAGATAGAATGGTGGCATGACTGAATCTGTTCTAGAGATCCGAAAGCTCCGTCATTTAAAGAGTGAAGACCGTATGGTTCATGGTTCAAATGGTTCTGAGCACTATGGGACTTAACTGCTGAGGTCATTAGTCCCCTAGAACTTAGAACTACTTAAACCTGACTAACCTAAGGACATCACACACATCCATGCCCAAGGCAGGGTTCGAACCTGCGACCGTAGCGGTCGCGCGGTTCCAGACTGTAGCGCCTAGAACCGCTCAGCCACCCTGGCCGGCGTGAAGACCATACCTACGACACAGTGGTCTGGATGCATTAGCGAATTTTCCCTCGACTATTGGTCTCATCAATGCTACTTGCCTTAGTAAGGTGGATCAATAATTATTCTGGTTTGCCTAGCTTGTGTCTTTCTCGAACGTTTGACTGTCGCATGGGTACTATGGTGCTTGAAGTTACGGATTGTTACTTCATACCGTTATGTTGTATTACGGCATTTGCTCTTTTGCTTCTCGCGACTGGAAGTTGTGTGCAAATGCTTGCATGGTGCCCTTTCTTCCGTTTCATCAGCAGTACGCCGTGTTGATATTCCGTCTGGCACACCTGAACTGAGTTGACTACCTCAGCTCTGAGCTTGTAGGGTAAAACTTCAAAAATTTTAGGTTTACACACCAGATTCATTCCGGGGCGCAAAGCTACGAAGGAATACTGCCTAGATCCAGATCCAGGAAACTATAGTGACCTCCAAATCAACGAGTCGAGGATTTACGAGTAAACAGAACAATGTTATGTCGCCTATCATGGTGCAGCGGTTGCAGTCGTGTGAAACGCTGGTTCCATTACCGCCTCCTACAAATATTTAACGTCCATTATTTATCGTTTCTGGATGGTTTTGGGACTTTCTTATTTGCGGAATGTTAGAAGGCGCTATCATATTCTGTGCTTGTACAAATAGGAACACTCTCTGCTTGTAGTTCAACTTCCTCTGTGCTTTAATGTGTACTCATTAAACTTTTTTTCAGCATGAAGTGTTAGCTCTTGTTCCGACCCTGCTTTCGTAAATGGTAATCGATGTAGGATTCTGTGTGAAAATATCTGTTAAATATCTGATCCTCATCACATTGTGTAGGATCACTAATTTAGTTCTTTCATAGTTCGTCTACTTTTTTGTCGTACAAAATGAGATTTCAGCAATAGATAAAATGTTCATCTTTGCAATATAAGATGTAACCTCACCCCTCTTTTGGCACCATGAGCAACACCTACTCCTGTATACTCCATCATCTTTCTGAAGGTCCGCTCAAAACTTGCAGAGGGTGAATCACCTAAACCTTGCACCGCAAATATTGCGGTAATGGAAAGTGCTATTCATGTGTGCTTTCCACAGAATGGATTGGTGGTCAGGGGCGTGTTTTGCTAGCCAATCAACAGACTGCAGTAATACTTAGAAAGTATTCACTGTTTGAAATGTAACCGTATCTACTGACATTAACAAATTAAAAGTATGGTAAAACAGAATGCCTGTGGTGTTTGTTGTAGAATTCCAGTTCGAGACATTTACGAGATATCGTATTTTGGAAAGATTCCACACCGGCACTTGGTCGTGCCATTCAATCTGTGTAATTGCTAGGTAGTGTTCTCCAAGGTAGTGTTATAGGACCTTTGCTGTACCTTATCTATATAAACGATTTGGGAGACATTTGAGCAGCCGTCTTACATTGTTTGCAGATGACGCTGTCGTTTATAGACTAGTAAAATCATCATAAGTTCAAAACAAATTGCAAAACGGTTTAGAAAAGATGTCTGTATGGTGCGAAAATTGGCAATTTACCCTAAATAACGAAAAGTGTGAGGTCACTCACATGAGTGTTAAAAGGAATCCGTTAAACTTCGGTTACACGATAAATCAGTCAAATCTAAAGACCGTAAATTCAACTAAATACCTAGGAATTACAATTACGAACAACTTAAATTGGAAGGAACACACAGAAAATGTTGTGAGGAAGGCTAACCAAAGGCTGCGCTTTACTGCCAGGACACTTACAAAATGTAAAAGATGTACTAAGGAAACTTACTACACTCCTCTAGTCGGTCCTCTTTAAGAATACTGCTGCTCGGTGTGGCATACTTACCAGATAGAATTGACGGGATACATCGAAAAAGTTCAAAGAAGGGCAGCATGTTTTGTATTAACGCGAAATAGAGGAGAGGGTATCACTGAAATGATACAGGATTTGGGATGGATATCATTCAAACAAAGGCGTTTTTCGTTGCGGAGGAATCTTCTCACGGAATTCCATCACCAACTTTCTCCTCCGAATGCGAAAATATTTTGTTGGCGCCAACCTACATAGGGAGAAACGACCACCATGGTAAAATAAGGGAAATCAGAGCTCGTACGGAAAAATATAGGTGTTCGTCCTTTCCGCGCGCCTTACAATCTTGGAATAATAGAGAATTGTGAAGGTGGTTCGATGAACCCTCTGCCAGGAACTTAAATGTGATTTACAGTGTATCCATGTAGATATAGATGTAGATGTACGATATTGTTAAGTTTGCTTACAGTGCGGTTGCTTGTTCCTGAAGTGCATTGCGACTTGCTGGTAAGTTCGTGTGTAACAGTCCCAAGTAATAGATCGTGAGTTGACAATGAGATTTACCAATGCAGAAAAAGCCGTCATGCTCTTGGTGTATAGAGAGTATACGCAGTTCGTTCTTGTGCGGTGTATGCGCTAAGATATCCCAATAGACGTCAACCATTTCGCCAGTTATTGATCAACTTCTTCAACCAGTTAAGTAAAAGTGATACTGCAACACCTATACAACGTAACAGAGGGAAATAAGTGACGACAGAAGAGGAGGAAATTAATGTTCTTGCCGCTGTTGCATTCGATCCGCTCGTTAACTCCTGTACAATCGTACGAGGAAGTGGCATGTCAGGCAAGTGAGCTACGCATTCTCCATCAACATACGTTACATCCCTATCACATCTCCCTCTATCAAGAGCTGCACGAAAACGATTATGAGAACCGTGTTAAATTCTCTACATGGGCATTAAGAAAGGATACCCTAGATGTATCATGTACCTTGTTTAGTGATAAAGCCACATTTACCAATCATAGCCAGGTAAACCGCCGAAACATGCCGTATTGGTCTGTTGAAAATCTCCGTTGCCTTCGTCAGGTGGAACGTCAGGACCCACGGAGTGTAAACGTATGGTGTGGCATAGTGGACCGTCAGCTCACAGGCCCGTTTTTCATAGACGTAACACCGAACACCCACAAGTATCGCAGCCTCCTAACAGACCACTTTCAACTGATACTAGAAGATTGGTTCAAATTGCTTTGAGCACTATGGGATTTAACTTCTGAGGACATCAGTCCCCTAGAACTTAGAACTACTTAAACCTAACTAACCTAAGGACATCACACACATCCATGCCCGAGGCAGACTGTAGCGCCTAGAACCGCTCGGCCACACCTGCCGGCTGATACTAGAAGACGTTCCTCTGCAGACTAGGAGGAACTTATGGTACCAAAACGATGGCTGCCCAGCTAATAGTGAACGAAGTACTGCAGCATCTCTTTATGATTGTTTCAGGACCTGTACCTTGGCTGGCCCGTTCTCTGGGTTTGACGTCTGTAGACATCTTCCTTTGGGGATAGCTGAAAGACGCTGAGACGCTGTCTAGAAGAACACACTAACTGCACCCAGTGATATTCAACGGCTTGTTACGGCAAACTGTTCGGAGATCTCCACTGCAACGCTAGTGCATGTGCAGTAGTCGTTTCATATCAGACCGGAGGCGTGTATTGCCGCTGCCGGTGGTCATTTTGAACACAACCTGTGATGGTCAGTTGTCTCGTTACTGGTCAGAATACACATAACTAGTGTACGCACTTGTGTTGTTCTTTAGTGTGTGCTACCGCAGGTACTGTACAAGTGTCGTTGTGGAAACTTGGGAACTTTCCAAAATACTCGTACTACATAGAATCCTGCAACAAACACCACTTACATTCTCATTTACCGTAGTTTTAGTTTGTTAATGTCAATAGGCATCGTTCCATCTAAAAAGTGTATGTTTGCACAAAAATAAACATCAACAGCCCTTTCCATTTCCTGCAGATTGTGTCAATTTATACGTTGCTTCTCCACTTGATATTATGCGGCAGTCGGGCGCGCCGTAAACAAACGAAAACTTAGATCGCCTGAGGGACGAGGAGCGGTGCGAGGGAATAAGATCCGCCTCCCTCTCGGAGGACTGCCAACCTACGTCCGATTTCTGTGCTGCCACGAATGCAGAACCGACGTAACGGTCATAAGGATCGCTGATTCCTTCTCTTGTAGTGAGAGTCGCATTCGAGTCCCTTTATGCACCAGTAGTGATCTCTTCACTTATTTCATAATAATGAAAAAAACAGTGAACAACACTAAGCAAACTGGAGCAAAAAAATCATTTGGTAATGGCTGTAGTACAATTGTTTACGCTGTTGACAGTGGTAGTTCAGGCCCGACCTCTACCGGTATCTTAAAAAACCATGGTTTAAAACACTTCCCACCTAAAACTGCCTCGATATAGGGTCCGCATAATATCGCTTTACATTTACACACACTGCGATTTAAAACACAATTTGGTGCTAGTTGATACACAGGCCACCTTTCGCATTCGTCTTTCAGGGGACAATGGTTCCAATACCTGAATCATATTTCTATTGTTATCACTATCCTCAAAATGGTACTGAGTATTAAACTTTAACGTCAACAAGAGGAAGTAATTCTAAAACATAAAAAATCTCTAAAATCCCCTTAGCCATTAATTCCAGAGTTAAATGGAGACGCACGACTAGTGAAACAAACACCATTTACGTTATATGTGAGCGCATGGCTTCGCGGCGATATGGTCCAATAAAACCGTATCGGACTCCCAGGTGCATCAAGTTTTCATAGTGTTTATGCACTGAAGAGCCAAAACGTTAAGTCCACTGCCCATCGCAAGATTGAACATTACCTGGTAGCATTGCCGGCCGGCCGCGGTGGCCGTGCGGTTCTAGGCGCTGCAGTCCGGAACCGCGGGACTGCTACGGTCGCAGGTTCGAATCCTGCCTCGGGCATGGATTTGTGTGATGTCCTTAGGTTAGTTAGGTTTAAGTAGTTCTAAGTTCTAGGGGACTGATGACCTAACATGTTAAGTCCCATAGTGCTCAGAGCCATTTGAACCATTTTTTTTTGTAGCATTGCGGACACGTGACTAGATTTGGAAAGTACATATAAGTGGAGCAGAGACGAATTCTAGCGAAGATATAGGCCAGAAATGGAGAAATCCTCTGACATAAGCGACTTTAACAAAGCGAATACCGTTATGGCCCGGCGCCTGATAACGAGAATTCGGAAACGGCGATGCTGGTCGGCTGTTCACGTACTACTGCCTTGAGCATCAGCGGAAGTAAACGAATTACAGTAAGACTACGAGTAGGTCACGAGGTGTTGAACGCCCTCACCTGATCACACAACGTGGAGATTTAAGGGTTGCCAGCTCTGCAAAACTGGACAGCCGGCGGTTAGTGCCAGGTCTTGTCGACAGAGTACAACGTTGGTGCAGGTACAACTGTTCGTGGCATATATAGCATGTACACTACCAGCCATTAAAATTGCTACACCACGAAGAAGACGTGCTACAGACACGAAATTTAATCGACAGGAAGAAGATGCTGTGATATGCAAATGATTAGCTTTTCAGAGCATTCTCACAAGGTTGGCTCCGGTGTTGACACCTACAACGTGCTGATATGAGGAAAGTTTCCTACCGATTTCTCACACACAAACAGCAATTGACCGGCGTTACCTGGTGAAACGTTGTTGTGATGCCTCGTGTAAGGAGGAGAAATGCGTACCATCTCGTTTCCGACTTTGATAAAGGTCGGATTGTAGCCTATCGCGATTGCGGTTTATCGTATCGCGATACTGCTGCTCGCGATGGTCGAGATCCAATGACTGTTAGCACAATATGGAATCGGTGGGTTCAGGAGGCTAATACGGAACTCCATGCTGGACCCTAAGAGGCTCGTATCACTAGCAGTCGAGATGACAGGCATCTTATCCGCATGGCTGTAACGTATCGTGCAGCCGCGTCTCGATCCCTGAGTAAACAGATGGGGACGTTTGCAAGACTACAACCATCTTCATGAACAGTTCGACGACGTTTGCAGCAGCATGGACTATCAGCTCGGAGACCATGGCTGCGGTTACCCTTGACGCTGCATCACAGACAGGGGCGCCTGCGATTGTGTACTCAACGACGAACCTGGGTGCACGAATGGCAAAACGTCATTTTTTCGCGTGAATCCAGGTTCTGTTTACAGCATCACGATGGTCGCATCCGTGTTTGGCGACATCGCGGTGAACGCACATTGGAAGCGTGTATTCGTCATCGCCATACTGGCGTATCACCCGGCGTGATCGTAGGGGGTGCCATTGGTTACACGTCTCGGTCACCTCTTGTTCGCATTGACGGCACTTTGAACAGTGGACGTTACATTTCAGATGTGTTACGACCAGTGGCTCTGCCCTTCATTCGATCCCTGCGAAACCCTACATTTCAGCAGGATAATGTACGACCACATGTTGCAGGTCCTTTACGGGCCTTTCTGGATACAGAAAATGTTCGACTGCTGCCCTGGCCAGCACGTTCTCCAGATCTCTCATCAACTGAAAACGTCTGGTCAATGGTGGCCGAACAACTGACGTGTCACAATACGCCAGTCACTACTCTTGATTAACTGTGGTATCGTGTTGAAGCTGCACGGTCAGCTGTACCTGTACACGCCATCCAAGCTCTGTTTGACTCAATGTCCAGGCGTATTAAGGCCGTTATTACAGCCAGAGGTGGTTGTTCTGGGTACTGATTTCTCAGGATCTATGCACCCAAACTGCGTGAAAATGTAATCACATGTCAGTTCTAGTATAGTATATATGTCCAATGAAAACCGGTTTATCATCTGCGTTTCTTCTTGGTGTAGCAATTTTAATGGCCAGTAGTGTATTCTTGATCACGGAGTTCCACAGCAAATGACCCCTTCATGTCCCCTGTTGACGGAACGACGTCGGCAATTACGACTTCAGTGAGCACGGGATCATCGAGATTGGACCGTCGAGCAATGGAAGCGTGTCGTTTGGTGGATTAATCACGTTGTATCGAGTGGATGACGGTGTCCATATATGCTGTCATCCAAGCAAACGGCTGTCCGAATCATGCACTGGGCTACGGACACTGGCTAGTGGAGGCTGTAGCATGCATGTGGTAGGCACCATGACAGCTGTGGACTATTTGGGCATTATTGTGAGCCATCTGTATCCCTTCATGTTCGATTTCTTTCCCCATAGTTAAGGCATCTTCCAGAAGGATAATTCTCCGGGTCACAAGCCGAGAATTGTGTTACAGTAGTTCGATAAGCATGATAGTGAAATCGCGTGAATGCCTTAGGCACCAAATTTGCCTGATTGGAACCGTATGGATTACATATGGGAGTCGTCGCGCGCTTAGAGGCGCTATGTCACGGATTGCCCGGCCCCTTCTGCCGGAGGTTCACGTCTTCCCTCGGGCATGTGTGTGTGTGTGTCGTTCTTAGCATAAGTTAGATTAAGTTAGTTTAACCAGTATGTAAGTCTAGGGACCGATGACAGCAGCAGTTTGGTCCTTTAGGAATTCACACACATTTGAACATGATCTGTGTCGAATCCGTGCCACGTACAATCGCAGTCGTACTACGTTCTAACGGCGGACCAGCACGCTACGAAGCAGAACACGCAACAACACGCTATTTCCGTCATGTTTGCCGGCCGCGGTGGTCTCGCGGTTCTAGGCGCTCAGTCCGGAACCGCGCGACTGCTACGGTCGCAGGTTCGAATCCTGCCTTGGGCATGGATGTGTGTGATGTCCTTAGGTTAGTTAGGTTTAACTAGTTCTAAGTTCTAGGGGACTGATGACTTTAGAAGTTAAGTCTCATAGTGCTCAGAGCCATTTGAACCATTTTTGAACCGTCATGTTTGGGTTTATCAGTGTACATCCACGTGATTTCAGCCGAGTGCTCCTCGAAAACTGTCAAGTGGTAACTGAAAACCTTGTGTTGTTGCTGTTCTCGCACTTACACGGAGCGGTATCTGGAAGATTTCAGCCTCTATCTAGCGGCCCTAACGCGCACTGCTCTGAGGAACTCGGTTCTTGGAGTGGAAACCGCCCCTAAAGCCGGAAACTTGCCACAAGAACTAAACCACCTACGAAAAAACTTCCCTGGAATAGCTATAACAACAAAAAATATGGCAAGCAATTTGAGGAGGTAGCCGCAACCAGAACGTCGAAGAGGAAAAAGTACCTTTTTTTTCATTCAAATGGTTCAAATGGCTCTGAGCACTATGGGACTTAACTTCTGAGGTCATCAGTCCCCTAGAACTTAGAACTGCTTAAACCTAACTAAGCTAAGGACATCACACACATCCATGCCCGAGGCAGGATTCGAACCTGCGACCGTAGCGGTCGCGCGGTTCCAGACTGTAGCGCCTAAAACCGCTCGGCCACCCCGGCCGGCTTTTTTTCATTGTGTGATTCAGTCACAGTGAAGATCTCCTACTTTCTAAAGAGACATAAAATCTAGACAATCTTCATGACACATCACGAAGTTTGTGAAAGACACTGTAGGCATCAGTATAAAACACTGTGTGAATGCGAATAGTATTACGACGGGCAGTCCGTGCTCACGGCTCAACAGAGCTCGATTAAACCTGAGAGGGTCTGTGACCACGATGTCTGGGGAAATTGGTGGCAGCTGAACACGCATTGCCAAACGAGAATATAATTGCATTCAACGACACCTATGTCATTTCATTTATTACGTTTTATCTATTTTTTTTAAATACCTGCTACCTAGTATTTTGAAACAGGTCTTAGATTTTACAATTTTCATCTTGTCATAACAAAAAGTTTTCGAGTATACAAGCAAATATTGTTCATAGCAAAGACAAATGAAAGTAATAATAACGAGTTAAAATGGAAGTTAAACAAAGTAGAAACTGCAAATCAATCAGAAAATATGGGTTTTAATTAAAAATTTTAGTAATTTAGAGGAGAATGAAAGAAGGATAGGAAAGAATAGATTAAATGATTGTCCGCCGCTGTCAATAATCGGAAAGGAAAGCCACGGAATCGCACTGAGCCTTTTTCTTTCGATTTGACATTACTAGTTTTGCATGTAATTTGGTTGAATGAAAAGGATTAGTGGCCTAAATCAGTTACATTTTTAAGTGACCGTTAGGCAAAAATAACTGCTTACAGCCTACTGTGAAATACGCTTCAGTGACAATTATTGTAGTAGTTATTACTGTCAGTACTTTATAGGGCTTGTTAGGAAGGCAGACCTCGGAATGGAGACATCGAGTTACGCATTTCTGACCAGCATATCTTTATTTGTAATTTTCTGTGTAGCTGTGTTCGTATGTATTTTTATCTCTAATTATGTAGTGTTGTAGCTCAGTTCTGGTACGTGCTACCTTGCTTAATGTGTGTATGCTTCGTCTTCCGTTTCTACATCACTGTTAGCTATATTTAATTTTCTCTGTTGTCACTGCTACCGTTTAGTGATACAGCTATGTTTGGTCTGGGTGCGACCCTATATGGCTACTCTCCTTGGTATTCTCCTTGTAATTACCCCGAAGGACGACAGTTCAAACCCGCGTCCGGCCATCCTGATTTAGATTTTCCGTGATTTCCCTAAATCGCTTCAAGCAAATGCCGGGACGTTTCCTTTGAAAGGACACACCCGATTTACTTCCCTATTCCTCTACAATCCGAGTTTGTGCTCCATCTCTAATGACCCCCTCCTCATTCTTGAGATATTCTTGAAATAGTGTCTTCTGTTCTGTCTAGGTCTGCCCATTTGTCTTTATTCCTTAGGAAGCTGTATATGTTGGCGTGAGTAAGCATCTATCGTCTGTCCTGTATACGTGCGATGCAGTGCAGTATTACATATTTAGTTCCCAGCATGCGCATTCTTGGCTCGAACGGATGTTCACTCGAAGTAAGTGTGATGGATGTGGGCCGTGTCCGTTTACGAAACATATCTTTCGACGCTTTTACTTCTAATCTTTCCCTTATTTTTGGGAAGAGCTCATGGACTCTCCAGCCCGTTACGCATGTATCCTGCTCCATTTTGCCATGTATTCACCCATCATCTTTTATAATGGTTTATAACTGAAACAGTAATCAGCCACAAGTGTGGTTTAACATGGTTTATTTGGAAACCATGACCGGTTTAGGTCTTTTTTACAAACCCAACTTCAGATGGTTGTTACACGTTTCGTTGTTTCCTTGCTGGAGCCTCGTTTAGTTTGGTTATTGGTTTGCTGCACTAGGATAGACAGACAGTGAAACTGGGCTAAGCTTTGTAAACGTTCATCGTGTGTGACAGCAAAGAGATATTTTACTAAACCATACAGTCTCACAGCATCGGTAATCTAACATTTTTACGACTGTAAGACCTTTGAAAACATTGTCTATATTACGCATGTGAAGTTGGGCCTCGCTTTGTAAATGTTTATCGCCGGCCGCAGTGGCCAAGCCGTTCTAGACGCTTCAGTCCGGAACTGCGCGACTGCTACGGTCGCAGGTTCGAATCCTGCCTTGGGCACGGATGTATTTGATGTCCTTAGCTTAGTTAGGTTTAAGTAGTTCTAAGTTCTAGGGGACTGATGACCTCAGATTTAAAGTCTCATAATGCTCAGAGCCATTTTTTTGTAAATGTTTATCGCGTGTGCTGCAAATCAAAAACGGATACAAAACGAGGCCCCAGCAAGGAAACAACGAAACGTGTAACAACTATCCGAACAAAGATTTGTAAAAAAAAAAGTCAGAAACCGGTTACATTTTGATCCAAACAAACCTTGTTAAACCGTACTTGTGGCTGATTGCTGTCTCAATTATAAACCTTACAGTATTACAGCAATTGTTCTCAACATGTAAATTTTCGACAAAATAGCGTAGTTTTAGTATGCGTTTTCCGGTGACGTCTTCTTCTGTGATTGCTCTTACTTCTCTCTAAAGCTCATCTTCGTCCAATACGTTGCAGCACGGCACCTAATGGTCTTGTCGATTGGAAAGTTGCGCGACACTATACAGATTCTAAGATGTGCTAACACCACAGGCCACCAGATGTTGTCAAATTCGTCCGTTATGTCTATCATTACGGCTATTACATATTTCCGACCGCTTTTCTACTATCCCGTTTGCTTCGTTCATCGCGTGATCAACTGATTTATTTTGTCAGCATCCATATTGATGGGGGCTAAGTCCCGTTGCGACTGTAGTTTGTCACACAGAAAGCGTTCCTGGATCTTAGCAAGTGTGTTGAGTATAAGTTCAAAATGTTCAAATGTGTGTGAAATCTTATGGGACTTAACTGCTAAGGTCATCAGTTCCTAAGCTTACACACTACTTAACGAGGCCCCAGGACAAACACACACACCCACGCCCGAGGAAGGACTCGAACCTCCGCCGGGACCAGTCGCACAGTCCGTGACTGTAGCGCCTAAGACCGCTCGGCTAATCCCGCGCGGCGTTCAGTATAAGAATTCATCTATCCTCAGCTGATTCTTGTTTCTTGGGTGTGATTACTATACTTCTATCATCAGCAAAAAGAACTAGCTTTGCATCTTCATGAATATAGAGTGGCAAGTCGTTAATACATATTAAGAACAATAAGGGACCCAAGACTGAATCCTGTAGGACACCATTCTTGATACCTCCCCAGTTAGGGGACTCTGCTGGGTTTTGCAGACTTTCTGTACTGTTAATTTCAACCTCCTGCATTCTTCCAGTTAATTATGAATTAAACCATTTGTGCACTGTCCCGTTATACCACGATACTTAAGCTTATTTCATGATTCACACAAAATATCCCAATGGGAGATGTTCGATTATTCAATGCATTTAATATTTGATCAGTGAAAGCATGTATTGCATTTTCTGTTGAAAAGCCTTTCTGAATACCAAATTGACGTTTCATTAGTACCTCATTTTTACGAATATGTGATGCTACTCTTGAACACATTACTTTTTCAAGAATTTTGGATAAAGCAGTCAGAAGTGAGACTGGGCAGTAGTTGTTAGCATCAGATCTATCCCCTTTTTTATGCAACGGTTTTACAATAGCATATTTCAGTCTATCTGGAAAAATGCTCTGTTTCAGTGAGCCACTACATATCTGGCTGAGAATCCTACTTATTTGTTGGGAACAAGCTTTTAGTACTCTGTTGGAAATGCCATCAATTCCATGTGAGCTTTTGCTTTTGAGTGAATTTATTATTTTCCTGGTTTCAGTAGGAAAGGTGGGTTGGATTTCAATTATATCAAATTGCATAGGTACTGCCTCTTCCATATACTGCCTTGCATTTTCTAATGAATAGCTGGATCATATTTTCTCTACAACACTTAAAGATTATTAAAAATGTTTTCTACTTCTGACTTCTTGTTAACAAACTTTTTATAGTGTTTGATAGAAATACAGTCTTCCTGTGCTCTCGGTTGCCCTGTTTCCCTTTTCGAAATATTCTAAATTGTTTTAATTTTATTATCAGATGTACTAATCTCAGACTTAATGCACATACTTCTGAACTTTTAATAACTTTTCTTAATACAGTGCAGTAGTTTTTACAATGTTTCACTGTTTCAGGATCATTACTCCTTCTAGTTATAAGATCCATTTCCCTTTTCTGTTTACAATATATTTTTATACCTTTAGTAAGCCATAGCTTTCTACATGGTTTCTTACAATTATATTTCACTGTTTTCTTAGGGAAACTGTTTTCGAATATTCTCACAAAGGTATCATGAAATAGGTTAAATTTTAAAGTAGCATGTTCGTGGCCGAGCGGTTTTAGGCGCTTCAGTCTGGAACCGCGCTACCGCTACGGTCGCAGGTTCGAATCCTGCCTCTGGCATGGATGTGTGTGATGTCCTTTGGTTAGTTAGGTTTAACTAGTTCTAAGTTCTAGGGGACTGATGACCTCAGAAGTTAAGTCCCATAGTGCTCAGAGCCAAAGTAGCATGTTCCCTGTACACCTCATCCCAATCTAACTGTTGCAAGCTTTCCCTAAAGTTTTGAAGTGTTAAATCGTTAATGGAATGCACTATTTTGGAGGACTGTTTTGCATTACTGTATGGAGCTATATGATGTAATGTAACTAGCTATGCATCATGATCAGACTGACCGTTCTTAACAGGAAAAGTTTTTATTTGATTAAATTTATCTTGGTCTATGAAAACGTTATCTGTCAGTGTGCTGCTTCCCTGCACCACCCGAGTAGGAAAATCAATAACTGATGTCAAATTAAAAGAACCAAGTAATACTTCAAAGTCAAGATTTCTATCGGAGTCTTTCACAAAATCTACGTTGAAATCCCCACAAATAATAATTTGCTTCCCTTTGTCTGAGAGGTAGCACAACAAAGAATCCAAGTTTTTCAAAAATAGTTTAAAATTTCCCGATGTGGACCTATACACAGCTACAGCTCACATGCACATGCTTCTGTATGTTGCTCTACGCAAATTTTTTTAGTTTCCAAATTTTTCACACTATGACTGATTTTAACAAATATGGCAACTCCTCCTCTCTCCATAGTGCCTCTACTTACGTGTGCTGAAAGCTTATCCTACATTTACCATTTCCATACCTGCGACTATATGATGTTCGGACAGGCATAGTATTCTTCCAAGCTTCAGAGCCTCGTTTAGGGGTTCGGTTAGTGAGGGTCTAATGAGAGGTGCAATCTGTTGCAAGATTTTCGCCTATGTGCCATTGGGCCCAGCGGATTTTTTTCTCTCTAGTCTTACCGCTTGCGTGACCACTTCTCCCGTAATATGATAAGTGACACTTTCAGTTGTGTAGTCAAGTTGTAGTTCTATCCGTAGGTTCGTGTGTATAAGTGGGACTGTGTTTTCATTGTCATCAGCTAGAAGTCTCTGCAGCAAGTATTCAGCACTGTGTTCACTTGCATCATATTACCGTAGCGTTGACAACACCAGTGGGTTTTGATTTTTTCCGATAAAACTTCGTAGCGTAATCCATATATGTTTTCCTGTAATTTTATTTGTGTAGAGTTGTCCCGGCGTCGTTTCTCTGTCTGAAAAATGGCTGCTTTATATCTGTTTTTCATCTCTCTGTGTATGCCCAGTCTTGCTTGTATTTCCCCGGTATTATTTATTCGTAGGTAGTGTTTCCTAGCTTGCTTTGTTAGCTTTGTGCGCTCGTGTGGCCATGGAATTTTTTAGTGTTGCTTCGGTTTATTTTTTGTGTCTGGTATGGCTGTCTTTTGTGCTGTCTGTATCAGTTCAGTCAGTGTATGGAATTTCCAGTCCACACTTCCTGTCGCGTTTTGCAGCGGATAATCTCTTGTTAGATACACAGTCTGGGTCACCTGTCTGCGCTTTTGTTGCGACTGCATTACGGTCACTTCGTGTGCACACTTCGTGAACGAACCTGTCTCGTATTCGTGACAGGACTTTATTATTTACGGCAGAGATATCTGTTACTTGGCACTCCTGTATTTCCTTCAGACGTTGGTATCTGCCCTCCCCTGTTAAGAAAAAGTAGATTTTGTTCATGTATTTTATCGATTACTATGCTTACTCTAACAACAAAATGGCCAACAGAGAACTATATGTATATCTAGACGGGAAATTACTAAATTACAACAAACACCCAAAGTACCTTGGGGTTACCCTAGATAGGACACTAACATTCAAAGAACACCTGACGAAAACTGCAGCGAAACTTAAAACATTCAACAACATATTGCAGAAGCTCTGTGGCACCACTTGGGACTCCACAGCATCTACCTTAAGAACATCCGCACTTTGCTTCGTGTATCCAGTGGCAGAATACTGTGCCCCAGTGTGGCTCAACAGCAAACACACACACATGGTAGATAGCCAACTTAATGCAACAATGCGTATTATATCAGGCACAATCAGGCCAACTCCTACAGCGTGGTTGCCCGTTCTCAGTAACATAGCCCCTCCTAACCTGCGCCGAGAACACACTCTGGCCGGCCGCGGTGGCCGTGCGGTTCTAGCGCTGCAGCCCGGAAAGGAGGGGCTGCTGCGGTCGCAGGTTCGAATCCTGCCTCGGGCGTGGATGTGTGATGTCCTTAGGTTAGTTAGGTTTAAGTAGTTCTAAGTTCTAGGGGACTGATGACCTAAGATGTTAAGTCCCATAGTGCTCAGAGCCATTTGAACCATTTTTTGAACACACTCTGGATAGAGAATTTCAAAAAATCATGACCAACCTTCAATTACAAATCCATGAAGATACTCACGACATCCAAGGAAACCGACTCCGGCGTAGGCATCCTCCACTAAAGACCTCACAGGCGCTGCACCAAACCAACTTTAAAATAAATGACCGATGGAAAGACAAATGGGAGAGCAGAACAGCAGTAAACTGCCACAGTATGCCATGCATCTTTAGTAAACCAAAAGGATTTGATTGCCCTCGCAAAGTTTGGTCAACTCTTAATCGCATCAGAACCAACTGTGGAAGATGTGCCGACGCCTTACACAGATGTAAACTTCCTTCGGCCCCTTGCGACTGTGGCGCTGAGAGACAGACGGTCAAACACATCGTGCAAAAATGACCACTAAGGGCATATGAGGGTGACCCACAGGATTTCCTAATGGCGACCCAAGAGGCAATCGACTATATATTATCTAAGCTGGACGTCTGCTTGTGATTGCTCTTCTGTGATTGTAAATTTACAATTGGTGGTGTCCTTATATACAAACTGTTATTTATTGTTCTGTTTATACATATGTGATTTTTTTAAATCGTGTTGTTTCTGTAATTTTTACTGTGATGTTATGAGCCATACGCTAAATAAATAAATAATAAATAATATTCTTACTCTATCGTCAGTTGTGCTGGAGTGCGATAACACCGATTTTGCATTAATGACCGCGCATACTAAAAGTCATTTGTGTCTTGCATAATGTGCAACATTCCTAATCTAATGTATGGCTGTATATTGTCAGAGTATCTTGCATAAAGAGAGGCTGTGACCCTATTCGTATATACCCATATGCTTGCTAGAATGTTGACTTAATTTGGGTATTACAATGTTTTTATTCAGCACTATTTATTTATTTAATCGTGTCAGAAGCATCTTACATAAAATCAGAATAATTAACACATACATATCAAGTATATGACAAATACAAAAGGAGTATAAAAGTATACAGGTATATAAGCAGGATCAAGTAGTTTTTTATTTTATGAAGTCTTCGACCAGAACCTTGCCACGTCCAGCGCTTCTGGGGTGGCATTCATCAAATCCTTCATGGTGCAGGTGCCTGGGCACAGCACACACTGCGTGAGGCGGGTGGTGGTTTGAGTGTGTCCAGTCACACAGCGCCGGTTCATTTGAGAGGCCCCATTTGCGCATATTCTCTTTGGATCGTGTGACACCAGAGCGCAGTCTATTAAGAGATTTCCATGTCGCCCATCCTTTCATATGGCAGGGAGGGAGTTCTTCGTTTGGGACTAATCAAGGTGCGCGTTTTCTTCTCGCCTACTCTGCAGGCTTTGGCATTTGGTCATGCGTAATTGTTTTTGTTCCTAAAGGAAGACATGTGAGTCGTCGACTACATTTGGAGAACGGTTCTTGGCACATCGAGTTCTGCCGGGACTTTCGTAATGCCGCGCTTACTAACCTACTTGTTACGGTATTATTTTCATCACGGGCTTTGTGTAAAGACATAGCAGTGCGGCATTACCTTTGGTATGGTCGAAGAGAACTCTTTTGTGTGTGCATACAAGACAGTCGAGGTTTAGTTCCTCAGACCGACGCTTACATGCCTTCTTCATTAGGTCACAAAGTTCTAGCGCATCCAGTAGTAGTTTTACGGCTCGTAGTAACATTTTGTCTGTTTACTCAGATGTGGGGTAACAAATTTTGTCAGTCTGTGGATGTCTTAATCGTATAGCTAGACTCTGGGCAGTCTGTAAGTTGTCTTTGTTTTCCACTCTGCATAGTTGCAGGCCTTCTTCTAACTTGTCGTAGCCTATAGTAGACTAGTTGCGTCACTAGGCTTGATTTCGCTGTTTTTCAGTAAGTATATTTCATTTCTAGAGTTAACAGCATTTCTGTGAGGGTAGATTAATCATTTGTCTTAATGAAACCTCCTGACACATAGTTAACGTGAATGATATAGTTCCTGCATTTTGTGTTGTCGCATACTGGTGGATAATCTATTTTTAGCGATACTGTGTTAAAGAGAATTTTCTTAATTCTGTTACCACATCTAATCGCAACAGTACGGTTCACTTTTGCGAAGTAGTCACACAATGAATTTACATTATCTGTATTGTCACACGCATATCCAGTGTTTAGCAGCTCCTCCGCAGTCTCTTTTACACTATTCATTGGGATTGTTTCAGATTGCGAGCTACTAAATAATCTACACCGATGTTAAAAAATCATGGGATACTTCCTAACATAGTGTCGGACCTCCTTTTGCCCGCCGGCCGGGGTGACCGAGCGGTTCTAGGCGCTACAGTCTGGAACCGCGCGACCTCTACGGTCACAGGTTGGAATCCTGCCTCGGGCATGGATGTGTGTGATGTCCTTTGGTTAGTTAGTTCTAAGTTCTATGGGACTGTTGACCTCAGAAGTTGAGTCCCATAGTGCTCAGAGCCATTTGAACCATTTTTTTTCTCCTTTTGCCCGTAGTAGTGCAGCAACTCGACCTGGAATCGACTCGGCAAGTCGCTGGACGTCCTCTGCAGAAATATCGAGCCATGCGTCCTCTATAGCCGTCCATAATTGCGAAAGTGTTGGATTCTGTCCCATAAATGTTCGATGGGATTCATGTCGGGCGATCTGGGTGGCCCAGTCATTTGCTCGAATTGTCAATCGCGAGTAACTGTGAACCAATGACACGTTGGATTTTCATAAGTAAAAATTCAATCGTTATTTGGGAAAATGAATCCATGAATGGCTGAAAATAGTATCCAAGTAACCGAAAAAATACAGTCTCCAGTCAGTGATCGTTTCAGTTGGACCAGACGATCCAATTCATTCCACGTGAAAACAGACAACGCAATTATGGAGCCACCACCAGTTTGCACAATTCCTTGCTGACAACTTGGGTTCATGGCTTCGATAGGTCTGCGCCACACTCGAAACTTACCATCAGCTCTTACCAACTGAAATTGAAACTCACCTGACCAGACCATGACTTTTTAGTCGCCTAGCATCTAACCGAAATGGTCACGAGCGTAGGAGAGACGCTGCAGGCGATTTCGTGCTGTTAGCGAAGGCACTCGCGTCGGTCGTCTGCTGCCATTTCGTCACACTGTCCTGAAAGTTACATTCGTCGTAAGTCCCACGTTGATTCTGCGGCTATTTCACGCAGTGTTACTTGTCTGTTAGCACTGACAACTTTATACAAACGGGGCTGTTATTAGAATGAGATTTCCACTCTGCAGCGGAGCGTGCGCTGATATGAAACTTCCTGGCAGATTAAAACTGTGTGCCGGACCGAGATTCGAACTCAGGACCTTCGCCTTTCGCGGGCAAGTGCTCTACCATCTGAGCTACCTAAGCACGACTCACGCCCCGCCCTCACGGCTTTACATCTGCCAGTGCCCGAGGCTGTTATTGTTCGTTAAGTTAATGCCGTCGGCCACTGCGTTGTCCGTGGTGAGAAGTAATGCCTGAAATTTGGCATTCGCGGCACACTCTTGACACGGTGTATCGCTGAATACTGAATTCCCTAACGATTTTCGAAATGGAATGTCCCATGCGTCACGCTCCGACAACAGTTCCGCGTTCAAAGTGTGTCGATTCCCGTCGTGCGGCAGTGATCACGTCGACAACCTTCCCACATGTATCACATGAGTACAAATGACAGCTTCACCAGTGCACTGGTCTTTAATATCTTGTGTGCGTGATACTATCGCTGCTTGAATATGTGCATATCGTTATCCCATGGCTTTCGTCACCTCCGTCTATTGCTACTTGTGCTGTCTTATCATCCAAATAGTCCGTCGCACCGAAATATTTGTTTTGTATTCCCAGAGTGGATTATATAGCTGGAGTGTATGGAAGTCGGAGAAGACTATATTCAGTATTTACGTTGCATTCTTCGACTTTGAGAAAGCTTTTAACAATGTGTAGTATTTAATTGTCAGATTTATGCACTTTCTGTAATCATATCTAAACTCATGCTCATAAATTAAGGATAATGCTGATACATGGTGAAACAACGCTCTAGTGGGCGGTTTGAGGGTTTGAATCACTTCGGGGTATGACCATGCGGTGCATTTGACCTGCGGTCGTCGCACGGTGGCGCTGGCAGCAGTCCACATACGCAGAGGTGTGTTGGTGCATGTCAGACTACGGTGCAGCGAGTAAGTGTGCAGACGTTTTCAGACATGATAATGGAGACTGCGTGCTGAAAATGGCTCGAAGAACACATATTGATGACGTTAAGAGGGGTAGAATACTAGCTAGGCGACTGCAGGCTGGTCAAACACATCAGGTCGAAACACGGGCCCTCCGTCTGCCAAAAAGTGTGATCTCAGGATTATGGCAACGATTCCAGCAGATAGGAAACGTGTCCAGGTGCTACAGTACGGGACGTCCACAGTGTAAAACACCACAAGAAGACTGATACCTCACCATCAGTGCCCGCAGACGGCCACGGAGTACTGCAGGTAGCCTTGCTCGGGACCTTACCGCAGCCAATGGAACAGTTGTCTCCAGACACACAGTCTACAGACGACTAAACAGACATGGTTTATTCGCCTGGAGACCTGCAAGCTGCATTCCACTGCCCCCTGGTCACAGGTGAGACCGTGAAGCCTGGTGTCAAGAACGAACACAGTGCATGGTCATTAGGTCCGCAGCTCGTGGTCGTGCGGTAGCGTTCTCGCTTCCCGCACCCGGGTTCCCGGGTTCGATTCCCGACGGGGTCAGGTATTTTCTCTGCCTCGTGATGACTGGGTGTTGTGTGATGTCCTTAGGTTAGTTAGGTTTAAGTAGTTCTAAGTTCTAGGGGACTGATGACCATAGATGTTAAGTCTCATAGTGCTCAGAGCCATTTGAACCATGGTCATTGGAACAGTGGTCCCAGGTTATGTTCACGGACGAGTCCAGGTATAGTCTGAACAGTGATTCTCGCCATTTTAGCATCCACCATACTTTAAAAGGGGGGCACGCGAACAGTTTGCAAGCCCGAAAGTCAATGATCGTTCCCCTTCGGACGTCAGATAAATCGCTCCGTTTCAGCATCGCGACAACAACTGCACCGTTTACCGCGCTCTCTCGACACGCTTTATATAACCTCCATTGCTAGTGCTGCCACCTCTCGTCTGTGGTGACGTCGAGCATAAGTAGTGGTCACATTAATGTGACTAGACAATGTATCTACTCTGAGTGACGTAGTGTTAAACAAATATCATCTTCAATTTTCTGGTTTAGATACTATTTATTTCATTACGCGTTTCTATGGTCATGCCGAAACCACCAAGTAGTTTTTTTCTGAATGGATTGAATCTGTAGCATGCACATGCTACTTGCCTTTTTTTGTTTTTAGTGCTACATGTCGATCTGCCAAGAAACTTTAGTATTGCATTGTGCTAGTGGTGAAGGATTAACGTTATTGTGCCTGGCAGAGGCTTCGTAGAACTTCCTTCAAGCTACTGTATTTCTCTACAGTTCCGCTCTCGAACAGCGCGGAGGGAAACCTTAAATATTTCCATGTGAGCTCTGATTTTTCTTATTTTACTGTGATAATCATTTCTCGTTATGTAGGTGGACGCCAACAAAGTATTTTCACACTCTGGGGAGAAAGCTGATGATTTAAATTTCATGAGAAAATCCCGCCATTGTCTTAATGATAGCTATCACATATCGCATACCATATCCCATGGCCGCGCGGGGTAGCCGTGCGGTCAGGGGCGTCTTGTCACGGTTCGCGCGGCTGCCCCAGTCGGAGATTCGAGTCCTCCCTCGGGCATGGGTGTGTGTATTGTCCGTAGCATAGTTAGTTTAAGTTATATTAAGTAAGCCTAGGGACCGATGACCTCAGCAGTTTGGTCCCATAGTCATTACCACAAATTTCCAGTTTTCATATCCCCTGTTTCACGATAATATCATTCAAATTTTTCGATGTCCTCCATCAATCGTATCTGATGCGGATTCCAAACTGCGCAGCAATACGCCAGAAGAGGACGGATAAGCGTTGTGAAGACAGTCTCTTTAGCAGACCAGTCGCATCTTCCAATAGCGCTCTGCCAATAAAAAGCAGTCTTTGGTTTGCCTTCCTCATAACATGATCTATGAGACTGTTCCAATTTAAGTTATTCGTAACGGTAATCGCTGAAGATTTATAACTTTATAACTGTGTGACTTATTGTGTAAGCTAAATTTAGAAGATTTCTTTTCGTACTCATGTGGAGGACTTCTCACTTTTCATTACTTAGAGCCAATTGCCACTTTTCGCACCATACAGACATCTTGTCTAAATAATTTTACAATTGTAATGAGAATTTCACTCTGCAGCGGAGTGTGCGCTGATATGAAACTTCCTGGCAGATTAAAACTGTGTGCCGGACCGAGACTCGAACTCGGGACCTTTGCCTTTCGCGGGAGAGCTTCTGTGAAGTTTGGAATGTAGGAGACGAGATACTGGCAGAAGTAAAGCTGTGAGGACGGGGCGTCAGTCGTGCTTAGGTAGCTCAGTTTGACTACGAACTGCGACGTTGCCGGCACGGTAGCTCAGCGTGTTCGGTCAGAGGGTTTAGCTACCCTCTGTAATAAAAAAACTGAGCTAACGGATCAGCGAACAACCCGCACTGGTGTCATCGGACGTCCACCACGAACATATTCAACGAACAATATAGAATAAAAATGAGATTAAAAATTAAAAAAAAATAAAAAGTTGGTAGAGCACTTGCCCGCGGAAGGCAAAGGTCCCGAGTTCGAGTCTCGGTCCGGCACACAATTCTAATCTGCCAGGGAATCTCAATTTTACAATTGGTTTGGATCATCTGATGACTTTTCAAGGAACTAAACGACACCATCACTTGCAAACAATCTAAGATGGCTGCTCCGATTGTCTCCTAGATCATTCATATAGATCAGGAACAGCAGAGAAACTATTGCACTTCCCTGGAGAACGCCCGAGTATTACTTCTGTTTTACTCCATGACTTTCCGTCACTGACTACGAACTGCGACCTTTCTGACAGGAAATCACAAATCCAGTCGCTCAGTTGAGACGATGCTCCGTAGGCATGAAATTTGATTAGAAGTCGCTTGTGAGAAACTGTGTCAAAAGCCTTTTGGAAATCTAAAACTATAGAATCAATATCGGAATACCGAGCTAGTTGTGTTTTACGAGAACGATATGTTTGAATCCATTTTGATTGTTTGTCAATAAATCGTTGTCATCGAGGTAATCCGTAACGTTCGAACACAGTGTATGTTCCAGACCTCTACTGCAAATCGACGTTAGGGATAGCAGTTATTCGCTGAATTGCAGACCACTATTTCTTTTCTTGATCATTGGTATGACCTGTGCAACTTTCCAGTCTTTAGGTACGGACGTTTTCTCGAGAAAGCTGTTGCATATATTTGCTAAGTATGGAGCTATGGTATCAGCATACTTCGAAAGGAACCTGACAGGTGTACGGGCTGGAACGAGGGCCTTGCTTTTATTAAGTGATTTAAGCTGCTTTGCATTTATGTTCTGACTGTAAAACGGATTAGTAACACTCGCTGTATGCAACGATAAAGTACCACACGTGTTTGTCACTACGCTTTTACAAAACGATTTATGCTAGCTGACGTGGAAAAGATTTTTCACTTTTTCGAGCGTCCTGTTAATGTTATGCAATTCTTGGTTTAACATAAAATTTATCAGTTGCAGAAACTTGAACTGACTTATCTTCAATTTTAAACAAAACGAGCTGCGATGAATATCAGTATTACAAATCTGTTTGGTTTGACAGATTTAAACTAGCGCATCACACACTTTCGACTAATTACAAAGATGATTTCTGTTAGAAATACGAGCGGAGATGGAGGTTAGAAATACTTTTTGCAGTTTACATATATTTCTTTAGCATATTCGAGAAGCACCCTAAAAATCCGTCCATTAAACCATTTTTGAAGCTAAGAGAATAAGTCAGCTGAATCTCATTTGTAATGTTTATCAAGTTAATATCTTTCAATATTAAAAGTGATACGTTTTGTAAAATCAAGCTTCCGCCTTCAGACACCCACCACTTCAAGAACCAGAATATCCAACGAAGAAAAGCACAAACCAGCTCATAAAAAAGGCTTAAAGCTTTCAGATTAACAAGGAGACGGCACGACCGTGGGGTGGGGGATTTGTCCGAAATTTTGTGTGATGAAAGAGGACCCCTAACACCTCACGTGGTTAAAATCTTAGGACGCGCTACTCGGAAAATCCCGAGAAATACTTATGAGTATATAATGTTAGTCCCTTGCAGAACCTCCGTCTGGCCTAGATGGCTGCAGGCGGCACGGTAGCTCAGCGTGTTCGGTCACACGGTAACTTGCCCTCTGTAATAAAAAAAAACTGAGTTAACAGATCAACAACGAAATTAAATGGATGTCTTACGACGTCCGCTCCGAGCAGATAAAGCGGAAAAAAAGATGGTTAGGGCTCGGACCCTTACGCTAGACGTGTCGGGTTCGATTCCTCCTCTGGCAATTTTTTTTCTTCTGTTTCATTTTCTTTTCTTATTCCACCAATTACTTAAAAAGTTTCTCAAACCTACGTTATTTTAGCTCAAGAACGTAAAGTTTTTCATTCACAGAAAAATATTCGTGCTCGTTGTTGTATTTCGTTTTATGGGGTTTCAAGGTTTAAAGGGGCTTTGTAAGGGTCCCCTTGGGATTATAACGGTCATCTGCGCATAGGACTGTGCGCGAGCCGTGAGAAGTAAACGGCAGTTTGTTTTTCGATTTCGTCGTGAACAGACGTGCCTGTTTCAAATTTCAACGTGTTATTCCGATCCGAGGTTAAACATGTCGACTGAAGAAGTTGCTGGCTCTTCTGGAATAGGAGAAGAAATTCCTGAAGAATCCATTCATGCTGATCTATCAAAATTACGATTGAAGGACGCAGTGGTGTATTATGAAAGGCTGTTGATGGAAAACAATTTAATTGCATCGACATCTTCGGAAGAAATCTCTCGCGATGCTATGTTCTTGTTTATAATTATTATATGTATAAAAACTGAATGTTCCCCAATCGATTTTGTTATTATGATTAAAAACCCAATGTTCCTCCTCATATACTTTACAATGAAAAATGGAAAACACACCGCCATGAATTGTGTTGTTGGACAAAAAGAAAATAATTTTTATTCAATAATGTAACGAATTTGATAAAGATAATGTGGGTTTGGGAAACTTTCTGAATAATTGGCGGAATAACAAAAGAAAATGAAACAGAGGAAAAAAAGTGCCACAGGAGGAATCGAACCCGAGACATCTGGCGTAAGTGTCCGAACCCTAACCACCTAGGCCAGACGGCGGCTCCGCAATTGACTAACATTCTATACTCATAAGACACCTAAGAAACTTTGGCTCGATTTTTTTCTGGATTTTCCGGGTAGTGCGTCCTAATATTTTAACCACGAGAGGTGCTAGGGGTCCTCTTTCACCACACAAAATCTCGGACAAATCCCCGACCCCACGGTCGTGCCGTCTCCTTGTAAGTTGTCGGTGCTTACTTCCCTTGACAGCCGTCTTCTCGGCTGCCATCTCCATTCCGATCGTACACTATGTTGAACAGTGCAGCGTCTCAGGTCAATAGCATATGACAGGACTTCTTTCTAGCTGCTTGTTTTCCTGTTCGTGTGATATACCGGGACTAACTCGTACACAACGCCCGCTACCTGCGGTTCCACTGAGCCATGTCATGGTGACGCAGCTACCTTCAAAAGGTACATTCAAAATACGTCGCCGGCCGAGGTGGTCGAGCGGTTCTAGGCGCTACAGTCTGGAACCGCGCGACCGCTATGGTTACAGGTTCGAATCCTGCCTCGGGCATTGATGTGTGTGATGTCCTTAGGTTAGTTAGGTTTAAGTAGTTCTAAGTTCTAGGGGACTGCTGACCTCAGAAGTTAAGTCCCATAGTGCTCAGAGCCATTTGAACCAAAATACGTCAAGTATTGTCAGTAACGTGTCATATCGATGTATGTAACTTCTTTACGCTATCAGCCAATAATCTGATCTGTAATAACTTAACGAATTCGACTCTCCTGGCGGGCAACACTTAATGCACACTGTGGACAGCATTTCGGCTTAGTACTAATCGTCGATGCTTTTAAAGCTATGACTTTGTTTTTCTTGTAATCTGATAGTTCAAAACCTTCTCATATTTTGTACTGTCCTAACACTTCCAGTTCTTCTAATAAATCCAGATTTTATTTTGAGTCCGCATAACGTAGCTCTTTCAGATCTTCATCATTCCCAACAAGTGGATGCACTATTTTGCGAATGTGTATAACGACTGTCTATTTATCGAAGTCACTCAGTCACTTGTCATTAAGAATCTATATCCGAATTGTCCGTTGACAGTTATTCAGGTAATTCGAAGAAATCTGCTAAAGCAGAAATGTCTGTCATTCTAGGAAGCTTGAATTCTTTGTCTTCGCTTCTATCGAGCAACAGATGAAATTAAAAAAAAGAAGACGAACTGTGTGAAAAGCTTTAAATCTGCATACACAACAATAGATTGCACAACAGTTCTTTACCAGTTCGTCACAATTCCCTTGCTCGTATTTTATTAATTATATAATTAAATTATATATGTAATATTAATTATTTTTTAACCTATATAACTTCCACAAACTAATACATTGACTCGCACTGTCTGAGTAAACAGTTTTCCGTCAAGGAGTGTGTGTGTGTGTGTGTGTGTGTGTGTGTGTGAGTGAGCGAGTGTTGGGGCTTACGTGCGCTCAACGTCGAGGTCATCAGCGCCCTGTCACACATTAAAAGAATCGAATGTAGACAGACTTAGCAAAACCGAAGCAAACACACAAAGAAGGCAAGAAAAGAAGGGAAATGCTGTATAAGAAAATAAAACGTAAGGAAAACGAAAACGGAGCATCAAGAATTCCACAGGAAATTGTCATTGGCTGGCCACTTACATAAAATATGGGCGAGCTTGTCACCCAGCGAGCAAATTAAGACCCTCTCCCTAAAATCTTTGTAAAAACATTTGACAAGTCACAGAACTTCAAAACTTTAACCACATTCGTTCGAGTGTTTCCTAAAAGAGATGGCAGACCCGCCGGCAAGTCATCCGTGGTTTTCCACAAGGAGACGTTTGCAGTCCATTGTGAAACACCCCTGTTTGTTAATTAATTTTACAACGAAAGATTACGACTAGCAAAATTCAAACTATAAAAAAAACCTACTTATCTACGAGATTCCATCGTCAAGGCTGCAAGTGGCCAAGCAGCTTAGAAGCATTTGACATTCTAATTGTCATAAATAATCGGCAAAACTTGCAGATGTACCTACCTGCTTTAAAATGTTGAAGTGTTTATACCTACATCCCCATTGTTTCGCCTTTTATCTCCATGCCAACTACGCTGTGGCACATCTTTCGGTCTCGTATATGAATATTACAAACTCAGTCCTGAGAAATCTAATAGATGTTTCCCTTCTTTCACATCATGGCCCTATCATTTCTTTTCCTTTCGAAGACTCAGTCTCAGCATCCGTAACTGTCTCCCATGTTTTTGGCAAATGTAAGATCCCTCACATATAACCTGTAATCACATCGTAAACCAACCCCTTTATTCGCTGCGCAACAATTAGTTTTTCGCATAATTACTCGAACGCACATTCCTGACACAGTATGTCTGACGTGACATTCCACGAATCCTGCAACATCATTTGCATAGTCAAATAAACTTCATACAAACTGAACACTTCATGATACATAAAAAATTGAAAAATGACTAACACAGTTTTTACATTGCGAAAAACTGATCATTTTTATACATCTGCATTCATAATCTATTTTAAAATTATTATACTTCTTCTTAAGATGTAAAAGCCGCTCGGCATGAAAGAGGATAATATCTTCCTAGTAATAGCTTATCCCAGCTCGCCAGATGGTAAAACTTATATAGGGCTCAGATTTTACGTCTTTTAAAAAGTATCGTAAAACGGGGAAACTTTGTGACTGAGATATTACATTGTAATAACAGCGCGCTCTCCCTTTCTATTCTTGAATTATGTAACTCGCGTCAGCATTCAACATAAAACTCTGCTGAAGTGTGTTCTTCCATTGGGCTGTCATTAATGATGGACGCCGTTGGTATAAATAACAAATATGGAGACTATTCTGTACAAGAGTTAAACTTGGCTTGCAAAAATTTTGTTCAGCGATTCGGAAATTAAAAATAAAGTTTGGTTGGTTAGTTAATTTAAAGTTCCATGAACGATAAATCGTATTGATATGGAACGAGTCATTTTACTTTCACACCGCATATTAATTTGTAAATATAGTGACATGCTGAATATTTATTAGTTTTTTGTTGTTTTATTATTGAATGTACAGAACTGAGTTAGTAATTCGTACTTTTTAACTTTTTGAGTTTGTTTTTAAATTTTACTTTGCTATCTGTCAGACATTTTGTCAGTGGGTAAGTAACCGAAAATTTTAGTGGTAGAATTGTGTCCTCCTTTTTGTGCTAAAGACAGCCGTAATGTGGCTTTTACCTTCTTGTATTGTAGTTATGTACATCATTGTTCCTTTTGAACTGCTGTGGATTATTTGCAACAAACTTTATGAGGGAATAAATATACTTTGAAGCAGTAGTCAGTAAGCCCCACTCCTTAAACAAATCCAGAATGAGTTTTTCATCTGCAGCGGAGTGTGCACTGATATGTAACTTCTTGGTAGATCAAAACTGTATGCTGGACCGAGATTCGAAATAGCGACCTTTTACTTTCGCGGGTAAGTTCCTTATCAGCTGACCTACCCGTCTTCACAGCTTCACTTCCGCCATTACCTCGTCTCCTACCTTCCAAAAGCCGCGGAAGTTCATTGTGGAGACACGACTTAGCCATAGCTTGGGAACGTTTCCAGAATGAAATTTTCGCTCTGAAGCGGAGTGAGCAGTGGTATGAAACTTCATGTAAGAACAAATCTGTGTGCCTGACTAGAACTCGAACTGGGGACCTTTGCCTTTCACAGGCAAGTACACTTTCTAAAATGTGCTTTTTCCAGTTTAATTTCTCATCAATATGAATACCTGAAAAATTTTAATTTTCCACTCTGTTTATTATTTTAGCAGCGCGTGCTACGCTTATCATTGGCGTAGTACCTCTAGATGAGCAGAGCTGAGTATATTGTGTCTTTTTATAAGTGAGAGTGGGGTCACTGGCAGAAATCAATGAGACAGTTAAGAGCACTTTTTAAAATTTCTTCTGTTGCTACATATATGCTTGGATTGATTACGATACTAGTGTTATCTGCAAATAGAACTAATTCTGATGGTTGTATATTAGACGGAAGATCATTTATATACATGAGAAACAATGGCGGACATAAGATTGAGACATCGGGAAATTTTTATGTGATTTCCCCAGTCAGTGAAGCATCCCTTGATTTCATTGGTTGGAATACCAATTACAACTTTCTGCATTCTTTTGTTTGGAAATAATATTAACAGTTGATTTGCTATTCCATTAATCCCACAAAATCACAGTTTATCTATGAGGTTATTGCGGTTCACACTGTCAAGTGCCTTAGGTACGTCACAGCAACTACCAGTGATATGTAGTTATTTAATGCTTCGAAAAGTTGGGGAGTGGAATTGTAAATGGCTTTCTCAGTAGAGCAACTCTGAAATCCACATTGTGAATTTCTGAGGATGTTATTGTTGCTCAGGTGGAATACTATTCTAGAATACTTAATTCTTTTTAAAACGTTTGGAAAATGATATCAGCAGTGAAACAGATCATTAGTTATTGACGGCTCGCCTGTCAGCTTTCTTATATACGTCTTTAACAATCTCATATTTCTGCTCTCTGGGAAAATGCCTTGCGTTAAGTGATGCATTAGGGCTTATTACGTGGCATCAAATATTCAGTACTCTGTTGGAAACACCATCCAGTCCACCACATAAGGTTTTATTTTTGAGGGACTGTATAATTTTCCTAATTTCAGAGGGAGACCCTGATGATACACTCTTATGACTGAATTTTATGAGAGTTGTTCTTTCAGTATACTGTGGTGCTTTTTCTCTTGAACTGTTTGTTCCTATCTTTTTTCCTATATTTAACAAATGATTATTAAAAGCATTTGTTACTTGTGACTTATCTTTTTTGCCCTTCCGCTCAAGTTAGTAGCGATGTTATCCTGTTCTTTGACTGGTTGTCTTGTCTCTCGTTTCTCGACATTTTGTCGGAATTACTGATTTCGAACATAATGTGCATGTTCCTTGATTTTATTAATAAATTTTATCAATAATTTTGAGTAGTTTTTGTAGTGTGCATCTGCTGTGGGAACTTCACTTGTTATTGCTAACAGATACATTTCGCTTTTTCTTTTAAACGGTTCTTTATCCTCTCTAGTAATCCATGGGTTTTTAAATGGCTGCTTAATGTGCCTTCCGATTAGCTTATGCAGATAGCTATTGTCAAATAATGATAAGAATTTACCAAGGAATAGATTAACTTTTATGTCAGCATTTGATTCATTATAAATTTCATCTCAGGTCGTCTCTTGTAAACTATTCTTAAAAATATTTGTTCTGGAGTCATAACTTATTCTAACTGATTTCCATTGAGGAGTATGTATACTGTAAGGGGCTATCTCATTTATCCGAATGACAGTGCATCATGATCCAAGCATTCGTTACTGGGTATACAGCTATTTACTTGCTCTGAGCATTATCAAAGAAAACGTTATCTATTAGGGTCCTACTGTCTTTATCCACATGTGTGAAATCTAATTGCAGAATCCAAATAAGGCCTCCATATCATTTTTCGTACCATAATCCTGTAGAAAATCTACATTGAAATCACCACAAACTATTAACTGTTTGCTGCTGTTGACAGGTAGCACAGTAACATTGTGATAGCACACACACCTGCAGAAACAGGTGTAATAATTTGAATTGTAGAAAAACGTCTCTTTAAGGAAATCAGGGTAATTTCTGAATGATTTTGTAAAAAAGCAAAGTTTTCTTCCGCATTATAATTTTGTTCCTAACTATAACATACAGTTGCTCAGAATATTGTATAGAATGTGTCGTGACTTTGTTTTTTCCTCATTCCACTGAACTTTTAAGTACGTAAGTGCTCAGCTTGAACGAATCACCTTGCTTAGAGAATATTATGTTAAATGGATGTGTTGCGACTTGTTTTCTACTCATATGATTCGACTAAACAACTACATAAATAAATGTTCAAAAGTTTTATTTAATTACCTTATCTAATGAAGTTTACTTTTTGTCACTCTTCTTTTGTCTCAATGAGGATAGGCCAATAATTATTTGTTTTTAAGAAAATTAGAAAAATAAATCTGACCCAATTGTAAAGTTTGTGACAAATGATTTTCTGTTTATTGATAAACAATACTCATAAAATTGCACCATTTTCTAACAAAGTTATAACTGTGTGTCATAAAGAAACGCTGTCATCCCATATTTTCGACAGATGCATTTAACTCTACTCTCCTTATCTGAAACTTCTTGTCGCTGTGATATACTGGGTTTGAGGGTTATTTTGTGACAATTAGTATTTCATATTCTGGATACCTCACCGCACATAAAAATGTAATGCTATCAGAAATAAAGAACAAAGGTTACAAAATTACATACATGTTGAAATTAAATATAGCGGTAGATTTTTGTTAAGGTTATGTTACAAAAAGTGATAAAAGTTTCACAAAGTTTCTCAGTTTTGCTGTTTGTAAAAACACGTAGGACATATCGGTGATTTGATAAGTAGATCGACAAGTACTTCTGAAGAATTTAGTATCACACACAATTACTTTTTTCCTTTCTCATAACATAAAAAATATAATGATGAAATATATGCATTGCATATTTTCCCTTTTTTATATAGATTAAACAATGTAAATTACTTAGCTGAAACGTATTTTCTACCGACTGAACTTAAACCAGACGTGTTAGAGACTACAAACTCGATAATTTCCCTTTTAGTGAGGCATTCTTGTGACCACGGCGCATCGGGTCTCGCGCAGAGACGCAGGAAGTTTACCAGTATCTGTGACACCCTGGAATTCACCGCAAGTCTAATTAAAGCAGGCCAATTGATTTTCGATTGTTCGCTTGTGTAAAGTGTCTCACAGTTCAGTGTAATGTTTGTCCCTTCTTATGCATCGGCTGTGCGCAGAGTTCTGAGATTTAAGTATTTGTATGTACTGATTCATCGTGCCAAAATGCAAACAAAACAGTTGTTAAAACTTAACGAGTATACTGAGGAATTTACTGATATATTCTGTAGCACTGGAACAGTCTGTGGTTTTTTTTAATTGTGTTGAAGTGACAGGCTTTACGCAATGGTCCCAAGTGCTCCAGCACCTAGAAGGCAGAAGTATGGGGGAACGAAGAGTTTGTCTAATCAGTGGGAATAGCTTGTAGTAGAAGCTTTTGCTTATATATCACATGATAACTGGCAGGGAGATATCTTATGGATCTGCGAAAACTTTTAATTGTAGCTGATATACATTTCATTAAGTTAAAAACAGTTAAATACAGTTCTATGTAAATGCACAGGACTGTACGCGTCCGATGATTCAACGCAAAAGTACATGCGACACTGTTCCAGGGAAACTATGAGCAGAATTCGCGAAAATCGAGTAATGCGCATACTTTAGTGGAGACAGACGACACATACAGCACGACTGATTACTAGAAACCTTGTTAGTGTTGACAGAGGACGTGGAGTATTCTACATCATTTTTGTTAAATTGCCTTAGCTGAAAACTATTTATCATTACCCTATTGCTAGAATTTTAAATGAAGCTATAAAATTACTGTGGCCTCATGCTACTAGTTACGATAATGTTTCTTTGTCCTGAGCTCATAGAGCCACCTGGATGAAAAAAACTGCCAAGACACTACAAGTAAACGTACGTACAGGGGCCTGTAAACATTCAGTATTTATTGACAATACCCTTTTGTCAATAAATTAAAGCAACCCCACACACCATCAATATTAATGTCAATATTGTCTGCTGACATTGCGATTTTACACGACTAAGATGTCGAATATTCAAAAGGAAGCTCATGCTGCAATTATATTAGTTCTAACAACAGAAATTGCAGATATATGATGTATTTTCCGAAGTGGAAGCTTTTCGCCTAACTGCTATGTATTTCATCAACTTATGACTGTCAGATTGATAATGTAAGCAGTGCCATACAGAATCCTCCGTTGATCATCCTAAAGTGGTATTCGCAATTATTACCCTTGCATAAGCCCATTAAATTTTTTGTGTTTGAAGACTACGTGAACAATTCAGTCTGAGATATGATATTCACAAAGACGAATTGAAAACATAAATAGTGCACATTAAGGCTGTGTAGGTGGTTCATGAAGCTGTGTCAACATCTGAATACGGAATACAGTCAAACCATCACTGCCTGACCTCACTCGTTCAGTATGTACTTACAATACTGAAAATATTTTGAGGGCCATCAATACTGCTCCTCAACATTGCTAGTTTTTACAGTACGTCAATATGTGCCCTCATACGGTTAAAGTATTGACGGGGTTTGACAACATTTTTCAGCGTGTAAGCCCTCAAAATGATTCACCTCGTCTGTGTTGTTCATATGTTGCATTTTCTTTATGAGAAAATATAGAAGGCTTCCAATGTGAATGCTGTGATTGACACTTGGAAAAATATTTTGTTAAAGTAGCGCACGGAATTGAATATTTTCATCATATGGCTCCGGAGTAGTCCTACCTCTTTTTTCCATCAGTCCGTGGTTAAGTGCTATTCAATACTATACTGACAATTTTGAGCTATTTTTTACTGTCGTACAGCAATTACATGCGGAGAATGCTTTTTTAATCGCTATTTTGTGAGATTCGAATTACAACACAAATTTGAAATCACTCTTATTATACACCAAATCACATTTTACATTTAAAGAGAAATTACTAAAAACGTTATGAGGTTCCGATCAGCTCTGCGCCGAGCTAATACGCGTGGTTGATAACGCCCTTGAAGCGCTCGGAAAGTTAGCCAAAGTAAGATCGACACAGTAATACACAAAGTAAGCTCCCTTTGTGAGGGAAGCCACAGTTTCAGACGAATGCGTTCCGTTGTTGCTACTTTCAGTCGTTTCCTGCTGGAATCGCAGGTAACCAAAACAATTTGTTCTCATTAAATATCCACGGCGGACAACATCCATGTGAGGTGTACCAACTTCTTCACGTTACTAAGCCTTATTATGTGACAGTCATCACTCTTGCAACTGACAACTTACATATGGTGTTCATCTTCATTCCAATACAATATTGTGAAGATAAGAATTATTTCTCTGCTATTTATTCAAATTTTTGTCATTTATGTTTGTTTTATAAATGTTTATTTTAATTTTTTTGCCGCGAAGATGGATACATATTTAAGTTTTAACTACATTGAAATTCTTGCTCTAGTCATAATAGAGAAAAAAGGAAAGAACATATACACCAAATGATTTCTGCCAGAGGAATTTTTTTTCAACCAAACTCATTTTAAATGCTCGTAATGAAATACTATCATACTTTCTGTGATAGGGGTGTGTATTTTCTGCGTATGATTTTCATTAAAATAATTGATTTTAAGATCTCACTACAGTCCACCAGATTTTTCCATCTGTCTATAGACACAAATTTTATTTTATTTTTTATTTTAATTTACTTTCAAAATTTTACTCTTTGAGCTAATTTTTATTTGCTGAAATATACTAATTTATTGTGTAAAGTTCGTAAAGGTGACTTCTTTCCGGAAGATACTAAGTCTTATACTGACAGAAGTTGAGCCATAATGTTTCAGTGTCAATCTTAGAGTACAGTTTTACTACCTGACCCCTTTTCCTTGAATTACCCGTGTCCACCCTGCGCTCTGGATAAGTACTTGCCATCAAGCACAATGTACTAGATTCTCACTGTCACAAAAATCTCAGTCCAATCTTGTAAGTGACGTGCGGAAATGGAGCTAACGGTGAAATGTACGTCAAAATGACTCTGGAGTACGACACTAAATATTCATTGATTTTGAGTTTCAGGTTCTGGAGGGTTTGGACTCCTGTTTAACTGTTTTGTGTGATTTTAACATCTTATGATCATATTAAATTTCTAATTATTTTGAACTTTTTTCAAAAGTAATTAACACACACTGCACCAGAAGTAACGTTCACAGTTTGAAAAGTTCAAAGAGCAGACAGAACAAGTAATATGAAAAGTTACTTTATTAATGACAGTAAATACGATACAATTTCTTCATTCACATTCAGAAATTATGTAATTCAAGAGACGACTGTTATTGAAAATACATTCTTGAAATAACACATGAAAGATGTAGAATGCTTTGCATGTTGATGGACCTTCACTCACGACGCACGCGGATTTCCATACAGTACTCAGGCCCTCTTATAGAGGCCCCTAGGTCGGCCCCATGGCTCGCTCTGGTAAGCCGCCAAAGAAACATTATTATTTAAGCTACCGCATACGAGTGCTCGGCCTACTCTGTGACCTGTAATACTGTTGTCCAGTCAATGTATTTAGTGCTGCGCACAATATATAGTTCATTGTACCTTACGTGTTGCTCTATAAACTACCATGTTCCACAAATCACGTTTGTTCTTGGTACAGCAAGGCTACGGTTTCTCCTCGTGTTAGTACCATTGCTAAGGCACCCGACAAACATCTCGACGGAAGAACTACTCCAACGTATCATTGTCCAGCAGCAAGCTTTCGCAAAACAACTGAAGGTTCTCACCACCGCTCTGACTCAAGTGACATCTGCGTGTTCGCCGCAGAATACTCTTCCGTCAGTGCAAAAGTCGCTACCTCCACCATATCATGATTCGGCTGAAGATTGGGACTCGTACGAGACAGGGTTACGCCAACATTTCCAGGTTTTTCGCGTGGGGGATGCAGATTTGTGTAGGGCTTTCCTTCTTTCCCGGCTTCCGCTCGCATTTATCGGTTGTTGTGACAACTTGCCCATTGCATGAAACGGCCAGCTTATCATTCGATGAAATGTGCAAGGTTCTCTCAACCTGTTACTGTGACAGCACGCATCTCATTGCGACGCATATTTAATTTTACAGTTGTCAGAAACGCTCAAACCAATCTTACAAAGCCTGGGCTGCAGAATCACACGTTTTGAGCCATCGTTCTAAATTTGTCACTAGTATCCATCACGAATGATGAACCCTCTGCCAAGCACTTAAATGTGAATTGCAGAGTAGTGATGTAGATGTAGATGTAGACAACGGTCGTCAGACACCATCATCAGAGGTCGCCCGATAACATCGGACGATCGCATGGTCATAGTGCGTCCGATCTACTTCGTCAGTTTTTCGCAGGGTCAGGGAGGTTACGTTACGGTAGGTTAGGTTAGAATCTATTCCATGTATGAAGTAGATTAGATTTTAACCTCTTAGGGTGAGGTGGATACCACGACGCCTCTATTCTTGGACGCGAGTGCTGCGCTGCAATTAAATAGACGCCGAATGCATGTGAATTAGCTTTCCTGTGGCGTAAAGAACGTGGCGAGTACTATACACTCTGTCCTCGGTTATCGGAATAACCAGACAAGTTTTACGAAATATGAGAAGACGGGAGAAACGTTCTGTTACATACTCAAGATAATTCGTGGTGACCTTGAAAAGCAAGTTATAAACATTCTGTTTCGCTGTATTTCTTTAAAATTTTGCAGACGTAGGTCAACCAACCTTCAATGACTGTCATTTAACACACGAGTGAAAGACAAGCATAAAGTGTGGCATATGATACTCTGAAAACGTGAAGCAATTAAAAGTGGAAATACATACCGTGCACCACATTTGCAGACCACTCGATATTAACACAATCACTTCCCTGTTGGCATAAAACGCCAGTAAGCAGTAATAATAATTTGTAGAGTGTTGAGGCCACTCCTGTTCTTTATTTATGCATACGATATGCCCTCTAGTATTACGGCTAACTCTAAAATATTTATGTTTGCTGACGACACTACCTTGGTAGTAAAGGATGTTGTGTGCAACATTGGCTCGGTTTCAAATAGTGCAGTATATGACCTAAGTTCACGGCTTCTAGAAAATAAACTAACGCTAAATCACAGTAAGACTCAGTTTTCACAGTTTCTAACACACAATTCAACAAAAACTGACGTTTTAATTTCACAGAACGGGCACATGATTAGTGAAACTGAACAGTTCAGATTTCTAGGTGTTTAGATAGATAGTAACTTGTCGTGGAAAAGCCACGTTCAGGATCTTATTCAAAGACTTAATACTGCCATTTTTACTATTCGAACGGTACCTGAAGTGAGTGATCGCTTGACACTAAAATTAGTCTACTTCACTTTTTTTCATTCCCTTATGTCATGTTGTTGTTATTGTGGTCTTCAGTCCAGAGACTGGTCTGATGCAGCTCTCCATGCTACTCTGTCCTGTGCAAGCTTCTTCATCTGCGAACACCTACTGCAACCTACATCCTTCTGAATCTCTTTAGTGTATTCATCTCTTGGTCTCCCTCCACGATTTTTACCCTTCGCGCTGACCTCCAATACTAAATTGGTGATCCCTTGATGCCTCAGAATATGTCCTACCAACCGATCCCTTCTTCTAGTCAAGTTGTGCCACAAATTTCTCTTCACGCCAGTTCTATCCAATACCTCCACATTAGTTACGTGATCTACCCGTG
Organism: Schistocerca piceifrons; assembly: GCF_021461385.2. Classification (NCBI taxonomy): domain Eukaryota; kingdom Metazoa; phylum Arthropoda; class Insecta; order Orthoptera; family Acrididae; genus Schistocerca; species Schistocerca piceifrons. The sequence goes on along the minus strand of NC_060149.1, from coordinate 234,989,767 downwards.
TAATCTTCAGCATTTTTCTTTAGCACCACATTTCGAAAGCTTCTATTCTCTTTTTGTCTAAACTATTTATCGTCTACGTTTCACATCCATACATAGCTACACTCCAGACAAATACTTTCAGAAAAGACTTCCTGACACGTAAATCTATACTCGATGTTAACAAATTTCTCTTCTTCAGAAACTCTTTCTTTGCCATTGCCAGTCTACATTTTATATCCTCTCTACTTCGACCATCATCAGTTATTTTGCTCCCCGAATAGCAAAACTCTTTTACTACTTTAACCGTCTCATTTCCTCATCTAATTCCCGCTGCATCACCCGATTTCATTCGACTACATTCCGTTATCCTCGTTTCGCTTTTGGTTCAAATGGCTCTGAGCACTATGGGACTCAACTGTTGATGTCATAAGTCCCCTAGAACTTAGAACTACTTAAACCTAACTAACCTAAGGACATCACGCACATCCATGCCCGAGGCAGGATTCAAACTTGCGATCGTAGCGGTCGCGCGGTTCCAGACTGTAGCGCCTAGAACCGCTCGGCCACCAGCGGCCGGCGTTTTGCTTTTGTTGATGTTCATCTTATATCCTCCTTTCAAGATACTGTCCATTCCGTATGGTATTATATGTTGGGGTAACTCTTCCCATTCTAAAAGTATATTTTTGGCTCAGAAACGGGCGGTTCGGGCAATAAGTGATGTAAGTTCGCGAACCTCTTGTTCAAGAGTCTGGGTATTTTGTCATTAGTATCTCAATATATATACATTCCTTACTGTCATTTCTTGCTAACAATATTAGCGTATTTCCAAGAATAAGCAGCTTTCACTCGGTTAATACTTGGCAGAAATCAAACCTGCATTTGGATCGGACTTCCGTACCTCTTGTGCAGGAAGGTGTGCGGTATACTGCTGTATCCATTTTCAATAAGCTACCACTCAAATTCAAAAATCTTAGCAGTAATCCAAGTGCTTTCAAATCGAAACTGAAGAGTTTCCTCCTGGGTCACTCCTTCTATACTGTCGAGAAGTTCCTTGAAAAATTAAGCTGATTCTTATTTTATTGTTGATTGCGTTTACTTAAACTTACGGACTGACTTTTCTCGGGTTCATAAACATTCATTTTTATGTGTAATTACTTTTATGTTGTAATTCCATGACCTTGGAGATTTGCTCTTCTATTTGGTCCCACGGAACTTGACGTGCAAATAAAATAAAACAAAACCTACCACAGAAAAGATCCAGAACAGTAGCTATAACCATATAAGATACGCCACCCTTTTCACTTGAACAAATTATTTTTTGATGCCTAAAATTTCCAATAAAAATTTTACGTATTTGAGGTTTCGAATAAACCTACGATTTCAGTCCACGGATTCCTAACTACACTCCTGGCCATTAAAATTGCTACACCACGACGATGGCGTGCTACAGACGCGAAATTACACCGACTGGAAGAAGATGCTGTGATATGTAAATGATTAGCTTTTCAGAGCATTCAGACAAGGTTGCCGCCGGTGGCGACACCTACAAAGCGCTGACATCACGAAAGTTTCCAACCGATTTCTCATACGCAAACAGCAGTTGACCGGCGTTGCCTGGTGAAATGTTGTTATGGTGCCTCGTGTAAGGAGAAATGCGTACCATCACGTTTCCGACTTTGATAAAGGTCGGATTGTAGCCCATTGCGATTCCGGTTTGTCGTATCTCGACGTTGCTGCTCGCGTTGGTCGATATCCGATGACTGTTAGCAGAATATGGAATCGGTGGGTTCAGGAGGGTAATACGGAACGCCTGTGCTGGATACCAACGGCCTCGTATCACTAGCAGTCGAGATGACAGGCATCTTATCCGCATGGCTATAACGGATCGTGGAGCCACGTCTCGATCCCTGAGTCAACAGATGGAGACGTTTGCAAGACAACAACCATTTGCACGAACAGTTCGACGACGTTTGCAGCAGCATGGACTATCATCTCGGAGACCACGGCTGCGGTTACCCTTGACGCTTATTCACAGACAGGAGCGCCTGCGATGGCATACTCATCGACGCACCTGGGTGCACGAATGGCAAAACGCCATTTTTTCGGATGAATCCAGGTTCTGTTTACAGCGTCATGATGGTCGCATCCGTGTTTGGCAACATAGCGGTGAAAGCACATTGGAAGCGTGTATTCGTCATCGCCATACTGGCGTATCACCCGTCGTGATGGTATGGGGTGCCATTGGTTACACGTCTCGGTCACCTCTTGTTCGCATTGACGGCACTTTGAACAATGGACGCTACATTTCAGATGTTTTACGACCCGTGGCTCTACCCTTCATTCGATCCCTGCGAAACCCTACATTTCAGCAGGATAATGCACGACCGCATATTGCAGGTCCTGTATTGGCCTTTCTGGATATAGAAAATGTTCGACTGCTGCCCTGGTCAGCACATTCTCCATATCTCTCACCAATTGAAAACGTCTGGTCAATGGTGGCCGAGCAACTGCCTCGTCACAATACGCCAGTCACTACTCTTATGAACTGTGGTATCGAGTTGAAGCTACATGGGCAGCTGTACCTGTACACGCCATCCAAGCTTTGTTTGACTCAATGCCCAGGCGTATCAAGGCCGTTATTATGGCCAGAGGTGGTTGTTCTGGGTACTGATGTCTCAGCATCTATGCACCCAAATTGCGTGAAAATGTAATCACATGTCAGTTTTAGTATAATATATTTGTCCAACTAATACCCGTTTATCATCTGCATTTCTTCTTAGTGTAGCAATTTTAATGGCCGGTAGTGTATATTCCGATTATCATACTTTTATCATCAGGATGCCACAAACTTATTCTTTCATGGACTAAACTTATCTGTTTCTCGCGCTCCATATTTCGTGTGCGAGAACGTCGGTCGATTTAACCAAATAAAACAAACTGATTTGAATTTCACCCATTGTCGTCCGAAGTCTGTACTTTCTGGAGATAAGATCGGCTGTAGTGTGACCGCGCACGTGACTGCGTACTGATTTGATAAGATAGGCCGTCTCCGGCCGATGTCGGTGGTGGGCGGAATCCACCGATATCGGAGCCACTGTGACCGCAGCCTTAGACACACTGCGAGGTTTCCGGATGACGGGGAAGCCGTCGCACCAGTACAACCCTCGAATCAGCGTCGCATGGGGAAGCGCCGGTTTCGGCCACACCAGTAACGGACAACTTCACAGCAGAGGCTGCTTGCCCCCCTTCCGTCTTGCTGTTACTGCTTCGTCCAACACGAGCGTACTACCGTGCCTTAATCGTTGGGCTGTTTCCAACATGTGGCGAAAGAAAAGCCCCACTACATCGGTGAGTAGCTCCTCTTCAAACGTGGCGGACACATTAGTACCGATATGCGTAAACTGCTTCTCTACAATGACTGTCTCCCCGAACAAACTATTTATTGACTTGCGTGTGTTTAATAAACCGCGAAAACTGCAAGTGGGCACCGGAGCTGCAGTGACTTTAGTAAACGCACGAACTTCCGTGGACTTGTGCTCCCCTCCCCTCACACAGGTATCACGGTAGTTAGCTACAATAAACAGCAGATTACAATCCTGGATCAGTTCTCCGTTCCTGTCTCTTACAAATCTGTTGCTCGCCCTCTCATTTTCCTTTTTGTGGATCACTCCCATACCACAGACTTGTTCGGGTTAGATGCTTTTGGTTTCTCCATTGTCGATGAGGTAAATTTAGTGTCAGATCAAGTTCCTTAACAGCAAATGGAGTCCCTCTGCTCTGACTTTTCGTCTCTGTTTTCCTCCGGCTCGGTTGTGCTACTGGTTTTCAGGCCGGGCGCGGCTGGTGTCTGTCACGTTGCGTGACTCTGTCAAGGCCACTTAGTTGTTTCCTGTTTTGGAGTCTGTGGGTCTCATGTACAATCTTGCCAGCCGTCAGTTGAGTACCTAGGTTTTGAGGTTTCTCACACAGGGGTCAGCCCGTTACATCACCATGTCAATGCTATTGCTGCTTTGCCGCGACCGACCTCTGTTAAGGAACTGCAGGCGTTTCTAGGTAAAGTTGTGTACTACCGTAAGCTTTTGCCGGACGCATCCACTGTTGCTCAGACCCCGCAAGCGCTTTTACGCAAAAATGTGCCTTTGTTGTGATCCCCAACTTGCGACCGAGCAATTGCCTTGCTTAAATCTAAGCTTCAATCTGCCCTATGTGTGGCCACCTTTTCAGCCAGGTCAGAGTCTCGTGTTGGCTACAGATACCTCTCAGCACGGTAATGGCTTAGTGATGGCGCAGAAATATGTGCACCGGTCTGAACGACCGATTGCTTACGCGTCTTAAGACATTAACACCCGCCCAGCAGCCGCGCGTTCTAGCCGCGTGGTCTGAGGCGCCTTGCCACGGTTCGCGCGGCTCCCCCACCCAACCCAACTCGAAGGTTTGAGCCCTCCCTCGCGCATGGGTGTGTTGTCCTTAGCGTAAGTTAGTTTAAGTTCCGTTAATTAGTAAGCCTAGGGACTGATGACCTCAGCAGTTTGCTCCAATAGGAACTTACCAAAATTTCTAAAATTTTCCCGCTCAGCAGCGGTATTCTCAGACTGAAAAGGAGCCTTAGCGATTCTGTTCGACCTCAAGAAATTTCTCGTATTCTTGTATGGTTGTAAGTTCCATTTAATCACGGACCACATGCCGTTGGTTGCTCTTTTTAACCCTCGGCTTCCCCGCCGAACAAGGCAGCGGATCGTTGCATGGGTGGCTCTCCCGTTATCATTATCAAATCCATTACCGGCCGACGGCGCAGCACTCCAACGCCGATACCTTATCTCGCCTTCCAATCGGGCAAGACCCGGCTTTCGATCAGGACGAGTTGTTTTATTTCTATTTAGATACTGAGAAACAGAACGCAGTCGATGGTTTTCCTATCACTAGAACCACGATAGCATCGGCCGTCGCAGCGGATCCTTTACTTAGTTGGGTCCTCTCTTTTGTGCAGCATGGTTGGCAGGAAAAACCTCTGGGCAGTGCCTCGGATTCCTTGCGTAATTACTTCTCCCTCCAGCACCGCCTTTCTGTGGCTGAGGGGGTTCTTTTATTGGCTACGGAACACGCAGTTCCCGGGCTGTGATTCCTGCTTCGTTAAGCCGTAATGTACTGCGGATTCTGCATTTCGGTCGTTGGAGGACCTCTCGCGCCAAAGCTTTGGCCCACCGGCATGTGTATTGACTGGGAATAGATGGGGACATTACAAGGCTTATCGCCGCTTGCAGTCACTGTGTTCAGCAACAGGCGGCAACGCGGACGTCTTTTTCCCCCTGGCCGACGCCGCAGCGCCCGTGTGAGCGTCGAAATGTCGATCTTTCTGGGCTCTTTCTAAATCGGTATTGCCCCATTGTAATGGATGCCTATTCCAAGTTTTCCTACGTGGCGCGTTGTCCGCCAACGTCGGCGGCGGCCACCGTTTCGGCCGCGTCTAAGATTTTTGAAACTGATGGACTTCCGTATATCGTTGTTACCGATAACAGTCCACAGTTTGTTTCTCAAGAATTTGCATCCTTTTGTCAGGCTACTAGTGTTCGCCAACTTACAGCTCCTCCGTTTCATCTTCAATCTAGTGGTGAGGCTTGTAACCTCCCCCTCACTTATCGACCTTAATGACAGTGAAAAATTAAACCGCGTGCACCTAATGGAAATTTGGGAAAAGCAATCGTCACCGAAGTGAATTTGTCGGTAAAGAGGGAGGAAAGGGTTACATCTAAATGAAAGGAAAAATGCAAATGAAATTTGTGGAAATTAATTTTGAGAAAAGGGTAAAATTAATAAAGAAAGTAAATGTGCGGTCGTTACGTTAACAATTAATTGGCGTTAATTAGATATTTGAGATTTGGGGAAAATTACGGTCCCCAGTCCTCTGTACAATTACTATAATAACTGAAAATGAAAGATTAATGCACATATAATTAGCACTAAAAGCGTGGCAACTGAAGGTTGACACGTGCTGTGTGAAAACTGAATGTTTGTCAGAAGTAATAAATTTCGCTACACTCTGACTTAATTTAACAAAAGAATTAATGAAACCGGAAAATTGACAGTTAATTTAGTGACTGAAATTAATAGTGAACTTTGTTTCTGAAGCACTACGAAATTCAATAAAATAAGGCTAGTCTTGGGCTAGCTCAACAATCATTTCAAAAGCTACTTGAATCTACGCAATTTAGAAATAAGAGATTTAACTTTTAACTTGAATTAAATGATTCTGAACAATTAACAAAAGTCAAATTTAGTACGTACCAAGCTGAGCTGCAGTCACAGGTAAGCTAAAATATGGTAACAAAACTCGCACTCTTAATTTCTGCTTATGTAATCTAAATATGGTAGCCAGCTATGAATACTTTAACTAAACCTTGAAATTAAAACAGTGAAATGGAATGATATTACTTTAATGCTGGCGTATGAATTTCAACGACACTGGGTTCATTCCAGAAAAGGAAGGGACCCTGCTTGGTAAAGCAACTAGGACAATGAGCAACAAAGCTTCATGCTAAGTTGCTGTATTTTTGTGATGCAACATTTTGAAAAGCTGAGGTCTGCCATACAGTTCTAAAACTTTACACGCTTTTAGTCTTCCTTGTTGGTTGATTGAAGGTTTGCAGGTGTCGATCGGGGAGGTGGCGACAGTCACTCATTGTCGGCCATCGCTGTTACAGAAGCTGGATGTTGGCGCGCCTTCTTCTCGACACGGTCACCAAGCGAAACGGGCTCTTGATGTGCGCCAGCTAATGCTTCCTGCCCGCGACACCGTGTCAGAAACTATCATAGCAAGTCGAGCGCAATTACATGCTGCCAAACCCCGAAAGCGCGGCAAGTCGCGGGAGCGTCACACAACACACCTGCTCCACCGCCCTACTCCAGCCGGACTCTCTCAGCTCTGTCCGCGTTCCACGCGGCAGAGTTAACACAACCAAAGATCCTAAACACTTTGGTTCTCCACACGACCTATCGATGTAATCGTTCGATTGCATAGTTTTCCCTAGGCAAGACCCAGCGTAAAAATACAAATAATATTTACAAAACAAACCAATTCTACATCGACATAAATACAAATAGTAGAACAATTACAACATATAAAGACACAGAAATGTCATATCTTCAGGTAACAAAATAAGGAAAAAAATTTATAGTACAATAGATCGAAATAGGAGGATATGCATTTCCGGCGTTACAGGCTGAACACATGTTTCGGACGTTTAAAACTCATATGCAGAAGTATGTATCCGATAGGTCCCCTGAAGCTGCTTTAGATCGTTTTTTGAGTTCGTACCGTTTCACTCCGATGGGGGACAAGCTGCTACATGGACGCCAGCCACGGACCCTCATTCACCTGCTGCATCCGACGCCGCGTCCGCCTACATTGCCAGCTCCGTGACGGGTCCGGTTGGGTGCGCATGTCTGGGCTCGTGGTTTTGGCCGCGGGTCTAAGTGGGTTCCTGCTGTCATCGAGCGTCGTCTGGACCGACACTATGCGCCCTTTGTACTCCTGACGGTCGGACGTCCCATCGCTTCGACCGGCTGTACACGGCAGGGTCTGGTTTTTTTTTTTTTTTTGTTTTCTTTTTTTCAGCTGATGGCGCAGCCTCCGCCGCCTAAGTTGCTGGGCCCTGTGGGGCCGTCGTCTCCGAGGCTCCCGCTGACACCTCCGGCACTGACCGCTGACCTCACGAGAAGGCTGTCCACGGTCGTGCCCTACAGCCTCTCACGATGGCGGATGGCGCGCCAAGCTGCAACCTCATCACTTCCACCCCTACTCGCCGGTGACTGCCCGCAACATGCTGCAGCAGCCTCTGTCGTCGGGCGATGTAATGGACGTCAGCGGCGTCATTGGTGTTTCCCATGACTGATAATCTCAGTGCCTTGTGAGATTAGTTCAAAACGGTTCAAATGGCTCTGAGCACTATGGGGCTTAACTTCTGAGGTCATCAGTCCCCTAGAACTTACAACTACTTAAACCTAACTAACCTAAGGACATCACACACATCCGTGCCCGAGGCAGGATTCGAGCCTGCGACCGTAGCGGTCGCGCCGTTCCAGACTGTAGCGCCTAGAACCGCTCGGCCACTCCGGCCGGCTTCGGTACCAGTGCTTTTTTCTGTATGCATTTTTAAGTGCCTAGTGTTTTTGTGTTATATTTGGTTTTCCCACCCGCTAGAAGGGAAAAGTGATATAGCTTCACTCGTGATGCAAGCAATTACAGACATCGCGTGTCCATACAGTTCACAGGCCCGCTTATACAGGCCACCTGGCGCTCTCTGGTGAGCCGCCAAAAAAACTGTATTATTTAAGCAATTGCAAATGAGTGCTCCTCCTATTCTGTAACCTATATTACTGTTGTCCAGTCAATGTATTCAGTGCTACGCACAACCTGTACTTCACTGTATTTTACGTGTTTCTCAATAAACTACTATGCTCCAAAAATCGTGTTTGTTCTCGCTGTAGCACATGTCGTCTTGGACAGAAACTCAGTGACTACATTGTACATCATATACGGGGTAAAGACAGAGTCTTACTTGGCAGTCGGCATGAAACTCCTGACCCCAATTCCAGACAAATGTATCTAGCAAAACCTAGTCCCACCACTAGATTTAATAGGAATGCGATTTAAAAAATGAGGCATTGGCAAAGCTGTAACTGCATGTTGTATGACCAAGAACAGGTGACATGAATTCTGCGCTGTGCCGTAGCTGTGCCATTAGCTAGCCGGCACGGTAGCTCAGCGTGTTCGGTCAGATTGTTAGCTGCCCTCTGTAATAAAAAAAAGTTAGTAACTGGATTAACGAAGAGTCCGAACGGGTGTTATCGGACGTCCATCCCGAACGAATTCATCGAACAATACAGTACAAAACGAGATCAACCAAAGCAGAAAAAAATAGCTCAATGAGACTAGGTAATACCACGGGGATCAAATACGCAGACCTGCTGACTACCAACTTTTGTGTCAAAATTTTTTTCAGTTAAATGATCAAATTGTATCCAATTTACATTTCCACAATGTGATATCTTGTGTATTTCTTTTTGTTAATGATACCTTTATTTAAACATTAAAACATAACACGAACTTCTTATAGACGTAAATGACCGCTTTGTTCCGTCCATGACACAAATAAAGCCCACGGAAAATAAAAGAAGATACAGTAACACCGTCTGTAACCAGAGGCACAAAAAACACAATAGGTAGGCTACGCTAGAATGCACATCATTCTACACACAATAATTTCACTTTAGAGAAGATGCTCAAAGCGACCACCTTGTATTTGCAGACACTTCGCCACTCACTGGATCATTCTTTTGCTGGACCCTACACAACACACCTGCATCCACAACTGCCAAAGTAGTATGCACGCGAGCTATTAGGTCGTGTTTCCCTATAAATTAAAAGGTCCGGGAAACGTGGCGGCCAGAATATGGGCTCTCCACGACCAATCCATTCCCATGAAAATGTTTCATTTAAATAGTTAATCACATTCATTCCAAAGTGTGAAGCTGCACTGTCATGGTGAAGCCACAGCAGTCACCAAACACCGAGTGGAATGTTTTTTAATACGCCAGGCAAAGTATTGCAAAGAAACGTAGGGTAAAGCGGCACATTCAACTTGTCCGGCAATACGTAAGGGCCCAAAAGCACTCCTACCACGATTCCAGCCCACAGGTTCATGCTAAAGGGTGCCCGGGAGCCACTTTCACGGTTTGCATGTGGATTTTGTTCCGATCAATAATGGCTGTTGCAGAGGTTGAAAGTACCTTCCAGAATGAAGCTAGAGTTGTCAGTCCATATCACGCTATTTATAAAATGTCAATTACCTTCCACTCGGTGCAAAAGCCATTCACAAAAGTGTACTCGTCGAATGCAGTCTTTTGGCCGCTGGTGTTGAATTAACGTTATAATATGGATGCAGTTTTACATCGTGCAACACTCCGAGAACCAGGTTTTGGGATATCTGGAACTGCTTTGCAATTTCACGGATACTTCGCCGAGGTGATTATTGAACGGTTTCAAGAATCGCGTCCTCTGCTTGTGGAAAACGCCTAGTCCTTGGCCAATCTATGTCCATTACTTGTGGACAAAAATTATCGATTTCTCGTAAACATTGCTCCAGGCGACGGAAAACATCCTTATCGGGATGTCGCCTTTGAGCGTACCTTGCAGCATACGCTGGAGCAGCAGCAGCGGCTTTGTTATTGGATGCTCCCACCACCAAAAGCATACCGACGTACTCATCGTTTGTGTACTCCATCGGGAAGCTATCCTATATGATCTTGACAGGACCAGTTACGGTTGTGCACTGCCAGTTAGTAGACACATGCACGCAGTTTAATGGATCCCACTGTCGTGTGAAAGGCCATTGACACATGACAAAATGATGTCCTTCTTATAAACGACGAGAACTAGTGAATGGGAGTCTAACAAATAAAACAGGAATCTGACAAAGATTCGAGCCATAGCATACTCAGTAGTATACTCTTTGCATTTTTAGACGGTCTACCTACATACGATTTTTTCTTTTTTTAGTAGGTTGCGACAGAGTGGGCAGGGGTCATGGTTAGAGGACTGGTCACAATGTTCCCGTCTCCTGACAGGATAACGGAGAGGTAGCGGGAAGGGAACATTGTACCTCTATTTTTTTTTATTTTACTTTTTATATACTAGGAAAAAACAAATCACATCTGAAAAAGAAAAGAAACAAATGTAGGGCCAAAGTGATATTTCTGCCACTCCACTGGGAGGAACATCTTAGCCGGTGAAACTGCGCGAGCCTGGGAGTCCCCACTGCTCTGGGGGGTCATGAAACAAGCTTCATAGAAAGTTCGCAAAGTACATTTCGTATTTAGAGTGAAGTCGGATGATCTCATGTTTTTCTAGTAGATAGAGTCGATAACCCATGCCTGATATCAGAGTCCACAAGAGCACATAGTACGATGCGTGCCCTGAAACCCAGTGGATTGTCAACAGTTTTGTGGGGGAGAAAGACGGCGTCCGGGTAGAATAAAGCCTCCATCGTGATCGCGGAGTCGTTGGTGCGTTGGAGGAGTGCCATGATGCGTTGCATCAGCCGCCAAACATCCTTCGCCTCACCGCACTACAGACAATGTTCATCGGTGTCCAGCATGCCAGATATAAGGCTGAGTGCGGAATCCATCAAGCAAACGCCTCGGTGAGGAGAGGCGTACGTGCAGCTCCCATATCTGTCTCCAGTCACTCTTTGCGTATTACGTCCGACAACATTGCTGTCGTGATGAAGCCTCAAGTGTCGATATATTTCACGGTTGGTGGGGATCCTCGTCGAAGGTATTTGTAACTGGACATAACTAAGATCAACAAAGTATAGCACGACGTGAGAAAAGAAAGGCGATATTGTGCCAACCACCACCGGCGGTTCAAAGGACGTGAGAACAACTTCCAGGATCGACGACGTGATGGAGTGTTGCCTTTGGTTCCAGTTCCGTACCGTCGTTCGCAGATAGCCTTGTTCTGCACATTCGTGAGCTTAAGAGCTTCAGAATGGCGTAGGAGAATTAAAGTATCCTATTTAACGTTAAACAGCATCTTTTGGCTGACATAGTATCCATAGGCAGCAGCTAACATGTCGGCAGTACCATGTGGCACTGGCAGTATCTGTGCAAGCTGTGACATTCGTGAGGCAAGACGAACGTTAGTCGAGTCCACCCTTCGGAGCGTGTCGTAGGTTCAGAGTCAATTGTAGCGTATGTGTAGTCGGACAAGCTGGAGCGGTCGCTGGTAACTCGCCGCCACTGATGGTCGTAGCGATCGGGTGAACAAAACCCCTAAGCATTGAAAGATGTCCACCGTCATAAGCGTACTGTGCGAAGCGTCCAGCCGCCGTCGGATGTGCATAACCTGGGCTTTATTCACGTTGATCCTGCTACTCACCGCCACACCGTACGTAGTAAGAAGGGCAGCCACCTGACATACTTTGTTCTCTGATCTGACGAGTGTCATCAAGTCATTGGCATATGCGCAACACCTGAAAGAACTCAAACAGAGCCGGACGCCTGTAAGAGAAAGTCGATGTGTCTGCAACTACGGTCTGAGTGCTATTGCAAACAGCACCATCGATGTAAGATATCCTTGCCTAACCGAGCTGTAAACAGAAATCGTGCCTACCTCCTTGCCATTGACTCTCACCATCGAAGGAGGGCCGCGAAGGAGGCGCATGACAGTAATCAAATCCTGAGATATCGCCATGTGTCACATGGTCGAGTTAAGGATATCAACGCTAATCCTGACAAAGGCACGACAAAACCCACTGACATGAACGCCGCTCGCAGGCGACATCCTACATCAGTGCAATGATGTCACGGTATTCACCTACGCTAGAGTGGATGCTGCTCCGAACCGGTACACAAGCTTTGCCTTGGATATTAGAGTCTTGGGCCTTTCCGCCAACATTTGTGCAAAGATTCTGTAGTCAGTATTGAACATCGTGAGCGGTCGAAATTGAGGGGCACTGACAATGACCGCCGATTTCGGTATTGGTGTAAGCATTCCTGCCATGAATGGCGACGGGACTTGCGTGTCAGGGCGCAATGACTCATTACACAACAGCACCCATTGGGACATCATTATATCCCCAAATTCACGATAAAATTAGAGTTCCAACTCATCTGACCAAGGGGATCTAGGTACCGCCCCCTTTCTGAGTGCCGTCCTTCTGTCATTTTCGATTAGGGGTTCCAGTCACTCCCCTTCATCCGAACCATCCAACCCCATGTTTTCTCTAGGCAAATGCCGGGATGGTTCCTTTAAAAGGGCACGGCCGACTTCCTTCCCCGTCCTTCCCTAATCCAATGAGACCGATGACCTCGCTGTCTGGTCTCCTTCCCCAAAACAACCCAACCAAACCCCATGTCCATCTGTCGTAATCTGTCTTCGCCCATCCGATAGTCCGTCGGCGTCCCGGCAGAAAGGAGGCGGTAACGCACCACAAAACCCGGCCGCAATGTCTTGTCGTGGCATCAGGGGCCGGTCATTCCCATCATGGAGCACTGTGATCAACGATTGGCGATTACGTGCATGCCCCTGGGACACATGGTGTATGGAAATGTTTTTTCCATCGACATTGTCCAAGCACCTAGCACGGATCGAAAGTCCCTCCAATCGACGTCACGTGATCGATAAAATGGATGGCTGAATGCGATGGTCTTCCGCTTGACACTCAGGCAGTGGAGCCCTGAAGGACAGGTCTCTAACCACCATGTAATAATGTTCAAGTGTATCTCTTAGCCATCTCACCTTTTCCTTGCCGTATGAGAGCACTTCGCATCACCTGTTTTGCACATAGCAACCACCATGAAAGAACCATACAATGCACCGAGAGACGACGAGTACATGTCAGCCACGTCTCTGCAGTATGCAGGCGACATTCAGGATCCACCAATGAGGATGAATTAAGTTTCCACCAACTACGGCTCCACGAGATCTGCTATTGTGGGAGGGTTAAATTGCATAAATATGCAAGGTGATTTGTAAATACTCTATGCCAACATTCAGAAGTCAGCACATGATCTCATAATCTGTCAGAAACAAAAAAAAAAAAACGATCCAGTCTGCTCCCCGAGTGCCTACTAAAAAACGTGTAGACCTCTCACTGCCCATGGATCTTTTCCCATGTGTCCATTAGCGTCATGTCTTGGTAGACCGAGCGCAGTGCATAGCAGAAGTTAAAGCTGGGGTTTCATCCTTCAGCATGAGAAAAAGGTTTAAGTCCCCTTCTACAAGATATGATCATATCTGCCACGGAACAGGGGCGCAATCTCCTCCGAGCAGAGCTTCGTATGCACTCATCAATTGTCAGATCCAGACGGTGCATAGGTGAGAAAATACTAATGCTGTTAACGGTCATCGTCAAACTCCAGACTGAGGGGAGATAATAAAGGTCACACACCAGAATCCCTTCCCGGACCAAGATCGCCATGCCACGTCCTATGTCTGGAGTCGGCGCTAGGTAAGTGTTATAACCAAGCACTTCTGGAAGGGCAGCATTGCAGGTTTCCTTCACGAGCAGAATATCCGTGTCTCTAGCACAGATCATGTCCCAGACGCGTTGCAACTTCGCAAGCGATCGTACAGTATTAATGTTTACTATTCCCACCTTATATGCTTGGCTCGTTGTCGTCGTCGTCTTGCTCGTTGTCATAACACTGAAAATTCCAAAGGCTATAGCCCACGATTCTTACACAGATATTTGACGGTCAACGGGCTTCCCTCGATTGTTTTTGTCCCATGGTGTAGTCCTATAAGCGAGCCATCATCAAGTGGGGATTCCAACTTCGGCACCTCTTCGACTTGCTCTGCCCAGTCACGCTGGTCATCAATCCCAGAAATACCCTCTGCTGCATTTCGATGTGATTGCTGAGACACTGTCACTCACACCTCCATCAGCATTATTGGGTCAGTCGCTGTCAATGAAGATGATGATGATGATGATGATGTTTGGTTTGTGGGGCGCTCAACTGCGCGGTTATCAGCGCCCCTTACAAATTCCCTACCTTTGCTCAGTCCAATCTCGCCACTTCCATGAAAGATGATGAAATGATGAGGACAATACAAACACGCAATCATCTCGAGGCAGGTGAAAATCCCTGACCCCGCCGGGTATCGAACCCGGGAGCCCGTGCTCGGGAAGCGAGAACGCGACCGCGAGACCACGAGCTGCGGACTGTCAATGAAGAGGGACCGTCAGAAAGTGAGGACATCCGGTCACCTTTCGAAGGAATCCTTTCGACGTCCTCTAAAGGCACGTGTTCCATGTCAGGTATCTCTTCAGCTCTAAGATCTTCCGTGTCCCCTACGCTAGCGGAGGACGTGTCCCGCGTCCCCCGAACGATGGCGGCGCTTTTTACGACACTTCGGCGAGTGTTGTTATCTCGCCCTGCCCTCTGCCACGGTAGGCGACCCCTCATATTGTTCGTCGGGCGCTCGTTGATATATTGCTGCAGCCACATTCTCGACCTTCACTTCCACAACGCCTACTACTTCTGAGGCTGCATACGGTTCCTCTATCATCTGCCATGAAGGGGGTGTAGGGGCATCCTTCCTGTCACCTCACTGCTCCCGTATCTCGGTCCGCTCTTCCATCAACACGTACGTGTCACGCTCCGAACTCGGCAACACCCTCAGGCAGACTACCGACACGTATTTCATCGGAAGTTTCGTAGGAACTTCTCGTTGTGACGCTCCTCCTCGTGGCAGTTGCCTGATGAAGAGTTGTATTTACTCAGAGCAGATATGTCCTTCTCCATCACAGTCAAAACATGTCCGCAGATGGCAATCGTAAATCACAATAGCTCGACACCCTCCAGTATAGAAGTATGAAGGAATATGTTTATTAAGGACGATTCGCACCTATCGGACGCCATTTCGCACGCGATAGGTGCTAAAACTCGCCCAGCGTTCAGGCGCATGACTGAGTACCGTCCCATATAAACGCAGCGATTCAATAACCATCGATTCTGGTACCTCAAACGGCACTTCAAAGATGCGAATGACCCTCACTCCCAAGCCGGAAGGAGCCACAGTTACATCGCTGATATGGCCACGAGAGTGTCGAAATTTAAATCCCGATTGAGCAGCGGTGATAGTTTTTTCACATGCAGCTTCATTGGTCATCTTAACGTACACTGTGCCGCTTAAAGTGGATGGGTGTGACCCAGTGAGGTCTGTAGCAGGTAAACGAACTTTACCCCACAACGAACGTGCTACTTCAAAAGCCTTTGGTCTGGCATATTCGTTGTCAAACGTAAATTAGATCGTAGTCTCTCTGAAATTATGTGCCATGGCGATCTATTCACACAACAACACGCGTATCAGCGGCGTACGCACTTCATCTTCCACGTGCGCTCGTGGCAGGGGCAACAGGTCAGGAGCGTGCTAATGCAGACGGCTTTTATTCAGTGAGCTACTACGGCTGGTACGGTAGTGCGGGATGATACACACTCCTCTGAACATTCCGATGCGCTGCACGATGTGACAGTGTTGCCAGTTACTCATTTTCATAAATGTGTTTTCAGGATACACCCGCTCTGATTTCGTTGGATAAAATTTTGTCTTGAATCTGGTTGAGGACTCGAATGCCCACCTCCAAGTGCGGCATTTTTTTCTTCACCCTGTATATGACATACTGTATCTATATTGTATTATACGCCTTATGTATGCCGCACTCTCTTTGTGATATTACACAAATTATTTCGCAAAAGTAATGTTTTTCAAAATGTGGAAAACTGTTCTATGGCACAACATGGTCATGTACCTGGGAGCAAATATTCTATTCACACTTAAAAAGGGTAACAATCGAGAAAATCTTGTCAGTGGTGTTTTTAATAGGCTGTGTGTTACATTATTCCTCTACTAGACACCAGTAATCAGCAAGTAAGATCAAAGTAATAAGATACAATATAAAAAACCAGTTACAAATAAAAAACTTTGGCAGCTAACACAAATTTCCATTTATAAGCGAGAGAAAACTGGTAAGCATTAATGAAATTCAGTTCATTTACAAATGGCACGTATTCTGTGGTAGAAGACCTTTTTCAATTTAAAGGTACAAGACGGTTCAAGACCAACGAAGACAGCCTAACCGCCCATGTGTTATGTAACTAGTTTTAAAATTATACAGAATTGTACTCGCCACAGAACTCTGTACCTGAAGACTCAACAACAGTCTCCAAATACACTGAAGTGCCAAAGAAACTGCTACAGGTATGTGTATTCAAATACAGAGATATGTAAATAGGCAGAATACGGCGCTGCGGTAGGTTCAAATGGCTCTGAGCACTATGGGACTTAACATCTGAGGTCATCAGTCCCCTACAACTTAGAACTACTTAAACCTAACTAACTTAAGGACATCACACACATCCATACCCGAGGCAGGATTCGAACCTGCGACCGTAGCGATCGCGCGGTTCCAGACTGAAGCGCCTAGAACCGCTTGGCCACACCGGCCGGCGCTGCGGTAGGCAACGCCTGTCTAAGACAAGTGTCTCGCACAGTTGTTAGATCGATTACTGCTGTCAAAATGGCGGATTACCAAGATTTAAGTGAGTTTGAACGTGGTGTTACACTTGACTCGCATTAGGGAGGACGACGGTTCAATACCAAGTCCGGCCATCCTAATTTAGGTTTTCCGAGATTTCCCTAAATCGCTCCAGGCAAATGCCGGGATGGTTTCTTTGAAAGGGCACGGCTAACTTCCTTCCCCGTCCTTCCCTAATCCGATGAGACCGATGATCTCGCAGTTTGGACTCAAAAATGGTTCAAATGGCTATGACCACTATGGGACTTAACTTCTGAGGTCATCAGTCCCCTAGAACTTAGAACTACTAAAATCTAACTAACCTAAGGACATAACACACAGCCATTCGCGAGGCAGGATTCGAACCTGCGACCGTAGCGGACGCGCGGTTCCAGACTGTAGCGCCTATAACCGCTCGGCCACTTCGGCCGGTGCAATTTGGTCTCTTCCCCCAAACAACCCAACGTGGTGTCATAGTCGGCGCACGAGCGATGGGACACAGCATCTCCGAGGTAGCGATGCAGAAGGGATTTTCCCATACGCCCATTTTACGAGTCTACCGTGAATATCAGGAATCCGGTAAAACACCGAATCTCAGACGTCGCTGCGGCCAGAAAAAGATCCTGCAAGATGGGGTCCAATGACGACTGAAGAGAATAGTTCAACGTCACAGAAGTACAACCTTTCCGCAAATTGTTGTAGATTTCAGTGCTGGGCCATGAACAAGTGTCAGCGTGCGAGCCATTCAACGAAATGTCATCGAAATAGGGTTCTGGCGACATTGGACTGTTGTTGACTGAAAACATGTTGCCTGGTGGGACGAGTCTCGTTTCAAGTTTACCTAGCGGATGGACGTGTACGGTTATGGAAACAACCTCATGAATCCATGGACCCTGCATGTCAGCAGGTAACTGTTCAAGCTGGTGGAGGCACTGTAATGGAGTGGGGCGTGTGCAGTTGGAGTGGTATGGATCCCCTGATACGTCTAGATACGACTCTGACAGGTGACACCTACGTAAGCATCCTATCTGATCACCTACACCCATTCATGTCCATTGTGCATTACGAGGACTTGGACAATTCCAGCAGGACAATGCGACACCCCACACGTCAAGAATTGCTACAGAGTGGCTCCAGAAACACTCTTCTAAGTGTCAACACTTCCGCTGGCCACCGAACTCCCCAGACGTGATCATTATTGGGCATATCTGGAATATCTTGCAACGTGCTGTTCAGAAGAGATCTCCACCCCTTCGCACTCTTACGGATTTATGGACAGCCCTGCAGGATTCGTGGTGTCAATTCCCTCCAGTACTACTTGAGACATTAGTCGAGTCCATGTCACGTCGTGTTGCGGCACTTACGCGTGCTCACGGGGGCCCTACACGATATTAGACAGGTGTACCAATTTCTTTGGCTCTTCTGTGTAGCTTTAATATATTATACAGCACTTAAAAGTGTAGAGCTCTTACTTTTACAAACACTGGACAAAATATGCCCTCATGTCTCACGACAACAATGAAATGTAAAAACATGCCGGGAAGTGCATATGGCGGTTTCTAGTGCGCATTACTTATTGTTATTCTAAAATTGGTCACTAGATTGAAACACCAACCTGGAAACATCAAGATACAACATTCACCTGGTAAAACACTCTCCCCTACTCAGAGAAAAAACAGAGCACACGAGACAAAACTGGATGATTCGGCAGACCAATCGTTTCCCCCACAGGAACATATATTAGGATGAGATTATTCTCAAAAATAAGAGTGAACAAGAGGCATCCGTGTTTGTATTTAAAACTAAAATTGTTTTTCAAAGTCGTTAAATGTGTGCCGTTGAGATTTCTGTGGCATTTCATAGTATTATCCCGAGATTAGAGTAGTTTCCTTACCACTTTGTTTGAAAAACTACGTGCACTACACCAAACTTTGCTATGGGATATCAAACGCGCAGTGGCAACTCAACAGAAATTCATGTTGTAAACGAGAATTACCTACCTCGTGGTTGTGAAATTATTGTTTACTTACGATATCAAAGACACTGAAATATGCATTATTTTTGGGAGTTCCTGTCGAAAGGTTTCTCACAGTTAGTGTCTGAGATAAAAGTATTTTAGGAGCGTCTCTCAAGGTCCTAGGGATGCATTCATTGCACACCTTGAATGTAAATCCCCATTCTGTAACTCCCATAGATTGCCCTTTGTGATTTACTCACAATTCATTCTACATTATAGGCGTTTGGACATGGACAACACTACTCTTTCATGACCATTTAATAAATTTGTTTGAAAACGGAAGCGCTGCAGAAAGATTCGATATCCGTGTCACAAATGTCCCTGTTCCACAGCCATAGCAATCACCTCCCCCACACAAGGCAAGTATTCCTGTTACATCCTACGTACGTACTGGATTATTTTTTACACAAGGACAGATAACCGAAAAAAATACATTGGAATCCAGATTGGACAACCATGTGGTACAGTTGGATCCATGAACATAGACTTTTCATAGACAAAATCCGCTATACTTACCTGAACAAAACGACGTAATAATTAAACACTTTGCTGGTATCGTTGGTGATCATTAGAATAAAATCGTTCTCGCTCAGCTGTTTTCATCACAGTGAAGCGCGTAGAATTTCTCGTCTGCGCAGTTCTAGGGGACTGATGACCTCAGATGTTAAGTCCCATAGTGCTCAGAGCCATTTGAACCATTTTGAACCGTCATAGTTATCAACAGTGTAAGCTGCTGTTTGTTCATTCTATGGCAAATATCGGATGTGGTGTTAAATTCGTTTACTGCTAAATTTATTTTTAAGTACCATCTTAAATTGTGTTGTTTTAATTTAAGTACATGATAAGCAAATTCCCAATCCCATTTCGTTAACCAAATGTTCGGTTTTAAAGTATACAGTAATTTGACTTGTGTTTCGGCAAACTGAAAATTTAGGAATATGTTTTCCGAAGTTTTGGGGTGAATAGAAACAGTAATCGCCTGTATTTCTTCAGAGGAAGACCAGTAATTTGAAGGAAACGAAGAAGTACTTGACACTGTTCTTAGCCCAGGAGATTATGCTGTGATTAAAGCATATGGAGAAAAGTAGGCAATTATTTAGATTGTATGAGTGTAAAATTTGTTATCTAGAAGGCAAAGACTAGGTTGATGTTTTTAGAAAGGACAAGCCAGAACAAACATGTTTACTTTCGTGGATGAGGAACCATTTTTAGTCAAGGAGCTTTCCGTTACTTCTGGGGCTGCTACTTGCACATTCAAATACGTCATTTTTAAACACGATGTCAAGGATTTAACGTCTTAACAAACAAACCAAGTTCGTGACTTTAATTATACAAGAAAGTAATTAGAGACATAACAATTTTTATTTGGAAAATAGATTGAAAAACACAATTCTTGCAATATCTTTAGTTTTTGTATTGAATAAAACTTTTTTTGAACCACGTAAATTTCGTATCTTATTCTACTAGTATGTTCGTACTGATCGAAAAACTAATAAATAGACAAAATACAGTGATGAGCCAAACCATTAAGACCACCTGCTTAATAGATTGTTTGCCCATCTTTGGAACGAAATACATCAGTGATTCTGGGTATCAGGGATCCAACAGTTTGTTGGTAGATTTTTGGAGGTATGTGGGATTAGATGTCTACCTGCAGGCCATGTAATTCGTGTAAAGAACGGGCCGGTGACTTGCGTGCGCGGTGATGGCGCACGATAGCGACCCAGATGAGTTCCGTAGCATTTACAACAGGCGTAGGGACATCAACGAGAGTTCACTGTCATGCTCCTCAAACCACTGTGGCACGGGTCTGACTCAGACACAGACAGTTATACTGCTGACAGACGACATCGCCGTCGGGAAAGATATCAAGCATGAAGGGATGCATGTGGTTTGCAGCTGTCAGCGTGTCTACGATTACTACCACAGGTACCATGCAAGCACAGGACAATGTCTCACATAGCACAATACTGCTCCCACGAGCCTGCGTCCGTGGCGCGCTGCACGTTTCGAGCCGCAGTTCACCTCGATGACGGCGTTTGTGGAGATGACCATCGACCTAATGTAGCAAAAATGTGATTTAGCCGGAGAGCAGACATGTTTTCACTGATCGACAGTCGAATCCCGTTGATCTCGTGCCCACTGCAATCGAAAGTGACGATGTCGTTGGGTCAACGTATGAACACGTAAGGGTGGTCTGCTGCTGAACTCCATGTTCAAAAATGTACGATGAACAGTGTGCTTCGAAACACTGGTGCATACACCAGCAGTGTGCTTTTTCGGCACAGTTGGTACAGATCACCATCTGCTCTTCACAGAGCAGAAAAGCCTCCGAACCGCACGTTCTGTGAAGAGTCGTGGACGTCAATCATTTAGCGCCTAGCAGTAGTTTCAATGTGAAACTTCCCCTTTGAATGTAAAGAATGACAGTGCTGGAGGGATTTGAAGCACAAATTATCGGAATATTGACTTTTTTCACAAGGTTTGTAATTTTGTCATTTCCACCAACAAAACAGTGGCTAGAAAATCTTTCGCGCCCAGTAAACAGAAAAATACAGTATTTTGCATAACCTCGAGAATCGCACTAGAGTTATAGGTTGACTGTGGTCGCCATCCTGAAGATATATGGCAGAAAAGCAATAATGGACCATGCATTGCGCTAACGCGGCGTAAAGACTGTTTTATACAAACTGACCAAGAATGTTAGACAGTGCTCCGGATCGACAAACAATAAAATGGACCCACTCACAATATCAGAAGTCGATCGTATACCATGTACGTGTGGAAAAGTCAATATCAGAATGATTGGACGATCCATCAGTACCAGTTTGATCCAACATAAACGGTGTAACAGGTTGGGACCAGTAAACAAGTCGGCCGTGTTGGAGAAAGTGCTGTGAGACACCGAGTATGTAGTGAAGATTCGCCGAAACGTAAGTTCCCGTCGTGAAGAAGACGTATCACGTTCGTTTGTTCAGGGAAGTTACCGAAATTCACAAGCGTGCGATAGTTTTATCAAGAAACAAGAAAGCCTCGAGATAAACGAATCATGGATTTCCGTGCAGCAGCGAACGACCTCTGAAGGTAAAAAAGGGAGAATCGCAACGGTTATGAGCAGACAAAGGCCCTCAAACAATTGTCAAGTATTATAAAAATCACTAAACTCTGAAGACCATGAAATGAAAGCAAACAGGCAATACGACATAATGTATCCATAAAAACCTAAAAAAAATTGTAGTAAATATCACTTTAAGTTTCCTGCTGTTGATGCCCAGAATCATGTTTTTTCCGCTTCCATATTTGAGATGTCTTCTGGTTGAGATAATTTTTGTTCTAATATCAAAGTGTAATTTGTGACTGGTTTAATTAAAGGCAGACTCAAAATGTGTATACAAGCAGAAACAGACGAACATAAAATCGCAGTGTCTTCTCTTACAAATTCAATTACATAGCTTTGCCCAAATTTATGGCTCCGATTCTGTTACGGTGCTTTATACAGGGTTTTCGGCGAAGGGATCCCTTATTTCGAAATTAAATATTCAGAAAACTAAGTTCGATAGATGAATGCAACAAAGGGATGTTTGTTGAGAAAGATGCTAGAATTTTATACAAGAAGTTCGAAATAGTTCGAAAAGCTGCTAACGGATGGCGCTGTACGCTGTGCAGCTCGTACAGTATCAGCGTGCATAATTAAACTCGTCCTATGCAAGCAGTCTGTGCCAGCACATCACAATCCTTTCGAAATGTCAGCCACTCGTAGTACGGAGGTGGCGCAAACGAACCATAAAATTTGCCATTACATTCTGTAGTGCCTCAACAGAACGGATTCTGATGCCGTGCAAGTCTTCGATTCAAGCTCGTCCACAGTAGTGGGATGGTTCCAGTACGTGTCTTTCAACGTTCCCCCAAGAATTAGTCACAAGGAATCACATCGGGCGAATATGGAGGCCTATCCATCCCTGTACCAGTAAATTTGCAGTAATCCAACGCAATGACTCTGTCCCCTAAGTATTCATCAAGGAAGAGAAACATCTGTTAGGTGCGACGTGGTCTGGCCCCTTCACCCTCGGTGCGTGGTCGATCCTATAACGCTAGCTGTGTGTCAAACAATTTATTGCGAAACTGCAAAGTAACATTCACTAGTGATCGTTTCTCGCATGAGAAGTGCCAGTTATGCCTCTGCTGCAAACCGTAGTGCAGATGGTAACTTTGGGGGAATACAGCGGTTTCGCTTCATACAAATGGGGATCTTCGGAACCTCAAAATCGCCAGTCTTGCTTATTCACCACTCCATCCAGATAGAACTGTGCGTCATCTGTGAACCAGATGCAGCCAACATCAGATTCTCCATCATCAGTTATTGCAAGAATCTAGATCGCAAAGTCAGCGCTCTGTCGCACAGTTCGTACAGGTATTGTAAGGTTTGATAGCTTTGTATTTTGAATGGAAACGTATGTAGGCTCTCTCTCAGTATTTAATGCGTGCTGGAATGTTTCAAACTAGTGTCTGCTGCTGTTCTTCGGACGGATTTACTTGAATTTTGCTCAATAATTCCCTAAAAAATTGTTCAAATGGGTCTGAGCAATATGGGGCTTAACATATGAGGTCATCAGTCCCCTAGAATTTAGAACTATTTAAACCTAACTAACCTAAGGACATCACACCCATCCATGCCCGAGGCAGGATTCGAACCTGCGACCGTAGCAGTCACGCGGTTCCGGATTGAAGCGCCCAAAACCGCTCGGCCACCACGGCCGGCAATAATTCCAGAAACCGTGCCGACGTTTTCAGGAGAAACTACAGTTTGCCTGGAGCCAACATTCCCCGCTAGATCATCAGTCAAGCTGCCTGTCCGTTCGTATTTGGCGAAGAGCTTGCGAATGGTTTTAAAACTGCACGTTGCTGCCGTACGACTGTGTTGTAACCTGTGATATTCCAGTACCAGGCAAACACGTTATTCAATGGAATACACATTGTCAACCTCTTCGTTCGGTACGATAAACCCCTTTCACATTTCAATGGCGGACCTAATCGCTCCTAGCTGCGGCGCACTATTTATAGGCACTACGCATTGCGATTACATCACGATCTGTTAGAAGCTTCTTGAACTATTTCGAAACTACTGTAAAAACTTCTTACAGCTTTCACAGTAAACACACCGTTTGTTGCACTCGTCTATCCATCTTAGTATTTGAGATACTTAATTTTGGATTCGCGATCTCCTTCACTATTTGTAACATTACATGAATGAATCGTGAAAATAGTGTTAAGTCGTACAGAGCAAAATAACGATAAGTAATTTCCTACGAGCGTGAGAACTAAAGAAGTTTATATCTGCTGTTCTACGAGTTACGTTCGTCATCTTTTGTATGGAACAACACAGATATCGTTATCCGCCTACTGCATGAAAAGCAGTCAAATCTGTATTTCTTAGAACAACGATCATACATAGTAGAAAAAGGCAAGTTTTATTGACAGTGTATAATTAAATTACAGACACAAGCGAGGCAGCAGTGAGAGATATGATAGGATCAGCCTATCTCCTTTAATACGGGGGACTGCGGCTGTTGCGTGATCCCCCAAAGGCAGTGAGCAAAATCCAATCACGAGTTCTCATTCATCAATAA
The DNA here is from genome assembly GCF_021461385.2 of Schistocerca piceifrons. Classification (NCBI taxonomy): domain Eukaryota; kingdom Metazoa; phylum Arthropoda; class Insecta; order Orthoptera; family Acrididae; genus Schistocerca; species Schistocerca piceifrons. The sequence goes on along the minus strand of NC_060149.1, from coordinate 234,965,066 downwards.
TTTCGCTACCCTCTTTCGTGTTGCTTTAGACACGTGAAGTGGGCAGAACAATCCCAAGGAGGAAGTCGGCTGGTAAAATATGGGTAGAGTTTATCTTTGTTGCAGCAGCTTTCTCGTGTGGAGTTTCATCCTTTCCAGATGAGAGCCAAGACATCGAACCAATTCACGCATGAACGAGCAGTGTTTTCATGTCGGAGCAATTTGACATTAAAAAAAGATGTTGCAAAATTGCCAACTTCAGTTAAAATGCACTTCGTTATGATGTACTCAATCTGTTTCATTTTTCAAATAGAAATTTCATATTCAGGCACAGTAATGTGACAGATTATAGAATCATTTCTCACTCAGAGCCTAACCAGGACTGTGAACTAACTGATAACGAACAGAGATGCGCATTACTTTACTTTATAGCTCACAATCCGGCCATTCGTATCGAAGGCGCTGGAGGTTCATTCCTCAGCCTCCTCCATTTCCTCTGTCCTGTGATAGTATCACGTCTTGACGCTAGCCAAGCATGCAGGGTGCGTTGTTATATTTGATCACGAACGGTACCGGTGCAATGTACTGAAGTCTAAGTAGTGGTCAGGACGGGGTTCTGTGTAGTTTTAGGTGCATTACTTCGAGGCGGAATGAATTCGAACGTGTGTAAATTGTTGGTACTCGAATGGTGGTGGGTTCTTCCGTAACTAAGAGAACTGAGACGTTTCGTATTGCAGGAGACAGCGTATCAGAGATCTCTACCGTATGTAGGGAA